>NC_137901.1:16464866-17067743 GCF_963455335.1 Martes martes | reverse complement strand
AAAGGCCCCACTTCTAAATACCAACACTGTGGGAGTTGGGCTTTACTACATGAATGGGGGGGGCGGTTCGCAAACAGTCAGGACACCTTACTTACCATTACAGAGTAGCTTTCCTCCTGGGGAAACCTGACATCTCACATGATACAGTCTCACCATATATGGTTATAGAAAAATGGTAAGAAAGGCGATTTTATCCTTATTTATCGGTTCTATTTTTAACAATATTAACTCATTTTTAGGCCCCTTGGATGCTCCTGGGGCCTCTACTCAGCATCTAACTGTCAGCATCAAAGAGAACTAATTTTCATTGCTCAAAGAGGAAGGTTCTCTTGCTAGATTTGGGGCAGCCTCTTAAGGGATTGAGAAAAGTTGTAGTATTAAGTAGGCTGTTTTTCAAGAAAAATGGAATGGAGCTTATTTATACTATAAAGTAGCTGGGAGAAGAGAAGAGAGGCTATTTCTTTTTCTTTTTCTTTATTTTTCAGAAAGAGAGCGAGCGAGCACACGGGGAGTGGAGCCCAGGGAGAGAGAACCTCAGGCAGACACCCCGTTGAGCACAGAGCCTGACACGGCGCCATCTCAGGACCCCAAGATCACCACCTGAGACAAAATCAGGAGTCAGAGGCCTAGCCAGCCACGCCACTCAGGAGCCCCCGAGGCTATTTCCTTTTAAAAGCCACCCATCGGTGAGTGATTTAGAGACTGACTCATTCATGCAAGAATTGCAGCAACGTATAAAGGCGTTGAACAGGAGTGTCCAGGGCTTTCCATGGGACCACAGGGGAAGAGCCGGAGCTTTCTGTCACGACACCAAGTTTTTCAAGGGAAGAGAGTACATATTTGTTTTGTCACTTGTTGACAAGCATTTTCTCATCTCCTTAAATGTTTTCAAAGCATGATTTGTAACGGCTGCGTGGTGTTCCAAAGGATTTTGCACCACGGTATTTAACCAGCACGCCCCCCACCCATTAAAGATCTAGATTGTTCCCAAAGTTTCATGATGACAAGTCATGCTGCAATGAATGTTCTTGTCCCACTGGGTCTTAACTGCTCTGATCACCGCAACCGGTGAGTTACTGGGCCAAAGTTTGCATCTTAAAGGTATGGAGTGAATATTGCCAATCTGCCTCCCAGAACGATGATACCAATTCGCACTTCCGCCAGCCGTGAAGAAGAAAAGCCTCTTTCCTCACGGTCTTATCAGCTGGAGATATTATCACTTTAAAAGCAATCACTGAAAACTGAGGGCGTGAAGGAAGTCAGCTGATAAGTTTATGATGTAATCGTTCATTTTTTTAAATGAATTGACTATGATTCCTTTGCCTGTTTTGGATTAAACTGTTCATCCTTACTTACACTGTTTTCTTTGTCTACCCAGCACCAGTACGTACTTCTCTAAGTTTTCATTTGTTTTTACATTCTGTTTATAAGGTTTTTCATATGCAGAATTTACCAATTTTCCTCCTTATGCTTAGAAAGGATTTCCTCACCTTCAGGTCCACAATTTCTTCCACTCTATTTGGTATTTATTTTGGCAGCTGATGTGGAATTAGGGATTCACAGGACTTTACCACCTTGGAAACTTGGAGATCCTCATGTTCAAACCTCTTCAGTTTAAGGAAAAACGGAGGGAAAAAGCCCAAAGAAGAGGAGAAATGGACTCAGGGACACGAAACTGGTTAGTGGCAGAACCAGAACCAAAAATCACGGATTCCTAGACGTCCGTTTATTCTCCTCTTAAAAAATAGTAGTTTTCAATAATAGAAGTAAGAAATGAGTATAGTTTCCTTAAAAACTTTAACATTCCTAATCACCTGTCTGAATGCAAATTTCCTACGTCGCTCCCCGGAGTAGCCACGGTTGTCATTTTGGTGTGGATCCTTCTACACTTAACAAAGATATTTTATGTACTCCCACGTGTAGGTACGAATGACATGTATGGTTATGGGTTGGTTCGGGGAGGGGGGTGCAGGGTACCACGTTGTGTGGATCATTTTGTAATATACCTTTCTTGCTCTACATCATGGTACATGTCTCCTTGCGCCCGTGAAACTGCAGGATGGTGGGTAATGCCCTCTGTAAGTTTAAAAGATATCACCAAATTACACGCTTGCTGACAGAGTACCCATTTCTCCATAGTCTCCACACCTTAATATTATCTCCCATCCTGTAAATTTTTTTGCCTATATGATGGGTGAGAGATATTTCATGTTTAAAATTTATATTTTCCTAATTACTCATGAAGCTGAGCATCTCACATGTTTAGTGACCAATTGTATATCCTCTTCTATGAGCTTCGTACTTACTTTTACTTTTGCTTAAAATTCAATTGTTAGGGATATGTTTTCTTATCTGCTTTTTATATACTTTGGAAATTAATCTTTATCTGTTACATCTGTCCTACGTATTTCTCCCAGTATGTCACTTTCACTTAACTTTGTTTCTGACTTTTTTTGTTATATAGAAATTAACTTGATGTAACGAAAATGATCAATGTTTTCTTCCTTTTTTGTCCTTTGTGTCCCAAGAAGATCTTATGGCTTTCAAGTTCGTAAAAACAGTTCCCGATATTTTTTTCTAGTAGTTTATAGTTTGGGGTTTTAAAAATATACATATTTAGCTCAAAGATCCATCTGGAATTGATTTGGGGTCCACTGTAAGGCTTATTTTTTTTTCCCCACATAGATGGCTAATTGTGTCAGCATTGAAGATGTTTCTTTCCTAAAACTTAAGGTGCTATTTCCATCATAAACCAAATTCCAGTATATTCTTGGGTCTGATTCTATACTCTCTACTTGGTTTGGTTTACCTATTGATCTAGTGGGGGCTGCACCCACCCTGTTCTGCCACAGCTTTATCATTTCTATTGATAGATGGATGGTAAGTCCAACATTTTTCCTATCCCATTATCAAGTTCATTTTCCCTCATAGCCAACAAACACCAACAAGGCATGTCTCTGGCACTCAGCTCCCATCCAAGGCGTGGAGAGAGACCGGCTACAAGGAAAACCCACCCAAGCAGCCACCTACCCTCCTCTCTCCGCCTCCACTGCTGCCGCCCAAATTCCTGTCCCTGAACTACTCCTTAAAATAAAGCTCAGCTGGAGACAGCACACCTGTTTTGGATTAGTTACAATAAATCAGGATCCGTATTCATTTCAGTTGCGGGGCAGGTGAGGAACAGGCCGCACTTGGCACAAGCCAACTAGAAAGCAGAGAAACATCCCAATCATGAGGGTTTTCCCCCCTCTTAGGGCAAAGGGGTTACACTTGACAAGCCCGAAACTTCCTGTTGCTTCCAAAATCCCCGATTCCTTCTGGAGATGCCCCCAGGGGTAGTAGTCCCTCGAGATCTTGGTCTAATGAAGCCCAAGGTTGGGATTTTACTGCCCACGAGAACCACCCCCAGCGCTGGTTCCGAGCACCCAGTCAAGAAGCCTGAGGTAGGATTTAGAGATCTGAAATCACCGCGGCAGGTGAAGCCGGTGCCAGCAATCCAGGCCCTCCCGGTGGAGACGCACTGCCCTGAGCCCCGAGCAGAAGCAGGCTGTGGGCCCCGAGCGCCTCTGTGCCACACACGGGATCTGTGACACCAACCCGCTCTGTGATGGGTGAGTAGGGCAATGACCTGGGTGTGACCAGATGCTGCCTTGGTTCCTACGTGATCTCTCCTAGGCCAAGTCATGCCCCTCAAGCGCCGGAGTCAAGTAGAGAATCTCGAGCAGGAAGGGAAGAGCCTTCAGCTCAGCTTTTGCATTGGCAGCGGAGACGCTCTCTAGGCGTCTTTGAATACAATTAAAAATGAGGCCTGTGGGACGCCTGGGTGGCTCAGTGGGTTAAAGCCTCTGCCTTTGGCTCAGGTCACGATCCCAGAGTCCTGGGATCGAGCCCGGCATTGGGCTCTCTGCTCAGTGGGGAGCCTGCTTCCCCCACTTTCTCTGCCTGCCTCTCTGCCTACTCGTGATCTCTATCAAATAAATAAATAAAATCTTAAAAAAAAAAAAAGAGGCCTGTCCCTCACTCCTGTCTCCTGAGACGGGCACTCTAGGCTGGAAGGCGGCGGGGGGAGGGGGTGTTGTCCTGAGGCCAGGTGGCACTACCCTCCACTCCCCCACCCCCCCAACCCTGCAATCTCGCCAAGGCAGAGATCCTTTCCCGTCCCTGCGGCCTCAGCACCCTCCCACCTGCCTAACCTGAGGGCTGCCAGCATGTCCACTCAGTTCTCTTGTGCATCTTTAATATCTGCCACAGTGACCACCGGCCCACCTGGGCTGCCTCCCTGCACCGTCTGAGGGAACTTCCCGCGCACAGTTTTTTGCTTCTGTCTCTGGTTTTCTGATGACCCATTTAGGAAGCGACCTGCAGGCAATGCTGTTTTCCCCCAGAAGCCCTGATCGTGGAGAGGGTGTGATTCTCACAGAATACGAGGGGTTGCAGGAATGCACACACGGCCCGAGGGCAGCAGATCTTCGGGGTGAGAACACCCACTGCCTGTTTGGAAAATAGTCCCGAGTAACCCGGCGCCGGGCTCCTCAGCTAAGACTGGAGGGAAATCAGGGGCAAGGGGCTCCCGAATCCCTGAGACGGTGCTTTCATGAGCTGTACGACCTTCAGCTCCCTGCGGCCTCACTCTGCGGGTCTTCAACCCCGAGCCTCCCAGGGGGACCCTCCCATTCCCCTAAGGGCTGCAGGTCTGCAAGCTTGAGCCCTAGGACCCTGGGACCTCTGACGTCAGGACTTCTGGGGGTGGAGCCTAGGCATCTGTACAGTTAGAGAGTAACAGGGATGGTTCTAAAGCACAGCTAAGATTCTCAGATTTGTAGGTACAGGGAACCATCCGGGAGCTTTTAAAACCCCCACCACCCAAGCCACGCTCGGACCAAAGGGCGTCCGAATCTCCGGGGGCCGGATTCAGGAATCAGACTATGTTAAGGTCCCAGCCACCAGACCTCTGCTTTAGGGTTTGTTTTTTGTTTTTGTTTTTGTTTTGTAAATCGTTTAGAGCCTATTTACTTTTTTTTAAGATTTTATTCATCTCTTTGTCAGAGAGAGCACGGCAGGGGGAGGGAGAAGCAGGCTCTCCACTGAGCAGGGAGCCTGATGCGGGACTCGATCCCAGGATCTTGGGATCATGACCTGAGCCAAAGGCAGATGCTTAATGGAGCCACCCAGGCGTCCCTGCTTGGGGTCTTTTCTAATCTGAACACAATCTCCTGTCTGTAGACAAGAGCGTTTGGAACTTCAGTATGTATAGGAATCTCCCAGGAATCAGGTTAAAATGCACATTTTGTGAGGCTGGGGCCCGGTTGGAGGGTGTGTACTTGGACAAGCTGGTGTGCAGACCGCGCTGGGAGTAGCAAGGCTGTAGGGCTTTCCGCGGGTTATTTAACAATCCTTGAGTACAATTACTTCCGGAACTAGGCCTCCGCTGATCCTGTCGGTGCAGGGCAGTAATGGCGTTTGGCAGAAGTGGCACAGTAGGCTTTGTGATTAAAAACAAAACAAATATTTGTGTTATTTGCCCGTCTGTCATGCGGTGGTGTTGACAAGAGGCCTGACTGCCGTGTGCTAAGAGATGAGCGACTATAAACTTCGTCCCTTCCTATCATCAGCAGAGAGCTGGCTTATCAGCTTTCTGGAGGCCCTTTTAACAGTTGTTATGGGGGGGGGGATGCATTTTATTATGCAGATGAACTCAAATCTCAGGTTGCTCTGTCCCAGAGATGAAAACTACATTACAAGGAGGTTTAAATTATCTGCTTGGTATTTTCCTATGGGGGAAAAAAATACACACACACACACACACACCCCGACCTACTGTGTGTCCTGCCTGTCACTGGATGGCCATGTCCATTTTAAGCTGCCATAAACTGTGTTACAGTATCACCTGCCTAGCTACCAGGCTGAACTCCGATTAGCATGAAGTTTCACACCGCATTTATCACACGAGCCCACCCAACTGATAGATTTTGAGAGATCTTCATGCACACACATACACACAAGCAAAACTGAGAAAGTCTGCAGAAGGTCACTGGATGGTATCCATGTCAATATCTTGGTTGTGATTTTGTGCTATAGTGTTACAAAATGTTACCGTCAGGGAACCCCCAGGCAAAGTGTATGAGATCTCTCTGTGTTGTTTCTGACCCTGTGTGTGCAAGTACAATGATCTCAATAAAAGTTTCAATTGAAAAAGGTATAAAACCACTCACAGCCAGCCCTCAATATGCCTTTAATATGGGGGGGAAGGACATACGTATTAAGAAAGTAAACCATAGGGAGGCCTGGCTGGCTCGGTCACTGGAGTGTGTGACTCTTGATCCTGGGTTTGTGAGTTTGAGCCCCGTGTTCTGTATAGAGAGTAAAGGTAAGTAATAAGCAAAATAAAAATGGCAACTCATTAAATGCTAACTGCATAATAGGTACTGTGATAAACATTTTAGTAAGACTTTAATCTTCACTCTGTGAGGCATTATTATTATTTTTATCATTATTATTATTATTATTATTTCTGTTTTCTGTTTTAGACAAGGAAGCTGGGCCTAGGAGAGCTTAAGTAGTTTTTCCCAGAGTCACAGAATCAGAAAGTAGAAAGGCAGGACCCAAACTCAGGTCCAGAGCCAGCTACCCTACCTTATACCTTATTTGCATAAGAATGCTGTGTTTTGGTGGAAAGAGAAATCAGAATTAGGGAGAAGGACTGTGCTGCAGGGGTGCGGTGCAACTTGAAGTACCTTGCAGGATCTTGGCCTTGAAAGATGAGAGGAGTTGAGCTGGCAACAAGCGAATCGAGGGCATTCCAGGCAAGAAGACAGAAGAAACACCACACGTCTAAGAGAATGCTTCATCTTCCAGATAAAGAAACCAGTGTGTTTGTCTGCTTTGCCACTCAGAGGTAGATGGAAACAATATGGTAGAGGGTCTTGAATGCTAGGGGGATGTGGTAGGGTCTTCCTGGGTCTAGCCAGCGATCTGGGAAAGCTAAGGAGGCACTGATGAGGTCAAGGTTATATGTGAATCGCCAGCATTCACAAGGGACCCCAAGCGCAAGGTGTTTACAGTTTAGTACAAAGTAATCCATCGCCAGGCCCAAAGAGCAATGGGGAGCAGTTCAGTCGTGGGAAAATTGGTACATAAAGGGAACCAAAGAAAATATTTATGACATCAAAGGCCATAAAGTGGTTGAGACCAGTGATGATTATGGAATTAATGGAATTAAATCTCGTCCCATATGGCTACTTATTCTTTCAATTCTTGAGTGCCTACTATGTGGCCAGCATGATTCCAAGGACTTAGGACCTCTCCGTGAACAAAATACAGTGACCAAAACCCGCTGCCATCAAGGAGCTCACCTTCTGTGCTTAGTGCTGACTCCTGATCAGGAAGATTCTTAACTCTCAAAACCAAAGATTATACTTTCATACTGTACACTTGAGATCCCATGACCCCACAGAGAAATGCAAATCTCTCTGGGGTGCAGCTGGGCAGCAGTGGAGAAGGGCAGACACAGTGCTTCTGGTTTAAGAGTGAGGATGATCTTATCCCCGTGTGGCTAGAAAGAAACTTAAGACGGGCAGGTCGTCAGGTCTTTGCCTCTGAGTTGGATCGTAAGACAAGAGCCAAACCAAGGTGAGGGATTGGCAGTGTGATCCTTGAAGATGATTCAAGTTAGCCCGGGATACCCTCTCTGTTTTCCACTCCCAAACTGGGATTAACTTTGGAATCTTCCATAAATGGAGAGAAACTGGGGGCTTTCCAATCCCAGCCTGGGTAAATACTGTTTCCACACAAATCAGCACAAGATGGCCTTACATTGTAAAAGCAGGAGGGGGAGACAGGAAGTAAATATTCGGGGAGACCTCTGTTTAGGCAGGAGGCATTCTACAATATTTGGTTCTTTCCTTGTTCTTAAAATGCAGACTGAGAAGTATGGACTTTTCTTCAGAATGTTAAAAGCAACATACAGATGGAGACAAACTACTAAAAGATAAGCTGACGGTCACTGTTTCTACAAAAAGGCACCTAAAGGTAAGTGCATCAGCCAAGAGTCAAGACTGGGGAGATCCATCAGTATTACCCCCAACCAAGGATTTTTAACCATTTCGAATTTTAAGTTCCCAAACCCTCAGGTGTCTGAGAATAAATATTTAAAATGCCTTTTTGACCTACTTATCAAGAAATTCACCAATTTTTTTTTCCAGCAGTATTTTTTTAAAGTCTAATTTAGCTCCCAGGGACCTTCTCATGGTTTTGTGTCACATTTATAATGGTATTTAGCCCTTTGTTGTAAATCTGGCTTCTATCTTGTATGGATGTAAGGGACTGGGGCATCTCCCACAGTTAGTAACTTTCTGCATGGATAAAAGAATCCGCTCTCACTGTGCCCCTGGCCCTGGGGAAGAATTTTCCTGCTTTCGTTAAGCGAAGGGGGGTTGGTAAAAAAATGCGACAGATACAGAGCTCCTATCTCTAACTTCAGGCTGCACAGAACCGCCCCTGAATCGACAACTTCCATTCACGGTTCTGGTCACCCTTGAGTGCGAGGCTGGCTCTGTTACTGAGCACAGCATCGTGAGGGACAGCCCTACCACCTGCAGAATGCGGAGCTTTCTGAAGACTCGCCTTTATGGGTCTGAGGTACCTGCTGGAGTCGTGCCACAAAACACAAAACCCACCTCAGACCCGGAGCCGACAGCTGGAGGAGTGAGTGAGTGTGTGTGTGCGCGTGTGTAAGCGAGAGCCCCACAAGAACTTTGATGGAGACAAGAATGTGCACGGGACAGATGACTGCGGTCCCCGAGATGCCCAGTTATTTTTTAGCTGCGTGGAGCTTGCTGTCACCAAGACTCCCGATCTCAGAATTCAGTTTAGGGCACAAGCAGAGGATGACAAAGGGGGCTCCTTCCTTGAGCTCCTCTCTTTGTCCACAAGCTGAGAAAGCTAGCAATTGCCTCCCCCCCATGGTGGGTCGAACACTAACATTGTCACCAGCCGCCTCCTCTCCAAGTATCGTTCCTTGGTCGTTTTACCTCCTCACCTTTCATCATGAAGATAGTCTGCCCAATGAAATGCTCAATGTAGAGAAACAACGGTAACAAGGTACTTGGTTGAGCCAGGAAGAGCATTTTATGAATAGAAAAGGAAATGCTATGTTTATTGACGTGAAAAAATTAAGAGTGAAACTTCATTTTGTATTAATCTTTGGCTAACCCGTCTCCATAAACTTATCCTTATCCATAAACACCCCCATCTGTGGTCCTTGGCCTGTGATCACCCCGGTGGTAGGTGTTAAACAACCAAATAGCATAAAGCTGGTTCTCCTGCAAAAAATAAAGTGTAAGTGTGACTTTCACGTGGCAAGTTTGGCCAGTAGAGCAGACGATCTGGTCAGGAAAAAGCCACCTCAGAAGATTTTTAGTTTGGTTATCTCAGGACTGGATCTTTAGAAACTATGTATTACATGTTTACGTTTTCATAGCTAGAGTTCAGTAACTATGAATGGATTTGGGAATATTTTGTTTTTTTAAGAGTCTGTCTCATCTGCAAAAACAACACGAGGTTCCTACTACGAATTTGGGGGGAGGGAAAACACAGGTCTGGTAAAAACAATTGAAAAACTTTTCTTGGTGGTTAGTTAAAAAAACAAAATCGTGGCCACACAGCACAACATCAGTCCAAAGCCTATTTGGGACCCTTTAAAATTAAAGAAATTCACATATGAAACACAATATCTTTTGTGCATTATTCCCATTAATTTAATTCCATCTCTTTCAAATATACCCCCCAATCAGTAATAGGGTAAAACAAATTTATTCCCTGGCAGTATTTTCTTAGCCTCTTTAATACTTTGTGATCTAAGAAAAACAAAACAAACATTCGTCCAAAAATCTACTTTGATTTTGGGGCACAGAAAACCGACTCTGTCCACTTTCCCCAGCTCCACGAAACAGGTTCCACACATCAATGGGACACACTGAAATCTTTCATTTTACTCTGAATTCTGATTGAAACCAGCGCTTACCGTTTTCAAAGGGCTCCTGAAACATGACTAAAGAGAATTGTTTTTTCTTTTAAACTCTTCACCCAAAACATTTGCTTGAAAAATGCTCCGAATGGGGACATTGCCTGGTAAAACACATGTAGTCGACAAAATATCAAATTTCTCTTTCCAGCTGTCCAGAATCCCATTAGTGCCTCTTACTCCTATCTGTCTTTTGCTATAATTAGGATGGCTTAGGGTTTATCTGGGCCTTTTTTCAAAACCAGATTTCCTTCCCAGCAGCAGCAGCAGCAGCAGCTGTCATTCGCAAGTCCCCTCATGGTACTGGGAGACTTCTTTTGATTTGTACTGTGGCACAGTGATCATGACTACGAAGGGAAGGGAAACACACACACACACACACACACACACACACACACACACACACAAATACCTTTCATCTAGTAATTTTTAAAAAGAGGAGTCTTACCCGAGGATGAGCACTCCAGTCTGGAACTCCACCTGTTTCAAACAGGTTCTGGACGGGCATCCCTTCTCCCGCGAAGCCTGAGTTCCCTCCTTGGGGGAGTGAGCCCCGGGGAGTTTGCGGGGTTTTTCCTTCTCGCTCTGCTTGGACTGGACTAGCACATTGTCCTGCAGGGAACTGGGAATTCCAGTCAGCTTCTGCTCTGGCCCAAGAACCGTCTCTTTTATCACTCTGGGTTCGTGGGTGCTTAACGGATTCTTTGGGATAGAAGAGATTAAAGGTGCTTTCTGTTGTACTCGCTTTCAGGTTGGGGCTCAGTTTCTTGGGTTTTCCTCTCACGCTGGGCTGCCTCAGCCTGGCAGGTTTCTCTGAGCCCCTCTTGGTCAACGAACCCTCATCCCCTACTCTTCCCTCGGCTGCGATCTCCAACCACTGGCTCGCCCCTGGCTTTTCTAACTCACCAGACAAGCGCTGCATCGCCGTCTCGATCACTGCTTTATCCATGTTTAGCAGATTGTCACTGGTGAATTCCTCTCCTGCCTGATGGCTGTCTCTGGTTTCTCTTCGAATTCCTGGATAATCATTTTCAGCGGCCTCGGAAGCAGCGGGTGGTTTATATCTCCCCGGGTCTGTCACCGCAGACGTCGCGTCCCGGTGAGGTCCCAAAGTCAGAATCATCCCCGTTTGCAGGGATGAGGGACTGTGGGTGGAGGCTTGGCCGCTCCTCACCCCCACTTCTTGGGGTTGTGAGTGATAACCGCAGAGGCCAGTGGTGGCCTCCATAGGCCCGATGTCATCCGACACCCGAGACCCACAACCCATTTCACCGAGGAGATGCTCACACCCACCCAGGCAACACGCACTGAATTCCATCTCTTCGTCATCGCTTTCTAATAAAAAAACATGCTCAGTCCCCTGCAGGTTCCTTTGCCAAACTGCATTAGAGTAATCCGTCATAACGTCGGAACATTCCAGATACTCTAGGTCATCATCTGAAAACTCCTCGGTGCAGGTTAGGGTTATCTCTGGGCAAAGTTCATAGTCACTGTCAGAGTCTTCGCTGGACACCTGTGGGCTGACTTGCTGCTTGATCGCGGCCCCGTCACCTGGGCAGACGGATGCAGTCACCTCCGACAGCGGCAGGCTGAAGCTGATGTATTTCTGTCCTGTGGGGTCTGCTTGGTCAGAGTCCGAGACTCCCTCCTGAGGGCCATCACTGTGTAAGGCATCCGTTAGCCTCGATCCTTTGGAATGGACTGTCCTGTGGCAATATACATTGTGGTTGGTGGGAATACGACTTAACTTAGAAAAAAGCAACTCGTCTGCAACTTCCTCGGCGTCACCCAGATCATGAGCCTCTTCGGCTGGCCTCGTTCCTTTAACATCCAAGGGATTTTCCGAGCTGGAGGCGTGAGGGTCACTATTGGCCTGCGGTGAGCAGGAACAGCTGAATTTGGAGGAGGGGGAATCAGCTGACATGGCAGGACCTGTGGAGACATTTTCCTCCCCCTCACGAGGATGTTCTTTCTCATCGAGCTGACCTGTTTTCTCCTGCGCACATGCCTCTGTTGCGTGTCTCCATCCCGTGCCCCCGCCATCTTTCGGGTTAGGAGAGAGCTGTGGGTTCTCTGCTGAGCACTTGACTTCAACAGAAGCAGAGCAGCAAATCATTCCGGAAGAGTTTTTAGCCGAGATTTGGTAAACAGCAGCGTCATCTGGGCTACAGCTGGGATGAAGAGAATACACAGGTAAGTGTGCTGCGCTTGGATGGACATGCCAACCTTTCTCACATCATGGCACACAGAAAACCCCCGTGATTGCTGCTGCACCCTCGAGGGGATCTGTGGTCTCCCCGCAAAGGGGCTTGTGAGCTCCCCGCAAACCAGCTTCTGAGTTCCAGCTGCCCTCACGCTGAGAATCCAGGAAGCTCGTCACTTTCCCGTAGAACTTTCCACACGCTTGCGCCAACTTGAAAAATGCTGAGAATTATTCAGATGAATGGAGAAGCATCTGATATTCTAGTCTTCTTCTCTGCTTTTATTTTAAGGCTTTTTTATGCTATGGGAATTTGAAAAAAAATATTTTCTGGAGCGAGACCTTGCACACAAACAGCTGAAGAATTTGACCTCATACGGTGGAACAACATAAGCCATAGCTCTTCTTAAGCCTGTGCTGAGAAGGCAAGGTTCATGCCAGGAAGCTGTAAAGGTATCAGGCTGGGATTATGTGTATGAAGAATGGTGCCATTTCTCTACATTTTACATGACTGTGAAGTCCAAACCCCACCCCACGAGCCCCTCTGGCTGGAAACTCATGTCCACATGCCATCCTGACTTACCTAGACCAAGCCAGGCATTCGGCTTGCGCCCAGCAGGGAAGAAACTGGCTCCTAGATCATGCTGAGCCTGCTCTCCCTGCTCCAGGAGAAATGGAACTCCTGTGGCCCCTCCCTTTGTTGACTCCAGCCTAACAGGCTTTGCTGACCTTTCCCACTAGGGCCTCCCTCCAGGCTCTGCAGTCCCGATAAACACTTGTTACACTTGTTATAATTTGCACTCATTTATCTCATTGGACCTCAGTGTAGCTATAGCATTGCTGGTCTCACTCCATGCATTATCCAGCTCAGAAGTCAATCAGCATTTTCAGAAGGCGGCAGCTCTTGGTCTGGCCAGATTTAGAGGTCATATTTAGATATTTATTGACTGATCTGTGTAAAATGTGCACCAGTATCTAAGCCAGAAGGGTCAGTGTTAGAGACTCAATGGCACAGAGTCTTATTCTCTGTCTTCTCCCTGAAGGCTTCCCTGTGTCTCTCCAAGCTCCTATGTGCTCATAAGCCCTCAATAGTCGGGTGCCTGCTCACACACGCCTCATTTTCAAAAATCATAGATTAATTGCAATTTTGTTAATATCTTGGTCTTTAATACTCTGGTTCCCAAGTAGAAGCCAGTCGGGGGTGGCTGAGGCTGGCCACCGCTGATCTTCGGGTTTGCCTTGGCCAACAGCATGGGGAAAGTGGAATTTAGGGTAACTTTCTAGAGGAAATAGTACCTGCCCCTCCTGTGGACTTCACAAGGTTATGCTGAAGTTCAAATGAGAAAAATCAATGTGAAGGGGCTTTGCAAAGCAGAAAGTTTATGCCACATATATTCTATAAGAATGTGGAAGTGCTAAGTGATATTTACACGATGAGATAGAGACAGGAGCTGACACTGTTAGGCAATCGTAAATGCATCAAATCTATATGCTGTACACCTTAAAACATACACAATGTTGTATGTCAACTATAACTAAAAAAAAAAGAAAAGATGTGAGAGTGCTAAAACCAGATTACCTCGGGTTCTCAAGAAGTGTGCAGAAGAATCATCAGGAAACTGTTTAAAATTTTTGAAACAGAAACCCATGGGTAAAAGGCCTAAGAATCTGCTTTTAAAGACCCTAAACAGGAGCACCAGGGTGGCTCAGTCAATTGAGCATCCGACTCTTGATTTCAGCTCGGGTTGTGATCTCAGGATCATGGGATCGAGCCCCATGTTAGGCTCCGTGCTCAGCAGGGAGTCTGCTTCTCCCTGTCCCTCTGTGCCTCCCCCCTCAAATAAATAAATAAATCTTTTTAAAAATTTTATTTATTTATTTATTTGACAGAGATCACAAGTAGGCAGAGAGGCAGGCAGAGAGAGAGAAAGGGAGGAAGCAGGCTCCCCGCAGAGCAGAGAGCCCGACATGGGGCTCGATCCCAGGACCCCGGGATCATGACCCAAGCCGAAGGCAGAGGCTTTAACCCACTGAGCCACCCAGGCACCCCAAATAAATAAATGAATCTTAAAAAAAAAAGATCCCAAACACATTCTGCTACAAATTGTCCTGGGCCTGCCCTTGGAGACAGCCTCATCCTCGTCCTCATTACTCAAACATAGATCTCCTCAATCGAGCTGAAGTAAACCTGAATAAAGAGAAAGGGGCCTCTGATATTCACATGCCCCACACCACTGCCCACTTGCCTCTTCTCCCTTAGTTCTTGGAGACCTGTCCTCATTTTTGGACTTAAAAGGAGCATAGGACAGTGCCATGGTCTACTGGGACATCCCAAGTAATTCTGATTTCCTGATTTATCCAGACCATGATCCCAGTGCCAGAGAATCCACCCACCCTGAAAGCACCAAGACTTACGGGAAAAAAAGAAGGGAAGAGAAGAAAATAAGACAGAGAGGCCAAAGGACCAGGTAAGAAAGCATTAAAGGCGGGGAACAGAGATGGTTCTCAAGAACCAAGGAGAGAAAAACCAAAGAAATTTTAAGAAAAAATGTGGAGAAAATGACTGAGTTAAATATATTTCACTTCTGAATGACTAAATAAGCGAAGGGGAGAATGTTAGGATTTAGTAACATATGATTTTATGGAGTATGTGTTTTAGCCGATAGAAGATTTACAAACCATCTTACGTTTACTTAAGAGGAAAAATATAACTGACCTCTCAGAAGTTGATTAGGTAGAATTCTTCCCACTGGCTAATGACCTCTTTTCAGAGACTTATGGTTTGTGGCTGACATGTCCTTGATCGTTATCTCTAAGCATCTTAAAGAAGAGAGGGAGCAAATTCGACCACGAGCGTGGCATTTGTTGAATGTCCCCGCTAGTGAACAATGTGTGCGCCGCTCCCCTGCGTGCAAAACAGAGGCTCGGGGGGTTGAGTAATTTCCCCGAAGTGACCAAGGTGGTAAGTGGTGGAGGGGGCTAGGAAACCAGAGCCTTTTACTCTGAAGCCAGGCTCGGTATGTCATGTTAGAAAACTCACGTTCAGAAAAGGGAAGTGGCCAATGTAGAGAGATCATTTTTGCAAATAAAGTGTTTCTGTCTTAAGTTTTCATCTTCATTGGCCAACTGACAACACTTGGGACAAGTTCATTGTGGTGCCCAGTACTACGTCGAGTGCCGAGCCAGAGTCAAGGAGATGCATACCACGTCATGTCCAGCCCTAAAATGACTAAAAATTTCCTGGGGGAGACAATCTGAATTTCTGCGAGAACCTTGTAGGTCAGTTCTGCGCTGAGTTGTCCGGGGGAAACTGGAAGAGAAGAGAAGCTCAAAGAGGGGACTCCAGTGGGAGCAGCTGAAAGGGTGTGAGTAGGGTTGGGCTTTAGAATCTGCAAGATGCTGGCAGAGCGACCTGTGTGCCCCACAGTGATTTCACAGGAATGCAAAAGCATCCCGGAAGAAATTCCCTGACCAATTAGTTGCGTTCCCTCCTTGTGGATCTTTCCTTTTGGCTGAAGGAAGCAGCAGCATTCCTCCACCTTGCTGTGAAAGTCTTGCTGGAATCCTCTAGGTTCTTTCTAAATTAATCACTTCCATATTAAAGAAACAGAGCTACATGTGACCTTAAGTGGATGGGGCTTCTTCTGGGCTTGAACCCCCTGGGTTGGTCTAAACCAGAGGTTCTTAAATATTTGAGCAGCAAGAACTCTTTATAGACTCTCAAAAACAACGGAAGACTCCCAAGAATGCTTGTTTATGGGGGTTATATCTATCAATATTTACCATATTGAAATTAAAACAGAAAAATTGAAAATGTTTATTCATTTAAAAATAACACAAATAAGCTCATTAACATTAGCATAAATAGCGTATATGACATATAATAGCATATATGTAGGAAAATACCTGTATTTTTCCTAAACAAAGTAAAATTTCCTAAGAGTGGCATTGTTTTATATTTTTTCACACATCTAATATCTGGCTTAATAAATGATAGCTTTTTTTTTTTTAATCTGCTTCTGCATTGTGATGTAATAATACATTGTTTTGGTTGAAGTATATGGAGAAAACCTGGCCTCGCACAGATATGTAGTTGGAAAAGGAAAAGTATTTTAATAGTCTTTTCATCTGATTGTGGAAAATCTTTGATACTATACCAAGAGTGGTTGCAATGTTGGATCTGAAACCCTATCAGCAAGTTACATAAAATCCACTGGCTTTGACTGCATTTTACATGCATCTTTACTCAGACGTGATTTTGTAACATCATGTATCGTTCAATTGGAGGAACTTGGTTCATGAGATCTCCTAAATATTAACACACTTCATTATACATTTTCTAAATCACATTAATTAATATTCCTACTGATAATTTGGAAGTATTGGGAAACTGTCAAGCTTCTGATGAAGGATACAAGTTTTTGAAATTTCTAGTTAGGGAAATAATACAAATATTAATTGATCATAACAACGTAATTCAATTCTGTGCTAAGTTACTTGGCGGCAGTGGAAGGGCAGAGGACATCAGTAAAATGGCAGAGTAAAGAACTCCTGAACATTTCTCCTCCATAAAAGCAACAAGAATGCTGGCAAAATGTGTCTGAATCAGCTTTTTCAGAATTCTGAAAGTCAATTAGAAAATTTGAGGAGGAGGGCGCCTGGGTGGCTCAGTGGGTTAAAGCCTCTGCCTTCAGCTCAGGTCACGATCCCAGGGTCCTGGGATCGAGTCCCGCGTCGGGCTCTCTGCTCAGCAGGGAGCCTGCTTCCTCCTCTCTCTGCCTGCCTCTCTGCCTACCTGTGATCTCTGTCTGTCAAATTAAGTAAAATCTTTAAAAAAAAAGAAAAAAGAAAATTTGAGGAGGAGTTATTCAAGAAAAATGGCTGAATCTCAGGGAGAATAGCAGATTTTCCAGTGGTGTCACGTTCCCTGTCCTACCCCTCATCCCCACCTCCATGGAGTCCGGTAAACCAAGTATCGACAATCATGATGAAAATCAGCTGTCTGGCAGCCACCAGAAGGGGCAGAACAGTGTTGGAGCAACTGCAAAGCCCCATTCCCAGGGAATTGTCATCAGACCTGTCCGGTGGCTCCCAGAACAATCACACTCACAGGACTGTCTTTATGTGTTCATACTCAGAGTTCAACTAGCAGGAACAACCTTCTCCCTGAGACATTTGTTAGGAAAATATTCAGAGGCAACTATTTAACATCATGGCTGCCTGAGGCACTAGATAACTAGTGAGACAAACAACAGGCTAACCAAAAAGATTAAAAGGGAAGGCTAGGGAATGAGATGTCCACAGGGGGCATTGAAAATCTCCAGCATGTTTCTGGGAATCCAGAGGGCCATGCACATGTGTATGGCTGTGAGCTTCTCCAGGGCTGTATGCATGCTCAGGAAAGACCTGAGAAGACATTAAGCTCTCAACTCTAACTGACCCGAAGGCTCTGTGCTAGCAGGAAGTGAAGGCTAAGACAGAGTTGTCCACTGCTTGGCTGAGTGTTGAAGGCATGCCCCACCATGTGCACAGAGCTCCTCAACAAAAAGTGGGAGACTTACTGGTTCCAGGCATCTAAGGACATCTCCTTCGAAGTTAACCGAGCAGAGACTTCAGTGATCACAAACAACAAAGAATATGGATTTAAAGAATTAGCTCAGAAAAATCACTAAACAAACAAACAACAACAAATGGTGGGAAAGGGGGAGAATCTGCTTTCCAGTGTGGCCACATTATATTGTTTAGAATGTCCAATCTGTGCAAAACAATTAGAGACATGCAAAGAAAGAGTAAAGCATGGCCCATACAGGGCTGGGGGGCAGGGAAGAAGCAAACAATAGAAACCATCTGTGGACGTGCTAGATAGAGATTTTAATTAACTATTTTAAGTATGTTCAAAGAACTAAAAGAAGCTATGTCTAAGCAACTAAAGGAGAATGTGAGAGCAATGTCTCAGTAAAGAGACAGAAATTATAAATAAGAACTACATGGAAATTTCGAAGCTGAAAAGTATAATAACTGACATGAAAAATTCACTAGAGGGCTCAAGAGCAGAGGTGAGTCCGGGAACTTGAAGATGATGGATTGAGATTACCCAGTTTTCAGAGCAGAAAGGAAAAAGAATGGAAAAAAAGTGGACAGAATCTTAGAGACAACATATGTATAAAGGGAGTCCCAGAAGGAGAGGAAAGAGGCAGAAAGAATATCTGAAGAAAGTGGAAGTTCATAGTTCACAGAAGGGACCGCAGTGATAGCTTGAACGCTTGGATTTTTTTTTTTAATTGAGGTATAACTGACATATAACACCACATTAGTTCCAGGTGTACAACATAATGATTCAAGGTTTGCATTCGTTGTGAAATGATCAGCGCAGGAAATCTAGTTAACGTCAATCTCCACACATAGCTACAAATTTCTTTTTCTTGTCATGAGAACTTTAAAGATCTACTCTTTTAGCAACTTCCAAATACACAATATGGCATTATTAACTATAGTCACCATGCCTCAGGACTTACTTATTTTATAATTGGAAGTTTGTATCTTTTTAAAAACTTTGGATTTTTATCACTAGAAACAAATACTTTCAGTTTTCCTTGAAGTGGCAGGTCTACTTTGTTTGTTTTCAAGACGATGTTTGCCACATATCTGAGGCTTGAGAATCACTTGTCCATTGTTCTTTCAAGCAAAAATTATACTCCATGAAAAAGTGGCTAGTTCAGCTTGCAACTGAAACAATCACACAGGTGCTTTCCCTCGAGATGACTATCCTCTCAAGGAAATCCAGCAGAGATGTTTTGAGCATATTTCTCATTTCCTTACAGGGCAGTTAAAGGGCTTTGTCAAGATTTAATGAAATTGGGGCGCCTGGGTGGCTCAGTGGGTTAAAGCCTCTGCCTTCAGCTCAGGTCATGGTCGCGGGGTCCTGGGATCAAGCCCCGCATCGGGCTCTCTGCTCCTCGGGGAGCCTGCTTCCCCCTCTCTCTGCCTGCCTCCCTGCCTACTTGTGATCTCTGTCAAGTAAATAAATAAAATCTTTAAAAAAAAGATTTAATGAAATTAACAATTTTTACTGATGCATCAGAAATATATCAAGTGAACTGTTTTGGGTTTTGGTTTGCTTTTAACTGCAGCTGTACAGCAGTGAAGAATTCTACGACAACTAGTATAATTTGGAACCACTGCCTAGATTCATGCTAAGCCACCAACCGTTTTCCCATCCTTTGCTTTTTATCATCACTCCATATGTCAACACAGTGAAAAAGACAAATAATGTTTCAGTAATTTTGTGATAATAGTTTTGATCTGCCAGATTCTCTGAAAGGTCATTAGGGAACCCAAGGGGTCCATGGACCACACTTTGAAAACCACTAATTAAAGCTATTCACCGAGGGAAGCTTTAAAATGCTCTCAGCAATTTTCTCACAGCAAATAGCTGGCCGAGGAGGGCTCTTGAACCCTGGCAGTGGGCAGCAGCATGGAGGGCTGACATTTTGCTCACTGTAATCACTTAGGTGCTCTCTTAGGCAGATGACTTCCTCTCTTTGGGCCTCAATTTCCTGATTTACTAAGTGGAAGAAGAACTATGTCTGGGTCCCACTACCCCTTAGAGATTCTGATTTAATGTTCAGTACATGGGGCTCCGCGATTTAATTTGGGGCAGGAGAAGGCTGGGTCCATCAATCCAGGAGTGGAAGGGAGGTTGCCAACCTTAGAAGTTCCTCGGGATTTCGCCAACTTAGGATGGTTTTGTGTTTTGGGAACAAGGATTATAAATGTGAGTGAGGACTGAGAGCACAGGGCAAGCAAGAATATGAAAATAGGGGGTTGGGAAATAGAATGTAACAGGTGCAAAAAGAAGAGAAGGAATCATTTTTTTCTCTAGCTACCAGCACGACAGACCTATTAGCCCAGATTGTCTTTGAAATCCCTACATTCCAATCCCCACCCTTACTGCCCCCCTCGGGGGCTTGGGTTTTCACACACACTCCGTCATCTATCTCTTCATTCCTCATTCCACTGACACACATAAAACAGAACGACTTACTCCCATGTGGTCTGAAAAGTGGATTTCCCCGGCTCAGGTTGCTTCTCGTCTCCCTTTTGTCTCCTGGAGGTCATTCCTCTGCTCCCCAGAAAACTCTCCCAACAAGATTAAAATTGCTGGAACAAACCCTGCATCAGACCAGGCGCCCCAAGGACAGAGTTTGTGGGAGCCAGAGCTCAAGCTATTGGCTGGAGGTAAGACACGAAATCCTTTCCGGGCTTCAGGTATTGTTCTGTTTTACTATGTGCCACTTTCCAGGGGAGGAAAACAATATCTGGGAACAAAATGTCAGCAGTGTCTTCACCGGGGCAGCCAGGAATGTGGGGGGTGGGGGGACTTTGGAGGCCTCCCACCCCCTCCGCGCCCTGTGGGTTTTCTGAGCCTTGCCTGCCCGTGCGGCAGGGAGCAGGGAGAGCGTCTGGCTCAGTAAATACATGATGACATCCGTGTCCTTGCCGCCATCACAGTGCCAGGTGAAGGTCAAAATATTCTCTTACAGCGACTGTCTGTATCTTATTACTTGCCTAACTGCTACTATCAATTTGATGGATTGAATTATTCATAATGACTAAAGGAATAAGAAAGGCTTGGGTTTTTTCATGCCCTCAAGCTAGTTTGTTGTAGAAATAGGAGAATTCTAATACTAGCAACACACACAACTTCTTGATCATATCTTCTATAAGCAGCGAGATACATTTCAACACCGATGAGGAGTTTCCATATACATTTACCAATTTACTCATTTATCCAATGGATTTATTGAACCATGAGTTTGAAGACTGAAAGGGGACTTGGAACTGTGCAGCTCCTGGGCCCACCTGCCTCCCTACCCCCATCCCTGCTCCCTTCCCTGCTCTGTTCTGTCTCCTGGTGCTGACCCTTTAGGCCCAGACTCCCCAGTTCCCGGGGTCACTGGCGTCCTTCTGCATCAGACCACAGGGAGGCAGGAGATTAGAGACTGGCGAGAAAGGAAAAGTCACCCACAGGTGGGATTCCTAGGAGGACATCCCTTCTGTCCTTTTCAGCAGCTCCAGGTCCCACAGGACAGGACAGGCCCACAGGGTTCCAGCTTCTGCCTTGTAACCCAGAACTAGTTGCCTTACTGCCTCCCCTCACCCGAGCAGCCTAGGGAATGGTGGTTTCTTGCTCGTGCTCATTTCTGGGTGACCCGCATTGGGATCACTCACCTGTACAACCCCACATTGAATGTTTGAAAATAGTTGGGTTTTTTTTGTTGTTTTGTTTTGTTTTTTTAAGATTTTAAGATTTAAGAATGAGTGGGGAGAGGGGCAGGGGGAGAGGGAGAAGCAGGCTCCTGGCTGAACAGGGAGCCCAATGTGGGGCTCAATCCCAGGACCCTTGGATCATGACCTAAGCTAAAGGCAGATGCTTAACTGACTGAGCCACACAAGTGTCCCGAAGATAGTTTTTGTCTTCCTGGTTAGACCCTGAGAGATAGAGAGATGATTTAGTTCACGGATGTTGGAACTGAGGCCCTGGGAAGATGTGAGTGTCTTATGGAACACAGTTAAAAAATTATAAGAAATGACTACGACATGTAAGGCACTATATTAGACTCTGTGTAGACAATAAAGATGGTACATTCCTAGGCCCTTTCTAGGAGCTTCTCAGCCAATAAGAGAAATGATGTAGATATACCAACGGCTACAATACAGGATGGTACGTGGTAAGGGCAATTAAAAATCCAATCAATTATGGAGATTAGGGTCAGGGGTGCAAGATAATGAGGGAAGATTTCCTGGATATTCAAAAGCTGAAGCAGGGGCGCCTGGATGGCTCAGTGGGTTAAGCCAGTGCCTTTGGCTCATGTCATGATCCCAGAATCCTGAGATCAAGTCTCGAATCAGGCGGGATTCTCTGCCCCTCTCTGCCCCTCCCCTGGCTTGTGCTCTCTCTCTTTTGCTCATTCTCTCTCTCAAATAAATACATAAAATCTTAAAAAAATTAAAAAAAAAAAACTGAAGCAGGCCTACGAAATACACAGTAGGATTTTGGCAGGAAAGTCGGTATATGGCTGGGGTTGGGGAGGGAGCTGATCACTCCAGGCAGAAGAAACAGCCTCAAGGTGAGACTGAGGGCACAGTGGGCTAAAAGGTAGGGCCACTTTCATTATTTATTATTTAAACACAACAGTTTTGAGGATGAAAAGGGACACTATTAATAATTACACCGAGACTACAGGCAGAAACCAGGGGAGAGAAATTGACAGCATAAGACTTGTCTCCTTCCCCAGGGGAGCTGTCAATTTTGCAGAGAGATAAGACTTTCAGGTGTTATATGGGGAGCAATACACAATTTGCAAACTCTAGTGTCATTGAATCCCAAAAGGCACAGTTGAGGCAGGGAGCATTTCTGGTGCTAGGAGGGGAGAGGTCAGGGTGTCCCAGATCTTCAGACAGCGTGCCAGGAGCGCGGAACTTGAGCGTAGTAGGAAGGATTAAATTTTGGGTGGTGGGGAAGTGGGGAGGGCATTCCTGGCAGACGTACCAGAGCTGGGATGAGCAGATCGTGTGTAAGGGACAGTGAAGGAATGAGCTGGTGGGGAGAGGGCCCTAAAGGACAGGAGCTGGGGGCTGAAAGGCACAGAGTTCTGCTCAGGGGCACGGCACACGAGTGAACTGCAGTGGAAATTCTACTTTCCGCCTTCACCCGAGTGTAATTCTGAGCAGAGAGGAGAGGCAGATTGCAAAGCCAGTACAGCACAAGGGTGAAGGGGCAGACTTAGAGGCAAGACTGCCTGGGTCCACACGCTGCCCACTCACTGTGCAACGTGGACAAGCTACGAAAGTACTGTAACTGGACCCACACCAGAGGACGACATGAGGACGACGGGAGGTTATTCCTAGAAGGGCTTACAGCAGGGCCCCGTGCACAGGAAGCTGGGAATTCGGAGTTCTCATCACTGGCTGGACGTTAGAGTCACTAGGGGTGCTTTCTTAAAGTACCAGGGCCAGAGGACTTTTTAGGGCAGTGAAGCACTCGGTAGGTTACTATAATGTTGAATACGTGTCATTACACGGTCATCGAAAAGCAGGGGCTGTGTGACACCAACAGTGAGTCCTAACATAAGACTTGGACTTTGGGTGATGATGGTGGCTGCTGTAGGCTCACTGATTAGTAGCAGCTCTACTACCCCAGTGGGGGTTGTTGACGGTGGGGGAGGCTGTGCATGGGGATGGGTCAAGGGCGGCTATGGAAACTGTGTTTTCTGCTCAGCTTTGCACCGGACCTAAAACTGCTCTAAAGAGTGAAGTATTTAAAAGGGGGAGAAATTCCAGGGTCAGGGCTCTACCAAAAAAGGCAATTAAGCAGCATCTCAAGGGTGACAGGTTTCACAATGGGTGGTTTTGAAGCTTCCTAGGTGATTCTAAATAGGAGCCGGAGCTCAGAGGCATTGAGCTAAAAAGGGTGTTAGCCTGTGTGTGGTCATGAAAGAGGTAGGGGAGCTGGTAAATTGATGGAAGAGGAGGGATCTTTGCTTGGCATGTGTCAGGAGTGATTTCTTGGCTCTTTTCTGGCACAAAAGTGCTAAGCTTTTGACAGCGTTTTGAGCCTTTGGGTGTAGTGCTGGCTGACCAGATAGTCTTTAAATAAGAAAGGAGCCAACTGACTTCAGAAAGGAGAAAAAAAAAAAAAAACAACTATAGCATTACTATCATCTGGTTTAGTTAATAGACAATGGAACCCTCTTATCAAAAGAAAACTCAAAGGTGGTTGGAAACAATCCCTACCCTGCACCCAGGCTAGCGTAATGCCCAGAATGTGTCCAAAAATCTCAAGGTACATTGTGACAATAGAAAAACTCCTACATTAAGTTATAAATCCATCTATGAAAGACATGGCATCTTAAGCGCAGGACCAAGAACACACCCCTTGACACTGCAGGACCCAGAGCTCTTTTGTAAGAGCAAGCTAACTTCGCATCCTGCAAGACCAGTGCTGCTAACTCATCAAACACCCCGCATGCCCCAAATCACACTCTGGCATTTCCTATCCAAACCTGCTTCTTGTCTCAAAAAAATCGTCATCCCGCTCTACTAATCATTCATGGGGCACACGTCACAGTCCTATTTTTCACTCCTCTTCTGCATCCAGTCCAGCAGAAACCCCTGCCAGATGGATCCAGAACCTGGTGGCTTCCTGCCATCTGCTCCAGGACAACCCTGGACTGGGCCACTTCCTCTCTCGTCTGGATCATGGCATTGCTGCCTGTGAGTCTTCCTCACTCTGCCCTGTCTCCTCTGCAGCCACAGTGACCTTGAATGCTCCCACTTCCAGCTTCCTTCTGCCCCTTCTGGTCCCTCTGAAGGGAACACTCTGCCACAGGATAATCTCCCCACTGTCCCACTCGTACCCTTTCCACCTGTGCTATGGCACCTCAGCAGAAACACCTTCCTTCCTGAGACTCCTTCCCGTCCCTGCCCTCCTCTACTCTTTGTCACCTGACACTACTGGTTTTGCTGGTGTGACTAATGTACGAATCCTTCTCTATCCCTGTCCCATGAGTCCCACAGGACTTCACTGTGCTCCCTCCTGGGTCCCCAGGGTCTTGAATGGCTCTGGCATATAGAAGGCCCTCCATTAATCTTGATCTTCGAAGGCAGTTCTCATGATCACTTCTTTTTGAGTTAAATCCCACCACACATGTTAGTAAATTTTGTTTTTGGAGGACAGCTCTGCTAGAGGGAAATGCAGTGAGTAATATAATAGGACCTGCGGGTCCTGGGAGAGAGAACTTTTGGCTTCTGATCCTGGCTTTGTTCCTAACCAGTTGTTAAGAACTCGGATGAGTCCCATGACCTCTCTGGGTCTTGGGTGATCTATAAAGTAAAAAATCAATGGGATTTGACCAATCACATCAGCTCTTCTAGGTGCTGGATCTGAGTGTCATATTTTTTAGAGTTCTTCACGTGTAACAGAGAGCCAGGAACGGGATAATCCTTAGAGCTGGGCTTCCTTGTGTCACTGTGCACAGAATCCCCTGGGACCTTGTTAAAATGCAGAATCCAATTGGCAGGGGTGCGGGCTAGGACTCGGGCATTCTTAGGAGCTCCAGGGGCCATGGCTGCTGCTTCTACTCTGAAATAAATTTTGAGGAGCAAGGTCTTAGGGTCACTTCCAGCTTCAGGACCCAAGTGTTTCTAAAGAGTGAAAGTCCCTTTACTGAATTCTTAGAAAAATACCAGCTGTCACTTGACTCACTGCTCACTTTGAGCTGAGTTCCCAATAAGTGCCTGACAGGCTGCCCTCACAGGCAGCTCTGTGGGGGCTGGAGCTAGTTTTGCTTTTTTAGAAAACCAACCACTGCACCCCAGGCAGGGGAGGTGCACAAAACCAGACCTGAGAACTTCTCTCTCAAAAGCAGCCTGGGAGGCAAGAAACAGGGACAATTGGATCACTTCTCTTTGCTGCACTGCAGCCTTGGTGCTGGCAATGTCCCTCTCTGTCATTCTTTGGGGCCATCTCACTGCACCTCTGCCTCACTCCCATGTCCTGGGACCTTGTGGGTGAGTAGGTGAGGCCTCTGGCAGCCGGTATGAAAGCAGGGAGCCACAAGGCACCTGGGAAGAGTAGCCCCAGGTTGTAGGAAAGCTGGTCTAGGCTGGGAGGAGGAAGAATCCCTGCCTTGCCGGCATGGCAATCCAGGGAGTGGGGAATGACAAGGACAGAGAGGGGCAGCCACGTGATGACCAGGAGTTCAGACTCGTTGGAGCTCAAATGGCCCCAGGGGTTGTTGACATAGTCGCCTGCTCCCACAGCTCTTTTATAATTATATAATGATCCCCTTAGACTGCACAGTCTCTAAAGTCATAGTCAGCTGACCACCAAGACACAGTATTTCAAATCAGGTCCCCATGTTCATGGGGAGGAACCATGAAATGGTTCTGCGGGGGAGGAAAAAATTTCCTCAACCCTGTTAGGGTCCCTGGATGGGTTTGAAAATTCAACTGACAAGGACAGATTTCAGGAGAAAAGCATACACATTTTATTGAATTTTTACACATATAAGAGAGCCTTCACAAGAGAATGAAGACCCAAACAAGTGACAAGAACAGAAAGCTTTTATACCTTTTAGACAAAGAAATAATAAATTTGTGAAGAGTTGATAAGACAAAGGGGTTTGGGCTAGAGGTAGCAAATGGTGAAGAAGTAACTAGAAGGTAAGAATGAGTTTGCCGGGGTTGTTTGTACAGATCTCCTCTCACCCCAAATTCCCTGTATCTGGTGATAAAAACGGTTTCTGTCCTCCTGGCACAGGAATATACCTTTCACATAGGAGTTTTATGACCTGTTTCAGGGAAACAGGGAGAGGACAGTTGGGGGGGTGGTGGTGGAGGGCTCAGACCTTCCTCCTCTTGCCATTTTTAATAATTCCTTCAGCTTAAGTTATTTAATATGCCGAGGTGACATATTTTGAGGAAGTGTGCCTGAACCCTATCAGCATTTCCCGCTCTCTTGGCAAAACTGTGGAGACTACAACAAAAGCACTTGAATCCATTATGTAATTTATCCCATAAATCCTTACTGAACGTCTGATGACAGCCAGGCACAGAGCAGGCCCTAGAGACACAGCAGGGAACACTGGACACACTTCTGCTCCCGTGGAATTTACATTCCGGCTGGGGGATGCTCACAATAAACACAAATACAAATAAATATGCATCATGACTGGCAACAACCCAAGTGTCCATCCACAGGTGAACAGAATAACAACTTTGGTGGAGCCAAACAATGAAACACTGAACACTGTTCAATGACAAAGGGAAGGAACTACTGACACAGGAAAGGATGCAGATGGTTCTGAAGATAATTACGGCGAGCGAAAGCAGCCAGATACAAAAGAGAACATGCTCTATGATCTCATCTATATAAAATTCTAGAAAAGACAAACCTGTCTCCAGGGATAGAAGGCAGATGGGTTGCTGTGTAAAGACGCATGGGAGAGAGGGGAGGAGGGCTGGACTGCAAAGGGGCACTGAGAAATCATTTGGATTTAGTCTTAGGAACTGAGAGGTTGAGGTGCTGGGGTTGGCCCGAACTTGGAAGACCCAGGAGAAGGGAGAGGGCAAACCAGGCAGTCAGAAGTGATAGAGTCTGGAGGCAGGCAGAGAGAAGGCTCAGGGTCCAAGGCTCACAAGGAACTAAAAGTAAGGGGAGGAGGGGGATAGAGTCAGAGATACGCAAAGCTCCTAGGCATGATGGGGCAAAGATGGAGGCAAATTTCATGGGAGGCCCTTGGCTGAGGGCACGAGAGGGAGAAAATAAGGCTGTGCTGGCCAGGACAAGGACACATGTTCCCAAACCAAATTTTGTTCTTAGTCCTGCCCACCCCCCACCCCTAACCCCCTGCCCTGAGCCCCTCCCTTCAGGGTTGGAGCAAGGCCCATCCTGGGACTCACAGGGCTTGATTTTGTCCCAGCTCTTCCCCCAGGGAGAGGTCTGCCCTCATCAAATACCTTCTTTATGATGCTCACCTTTAAAACAGAAGTCAGTTAAATGATCTCTAGGACTAACGCCGTGATTGCGACAGCAGTGAGACTCCCCGTCTTGTCAATCATCAGAAGTGCTGGACCCCAACTGGCCCAGAACTTCCCTAATGTTACCATCTGCTCTAAGGTCACCTCAGAAGGTGATGATGGAGCGGCCTTGACAAAGGCATGGAGCCCACGTCCGATTTCCAGGGATTACTGCACCTCTCTCTGGCCCAGCGTCTTGGGAGGGGCTCCTGGATCAACCTGTCACCTGTTCCCATATTAGCATAATGTGCCCTGAGAGCCAACACCATAGTGAGACCAACTGTCCAAGTCCAGCCCCCAGCCAAAGAGGAGGGTCCCATTCACTCCTCTGACACACTTACCCAACCAAAGTCAAAACCAGAATGTGAGGACAGGCCTCGGGTTCTCAGCACAGACCCGCTACCCTGAGAACTAAATGGGAGTTTCTCGTCAGACCCTCAGGACTCATTCAAGAAATACTCTAGGCGTGGTCTGAGGAATGACCACAATGCTGAATTCATTCAGGAGGAATGCTGACCTGGGCCCCCCGCTGGGAACACAGAGGCCTTCAGGGTGCCGAAAGTTCTACCCGTCATCCTTAAGACTTGTTACACCTACTTAAGCTCACGGGAACACAAAGTTCACAAAATGCTTTCCAACCTCAGATGAAATGCTTTTCTGTCTTAGTCAAGACATAGCAAGATTCAGTCATCCCTATTTCTACCCAATGGTTCCTTTTTTTTTTTTTTTAAGATTTTATTTATTTATTTGAGAATGAGGGAGAGAGAGAGAGAGAGAGAGAACATGAGCAGGGGGGAGGGGCGCAGGGAGAAGCAGGCTCCCTGCTGAGCTGGGAGCCCGATGTGAGGCTCCATCCCAGGACCCTGGGATCATGACCTGAGCCAAAGGCAGACACTTCACCGGCTGAGCCACCCAGGCACCCCTCTACCTCATGGTTCCTTGATGAAACACATTAATTATATCTTATCCTCTAAGAGGGGAAATAGCAGAGGGAAAATGTTGCCAAGCTGTGCTACCTTTCCTATCTCCAAGTTGCCCTATTTTTAATCAGTTCCAAAATCACAGTTCAGCGTGGGGACATGTTGAGATAGCATAAGATAACTATTATTTATAGAGTATCCTAAATTCTTCGTACATCTTGATTTAATCCCCATACCGATCCCATAAAGTGGTACTATCATTATCCCCTTCTTGCAGATGAGAAAACTGAGTCTCAGAGAGGCTACATAACTTGCTGAAGATGATACAATGCATAAGATCTGGGATTTACATCAGACAACCCAGGGACACCCGGGTGGCTCAGTCGGTTAAGTGTCTGCTTTCAGTTCAGGTCATGATCCCAGGGTCCTGGGATCGAGCCCTGAGTCAGGCTCCCTGCTCAGCAGGAAGCCCGCTTCTCCTCTCCCCCCACTCACTGTCTCTTTCTCTCTCTCTCTCTTGGATAAATAAATAAAATAATCAGTCAGTCAATCCAGACAACCCAGCTTCAGATCCTTGCTCTACACGGTGGAAATAGCCTTCTGTCCTTTGTAAGTAAAGTTGATGGTGACAATTCTACTGTTAGCAGGATGTGTGCTTGAAGGGTTTCTTGCCGGAATAGAGAGGTTTTAAACCAATTCCCTAATACTCACTTGCCCAGGCTCACTCTCGACCAACAACTCAAGTTTCTTCAATGTTTGGAAGGACTTTGAGTTTCCCTAGGTGATCATGTCCAGCAAGAGGCCTCTAGAAACCAAAGTCTTCAACTCAGACAACAAGAACCTGTAAACAACTTTTTGTTACAAACCGGAGTGGCTTCGAGACTATAACAGTATCCCAAAGCTCCTGGCATCCATCTGTCCACCTACGTGTGAGGAATAACAAGGTATCACTAAAATCACAGAGTGCACCATCTAAAAACCATCCAAACAGGGTTTCAAGCAGAAACATGGATGAGAAAAGCAGCTTTAAACCTGGGTCTGGGTTCCAGCTCCCCTGTTAAATGTCCAGTTGTTTCCGGTCTTTGAAAATGCTCCACTGGGGGTGCCTGGGTGCTCAGTGGGTTAAAGCCTCTGCCTTCAGCTTGGGTCATGATCTCAGGGTCCTGGGATCGAGCCCCGCATCGGGCTCTCTGCTCAGCGGGAAGCCTGCTTCCTCCTCTCTCGCTGCCTGCCTCTCTGTCTACTTGTGATTTCTGTCTGTCAAACAAATAAATAAAATCTTTAAAAATTAAAAAAAAATAAAAAGAAAATGCTCCACTGATTCTAACACTTTTCAAAACTATTCACATCAAAGTATCCTGGCTCTAAATACAGCTACTATAAGCTAGGGCACAGTGATACAGAGTAACTCTGGGACCACACTGCTTCTAGGGAGTGAACAGTAAAATGATACTGGTTACTAACTAATAATTGATAGCTAATTAACTAATAGCTGATAACTAATATTTGTCACATGCGTAATACACGCTTTGTTGACCATTTTGCTCAAATAATCTCAAAAAAATCGTTTTATGAAGACACCAAAGCACAGAGAAGTTAATTGACTTGCTCTAGGCCACACAGCTAATAAGTGGCAGAGTACAGCCACAGCAAAAGTGTGGACTTTGAGGAAGGACCTGGAGAATTCTGTCGTCATTTGCAAACACATAAGGCTATAGGGATAAGAGATAACAGAAATCCCAGTCCCTGCCCCGAGGAGCTGGCCTTCCAACAAAGAGCGGAAGCCAGGCTCGATCTCACAACCCTGAGATCATGACCTGAGCCGAAATCAAGGGTCAGTTGCTTAACTGACTGACCCCAGTGTCCCAGCCAGAGGGAGGTTTTTAAAAATGCAAATGTTCCCATGACCCTCTGCTGCCCCAAACTCCTTCCTAGTCTGGGCATCATTTTAAGGACAAGGGTGCAAACCCCTTAGCTAGGACACACAGGTTCTCAGTCCAGAACCTGCCCGCCCTCCCAGTTATTTTCCCCTGAATGCTGCTTGCCCACCGGGCCCTACCAGTACACCGGCCAGAGACTGAATGCACCCTGGTCACCCCAGGAGGCGGTGTCCTCGTGCCTTTGCTCATGCTTTTCTCATCCCAGGGCTCGCATGGTCCTCCCCTCCTTCCCATCCACCTTTTCCAGGCCCTTCAGGGCTTCATGCTGGGGAACCTTGGAGAAAACTTCCCAGTGCATCTGCACTGGGGCCTCACCTACCCCCACCAGAGAGAGGCTGACGCCACTGCCTTGACTCTGGTCTTCCAGGATGCTCTCATCTTCCCCTCCGTCTTAGCACATGCTTGGTGTGGTATAATAAAGACGAATACTCAGTCTTTGCCCAGGTTCCTGGCACATGGCTCCGAAAATCCTTGGCATCTCTGGAGTGATGTCTTTTGCATGGTAATGAGATGGCTGGTGGCTGGGAGCCCCTAAGTAGCTTCAGGAGGGGGGCTGGTCCCAGAAAGACCAAGGCATGGTTATGGGGTTGAAAACTCCAGCCCCAACCCCAGACCTCCAGGGAGGGAGAGGAGCTCGTGACTGTGTTCATCCCAAGGGCCAATGATGCAATCAGTCATATCTACATAAAGGAAGGCCCATAAAAACTCCTAAAGGACGGGGTTCAGAAAGGGTCCAGGTCAGTGAATGTACCAAGGTTCTGGGACAGTGGCATAGCTGGAGAGGTCACCAAGCCTGGCAACCCTGACCCCACACCCTGCCCTACGTAGTGATTCTATTAGGCTGTTCCTGAATCGTACCCTTTCTAACAAAACGGTAATTGTAAGTCAAGTGTTTTCTCTGAGTACTGAGTTGTTCAGGCAAACCACGGAACCCGAAGGAGGGAGAGGAGATCGTGGGAACCCCCTGACTTTGTAGCCAGTCTGACAAAAATGTGGGTAACCTGGTGTCTGAAGTGGGGGTAGAAGAGCAGTCTTGAGGGACTGAGGTCTTACACCAATGGGGTCAGATGCTCCCTCTGAGTATTTGGTGTCAGAACAGAATGGGATTGTACAACAGGCAGCCGGTGTCAGAACTGGTTGGGATCAGGAGGAAAAACCCCAACTCATTCTGCTGATTCTCTTCTTACGTGTCTGCTTCCCCCACTGGACTGTGAGATCACAGAAGGCAGGGGCGAGACATTTTCTCACCACCCGGCTTCCTCCTACCTCGGGCTGGGATGAGAACCAACGAGGTATGCTTGATGCTTGCAGAATCAATGAATGTATTAAGAATGAAAACGATTGTTCTATAGGCAAAAAGGGAGGCTTAGAAAGTTGTTTTCAAGCAGGTTAAAGAGGCCTGCAAGTAGGTGATTTAAAAAGATTAATTAGGGCGCCTGGGTGGCTCAGTGGGTTAAGGCCTCTGCCTTCGGCTCAGGTCGTGATCTCAGGGTCCTAGGATCGAGTCCCACATCGGGCTCTCTGCTCAGCAGGGAGCCTGCTTCCTCCTCTCTCTCTGCCTGCCTCTCTGCCTACTTGTGATCTTTCTCTGTCAAATAAATAAATAAAATCTTAAAAAAAAATTTTAAAAAAATAAAAAATAAAATAAAATAAAAAGATTAATTAGGTAGGTGTTCAATGGATAGAGAGGGTAGTAGATTACGCAGTTGGCCATGAATTCCTCCCATCCACTACCCGTGCCCTACTGCACTGTGACTTCGCCACTGCACTCTTAAAGGGGTGGCACCTACTTTCGTGATGTTGAAATTGGGTCTGGTGTCTTGCTCTGACCCGGGCGATGTGTCGGGATTGGCGTTAGAGTGGAGCTCAAGAGGTTCTAGCCTACTGGAGGACAGGAGCCCACATGGAGGAGAGCTGAGGTGGCCCAGTCAACAGCCAGCGTCGATGGCCAGACCTGTTGGTGAAGCCGTCTTGGACCTTCCAGCCCAATCAATCCTCCAGCCAACTCAAGCGGTCGGAGGGAGCACGGAGTGAGCCGGGCCAAGCCGGCAGAAGAACCACAGCGGCGCACTGAACTGTGAGAAACAATAAGCCAGTGCTCACTCAAGGCCCTCTGTTTTGTGGTGGCTTATCACATAGCCTCTCAGCCTCCACACTGTTGACACTGTAGACTGGATAGTTCTTTGTTGTGGGGGGTGGCCCCCGGCAATGTCCAATGTCTAGCAGCACCCTTAGCCTCTCCTCACTGGATGCCAGGATCATCCCTTTCCAGCGGTGACAATCAAAAATATCTCCGGACATGGCCGAATGTCCCCTGGGAGCAAAAACACAAGTGACCCAGGAAACCTTCATACTGGTTTTTCCCTCAAAGTCTTGAGGAATCAATATCCAATTTGAGGCATAACTGGAAAAATGTTCCTTGCTCCAGACCCATAGATGCCTCCCAGGAGGTCCAGATGAACCCAGCTGGTATTGGGGGGAACGAGTACTACATTATCAGATAAGGTCAGCCCTAAGTCAAGGTAGGTGAATGGCAGCACTGTTTTTTCTAGAATGTTCAGATACACCATATACTCATTTCCTAGAGCTGTCATAACACAGTACTACAAAGAGGGTAGCAAGAAAACAACAAAAATGTATTCTTTCACAATTCTGGAAGTTAGAAGTTCCAAATCAAGGTGTCGGCAAGGCTCTCCCTCTGAAGGTTCTAGGGAAGAATCTTCCCTTGCCCCTTCCTAGCTTTTGGTAGTGAGGGGGCAGTCCTCAGCATTTCCTGACCTGTAGCTGAATCCCTGTGGTCTCTGCTTACCTTCACATGGCTATGTCCCCTCTGCGTCTGCTTTTTCCTTTTTATGAAAACACCAGTTATTGAATTAACACCCACATTAATCCACCATGATCTCACTTTCATTTAAATAATTACAGCTGAAAACATCTTCTTTCCAAATAAGGTCACATCCTGACCTCCCAGGTGAACATGAATTTTGGGGGGGACACTATTCAACCCTCACACATCATAAGCAGACTGGCTCGTGGTGACTGTGTAGGCCTTGTGGCCACGGTCCCTACCAGGTCGTCTGCAGGGACCAGGGCTGAGCTGAGGAGGGGCGGGAGGAGCAGCCTCACCCCTCCTTCTGCTCCAGGCTTTCGGGGGGCCCAGTCTACCCTCCCCACCATCCCCCTCCCTTCTGCCTCTCTTGTAATTGTGCTCAGCTCAGCGGGACACGATCATGACCACTAAGAGGCCTCCTTGCTGAGAAGAGGGGTGTCTCTCTCTAGGTGTGGGTTCCTGGACAGATCTTTATCTCTTGTTCAGCTGCCTTTCTTTACATCATGTTCAGAAGAGACCACAATTCCTCGTTTGTGTACGCGCTCTTTGCAAGTTGCTTTCTATGAGGTAGAAAACATCTAGTTGCATTTTCCTCCCCTCCTCCCAACCTCCACATCTTCTGGAAAAAAAAAAAAAAGTTTTCATCCTACAGTGAAAACCATGCTGTTATTGATGTCACTCGCCCTTGGAATGCTCTCCCGGCTTTCCACTCCTCTGCCTGCCAAGCGCACTTGACCTGTGGTATGCAAAGGTCCCAACAGCACTGATCAGTCTCCCCCGAGCTGTCTCACTTGTCCGAAGTACGTGGTGTGACAAGATTAGAGGGGCATGTGGAGGAGGACCCAGGGAGGTTGGAGAAGGACCATGCCAGGTGAGGAAAAGAGGGAAGATCGGAAGGTCAACTAATAAGCTCGTGACCCCACAGTGGAAATGCGGACCAGATCTATCAAACCAACAAACAAAAAACCCTGGGAAACACAGGAACGGGAGCTTTGGAACATCTGAGAGTAGAGATGTAATGACACAAAGACTAAACTCAGGGAGGTTAAAAACAAAAGTACTTTTCTTTAGGGGAACGATGAGTAAATCTTATGGTTTATGGTGATTTGATGATGGCAAGAAAATCTGATACTAATACTATCATGAACAACCAGCGTTTAATCATTGAAAGGCATTGGCACGAAATACCATTCATTTGCCTCACCGCTCATAAAAGTCAAACTTACGGCAGGTATTTTAGGATGTAAAGAATTTTTCATCTTGGGGGAACCTGGCTGGTTCAGTTGGAAGAACACGCAACTCTTGATCTTGGGATTGTGAGTTCAAGCCCCGCATTGGGTGTAGAGATTAAATAAATAAATAAGTAAATACATAAATACATAAATAAATAAACAGGAATTTTTCACCTTGGGCAATTACACTGGAATCACCTGGGGTCTGGATTGAATTAGTCAAGACTGAAGGCCAAGCATTAGGGGGTTTTAAAATTTCCCTGGGAGATGCATATGGATAGCTATGGTTCAGAACTTTACAGGTATAAAAAGTCAGAATTTCCAAAATAGGATTAGTACCCAGCGCACTGACTACTAAGCAGAAAAAGTACAACCACATCTATTATCATATTGTCCCACCAATACTCCTTGCACCACGACTGAATGCCTTTTCAGGTAAGTGGGCTACTTTTCAAAACGGCAAAACAGGAGTTTGGAAAGAATACATTCCGTCATCTCAAGTCTTTAGCTGTTACCGTAAACCAGTGCCCTGCTGGACTTCTGGGACGAGAATGAGGACTCCGTGCCCTGTTTGCAGCTCAAGTTCTCTTCCTAAATTTCTCTTCCCATCTTAACCGGCCCACCTGCCCTTGGGCTTCACCACGGCCTTCTCATTTCCTCATCCCTTAGCTCCCTTGCCCCACAAACTGGTTTTGCCTATATTTCTGGTCCCATGTAAACAGCAAATAACATCAATAACAAACCTCAATTCTTAAATGGCATTCCGTCAGCAAAAGGATACTCACCCATTAGGTCTCTCTTCTGGCTAAAAAAGTGAGTATAATATTTTAGCTTAGTGTGATACTAAAATTAATCAAGAAGTATGGACTGAGTTCTCAGAGGGACAAAGGCAAGAATGGAGAACATACAAAGAAGTACAGCATGTAGCTACTCAAGGATCTTACATCTAGACCAGGGGCTGACAAACTATAGTCCACAGACCAAATCTGGTCCCCTCCCTGTTTCTGTAAATAGAGTTTTATTAGAACACAACCATGCTTAAAAAAAAAAATATATATATATATATACATATATATATATGTATATATATATATGGCCTATGGCTGCTTTTACACAACAATGGTGGAGTTGAGTAGTTGTGACAGAGACCATTTGGCCTTCAAAGCTTAAAATATTTACTATCTGGCCCTTTATAGAAAAAGTTTGCCAACACTGATCTAAATTAACATCGTGTCTATTTATGGTGTATTTAAAGCATCCACCCATCCATCCTCTTACTAAATATGTGTGTTGCACTGTACTAAGCCCTGGGTGATGCGTTAGTGTGAAACAGAGAAGGTTCCTGCCCCAAAGCCCAAAGTCTACTGAACTATGTCAGTCTGAAGCAATAAATAAGCACCAAGGGGAGGGCCTGTGCAAGAGAGAAGAGAATGTCTGAGGCTGGACAGAGCCGTGGTAACTAGAATTACTGTGAACCACAGAGATAGATTCCGAGTTGAACAGAATGAAGAGGAGGGAGGGGAAGGCGTTGGCAAAACTGGACTGAAGAGGCAGGGGAGTCTACTCCATGGATGGGGGTGGTAAGTTGTAACTGGTCTGGATCCCAGTATACTGGGGAGCAATGGGGAAGACATGTGATTTGTTCACCCCGGGTCTTCTAGACTGGACTTGAGGTTTCACGAAGGCAGAGACAACATCTGTGTTGTCCATTTCTAGACCTAGCGTTATGTAACATGCCTGCCATGTAATAGTTGTTGGATGAATATTGTTTAAAGAATTAAGTAGTAGATGGGGGCACCTGGGTGACTCAGTCGGTTAAACACCTGACTCTGGGTTTTGACTCAAGTTTCGATGTCAGGGTCGTAAGATCAAGCTCGGCAACGGGCTCCGTGCTCAGTGCGGAGTCCGCTTGAGACTCTCTGCTTCTCCCTCTGCCTTTCCCTACACACACACACACTCTCTCTCTCCCTCATATATAAATAAATAAAACCTTTTTTTTTTTAAAGGATTGAATAGTAGATGAATAAATGAATGTCTTGAATATCAGGTTAGATATTCTGTAAGCCAGTTGAGTCAAGCACTTCAACCACGATAAAATGATCTCTGATCTTACTTTGATACAAAAGTGTGGGTGAGAAGATAAGAAAGTGGTTGTTTACTGAACAACCACTACATAGCAAGAACTTCGCTTTCACTCTCTCAGCAATCCTTTTATTCTGCAGATAAAGAAATTCCATTTTGGAGAGGTTCAAAGGCTGGCTACAGCCACCAGCCAGAAAATACCAGAGCCAGAACTCAGACCCGCGTCTTAACCTTTGTTATTCTCAGATCCAAGGCTATTGGCACATGCGTGTGCCTACCAGTCACTTTCGTACCACACTCTGCAGACCTCGGGCTCCTCAGAGTCCCCGTAAGGAAAATCGTTACCAATTCAGAAGCACTGGGGCCAAGAGCACAGACTCTCCACCCAGCTTCAACCAAAGCTGTTCTCATCTTCTCTACCTCCACGCGGAGCTTCCTGATTTCATCCGAATGAATCGTTCTCGGGGAAACGAAAAAGAATAGAAACCACTGTACTGAACCAGACCACTTCCTAAAATACAGCCAGAAGGCCTGCTTTCCAGCTTTCCACCATCACCAGTGTGCTGTGGGATCGCCGCCAGCCACACCTCCTTCCTACCGTCGTTACTCAAGAAAGGTTGGCGGGGGGACGCCTGGGTGGCTCAGTTGGTTAAGCGGCTGCCTTCGGCTCAGGTCATGATCCCAGCATCCTGGGATCAAGTCCCACATCAGGCTCCTTGCTTGGCAGGGAGCCTGCTTCTCTCTTTGCCTCTGCCTATACTCACTCTCTTTCTCTCTCTGACAAATAAATAAATAAAATCTTAAAAAAAAAAAAAAAAAAAAAAAGGTCGGATGACAGTGCCTAAACCCTGTTGAATTTCTTGACTTGCTGGAGAGAACAAAATTAAATGAAAAGCTCATTTAATGAATGAAAAAGCCTGGGCACCTTGAATACAATTCTAGATAAAGTTGTAATTCCATCAACGGCAGCAACTTACAGGCGTGGGAACAGTTGCCAGGCAGAGCTCAGCTGGGTGCCCCGGCTGACACCTGCTCACAGCATCGTACATTAGGATATAAAAAGCAAACAGTGGATATTTACCCTAAAGATACAAATGTAGTGATCCAAAGGGGCATGTGGACCCGAATGTTTATGGCAGCAATGTCCACAATAGCCAAACTATGGAAAGAACCTAGATGTCCATCAACAGATGAATGGATAAAGATGTGGTATATATATACAATGGAACACTATGCAGCCATCAAAAGAAATGATATCTTGCCATTTGCGACGATGTCGATGGAACTAGAGGGTATTATGCTTAGTGAAATAAGTCAGTCGGAGAAAGACAACTATCATATGATCTCCCTGGTATGAGGAAGTGGACATGCAACGTGAGGGGTTGGCGGGTAGGAAAAGAATAAATGAAACAAGATGGGATTGGGAGGGAGACAAACCATTAGAGACTCTTAATCTCACAAAACAAACTGAGGGTTGCGGGGGGAGGGAGGTAGGGGGAGGGTGGTGGGGTTATGGACATTGGGGAGGGTATGTGCTATGGTGAGTGCTCTGAAGTGTATAAACCTGGCGATTCACAGACCTGTACCCCTGGGGCTAATAATATATTATATGTTAATTAAAAAAAAAAGGCAAACAGGAGCCAATCTTTTGGCCTTACCTGATAGCACCCAGAATGACAATGACAGAATGCAAGGACCTTTGCAAATGGCCCACAGAGGCATGCTGACTCACCAATAGAGGTGTAACACGTGAATATACTGATTCTGGAAGAATTCATAACTGGAAACAATGCCACACTCCTCGATGGCTCGGCCATTCTTATACCAAGTTACCTCGGGCTTGGGCTGACCTGATAATGAAGAAAATAAGAATATTCTTATTACATTAAGTATTTTTAGGAAAGAAAATCATAAAGCCACAAACGAGAATGGGTGAGCATGATAAAGTATGTCAGCCGGGGAACCGGAAAAATCTCCCTTCCCTTGACTGGAATGCATCATTCGCTAAGCAACGACTGATTAAAATTCCCAGATTTAATGAAGTTACATGTAAACTGGTCGATTTTTATCCAACGGAGATCTAAGTAATCTTTGCCTGGCAGAAAAAAATTACTCTGTAAGTCATGACTTATTGACCTACAGGACATTACCCAGAGGTTTACCTAGGTCAGCAATCTTCTAACATTCTTTTATTAAATTGCCTATAAATACCTAATTCCTCAAATGTCCTCTGAACAGGACTTCCCACTGTGCAGTTCCCTCTTTACTCAAAGAACTGAACAAAACCAGTGAAATGTTTGTTTCGTATTTGCATGGAAGTCCCTTGACCTTTGGAAAATTATACTTTAGCAGTGCTGAGAGCGGAGCGTATGTTGTGGCACGGTGGACGGAAGAACGGACGGGAGGAGCCAATGCGGCCTCCCGAGGGTGAAGGAGTCCGGGGTGTGTGTCTCCCAGGCTGGGACTGTGCGTACCTGAGTGAGGTCGTCACGGGAACTGCCCTATGCCTTCTCCCTCCGAAGCAGCTCTCCTGGCCCTCGTGATGCTCGTGGACTCATCTGGTGAAACCCCCAGGAATTCCAGTCACCTCTTGGGATTCCCCCCACCCCTCGTGACAGGCGGAGGAAGGTTTCCAGTGTGTCTCAAGGAGCTACCCCCCGAGCCTCTGTATCATTGAAAACATATCAAAATGTGCCATATGTGTAGGAGGAAAGCCCAGTATTGGGAAACAAGACACTTTCTAGATCCAGCCTTCCTGTGTTTTGCTCTGATTTATCTCAACGTATTTGGTGAGCAGCCCCCAAGACCACTGAGAGAACTCTGTGTGCTTCTTTTTTTTTTTTTTTAAGATTTTATTTATTTATTTGACAGAGAGAGATCACAAGTAGACAGGCAGGCAGAGAGAGAGAGAGAGAGAGAGAGGAGGAAGCAGGCTCCCTGCCAAGCAGAGAGCCCGATGTGGGACTCGATCCCAGGACCCTGAGATCATGACCTGAGCTGAAAGCAGAGGCTTAACCCACTGAGCCACCCAGGCGACCCTCTGTGTGCTTCTGAGACCTGTGCCGTGGACAGGAGCTGAGTGTACTCAGAGCCCTGCCTCCCTCTCTGTGTTTCGTCTGATTCGGGGTCTCCCAGCTAGGCTACCCCCGTGCTAACATCACAAATGTGCTTGGTGGCACCTGTGGTTGTTACTCCTTGCCCCCACCCATGTAGGTAGGTGCCACATCAGTCCCCGGAACCGGAAACAGACAGATCTGCGTGCAAGGACACATCCTTCTTTACCAGTGGCTTGGCTGAGTCCCTTCCAGGCAAATGACTAAACCTCCAAAAATGAGCTTCCTTGAAAAACCATCAAGGACATTGCTGATCATAATTCATTTCTGCCTGTTCTTATCAGCCCTGCGTCCCCCCCCTTCAGTCATTTTTATTAGGTTCCTCCTTAGGAAGCATCTAATTGCTCCTTTTTTGTGTATCATTGACTCTTTTTTTTTTTTTTTTTTTAAATAGGGTATATAGGGGCGCCTGGGTGGCTCAGTCGGTTAAACTTCTGCCTTCGGCTCAGGTCATGATCCCAGGGTCCTGGAATCGAGTCCCTCATTGGGATCTTTGCTCACTGGGGAGCCTGCTTCTCCCTCTGCCTGTCCCTCCCCCTCCTTGTGCTCTCTCTCTCTTTCTGACAAATAAAATCTTTTAAAAAAAAGAAGAAGAAAAAGAAGGTATATAAGTATGCATGCAACTGGGCCTGAGGAACTCATTCTAATCACTTGCACTCCCATTTTTTTTTTTTTAAATTCAGACTGATCAGGACTGGTTGATGCCCCTAGTTTCTTCATGGCTGACTGGTATTTTCCTTTTGTGCAGTATAGATCTGAATAATCAGCCATAAATGAGAACTGCACAGGGAAGTGGTATCTTAGACCTTGTGGGCGGTTCTCTTTTCTCCCTCCACTTGCTGGAAACCTCACCCAAAAATCCTACCCTTGTTTTCTTACGCTTACCTGCAGGTCACATACTAAGAGCCACCTCCAGAATGTTTCACAAGCACCTGGCTAATGTGTGTGAGGACTGGTGGCCAAGTTTGGGGCATGTCCAAGCAGTGGGGCTTTCTGAGGGCCCACGGGGGCCCGAGTGTGAAGGCTCAGTGGTGGACTTGTGCCTGTCCCTCCTCCGAGAGGCTGTGGACAAACACCAAGAAGGGGAGGGGGAGGGGGGCTTGGCTCTGCCCTGGTCGAAGAGCCTGAGCACAGAGTTGTGTACCCCAGCCCCCAGACCAGAGATGAGATTTTATCACGACTTTGGCTAAGGAAGCCTGGCCATTTCCAAAGCTGGCTCTTTTCTTCTTCTCTAGAAAAAGGGATCTCAGGGGAGAAGAGTTTTCTGTGAACCCTCAGGAAAGACCACTAGTGCCTCTGCGTTTCAGAAAGTAGAGACAGAATCCAATAAGGAAAACAGCCCACAAAGTACAAAAGACCACTTTGCTACCTTTTTATTTTGCTTCTACTATTTCCTTTTAACACTAAATCCTTCTTACCACTGGGGCTACCTATTTGGGCTCGGGTCTGGGTTAGGCACTCTCCAGTCCAGGGAGAGTTCCAGTTCCAGGTCCCTGCTTTTCCTCCACTGGGCACCCTCTGCCTTGGTTGTGGCCTCTTTACTGCTGACTGGGCCACCTGCCAGAGATGCATTTAGTCCGTTTGGGGATATCAAGGAACGAGTGATGGAAGAGTTCAGTAGGTCGTCCGAAGCAAAGTTATTCGTGCCATTCCTATGCACACAGGAAATGAAGAGTGTATTATTTGAAAAAATAACCGGTATGGGAGTCGTCTCACCAAGAACCACAATGTGAAGTGAAAAAGATCACTAAAACGTGTCCAGGAAGTTACTCGAAGAAATCCTCCAGAAAAAAAAAAAAAAAAAAAAAAGAAAGAAAGAAAGAAAGAAAGAAAAGAAAAATCATCATAGAAGATTTGGTTGTTCTGCCTGCCACTCAGACCAAACTTCCCAGGTCCTTCCCACAAATGATGTTTTAATAAGGCCCTCTCTGTGACCCTAAAACCCTGGTCCACAGGGCGATTTCAGAGGGTAATTAGCCGCTGACGGTTACCAGATATAATGCAGCGAAGCACGGCGTCTGACTTCTCAGGAACTTTCTGGGAAAGCAACGTAGATAGAAAACAAAGTGTGCGCCTCTGGGGCCCTCCCGAGTCTGTCATCCTTTCATGCCACGTGAATCTGAAAAACAAAAATCCCTGACATCACACCAGTGGTTCCGGGACCCCTCCGACTTTCTGACTTTCTCGGTGGCTCTTTGGGAGGGAAGGAGCCCGGCGCTACTCCCTGGCTTGGAGAAGGCTGGGCCTCGGCACTCGGGCAGGTGGGCCGGTTTTCTCAGGACCAGATGCTTCACCTCGGGGAACTGTCTTGGGCCCTCTCGCGCGCTCAGCAGCACCCCTGGCTTCCACCCAGCAGATGCCACCAGCACCCCTCCCCCAAGTCGTGACCATTGAAAATGTCCGCAGACATCGCCGGTTTCCCTGGGGAGGGCAGCCCCAGTGGAGAACCATGGATCCTCGCGGAAGGCCAGGCAGCCGGAGCCCAGACTGAGAGAGAAACGCCTAAACCCGCAGCCACTGCCATATCTCCTTTCTCTTTTCTTCCTGTCCTCAAAGTCTTTTCACTGGGCTCAAAAAGGACATAGCCACACTTGCCTCCAAACTAGAGGGGCTGATGACATGCAGATGAATCTCCAGGAGGGGGGTACTTTGAAACTGGGAAAGTACTGCTCCTTTGCCTAGCATTTTTGGGCAAGCCTGGGCTCCCGGATACAAGAAGGCATTTAACACCTGATTAGTCACCACATGTGTTAGTGCATTTCATCTCTTTTAAATTCTCTGAATGGTGATTAGCACCTCCTGCCCCTTACGGAGGAGGAAGCGGAGGCCCAGAGAGATGTGACAACTTGCTCAAGATCACACAGCTCAAGCGGCTGCTGCCCTCGGATGTCCTTTGCGGTGGTGCCGGCTGACACTGTCAGCGTGCAGGGCGCCCCCAGAGTTGCACAGTGCACAACTTATACCCCGTAAGAAGGCAGGTCTGTCTGAACCCGGAGGACCCTTTCAGCAATATCCTCTGGGTACAGTGCTAGCACCACTCGGCACAAACCATCCTCTGGAGAGCCCCACGCTTGTAAATAACATTTCACACCATCCAAATGGGAGGCTCCCACTTCTCCTTACCTTGATGAGCAAGTGTCATATGCCACAAAGCTAAGGAGAAGGAAAGCCCACTTCACAGTAGGATCCATTTGGCATGGACAGGAGAGGGGCACTTAGACCTGCAAATGGTGATTCCGGGGATCCTGAGGGTCCTACAGCAGGAGCAAGCGGAGCTCTGGGTGGAGGAGGCTGGATCTTAACTGGTTACAACTGTATTCTAGGAGGGGGGACCTCTCTCCATAGGGGTGGACCAGTTTCTTAACTGTTTAGGAATTGGTTCTAAGTTGCAGGGCCTGGTTCAAGATGAAAATGAGGGGTTCCCTGTTCAAAAATGATTAAGCTATTTGTGATGGCAACAACAGAGCACTAAACTGGGCACTGGGACTCTTCGGTGGGGCGGGGATCAGTGTGTGAGGCTCACATCATGGGATCCCAAGGCTGGCCCTGCCTGGTAGACACAATGATAGAACATTCAGCTCACGAAAGACCCCTAGCTCTTTCTCCCCTTCAGGCCTCTCCTGCAGCTTCTCATGTTCCCACAGTATTTCCTTAATCTCTAGGTATTTTGTTTAGAAATAAGGTTATTCCTTGAAAACAAAAACAAAGCATTCCCAAACTGAAACACCCAAGCTCTCTGAAAATCAGGGTAAACATAATTTAGGAGAATACACCGCCGTCCCTCTCTCCTTCCTTCCCTTTCCTCCTGTACAGGAAGCAACTTTGTGCTTTGACCTAAGGTTCAGCTAATGGGGAGAAAGAGCCAGAAAGCTGAAGAAGCAGTATGTTAGCATCAAAAAGGAAGACAATGGCTTGGGTTTGGAACAGAGCACAAGGGCAGGGAGAGAAGCCTGAGGAGCTGCGGGGATGTAGTGGGGAGGAGTGTGGCAGATTGAGCCAGAGAGGCAGAAGGGAGGATTGTAAGAAGTTTTGCTCTGTGGTTGTTAATTGGACCCTCTCGACACTCTTTAATAAAGAATTGCATTTCCAGTGGGGTTTGGTTATAGAGCATTTTAATTCAGCTGTGCAGAGACTGGACCCCAGGGGCCTATGGTTAACAGGGGTTATATTTAAAAGCATATAAGCCCCTCTCGATCTAGATGGTAATTTAGTGGGATGCCTGGGTGGCTCTGTCGGTTAAGCAGCTGCCTTGGGCTCAGGTCATGATCCCAGCGTCCTGGGATCGAGTCCCACATTGGGGTTCTTGCTCCGCAGTGTCCCTGCTTCTCCCTCTGCCTCTGCCTGCCACTCTGCCTGCCTGTGCTCTCTCTATTTCTCTAAGAAATAAATAAATAAAATCTTAAAAAAAAATAGATGGTAATCTAGTTGAACAGAACAGAAAGAAACTCTATCTGCAAGATGGCAAAGAGACACCTGCACTCCAGATTATGTGATAAGTACATTTGGTGGTTGATGGTTCCGACCTATATTAAAAGGCCAGATTTGACATGTCTTACTATTTACTCAGCAATCACAGAAATGTCTAATGGAAAAACTCTCTCACCTAGGTTGAAAGAAGTCTCAAAACCAAATAACGCCAAAGGACAACTGTCATGGCAGCCACTTTGCACAAGGATGACACTATTTAGAGAAGACGTGGCGAGTGTGGCTGAGTTACTGTATGACTAGATGGCTAAGCCAGAATGAGCGCGGGTCCCGCAGTGTGCAGAGAACCCAGAAAATGAATGGCAACTTGCTGTCCTTTCACTGCCGAGGAAATGCTGCCCCTCCACCCCACCCCCCACAAACATGCGCAGAAAGCAGCAACTTTTCGTTTAATGCCCGTGTGTCTGCTTATCCGTTTCAGAGGTTTGAGCAGGTGATAGAAGCTAGAGCTGTGGGTTTGACTTGAGATAAAAGTTAGTATTTCTCAGTGTTATTGAACAAACAATGTTAGAGCTAAATGTAAGCATAAGGCAGTAAGAATGGAACCCAAGACCAATTTTAAATTTTGGGGGGTATTTTACAACTGAAAGTGCAAATTGTATTCATGACCTCCTTTACTGTTTTAACTCAGTATAAAATACAGAACAAGGTTGGCAAACACATAAAAGTATAGCTTCAGAAAGAGAGAGAAAGAAGAAACAGAAAGGGAAAAGAAAAAAAGAAAGAAAAGAAGGGGCGCTTGGGTGGCTCAGTGGCTTAAGCCTCTGCCTTCGGCTCAGGTCATGATCTCAGGGTCCTGGGATGGAGCCCCGCATCGGGCTCTCTGCTCAGCGGGGAGCCTGCTTCCCCCTCTCTCTCTGCCTGATTCTCTGCCTACTTGTGATCTCTCTCTCTCTGTCAAATAAATAAATAAAATCTTAAAAAAAAAAGAAAGGAAAGGAAAGGAGGGCAAGGGAAGGGAAGGGAAGGGAAGAGAGAGAAGGAAAGGAAACAAGGAAAGAGGGGAAGGAGGAAGGAAGAAAGAAAGAAAGGCAAGAGAAAAAGGCGTAGAGAGTCAGATTTAGAACCGTCCTCCAAATAAGGATATTTGGGATATTTATTGCTGGTCTGGTAAATTTCCCAAAGATGAGAAGCATGCAATTTACATATCTTATATCCCCAGTTAGTATATTGATTGGACATGGCACATAGGTAGGTTTCCCTACCCAAGAAAAGCAGTGGAGTAAGAGTCAGACATTCTGGTTCCAACACATCCATTTATCGGTTTTGAGAGGCAACATCGCACAGGGGGTTAAGAGTTCCAGAGCCGGATACCCTGGGTTCACACTCCGGCTGTACTCCTTACTAGCATTGTCAATAAGCGTGTCAGCGCCCCTCCATGTCTCAGCTTCCTCATCTGTAAAATGGTCTATACGTCATAGGTTGTTATAAAGATCAAATGAGTTATTGCCTGTAGAGCTCTTAGTATAGCACTAGGCACAAATGTAAGTGCTCAGGTGATTATTGAAAAAAAAAAAAAAAAAACCTAGCCCATCCAACTGGCAGCGAGGCTGAGAGCTCTACAACACTTTTTTTTTTATCAGTTTTAATGAGATGTAATTCACATGCCATATAATTCAGCCATTTGCAGTATACACTTCAGTGACTTTCAAAATATTCAGAGTTGTGCGACCATCACCACAATCAATTTTAGAACATTCTCGTTTCCCCAGAAAGAATCCCCCACTCCTTAGTTTTCGAGACCTGATCTTCCCATCCCTCCACCCAAACACACACACAGCCCCAAGCAACTACTAATCTACTTTCTGTCACTGTGGATTTGCCTATTCTGGACATTTCGGGTAAATCGAACCACACGCTACATGGTCCTTTGTGACTGGCTTCTTTCTCTTCGTACATTTCCAAGGTTCTTCCGTGTTGTAGCACAGGTCAGTATTCAGTCCTTTTTACACCATTCTGCAACCCTTCTTGGGAGCAGCTGTTGGGGCAGAAGCTGTCGGGGCAGAAGCAGTGGCTCTCCACATTCCTAGGACACTTACTCAGACAACTGGGAGGGTAGCAGAGGAAGGGCTCCAGAGTCCAGAAAACTCTCCTCATCAGTAAGCATCATAGGAATGAGGATCGACCCAACCCAGGCTTTGTTACTTGTCAGGGACAAATCTACATCTAGCTCTGCCACTTACCTGGTCAAAGTTCTTCATCTATAAAAGGAGATAATGCTAATATTCTAAGGATTAGAATAATCCTCATGTAAATGGCCCGGGGAGAATCTGCTACATAATTGGTTTCCGAGGTGATAATCAGTAGGCTTTAGGGAAAGACGTCACTTGGTTTCATCAATTTCCTTTCCTGCTGTGGGTTACCACAGTAATTTTTTTAAGTGATATACCAATTAAATGTCTAAAAATCTCTCCTCGTGGAACATTCACCTGTAATAGTAATCTCAAGACACGGCTCCTCCCATTCCCATGCCCAGGGTCCACTGTTATGGGTAGAAAGGGAAGAAAGGACAAGTCAAACTGCCAAGAAGAGCTGGGGTGACGCTGGGAACCTTATGTGTCATCTCTGACTCCTCCCCAGGTGACTGCTTCCTGACAGTGAAGTCCCACAGGTTACAACACTGACAAACAGGCTATTTGACTCATAGAAACGGTTCAGTCACCAGTGCGGTGCTGACTACAAAGGAGAGGGGACAGTTAAGTCAGGCTGTGGTTCATGTTTCGTGGCTTCTCTGAAGGTTAGAACCCTTGAAGACAGATTTATCATTCTCAGCTGGATGTGGACAACCAATACTGAATTACTGATATGACCAGAGGGGGCCGTGGTGGCGTTCACAGACACTATGGAGAGGTAACATGCTAACTGGAAGGAACGCAAGATTTGCATGATTTTATTTGTGTGTGTGTGGTTTTTTGTTTGATTTTTTTTTTTTTAAGTTGTGGGGTCCAGAACGAGCTGCTTCCTTTTTCTTTCTTTTTAAGATTTTATTTATTTATTTATTTGACAGAGAGGAGGAGAGCACAAGCAGGGGGAGCAGTAGAGGGAGAGAGAGAAGCAGGCTCCCCCACTGAGCAGGGATCCCAATGTTGGGCTCAATACCAAGACCCTGGGATCATGACCTGAGCTGAAGGCAGATGCTTAACCAACTGAGCCACCTAGGTGCCCAAAACCTGCTTCATTAAAAAAAAAAAATTTGGTTTACTTTTAATTGTACAGATTCTAAATGCATACATTTGTATTTGTAAAAATACATATAAAGGCAAAGCCTCCCTCCATCTCAGTACCTTCTCAAAAGGAAGGGTCTCCTAAACTTTCAGGCATTTTTCTATCCATGTATGTATATCATCGTCTAAGTATATATATATATTTACATATGCATGTAAATATATACAAATATATTTATATATATTAATATATGTTTATATTATATTTATATATGTATCCACAAATATATCTATACAATTTCTACCCATGCATGTGTATAGTCATCTAAATATATATATATAATTTTGTTGCATGCATGGCATTAAATTGTGTATACTTCCCAGGCAGTTGGCTTATCTTACTTAGTAATAAGTGTAGACAGTCTTCCAATGTCAATCCAATCCATAAAGGGCCGCACCATGTTTAAACACTGCTCAATAACATCACTATTGCCCAGCACGGCAACACCAGGCTTAATCTGTGTGTTGTTGTATTGATGACATAGAACCAGGCTGGAGATTTTCACACTTACAAAATGTGTCTCAAAAAAAACTCACAAAACAAAACAAAACAAAAAACCCAAAACCCAGGGACGCCTGGGTGGCTCAGTGGGTTAAGACTCTGCCTTCGGTTCAGGTCATGGTCTCAGGGTCCTGGGATCGAGTCCCGCATTGGGCTCTCTGCTCAGCAGGGAGCCTGCTTCCCATACCCTCCTCTGCCTGCCTCTCTGCCTACTAGTGATCTCTCGTTCTCTCTCTCTGTCAAATAACTAAATAAATAAAAAAATCTTTAAAACAAAAGCAAAAACAAAACCCATCCTGCTACATGCTTCCTTGGGCACATAAGTGGTTCTCTATATAAATACCACGAAATGAAGCTGCTGAATCAGAGAGCCCTCCCAGATTCCCTTTTGAAAGATACTCCCAAATGGACTGGGCCCTTTACAGAACAGGAGAAGGATGTGGTGATGAAAGACCGGATTCCTGAGTTCAAATCTCAGCTCTGCCCCTTCCTAGCTCACCTTTGCTCTGCCGACATTCTTCATCCGTGAAACTAAGATAATCGCAGTATCGACCTCATTGTTAGGAAAATGACTTGAGTACGTATAAAGCTCTTCTAAATGGCAGAGTAAGAACTCTGTGTTAGTTGCTCTCAGGAGCTTTGGGGTTAAGATCAGTAAAATTACTCAAATATTTCCACTTCAATTAGAGAACAGACCAAAAGTTACAGGAGAATTCTTTGAATATTTAGAGCCCTCGACTGTCGCCAGGTTTTCTTCTGGCCAGTCTGCCCCGTTCAGATAGCGGGTGGCGTGGCTGCTGTCAGCAGGAAACCTGCTGTCAGTTGACAGGGTCAGGGAAGCAATCTCAGTCCCCGTGCAGATAACGGGGAACCAGGTCCTCGGGAGCTGGCAGGAAAGCCAGCTGTCACAGTGCTTTCTCACTGGGGACAGCAGGGATTACTTCTGATTACCCAGCCTAATCCCATGGCCACTGGGTTCCTGCATGCGCTGAGTAACTACGCCTACTATCCCATGTTAGTTAGGGAAGAGTACCCTCCCCAAAGATGGGTTCTGGGAATCTGGGGAGGTTGGTGGGGAGGAGGCAAACAGGTGAGGAAAGAGACAATGAACATGTCTTGGGTGCCTTCTATGGGTCAGCCCCCAGGCTGGATGCTTCAGGGACATGATCACATTTAATGCTCACAGCAAAACTACCAAGGTAGGTGTTTTTGCCCACTTCACAGATAATGACCTGAAAGCTTCAGGTAACTTTAAAAGCGTTGATGTAACAAACTTAATTCCTCGCTGCCTGCGAGTGACAGGGTGGGGATAGGAGTTCAGGTTTTTTGTAGTTCAAGCATTGCTGTCTTTCTTGGGTATGATTTTAGGGTTGTGTGTGGGAAGTAGAGGCAAGAGAAGAAGCCCCGGAAAAGATGCTCAATATCATTAGTTATTAGGGAAATTCAAATTAAAACCATAATGAATGAGATAGCGTTTCACAATCACTGTAATGGTTATAACACGATGGGCAGCCAAATGTGGGCAAGGATGTGGAGAAAATCCTCACGTACAGCTGGTGGGAATGTAAAACAGGACAGACACTTTGGAAGACAGTTTGGCATTTCCTGAAAACGTTAAACAGGAATTAAACAAAAGACTCAGAAATTCCATTCCTGGGTGTCTACCCAAGAGAAATGAAAACATATACCCACCCGAAGACTCGCACACAAATGTTCCTAACAGGATTATTCATAATAACCTAAAATTGGAAATAACCTAAATGTCCATCGGAAACAACCGAAATGTTCAACTAGTGAATAGATAGATAAATGGGGTAAAGCCAACCATAGGACACTGTGCAGCAACAAAAAGAAGCAAACTTGGATACCGGGTACAATATGGATGAACCTCAAAAACATTCCAGTGAAAGAAGCCAGACACAAAAGACCACATATTGTAAGGTTCCACTTATATGAGATATCAAAAAGAAGCCATAAAGACCAAAAGTAGATTCGTGATTGCTGGAGATGGAGGCCGAGGGAAAAACACTGATTAATAATAAATGTGCAGGAAGGCACCTGGGTGGCTTAGTTGGTTAGGCATCCAACACCTGATCGCGGCTCAGATCTTGATCTCACAGGCTTGAGTTTGAGTCCCACGTTGGGCTCCATGCTGGATGCGGAGCCTACTTTAAAAAATAATAGGGGCGCCTGGGTGGCTCAGTGGGTTAAGGCCTCTGCCTTCGGCTCAGGTCATGATCTCAGGGTCCTGGGATCGAGCCCCACATCGGGCTCTCTGCTCTGGCAGGGAGCCTGCTTCCTCCTGCCTCTCTGCCTACTTCTGATCTCTCTCTCTGTGTCAAATAAATAAATAAAGTGTTTAAAAAATAATAATAATAATAAATGTGCACAAGGTTTCTTTTTGGGGTGATGAAAATGTTCCAAAACTGATTGATGGTGATGGTTGTACCACTAGGTAAATTTACTAAAAACATCATTGAAGTAAACACTTAGAAGAGGTGAATTATAGGGGTGTGGAGTGGGTGAGAAAAACAAGAAAAGATGAATTATACAATATGCAATATATGCCTCAATAAAGTTAATTTTTAAAATAGAGGCAAGAAGGAGACAAACATTTCATAAGCACACACTACATTCATTGCAGACTTACTTGTGATAGCAAAAAATTGCAAGCAACCAAAATGTCCATCAGTAGGAATATGGTTACAGTTTATCTGTTGAACGGGATTTGCTATTAATGGCAATGGGCATTAAAAATGAATAAGGCAGTTCTGTATGCATTGATATGAAATGATCTCCAAGGTATATTGTCCAGTAAAATAAAATATAGAAGGGAATGTAGAGTATGCTATCCCTTGTAGAGGCAAAACAAGAAGAATATGCTGATATGCGTATTTATACATATAAGGATTCTAAAAACAGACAAGAAACCAGTAACGTGGTTGTTGCCGGGAGAAGGTCCAAGTATCCAAGGAAAAGTGGGTGGGGAACCTGTTAAGGACCAGTGATTGTCTCTACAGATCCTTTTGGATAATTTAAATTTATACATGTTACCTAAAAAACACAACTTAACTTTTAAATATTAATATTGAGCAACTCCATGTGCCTACAGCATGCCTGGCACATATCTGTGTGGACCACGGAGACCCAGCTGCCACTTGCTCTGCATGAGGAAGTTGCTTGAACTTTTTTTAAGGTAGAATAGAGCCTTTCCACTAGTACGCCTCTCCTCTGCTATTTAAAATCTATGACAGTTTCCAATTCTTTAAGGAAGGGCTAAAACAGAGAGCTCAAGGTTCAGTGAAACATGTGAGAGAGTTTAGTATCTCCTTGATTTTACAACTGAAAAATTCCCCTGGGACAGGCAGCTCAAGTGACTTTTCCAAGGTCACACCGCTTGTTTGTGGCAGAGTCCCTGATTCTTGATTCCGATTTTCAACTCACTCTGTTCAGAGGACATACTCCTCTGCTGGGGTTATCCTTGTCCTCTCTGAGGGTAATGGAAAGGAGAGATCACGATGCTGGCAACATACAGAGCATGACAGTGCTGCTAATGAGACCAGCTGCTGCGGATTAACTGGTTAACATCACTCTGGTTCGAGGTTGAAGGTGGTGGGCTGAAGGCGGTGTCCCATCCAGGCATGTGTCATCAGAGTCCTCACTGTGTCATGAAAACACCCTCTCTCTAGTCCCTTCTCCTGTTGTCCTCTGCTTTCTCTAGGATCCCTGTGTCCCTCTTTGGAGAGAATGTGTTATAAAGTGGACCAAGAGGTGTGCAATTCCAGGCCTCTGCAGAAAGGGGAGCACCCGGGAAAAGTTGTCTGTCCCCTTCCTGCCTGGGTCGGGGAAGGGGAGCTGTGGGGAGGGCCAGCGTCACCTCGGCCACCTTCATCCACCGCCCATCCCCCAGCCAGTCAGAGGGTCTCAGGAGAAGACTTTGTGTTTTTGCCTCCATTTGTCTTGTTTTTCTGAAGAATTATTTTTATCGTTCATTATCGAATTGTTTTTGGTAAAGGGTGCCTTAGAGGTAAGGGGCACCACCGCCCCTTAGGAAAGCAGGGGAGTAGTACTGCATCCGTGAGTGCATTGCATCCAAACACAGGACTCTCCTACGGGAGATTCTTTTCATTTGTTTGGGCTGGAGTTTAAAGCAGGCTCATCCTAAGCTGTGAAGTATCCACGCTGCCCACGACTAACCTCGTGACTAAGGGAAGAGATGGTTTGACTCCAGAATATATCCCAAACCTCCTGGCCATTGCCTTGTCCTCACTGCCTTCCCCTACGCCTCTCCCATCACTCAAGCCTGGGAACCGACGTGCCGGACCTCGGCCTTCCCGCTTCGTGGGCCCTGATTGGTCTAAATTGGTCACGTACTCTTGCTCAGTGATTGGCTTGTGAACCTAGTTCTAAGCCAATCAGCACGCGGCTCTCTCCAGAAAGTGGTTCAAGAATCATCCAATCAGCGCAAAGTTTGGGTTTGTAAACAGGAAAAAGAACGCGTGTGGAGCCCAGGGGAGGGTACCATTTGAGACCGTGGAAAGCCAGCTGGAGGTTGAAAGCAAAGCACAGAGAAGAGCAGAATCTCCAGAAATGCAGAGAACCAGAACCGAGGTCCTGACCGAACCCCTGAACTTTTCTGTTGTGTGAGCAGTAGACTCCCGTGGTTGCTGCTGTTTAAGCTAGTCTGAGTTGGTTTTTGATCGTTCCTTCTCGAAAGCATACTGAAGCATCCATACCTTCCCCTCCCTGGCCCATGGCGCCTGAAATTCCTACCACGGGCCCTCCATTCCACATCTCCTCGTGCGACGTCCCTTTGCCAAGCTACCGGCAGAAGAGAAGCATTTAAGATTAGACAGATTAACCAAGGAATGCTTCTCCAAGAAAGCTCTGGGGACGCCTAATAGAACCACATGAATTTCTGAGCTCCCTTTGCATTTGCCTCCTCTTTCTGCCCTTTGTGTTTTGCTTTTTTTGTTGTTTCCACAGAAAGACCACCTTCCATCTGGTTCTTAAGATCAGTCCCACCAGTTTTCAAACCCCAGCTCAAGTGCTAGCTTGTCCTTGAAGCCTCCCCTGACAGCCTCAGCTGGGGGAAAACAAACAAACAAACAAACAAAAAATCAGCCCTGGGGAAAACAAAAAACAAACAAACAAACAAAAAACAGCCCTCTCCCAAATGTGTGCCCGGCCCACACTCAGTATCCCCCACAAACACACTCCACTGTGAGCTGTTTGCCTGCAAGCCACTCCTGGGCTTATCTTTTGTATTCACCCCAGCTCTAGCATACTGTGGCTGGGCCTTCCACATCTCCTGAGAAGGAGGCAAGGTTAGTGATGGAAAATAATAGGTTTTCCTCAGGAATTACAGGCCAAAGAACCGGCTAAAGCAATGGTTCTCAGGTGTGGACCCTAGACCGCGCCATCGGCATCACCTGGGGACTTGCCAGCATTGCAAATTCTTGGGACCTTCAGAACCAGAAACTCTGGAGGAGGGACCCAGTAACCTGCATTTTAACAAGTTCTCTGGATACTGTTGCAGTTTATAGTTTGAGAACCAGTGGAGAAGAGGAAGATCTTAAACTACCGACTGAGGAGCAAATGAGCCTGGTTATCCAAGAGCAGGACTGAAGTGAAGATTGAGGTGAGTTGGGGTCCTTTTCTCTCCTGGAGGCTGGGCATTCATTCTTTCCTTTGTGCCAACCCTAAGATGACATGCTTACTTTCTCCCAAGTTTCTTTACATTTCTGAATTTCTAGATTTCTGTTTTTGGTAGAATTAAACCCAGAATAACAGGATTCCTTGGGGATCTGTCAGGAGCTCAAACAAAGAATTTATCCGGTGTGCCAGGGCAGAAGCTGTGGCATAGCTCAGTAAAGACAGTGCAGTAATAAGGATGTGGACAGCATTCTTTGGAGCTGTCCCACGAGGCTTGCTTGTGACCCTTGTCTGCTCCATCCCTCTGTGCCTGACTCGCCCTCACTCCAGAACCAGGAAGCATCCTGTTCATTATGCACTTTCATGGCTGCCCTCGAAATTCTGTGGCTCCCGAAATGTCCACCCAGTCACTGTCTCCACTCAGCCACTATGGCCAGCCCATTTCAGTCTCACGTGCCCTCACTCTACTCTGCCTTTGTCCAAGCAAAAAGGGATCAGTGAAAGGCAGAGCTAGAATCTTTGACAAAAGACTGGACTTGTGGCTTAATTTTCATAATCATCACAGAGATATCACCTTGTATGCATAGATTTAACTCGACCCTCCATTCCTATGAATTATGAGAACTCATTTAAATATGGTACTGATATATACTAAAAAGCATCAGGCCAGATGATGTTGAGAAATCTCTGCCTCTCCTTTTAGATAGTATATGTCCCACAAACCATTTCCAAACAAAACACAGTTTTTCTTATTTATCATAGATGTGTTCTCAAATATAGTCCTTTTTTGTTTTGATCTCAAACACACTGTTTTTAAGTAGAGAAGATTCCTCGAAAAATCTTATTTCCTATGTTATTTTTTTTTTAATTATGGCATGGATGTCAAAAATGTGTTACTCCTACCACTTTAATAGTTTGTATTATGAAAGCATTTGGAAGTTTTAGCAAAAAAAAAAAAAAAGAGAGAGAGAGAGAGAGAGAGAGAGAGGGAGAGAGGTTTTTTTAACTAACCAAGAAGAACTGGCCTTTGGGGAGAAGCTAGGATGTAACACATACCTTAGGTACATTTACTCATGTCCCCATCACTCCTGTCGGAGTGGATGTTGCTATCATCATTTTATAGATGAGAAATTCAGACAAGCTGGAAAACTGTGCTAGAGTGAGGATTTGATTGGAAATCTGACTCTAGAGCCTGGACTTTACTCAGCACCCCTGCTTCCCCCACACATCCACCCAGGTGACAATACCCACTGTTTCCTCCTTGCATAGGCTGATATCTACATGTAGGTGTGCATGGGGTGCTTAAAAACGAATTAAATGGGGGCAGGGGACTGGGGGGAGAATAATTTTTGCAGTTGACAAAAACAGAAATTCCACCCGACCCAAAAGTGTGCCCCAAATTGTGACTGTTTTTGCAAAACTTCAAAATAACTTTGGCACCAGACTTGTTTTAAATCCTGATTTCCAAGATCTGAACATGCTTATTGACCATCAGTGCCTGTTAATACAGGATTTATCAGTTTGTTGATTGAGGTCACTCCCAGCATCCTGGATTTTGGTCCCAAAGCCTGACAGCAATTTACCCTTAGCTGGTGTGCTGTAAAAACATCATCTCTTACCATTCCTGGTTACTTAAGCTTCAAAAATGAAGGATATCTTTGCTTCAGGAAAAGGTTGGCGAAGGGAAATATTAGAGCAGAAGCAGCTCTAAATGCTGTTCTTGCTTTTATCTATTTTTAAATGATTGCCAGATGTCTGTAACTGACACCCTTAATCAGTGATTTTCAAGTTGAGATGTGTTCATCAAAATGCAATGTGACAGTGGTGCCATTTTATTGATGGATTTGTTGATTGACTTTTTGCCTTAGATTTTTAAAGATTCTGTTTAACAACTGGAGTACAAGGTCATGCCTGTAGTTAACAATACCGTATTGTACACTTTAAAATTCATCAGGATAGTAGATGTCATGCTGTGTTCCTCAATTTTAAAAAAAGGTGGGGGGGGTGGAGAGGAAAGCAAATCTATCTAATGACTCAATGAGTGTCTGCTTCAGTCATCTTGAAATGCCTGATAGCTTTTCAGCAATTTGCATTCTGGGTGTCATTCTGAGTCCACCCAGAGAGTAGGGATTTTCAATCATTCGTAAAATTCAAGCAATAACTTTTGACTAAAATCCTCAAATATTCCAGGCAAACGGATCTGGGGCCTGAGTTACCTGGATAATTACTTCAATTTTTCAGGTTACTTTGCAAAGCCTTCGCAGATCACTCCTTTGAGTCATTCTATATGTTTGTTTTCTCTACGCGCTGAGAGAGCCCTGATGTGAAAGAGTCTATTTTAATTGCTGCCGGGCCAAAATAAACAGATAAGAAAAATAACCATTTCCAAAAAAGGGTCTCAATGGACCTAAACTACAAATGATAGTTCGACCACTTTAAAACCCTAGATAGCCAAATATGCCAGACAGCCCCTCCTTGTTCCCTCCTGTTCTAGGTCCTAAGGAAACCATCGGCTTTGTTCCTTACTGCAGATAATGCAAACAACTACATATTTAAAGCGTAGCCATTCCTTATGTAAAAACCAAAGGCTAGATACTTACTTTTCAATACCTTTTGTCCAAGAGACGTGATAAGAGGACTGGCTCGGCTGTGGGCTCCCCAGGCTGTGTGGGAGGTATTGACTGGGTGTCCCTGCTCCTGGGACAGGGGATTCAGAGAAGTTACAAGGTTCAGGGTCTTTTCCACGTTCGGGTCAAAGCACAGTTGGGTCTGTTTCCAGAAAAGCTCCTATCTTCCTAAGAGGGAAAATTCCGTTCCCCGGGGACCTTCTGGAAGAAGACATTTTTTCCCCTGCCCTTGAATGAACTAGGTCATTGCTGAAGCTGGAGAATATTTTTTAGCATCCCTGTGATGAAACTTGAGGGCTGTTTCTGCAGGAGGTGTGACACTTGTTGACGCCGCCGGGGAGGCCCTGGCAGAGGGGGCTGGTGAAATGCAGCTCCAGTGAGCTGACGAAACGCAGACGGGCTGTCCCCGAGGTTCTGTCCCCGAGGCTCGGGACACTGAGCGCCGCTCTCAGGGCTGTGCAGGACCTCAGGTTTGGTGGCTTGCCTCTTAGAAAAGCAGAATCTTGCTGTCTGATAAAGTCTGTGAGGCCGCAGTAACACGGGCAGTTCTCATACCAAGAATACAAGGCATTTGAAGCACACATGGGAAACCCGTGCAGGGGGTGGGAGGGAGGGAGGGGAGGGCAAACAAGAGGCATGATGTTGTTCGTTCAGAACTGGCATTACAGTCGTTCTCTGAAGTTCTCTGAAAAATGCAGAAGCCACCGCAAGGCGGGATCCGCCCTCCTCCCTCCTCCTGTCATGGTCCTCCCCCCACACCCCTCCCTCCCTTCCTCCCTCTCTTTCTCTCTCTCTCTCTCTCTCACACACACACACACACACATTCTCTCTCTTCCTATTTTGACCATAGTAGTAAGAAGAGAGGAAGCACACCGTAGAAGAGCCCCCACAAATCCGTCAAACTGTCAAGAAGTGTTCATGTTACATACCAAAGTAGAATCTGTCACGCGGGCATTTTCTTTTATTGAATTTTGTCCAAATCCAAGACAGTAGCTTAAAAAAAAAATCCAGACATGTTCTTCTGTAACTACTTTGCTTCTCTGGAAAAGTGTGTGCCACACCTGGAAACGGACAGCTTGGAAAGAACCGTCTCAGGACACTCACAGGGTCGGCTAAAATTAGCAGCTCTGAGTGGGTGACTTTGAAAGGGACATAACTGGATATATTCACTCTGTACCGGGCAGCGGAATCCTCAAAAGCAGACTGTTCCTACATAGTGCAACGTATGCATCACTACGCCAGGATGGAATGAAATTTTTCACAAGAGGAGAACTCATCATCTAAAGTCATTAAATATCAAGAAGTATACAGTTGATGTGTTCTGTTTCTCAGTTTTCTGAAAGCCGAGAGACTCTAAAGTAATGACTGTCTCGCTGGGAACACATCTATGAAATGCAACCACGTGTAGAAATTACCACCCCTTGGGGGACGGTGGCCATCGGCTGGTTTTATTTAAAGCTGGATCCTCTTCACAGAGGCTCTTTCCAAGTAAAAGGAGAGAACATTAAAGTTAAGAGAGCGGATAAGAGGAAGGTGTGATGATAAAAAATAAACAAAAGTTATCGCACAGCAACAGGATAGGATAAAGACAAAAGCGATCCAACATCCCAGTGCGGTAGACAGACATATACGGTCATGAGAGAATTGTTGCCTGGGAGTTCTTAAATGGAAAAGTTGACACTCATTATGAAACTTGTTTTTGTTCCTGACAAACAGTCAGCGCCTAACATTCATCTTCTATAAAATAAGTTTAAGGAGCAGAGGATTAAAATATACATTTACATTTATATTTATATATGTTATATATAGTAGATTTGCCTATATATGTTTTATTGCTCATCTCTTTAACCTGCAGCCATAGAATTTCTGTTTTAATCTTAGGTTTGGGGGGCAGGAACAGAAGACAATCAGAAACAGACCTTGGGATTAAACTCAATGAGGCCAGAACACTGTTCTGAATTTTCCGTGATTATTCAAAGAGCGGATAGAAGGCTTAAAGTGCTAAAGAGAAAAAGGAGGGCATATATTTGTGCCCCTTTAACAGCATCCCAAAATACCTGAGTTTGTGATTAAAAATGAAGACCTAACGATGTGTAGCATCATTCCAGGTCAAGTAGTATGGCATAGAAGAAAATATATGTAAGTTACCTCTTGTTCTGAAGCTACAGGAGGAAAAACAAAACCCTCCTTTTGTAAGGGGACTGTCCACCCGAAGAGCAGAGTTGGAAATGTCTTTCTTATCAGATGTCTTTTAACTGCTTCTCTCAGAGGCCTTTGGGGCTTGGTTATTTTCTTGGCTTCTCAAATGAATGAACGGGCGCCTCGCAATTCCTCGGCTACTCTAGGCTTGCTGGGGACCAGACCTAGTCAGTTCCCAAATAATCTGAATTTTTAAAGCCAATTCATTAGGTTCTCAAGCTGCTTTTCACTCCCATAAATTGGGCTTGAATTGGTACGTGAAGAGTTTATCTGCTCATTTTATCCCTCCTGGCAGAGAAGGCCCTCAAATGTTTGTGTCTAATGGTAGGAGTGATGAATGCCCTTTCCAGCAGAGCACATTCTTGGCGGAGGCTTGGTACCAATCACATGTTAGTCAGATCAGATTTTCTGCCAGGGTCCTTGGGCTAAGCTGGAGCTGCGGCAGCCACTCCAGCTTCAGGGCACAGTCAACATTTGGGGAGAGTCCCCCACCACTGAGAGCATCAGCTCGGGTTCCCTCTCTCAACAGTCCATCCCTACCCAAGGTCCAGGGGTTCTCATAGTTTCTGCACTGTGTGTGGCATCTTGTTCGGTGGACACGACCCGAATCCAACTCTCGCAACCTTCATTCAGTTCCCCGTATTGCCAATCAGGTAGGTCAACTCAACAGGCATTTTGATCCCTTAAGTACGGTGGCAACAGAAATATCAGTGTAAGTGGGACTGTGTTCTCTCCTGATGTTTTTCATACCAGGTAGCAGATAAAATTCTTCGTGAGAATATGAAGTTTAAAAAACATGCAAAAAGGGTTCTTGGCTGGCTTAGTTAGTGGAACGTGCAACTCTTGATCTTGGGGCCGTGAGTTCAAGCCCCTTGTTGGGTGTAGAGATTACTTAAAATCTTCATAAAAAATATTTGCAAAATTACTTTTAAAATGCAATTTTCTCAGAATTCATATATCTAAGAGGGGCTTTTCCAAATATATGAGTGTTGTTTGGAAGTTAGATTTCATTTTCTCCCCGGGTCTCAAAATAATAAATGGGAATCAGGTTCACAGAACACCTTACAGAAGTATTTAATCCATCATGTTCCCAAAGTACCATATTTCAGCTTCCTAAAGCCATGAGGATCAAAACTTGGGTAAATTTCAGTTTAACAAAATATGAAAGTCTAATTATCGGCAAAAAAAATATCCAGACTTCAACTTCCATGATAAAGTTTGGCACAGTTTTAATTTTAAAAACAGACGTTTTTAAAAAAGCATTACATGGGATGGGGAGCCTGGGTGGCTCAGTGGGTTAAAGCCTCTGCCTTCGGCTCAGGTCATGATCCCAGGGTCATCGGGCTCTCTGCTCGGCAGGGAGCCTGCTTCCCTTCCTCTCTCTCTGCCTGCCTCTCTGCCTACTTGTAATCTGTCTGTCAAATAAGTAAATAAAATCTTTAAAAAAAAAAAAAAAGCATTACAACTCTCAGAAGAGGAGCAAAATTCCAATTTTCATAAATATGTATGCTAAACCTTAAGTCCAAAATCACAATTACTAAGTAAAATTAATTAGTTGAACAATGCATGGAAATTTAAGTTCTAAAAAATACTTATGTATGCTGTTTATACTATTTCATAAAATTTTCTTTTTTAAGGCTTTACTTCTAAGAGCAGGATAAACTCTTTACTGGTAATCTCTGATATTTTGATTTTGAAATCTCCCAGTACCCAGAGATAGCCACCATTTTGACATATTTCCTTCTATCTCTTTTATTTTCCCTTTCTGGGCACTTATACACTCAGAAAGTGACTTTAATGGGTGAAAACTGTGAACATTTTAAGGTTTTGAAACATATTATCAGATAAAACGCTAGTAGTTTCCACCAGCAGGTCTGAGCTTACCCATCTCACTGAGAGGGCAACGTCTGGCACTGAGCATATCACTGAAAACATCTGGCTAATCTAAGAAACAACACTGGTATTTTAATGTACATTTCTCTGCTTACTAGTAAGGCTCGGTATTGACTCATGAGTTCATTGGTCCGTTTTCTTTTACGGATTGTCTCATTTTGGTTAACTTTGAGTATTTTCCTTTGGCACATATAAAAGCATTTCATATGTAATTTGCTGGATATGGGCCCTATCTGCCAATTTATGGTTTGCCCTTTTATTTTGCAAGTTCATAGTTTCTGCATATAAGAACCTATGAATTTACACTAAAAATGATCTCGCGGTGAGGAAGGAAGGAGGAATTGCTGTTTCATGAGTTCTGAGTTTCAACCTTGCAAGATGAAGAAGTTCTGGAGTTCTGTTTCACAACAATGTGAATGTACTTAACACTCCTGAGTTGCACACTTAGAAATGGCAAATGTTGTTATTTTTTTTTAATGACAACAAGAAAAGAAATCTATCTTTTTCCTATAGTCTCTTCCTGGGCTTCTAAAGCCTCCATCCCTCTGTGCACTCACCCACTGTCCATGCTCCTCCAGGCAGAGCAGAGAGTAAAGCTGGGTCTGAAACAAGCCCTTCCCCCGTTTTCATGCTACTTCATCTGTGCTAATATCCTGGATTAGTTTGCGTCTTTTTCCTTAAACCAGATATCTGAGATTCTCCGTTTCCTTGCTGCTGTCGGGACTTCTACTCTTTACAACTCAGAGATTGATATGGCTAGGATTTTGATTCGGAAACTAGATTTTCCCCTCATTAAAAATATAATGAAATGGGAGTTAAGACCTTTAGCTGTGACCGAATAAAGAGGCTGGAAAAGCTTCTTCCTTGAAAGCAACTATAAAGATGGATAATACAAAAAATAAAGAAAGAAAGATTGGTTGATACAGACAAGCAGCCATTTTGGTGCTCTAGATAAAAACCAAAGGCGTGCAAAAAAAAAAAAAAAAAAAAAAGTTCTCAATCTGGGACACTAACAATGAGTCTTCATGGCCCTATTCCCTCACCCAGCCCCAAGGTCTTGGAGGTTCTGCTAGGGCAGGCTGGGAACCCTGGCATTTTCTCTGCCATGGCCAAAGAGGACTCACTGGATCTGGAGCCATGGAAATCACCTATGCCCAGCAGTGTTAGCAATGGAAGTAACTCTTGGTCGTAGATGAATGGAGAAGGCCAATGGCTCTACTAGCTTGAGAAAGGAATTGGGGTTGGGGCAAGCATCTGTCTGGCTGAGGCTGCAGGCACGTGTGGTGGAGACCAGGGAGGACCTAGCTATCCATCCATACATTCCCAGCATGCACAGAGGAGCCATGAAAGGACCCAGCAGAAAGTAGGCATCAGGGCAGATTCAAACGTGGCCAAAGCTTGAATGTGCTCCCCTACCCACGCATAGATACCCTGGCAGAGGATGGAAGGTTTACTGGCTCAAGGTATTTGAGCACAACCTCTGTCCAATCGTTAGCTGACATAAGTCTATACAGACACAGGAGTGACCTCTAGGAAGCCAAGATTTTAAAAAAATTTAAAGAGGGATGCCTGGGTGGCTCAGTCAGTTAAGTGTCTGACTCTTGATTTTGGCTCAGGTCATGATCTCAGGGTCATGAGATTGAGCCCCACATTGGGCTCCACATTGAGCGTGGAGCCTGTTTAAGATTCTCTCCCTCTCCCTCTGCCCCTCCCCCACCACCCCCTGCTCATGTGCTCCCACATGCTCTCTCTCAATTTTTTATTTAAAAAAAAGGGGGGGAAGGAAAGAAGAGAGAAAATTAAGGAAAACTGAGTAGAAATATCTGTGTCCACATACTTTATCTCAGCTAGGGTATTAAACTAACAAATAACCAAGCAGCAGCAACGTGTGTATTGGAGGGAGTGATTAGAATTCAATTACCACACACACACACACACACACACACACAAGAATTCAGTTACCATAATATATGATCTAAATTTTCAAGTTTCCAACAAAAAATTATGTGACATGCAAAGAAATAGGACAGTGTATTCTTATACAGGAAAAAAGCAGTCAATAGAAATTCAGTATTACCCTAGTACCCCAAAACCAGACAAAGACATCATAAGAAAAGAAAACCAAAGACCAATGTCTTTCAAAAATATAAATGCAAAAATCCTTAACAAAATATTACCGACAAAAGTGAGCAACATATGAAAAAGACTATATACCGTGACCGACTAGGATTTATACTGTAATGCAAGGATGGTTTAACACTAGCGCCAATCAATGTAATGCACTGTTAATAGTATAAAAGACAAAAATACATGATCATCTATCTCAACAGAGGTAGAAAAAACTTTTGGTAAACTACAACATCCATTCACGATTAAAAACTCTCAGAAATTAAGAATAAAGGGCATCTGCAAAACCAAACCAAACCCCCAGTGAATATTCTACTTAATGGTGACAGAATTACTGTTATTAACATTATTATTATTATTATTTCCCTAATATCAGGGGGAAATCAAGATGTGACTCTTGCTACATCTATTCAACAATGTACAAGAGGTTCTAGGCAGGGCAGTAAAGAAAAAAAACATTAAAGCATCCATACTGGAAGAAAAGAAGTAAAACTGTCTTTTCACAGATGACAAGATCCTATATGTAGTAAATCCCAAGGATTCAGCAGACAAGCCGCTACAACTAATAAACAAGGTTAGCAAAATCACAAGATGTAAGTCAATATACAAAAATCAATTTTATTTCTATATATGAACAATTCAAAAATAAAATTAAACAATTCCAGTCACAATAATATCAATAACTCTTAACTCTAGGAAAAAAACTGAGGGTTGCTGTAGGGGAGGTGAGGGGATGGGATAACCAGGTGATGGGCATTAAGGAGGGCACATGATGTAATGAGCACTGGGTGTTATATGCAACTGATGAATCTCTAAATTCTACCCCTGAAACTAGTAATACACTATATGTTAATTCAATTGAATTTAAATTTAAAAATACTTAGAAGCAAAAAGACATGTGTACTAAAAACTATATAAAACACTGAAAAGAGAAAGTAAGATAGGTTAAATGAGACAGTCCACATTTACAGATTGGGAGACTCACTACTGTCAAGGTTGCCATTCTCCCCAAATTGATCTATATACAACATAATCCCCATCAAAATCCCAGAAGGGTTTTGTAGATATTGATAAACTGATCCTAAAATTTATATGGAAAGGCAATGGAATTAGAACAGTCAAAATAATTTTGAGAAAAATTAACAAAGTTGGAGAACTTATACTCTGTGATTTTAGAACTTACTTAGAAGCCAGAGTAATCAAAACAGTGCAATCCGGCCACACCATCATATAGAGGGATAGTCTATCCAGAAACAAACCTTTACATTTATGCTAACTGATTTTTGGCAAAAATAATAACCAAGATAATTCAACAAAGGAAAGAATAGTATCTTCAATAAATGGTGCTGGGACAATTGGATATCCATATGCAAAAAAAAATCCGAACTTTGAAACTTACCTCATACCACACACAAAAATTAACTCAAAACAGCTCACAGGGGACACCTGGGTAGCTCAGTCAGCTGAGCATCTGACTCTTGGTTTTGGCTTGGGTCATGATCTTGGGGTCATGGGATCAAGCCCTCCATTGGGCTCTGCACTGGGGGAGAGCCTGCCTGGGATTCTCTCTCTCCCTCTCCCACACCTCCCACCTAAATGTAAGTAATTGTGACAATCATAAACTTCTAGAGGAAAACACAGGAGAAAACTGTGACTTTGGGTTATACAAAGAGTTCTTATATCACTTGTCCTTTCCATTAAGCATGATCCATAAAAGTAAAAACTAGAAAACTGAGTTTCATCAAAATTAAAAACATTTACTTCAAAAGACATCACTGCACACCATATATTGGGAGAAAATGTTTGCAAATCATTTAACTCATAAGGGATTCATATATGGAATATATGTGTATGTGTGTGTGTGTGTGTGTGTGCAGATACACATGTATGTATATTCAACAACGGACTGACAAATAATCCAATTAAATAGGCAAAAGACTTGAATAGACGTTTCACCAAAGAAAATATACAGATGGCTAATAAGCACATGCAAGGATGCTCAGTCTCATTAGTCATTAGAGAAACACGAAGACCACAATGAGATACCACAGCACGCCCAGTACGATGGCTGTTAAACAAAAGAGACAGACAATACCAAGTGTCCGTGAGGATGTGCAAAAATTGGAGCCCCCTTACAATGCTGATGGGAATATAAAATGGCACGGCCAGTTTAGAAAAGAGCTTGGCAATTTCTTAAAACATTAAACATATCCTTACCATATAACCTAACCCAGTAATTCCACACCTGGGAATCTACCCTTGAGAAATGAAAATACATGTCCCAACAAAATCCTGCATTCCAAAAACTGGAAACAATCCAGGTCCCTGTCAACCAGAGAATGGATAAACCAAATTATATGGCATACCCATACATACGGTAGAATATTATTTAACAACAAAAAAGAAAGGACAAATTGGTAGATATTACAACTTACAATAAATTCAATATTATGCTAAGTAAAAGAAGCTAACCACATAGGAGTACTTTTGAACTATTCCTTTTATATGAAATGTCCCAAAAAAGGCAAACTTATAGACCCAGAAAACATATCTGTGGTTTTCTAGGTCTGGAGGTGGGTGGGGATTTAGCTGCAAAAGGCCATGAAGGGGGGCACCTGGATAGCTCAGTTGGTTGAATGTCCAACTCTTCATTTTGGCTTGGGTCATGATCTCAAGGTCTTGGAATTAAGCCCACGCCAGGCTCCACACTCAGCAGGGACTCTGCTTAGGATTCTCTCCCTCTCCCTCTGCTCCTCCCCGACTCATGCATGCATGCTTGCTCACCTGCACTCTCTCTCTCTCAAATAAATAAATCTTTTAAAAAAAAGAATATGAGGGAATTTTTGGAATGATGGAAATGCTCCAGAACTGGATTGTGGTAATGGTTGCACAACTTTAGGTATACTAAAAATTACTGAATTGTACACTAAAATGAAAGAATTTTATGTAAATTATACTTCAGTAAAGCTGCTTTAAAAATAGACTGAAGCAGTTAATGGATCCCTTGTCTATCCTTTTAAAATGACTTTTATTTGTACTTTGTTATTTTTCCATTTTCCCAACTTTATTGGGGTACAATTTATATATGGCTTGCAAATATTTTCTCCTGTTCTGTAGGTTGCCTTTTTACTCTGTTGATTGCTTCCCTAGCTGTACAGAGTTTTTTAGTTTGATGTAGTCTTTCTAGTGCATTTTTGCTTTTGGCGTCATATCCAAAAAAAGCATTGCCTGGATCAATGTCAAGAAGTTTGTCCCCCTGTGTTTTCTTCTAGGAATTTTATGGTTTCAGATCTTACATTCAAATCTTCAACCCACTTCAAGTTGCTTTTTGTATATGGTGACAGATAAGGGTCCGGTTTCATTCTTTTGCATGTGGAGATCCAGTTTTCCCAACCCTGTCCTTCCCTCATTGTGTTTCTGAGTGTCCTGGTCAAAGGTGAGTTGACCGTAATGCATGGGTTTCTTTCTGGGCTCTCTACTCTGTTCCATTGGTCTCTGGGTCTGTTTTTGTGCCAGTATCATACTGTTTTGATCACTATAGCTTTGTAACATAGTTTGAAATCAAGACCAGTGATGCCTCCAGGTTTTTTGTTCTTTCTCAGAATTGCTTTGCTATTTAGGGTCTTTTGTGGTTGCATATGAATTTTAGGATTGTTTTTCCTGTTTCTATTTTTTTTTTAAAATGTCCTTGGGATTTTTATAAAGTCTGCATTGAGAGGCGCCTTGCTGGCTCAGTGAGAAGATCATTAGACTCTTGATCTTGGGGTTGTGTGTTCGAGCCCCATGTTGGGTATAGAAATAACCGAAAAACAAAACCTTTAAAAAAAAGAAGATTGCATTGAATCTGTAGATCACTTTGGGTAGTATGGACATTTAACAATATTAATTCTTCTAATCTGTGAACACAAGATGTCTTTCCATTTAATTGTGCCTGCTTTAATTGTTTTCATCAGTGTTTCATAGTTTTCAGTGTACAAGTCTTTTACCTCCTCAATTAAATTTACTCGTAAGTATTTTATTTTCTTTGGCGCTATTGTAAATGGAGTTGTTTCTTCATTTCCTTTTCAGATAGTTTGTTATTAGTGTGTAGAAATTCCAATGATCTTCGTATGTTGTTTTTGTATCCTGCAACCTCACTGAATTTATTTATTAATTCTAACAGTTGTGGGTTTTTGTTTTTTTGTTTTTTGGGGGTTTTTTTGGAGGAGTCTTTAGGGCTTTCTACATATAAGATGATCACATTATCTGCAAACAGATCATTTTCCTTCCTCCTTTCCAGTTTGGATGCCTTTAACCTGACCTTTATTCTAGAGTCATGTCAACGAACAGACCTACTGGATAAACCTGTGACTTTGAATGATTACTTCGGATCTCAATTGCTATGAACCCAAGAAACAGATACCTAGTGAATAAATCCTCCTGAACATGATATTCCTCATGACGGATACCCAGAGAGCCAAAAGTCTAAGACAAGAATTAGCACCAGCCACCTGGTGTAACACTTGCTCTTTTGACAGGGTCATTATGCCACTCTTACGCAACAAGGCAGCGTATGACCCTGTCCTCCAGCAAACGTAAAGGTAGCAGGGGAAATGGTGTGCTCCTGGACAGAAGGAGCTCCTGTGTTCCTTTACTGCAGGTCTCCTACAAGGAGGTAGCTTTGAGACCTGAATGGCCAAGATTCTGCATTCGTAACAATAAGTTTAAAAGCATAGTAAGACTTACATGATCTTACATCAGGGTTTTTGGCAAACTACGACGTTTCCTATTCCTGCCACTTACTTTGATAGTTGCGTGGTCAGTTAAGGGACGAGTCAATTCTACCTAATTGATAAACGAGCAGGAAACGTGTAAGTTCCTTAAGGGGAGCAAAATTTCACAAAAGAGGTTTCCTCTAAATCACAGCTTTCTGAAGCAGTCTACCCCTTTTGCCTCCTCTCCCTTTCTTGAACTCCAGGGTCCTGTCCAAGCTTCATGCAGTTCTGTCCCTTTCTGTGTGTAAAAGATTCATGTGGCTGAGTTCTGAGCTTGGTTTTGCCAGCCCAGCAGACTCCCCTTTTGCTGCCCCCATCGGAGGGCTTGGGACTACAGCCTTGAAAACATGGCCCTTCTTTCTATTTCGCAGATACTTCTCTCGTAAGGTGTCCAAACTGGTCTTCCCAAGGACACAAAGAGAACCTTCCTGCAGGGTGAAAAAGTCATCTCTGACCTGCAAATTGTGGCTGCATATGCAGTAACAACATAACAACCAGTTAGCCTCTGTGTTATACAGGCACTTCTCCATATGCTTTTACTCCGTGAGGGTTAATTTGAGTCCATTTTTTTCTGTCCAGCTCCCCTCACCCCTAAGTGATGGGACCATAGCAGTAGCCCACCAGCCTCCTCTTTCCAGATCTATCACGGTTGTCCCCACTTCCCAGCACCACAGCCACAGGCTAAGGCTACCAGCAAGGCAGACTTCAGACCAGTCTTCTAGAAACACTGTTGTTTATTTATATCTCTCCCTTGCTAATAAACATTCAGTGATTCCCCGTCATTAACAGAATAAAGCTAAACATCTCAGGTGGACATTCCCAAGTCCCCTATTGTCCCATGGTGAGAGCTGGCCCAGAAGTAAGTTCTGAGGGAAATGTAGGTCTTGGTTCTGGATGGATCTGCTCTTCCGTGAGGAGGGTACGAGCCTTGTATTCAAACATTCATCCTGCCCGGGTTCTTCAGCTTTCTGATCCATTCCAGCCATCCCCTCTCCCCAGTCGATGGGTAACAATCAGAGTTTAATCAATGACACAGACTGTCAATGGCGCATGTCACTGGCACCTCTGAGACTTCTCAAAGAGAGTTTATTCTCTACTGGCATTAAGCTGGACCATGCAAGCCAGGACAGTAATACCTTGACCAGTAAGTTGAAATGCTTTCACTGACCTCTGCTCCCCCCATAGGCACTCTGCCCCCACCAACACACCTACAACCCGAACACCACATCTTGTAACCTTGCGCACCGGTGCTTCACCTCCTCCGTGGCCCAGCTTGAGGCACACCTCCTGTGGGCAAGCCCCCCGATCCAGCATCCCTGCACCTCCCTTCTCTGAACGGACATGCCACCCATTCTTTCAGGCACTTTGAGTTCCTGGAATTCTTTTTTTTTTTTTTTAAGATCTTATTTATTTGTTAGACACAGAGAGAGAGATCACAAGTAGGCAGAGAGGCAGGCAGAGAGAGAGGAGGAAGCAGGCTCCCTGCTGAGCAGAGAGCCCAATGCAGGACTCTATCCCAGGACCCTGGGATCATGACCTGAGCCAAAAGCAGAGGCTTTAACCCACTGAGCCACCCAGGCGCCCCAAGTTCCTGGAATTCTTAAAGTCAGTGTGGTGATGGTGGGAATTTTTTTAAAGACTTGGGCAGGAAGACCACGCTAGGCTGTGCTAACTTCCTCCCTGGAAATGCACCCTGGCCCAGAGGAGGAGGGTAAAGCTGCCGCAGCCAAGTGCATTTTGCTGCCGCCTCTGACTACTTGGTCTGTGCAGTTTCCTCAGCTACACTTGGGGAGGCTTAAAGGACTGAGGCCGTCGTTCCATTTCCTTGTGATTCCGGCCCAGGAGGGCACAGTCGATGCCGCGCCTGGAACCAGCTGTGCTGTGCACGTGCTTTGTATAGATACACCTGTCTAGACTTACCTGAGACACGCTTTAGACTTCTTCCTGCTCCATTCCACTTCCAGCCTAACGGGAGCAGAGGATCCCTCTTTTCTAGAAGAACAAAAATAACTGCAGGGACTTCACGGTTACGTAATCCAACTTCCTCTTTTTATCCAAATTACATATTCCAGCAAGCCCAGATTCAGACATAGTCAAAGACAAGGGGCGGGGAATAGAGAATAAGTCTGCTCTATTCTGAGAGCTGCACCATTAAAATTAATTAATTCCTGGGCGCCTGGGTGGCTCAGCCGTTAAGCGTCTGCCTTCGGCTCAGGTCACGACCCCAGGGTCTTGGGAGTGAGCCCCGCATTGGGCTCCCTGCTCCGCGGGAAGCCTGCTTCTCCCTTCCTCGCTTTCTCTCTCTCTCTGTCAAATAAATAAATAAAATCTTTTAAAAAATAAAAAATAATAAAATAAAATTAATTAATTCCTGATGATGAGCAAACCATTTGTCCTGCTGCTGACATAATCAGCTAATACTTGAGTCACGACGTCCCATTACCCACTGTCTGGCCAGCCCCTTTCACTGCAAATAAAATGTCTCAAACCCTAAAAGCACCGAGGATTTCCTCATTTTAACTTTCCCCCATACAGGAAAGCTGAAATACCATAACGACATAGCTTTACATTTTGATCATTGACATAACAACTTACTCCTTTACTTCACTCAAGTGTTGAAAATAACAATCACTGTCAACCCCGTAGTTTTCTCAGGGGTTAACTCTCCCCCCCAACCGCTCTGTAAGCTTTATGAGAAACACCTGCTCGCCCTACAGCACCAGCAGTTAGCTCAGTGCCGGGCTGGCCATGGCTCAAGCCACAGTCGTTGACCGAATGAATGGACGGGTCTTAGATAACAGAGCCTTCTCATGGTGGTATGTCTGCTCATGCTCTCCCAAAGGACTAACTTCCTGAAAGGCAGCTAAAGTCAACTACGGTTATTCTGGGAAGCCCAGCACCAGCTCCAGGAAACATGGAAACTTTTGAAGATCTTTTCTTTCAATTCCATTTTCTCCCCCATTCTAGTATCCCCTTGGCCCTTACCATGCAGTGTTGGGGATTCCTCCCCATAATTTTCATACCAGTATGGAAATAGCGATGAGAACAAAACATACATGGCGGGATATTTTCATGTCATTCTCTCTGGAGTTTACATTGACCCTTAAAGCAGTTAGTCTTGAATTTCACCATGCATCTAAATCTCTTGGGGCTCTTGTTCCAATGCGGGATTTAGGGGTCCATTTCCAGAGATTCAGACTAAGTGGGTCTGAGTTCAAGGCCAGAAATCTTCATTTTTAACAACAACCCCTCCCACACACCCTACGCAAGCAGCCAGTGAACCACATGATGAAAATCACAAAGACACTGGGGGGCAATCAACCACCTTTCACCACATCATGTAGCTACATTTAGCCCCATGTTTCTCTATTCTACTTTAGGCTAGAGTAGAAAAGTCTGTGATAAACTCATACCCATTACACAGTTAGGAATTTAATGCCTTAGCTTTGGAAGATATTTGCATTTTTAAAAGAGTGCCCAAAGAGAGCAAATGTTTACCTAAAAGACGTGAAACTCAAAGGGTCCACTTTGATGAGACATCACCATCATTGATTAAAATTAGCATTATGGGGGAAGAGGCAGTAAGAAGACACTGTCTTTAATAGTCAGGGTACTCCTGTACTTCTGAAGTAAGGGAAACCCAAGTTACTTGGTTAGAGAGAGTCTCTATTTCCTTAAGTTTGCTTATACCAAGTTATTTCAAATGTGGGCTTCATGATCTAATGTTATGGCTCAGGCCACTGGTAAGAATTAATTATGCACCAAAATGCTAAACTCAATCCACTTTCATTAGCATATATGCCCCTAGGTGGGTGGCGCTGGACACATTTTTATCTCCCTGAAACTCCTTTGGTAAATGAGAATAATTACAGCTTCTTCCTTAGGTTAATGTGGTGGCAAGTTACTCATGGACTGTTCCTAATACATCACTTGCTATATGGTAAGTGCCCAATAATTGTTAGTAACTGACACTGTTGGGGGAGAGGGCTGGGCACACAGACAAGCAGAAGACAGAACCTCTGCCCTCATCCAGGTGCACATAGGGAGCCAAGAAGGTATACAGGAGGGACTCTCAAAGGGAAGATGGGGGAATTGGGCGAAGGATGTTTCAGGGCAGTAATATATCAGGGGGTTTTGAAAGATGAGTAGGCACTTTGGGGAGAAGGATAAGGGATCTGCAGAAGAACATTCTGATAGAAGTAAGAGCTTGTGCAAAGTGATGTATGGAGAAGCTTGGCTTATTCAAAGGAACCGCAGGAGTTTGGGACAGCTGAGCTAAGTTAGAAAGGAGGGCGTCAGGGGTGGTCCTATGACCCGTGGGGTCACACAGGGCCTCTTGTTCACATTGGCCACATGTTTGGTTTAACGTTCTGCTATTGGCATCATAGAATTCTTAGTTATTCCTGAAAAACAAGCCCTACACGTTCATTTTCCAGTTGAGCCCTGGAAATTCTGGAGCTGGGCTCAGAGCAGATATGATATTTGCTCCATCAGAAAATGTAAGTGTGGGATGATGAGCAAGTTACTCATGGGGAAGGAAATACAGGTAATTTCTGGAGGGGAATTCATGTAAAAATTAATGTTGGTCCCAGAAGGAAAGCTGAGGTTCTCTCTCTCCAACCTTAGAACTCAGCAAGCAATAGTTTTTGCTGCACTTAGATCTTTTGGACCTTCCATACATATGTAAAAATACAATGTCAGATGTCATTGGCTGATGGTGGAGAATTTCTTTCATCTTACCTAAGAAAGTGTCAGATGTTTTACTCTTCCAGGATCACTCCTCCCTGACAGTCTGTTCTGTACCCTCTCCTGCCAGAATAAATGACTTATTCTAGAATGTTCTCATGGCACCCTTGTAGGTGAGTCTCATATTTTTCAGATAAATTTCTAGAAATGGAATTGCTATATCAAATGGTAAGTGCATTTTTCATTTTGATAGATATTGTTAAAATTGTCCTTCAAAGAGTTATACAAATTTACATTCTTCCCAGCTATATATGGGGTACCAGATTTGAAACACAATCTAGTATCAGAATTTTTTATTTGGCAATTTAATAGTGGAATTAACATTATTCTATTATTTAATTGCCTTTCTATTCTATTCTATTATTTAATTGCCTTTCTGTCATTTAAAAAGAGGTAAAGTATCTTTTCATATATTCAAATGCCATTTGAATGATTTTTGTCTGTGAACTGCCTATGCATATTCTTTGCCCATCTTTGTTGATAATTAGTCTGTTTCAGTTATCTTATAAGCGTATTTTACATGTTAAGAATAATACCTCTTGTCTTTAATATAATGACCAGTTTGTCCTTTGCATTTTTATACTATGTGTGCTTTTTCTCCACAAACAAAATCTTCATTTGTACATACACAAATTTACCAATCTTTTAAGTCATCTGAGATTTTTCATATTCAGAAAGCCCTTCCTACTCTGAATATAAAGACATTCTCCCATATTCTCTTCTTGTATCTTTATGGTTTCATTTTTTAAAATATCATCTAAAATGCTGATGAAGTTGAAAATTGCTTCAGTGTGACGGATGAGTTAAGGAAACAAATTTTTTCCCCATTTGTCTCAACACCCAACTAATCAAAATCCAGTTTTTCCCACTGATTTAAAATACCATCTTCATTATACCATCTTCATTATAAGTTCTCATCTGTTTTGCGTCTCATTTACAGTACCGTATTCTGTTCCATTGATCTGCCTACCCAGGTGTGACATAAAACTATTTTAGTATTTATGGCTTCTTTAATCTATTTTGATATTTGAAAAGGCTGGTCTCTTCTCATTACTCTTGATTTTTAAAAACCTCCTCACTGTTACCTATTTACTTCTCTATATGAACTTTATAATCATGCTATCTGGTCCCCTCCACTCAAACCCTGTTGGGGACGTGGTCAGATCAGACCTTCAGAAAGATCATTCTGGCTGTGTGAAGAAGCGTGCATGGGGGAAGACCAGCAAGAGATGCCATTTCAGGAATTCACAAGAGAGATGAGGGTAACTTGGACCAGAATGGTTGCAGCAGAGACAGAAAGGAAAGGGGATCAAGAGCCAAGAGAGAAAAAAAAAAAAAAAAAGTGATAGGACTCGATGATGAATGTGATTTGGCAGTTTTGGAAGAGGGAGCTGGTTTCCTAGTCTTCCCTAAAGAAGCTCTGGGATTTAGTCCAGTTCTATAAAGGCCCCAATCTGGAGCAACCCAAGGATGCAGAGTTAGTTTTAGAGTTGCCCTAAAAATCAGGGTCCTCTTGGGAAAAGACATAGAGCTCTTCTGTAAGGAAATATCGTGGGTTCAGATAAGATACCCCAAAGTGAATTGCCTCCCCCCACCATGCCCTGTAGCAGGAATACCAGACCAGCTTCTAAAGCATTTCACATGCTCTGGGGTCTACGCAACAGGCGAGAGTGTAATCTGAGACATTCTGTCACATCACATCTGGGCCCTGCAGATACAACTTGTGGTTAGTGAAGAAAAAAATAGGATAGTTCGTAATTTTTCCTTTCTTTGGTTCCTCAAAAAGTTAAACATAGTTACTTCTAGATACATACCCAAAAGAACTGTAAGTGCGGACTCTATGTAGAAACAGCCCAAATGCCCATCACCAGATGCACTAAAAAAATGTGGTCTATACATACAATGGGATGATATTCAGCTTTCAAAAAGTAACATTCTGAAACATGCTAGAACATGAACGAACCTAGAAAGTGTTATGAGAAGTGAAATAAGCCAGAAATAAAAGGACAAATGCTGTATGATTCCACTTAGGTCAGGTACCTAGAATAGGCAATTCACAGAAACCGGAAGCCAAATAGAGGGCGCCGGAGACCCGAGGGGAAGGGAGGAAGCAGGGAGTTGCCGTGCAACGGATCGAGAGTTTGTGTTTGGGAGGATGAGAAAGTTCTGGGAATAGATGGATGGCAGCCAGGGTTGCACAACACTGAGAACTTGATGCCACCAAATTGCACACTTAAAAATGGTTAAAATGGTAGATGCTTATGTATATTTTACCAAATTAAAAAAGAATTTTTTTTTTAAACGTTTCCTTTTCTTATGAAAGAATGTGTCACCAGGGTGCCTGGGGAGCTCAGTGGGTTAAAGCCTCTGCCTTCGGCTCAGGTCATGATCCGAGGGTCCTGGGATCAAGCCCTGCATTGGGCTCTCTGCTCAGCAAGGAGCCTGCTTCCTCCTCTCTCTCTGCCTGCCTCTCTGCCTACTTGTGATCTCTGTCAAATAAATAAAATCTTTTTAAAAAATCATTTAAAAATTTTAAAAAAAGAATGTGTCACCACTGAGAGACACACTACACTCATGTGATTATGGCTATGGGTTGTATTAGCTCTCTGAGATCGAGGTATTACAGAGGAGACAATAGGCTCTCCCACCCAAAACAATGCAAAATATTTTGGGAAACAAGCTATACAGCCCACATCTCCGGAAATCCCCTCCCAAGTAGCTAACCACAAAGGGAGGAAACATAACAGGGCGAAACCAAAAGTTTGCAGCCAAATCTCAAGGGTCCACATTCTTTCATTTGGTACTAGGTAAGCGCAGTGCAAGTGTGCACTCAGGAATGAGAGGACTGGGGCATTTAAGTTTTCCTTGCCTTAGTCTTTCTTTACCCCATATCTTAGGGATACACTCGTCCCCAGATATCTTTTGAAGCAAATAGGTCTAAAGCATTCAGTTAAACGAAGATACTTAAAACTCACTTGACAAATCACCTGAATATTAAGTCACCGGAATCTGGGAGTATCTACCGATGAGCTCTAAAGACAGTTGGGAATGAAGCTGAGTTACTGTTGGTCAACTGATGTTACAGATGACCTCAGGCTAGGGGCACCTGGGTGGCTCAGTTGGTTAAGTGTCTGCCTTCAGCTCAGGTCATGACCTCAAGGTCGAGGAGTCAAGCCCCGCATGGGGTTCCCCACTCAGGGAAGAGTCTGCTTCTCCCTCTGCCGCTCCCCGCCCCACCGCTCTTGTGTCTGCTCTCTCTCTCTGTCTCTCTCTCAAACAAATAAATAAAATCTTTAAAACAAAACAACAACAATAAAAATGACCTTAAGCTACAGGCTATTGAGCTGACGGTACTACTTCTACACACACGAAATATTTCTCCCAGGGATACTCTTGTGGGATCTGTCATAAAATGTAGGAATATCTAAGCAGTCCATAGAGTGATTTTTGTCCAGAAAGAGAAAAGCATAATTGGTTCATATTGTGCATTAAGTGGATGTGGATTACTTCAGTAATAAAACCTAAAACTGCTCTTGAAATATGAAATTTAAAAATAGTATGAATTGATCCTGTAGCCACTTAGAAAATAAAGTAAAACAGGAGCACCTGCAGGGCTCAGTTAGTTGAGGTGTCCGACTCTTGGTTTTGGTTGGGGTCATGATCTAGGGGTCCTGGGATCAAGCCCTGTGCCCGGCTCCATGCTCAGAGGGGAGTCTGCTTGCAGATTCTCTCTCTCTCTCCCTCTCCCCCTACCCCTCCCCACCTCTTGAATAAATCTTTCAGAAAAAAAAAGAGGGGTACCTTGGTGGCTTAACAAGTACCGACTGGTTAAGAGGTCATGATCCCAAGGTCATAGCAGGGAGTCTGCTTAGGATTCTCTCTCTCCGTCTGCCCCTCTCTCTGTACGCACACACGTGTTTACTCACTTTCTCACTCAAGTAAATAAACAAATAAAATATTTAGAAGAAAGTAAAATAATTAAAAACTTTACAAGGTATTTTGCTAAAGCACCTACAAAAAGACGTTGTGAAGTGAGACATAGTACCTAGAGACAAATTAGCTTCGGCAATGATGAGGAGCGGAATATGGCACACCGACATACGCCACTTTGGTGTAATATTATTGTAAGCTGAAGACATTTTTGGGACTCAACAGATTGGGGGCGGAGGGCAGCTCTGGGAGCTTCCCTTATCTGACTAAAAGCAGTGACTTCTGGGAAATAAGGCTGCCATAAATTCCTCTTCAGAGCTGATCTACTCTGAGAGGGAGGACATGAATAAAACTTACCCCAAATCCCTCTTCCAGGACAGTTTTATGACCCTGAAGTTGGAAAGACCTCTCTTACCTATGTAGACAAACATTATCACAAACCTTATCTTCTTCTTCTTCTTTCCTAAAACCCATTGGCCTTTCCTAAAGAAACCTATTTACAAAATTACAAATCTTTTTTAAGAGTGACTTGACAAGCAGAGAGAGTCAATTATCATATGGTTTCACTTATTTGTGGAGCATAACAAATAATACAGAGGACATGGGGAGATGGAGAGGAGAAGGGAGTTGGGGGAAATTGGGGGTGGGGAGATGAACCATGAGAGACTATGGACTCTGAAAAACAACCTGAGGGTTTTGAAGGGGCGGGGGGGTGGGAGGTTGGGGGAGCCAGATGGTGGGTATTAAGGAGGGCACATATTGCATGGAGCACTGGGTGTGGTGCAAAAACAATGAATACTGTTACGCTGAAAATTAAAAAAAAAAGAGTGACTTGACATTTTGGGGATGCCTGGGTGACTCAGTTGGTTAAGCCACTGCCTTCAGCTCAGGTCATAGTCCCAGGGCCCTGGGATCAAGTCTCACATCGGGCTCCTTGCTCGGCGAGGAGCCTGCTTCTCTCGTTGCCTCTGCCTGCCACTCTGCCTGCTATATGTACTCTCTCTCTCACTGACAAATATATGTGCTGCCGAAACGAGCACAGACAAATAAATGAATAAATAAAATCTTAAAAAAAAAAAAAGAGTGACTTGACATTTTTGATGCTAATGTTTTCTCCCATTTTCATATTGTTTCTACAGTAAATTTTAAAAAGGATGTAAAGAAAAACCCTATTTGTTCTTCCCATAACAAGGCTTTTCTTCCCTCTTCCCTTTCTTCTACTAAATTAGATATATAATCCTTTAACTCCAACCATGTAAGAAGCAAGCTGCTTCCTTTGATGGGTCATTTGTGCATACAAAATAAACCTTTCCTCCTGTTCATCTGTCTTTTATCATTGTAATTTGCAGGCCCCAAGTACTGAACATAAGAAGGTTGAAGAACCTGTTTTTCCCTCTCCCCTACTGCAAAAAAAAAAGGAGTTTGTTGGCTCAGCCAACTGAACTGCTGAAAAGGTAGATACGAGCCAGTCTCCGGGATGACCACAGCCAGGGACAGGAACATCACCAATCCTTTTTCTACCTCTCATTTCTCCTTCTCAGTGTACCAGTCACTTTTTGCTGCCACCTTACCAGTTTCCTCCACAAAGCCAGCGGGGGACATGCCCACCAAACAGCTCAGATATAGAACTCCTAGTTTTGGCGCCCGACACAACCTGAGACCTTCTTCATCTGGTTGAAGGTCAGAAATTCCCAGGACTGGCCCAGCTTGGAGACTATGCCTACCTCCAGCCAATCACTGAGTTAAAGAAACAGACTGGTAAGAAACTAGGGGCTCCTGCTGAACCACACATTGAGAAGCAGTATTTCTGAGAAGGGAGTTCTACTATAGGCAGACAAAACAGTAACCACCCACCGCGTCGTCCTTCCAAAGAGCATTGTGAAGACCTCAGAAACAGTGGCTTCACATGGCTCCCTTGGCATTCCGAATCCTCAGTTTCTCGGGCATCCCAAATTCCTGGATTTCTCTGCTTACCGGGCTAGCAAGGGTGGGTGGGGAGCGGTAGAATCCTACCATGAATCACAGGCAGTCCATCTGGGCCTTTTCTTTTAGCTTATCAACAGTGCTCAACTCCCAGAGGGCTGGACCCTTCTTGATTCTATCTTGCTTGTAATCAGAGAATTTCTGGGACAATGTTGGCCAATATTCTAGATTCCCATCTTCTCTACTATGTAGCTCTTAAGTTTTCTCCCCACTCCGTACTCCTTGATTCTGTGTTATTTGCCTTAAAAACTCAGACCCCCCCCCCAACTAAACTGTGCTGTGCTGTTCTCTGGGGTAGATCTTGGACTACAAATGATCAAATAATGGTAATAGGGAAGGGGTGAAGATCAGCACTTGGTCCCCCAGTCTCTGCCCACTGCCGGCTCTGTCTTCCTCCCCCCTCTTGGCTTGGTTCCCCTTCTGCTGAGACCATCCTGCGCTGTTGCCCACAAAAGATCGTAAGAGAAGTGCCTCTACACTTGTGAAGACTGTGTGACACGCCCTTCAAAGCTTCAGGGAGATAAATTTAGACATAAAACAGGAAGTAAATCTCTATGTGGCTGAGAGTGATCTAAGGGAACTTATTGCCTCAAGATATTTTAAAGCCAAGGTATGGGGGGAGTAGTTCTTAAACATTCAGGTGGATCAGAATCACACGGAAGGCTGGTAAGCTACATATTGCTGGTGCCATCCCAGACTTTCTATTTAGTAGTTTTGGGGGTGGGGCCTGAGAATTTGCATTTCTAAAAAGCTGATGCTGTTGGTCCAAGGACCACATTTTTTTTTTTTAAGATTTTATTTGTTTATTTGACAGGCAGAGATCAAAGTAGGCAGAGAGGCAGGCGGAGAGAGAGGAAGGGAAGCAAGCTCCCCGCTGAGCAGAGAGCCCGATGTGGGGCTCGATCCCAGGACCCCGGGATCATGACCCGAGCCGAAAGCAGAGGCTTTAACCCACTGAGCCACCCAGGCGCCCCAAGGACCACATTTTGAGAGCTACTATGTAGATATTCAAGAAGGGACAGAAAGGTGTTGGGCTAGGTTAGCCAAATGCTCTTTAGGACCGACACCCATGCCTACAGTGTTAAACAGAGGCTACACGTGTACTTGTGTCAAGCTTTTCTCATTACCATGAAATAATTACTGACCATCTACATTAAGATACCATAGGGACGCCTGGGTAAAGCGTCTGCCTTTGGCTCAGATCATGATCACAGGGTCCTGGGATGGAGTCCAGCACTGGGCTCCTTGCTCAGCAGGGAGCCTGCTTCTCCTGCCTGCTGCTCCCCGTACTTGTGCTCTTTCTCTCTCTGACAATTAAATAAATAAATCTTAAAAAAAAAGAAAGATACTATAAAAATTTCCAGGAGTTTAAAAGCTCTGATCTATATACAACAAAACCTTATTAAATAAAATTCATTACTGTCACTTATGGAAAAGTTACAGAATACTTTAAGCAAATGCCCTTTTATTCATAATGTAAACTGGGCTCCTACAAAAATGTTTTAAAGAAAAGTTTTCACTGAGATGATTTTACAGAACAAATTAATAATTAGCACATAAGGATTAGCATATAACTAATGTTTAAAGGCCTTAAATGTGATATAAGCTACTGGTCAACTAAACATGTACTTCTCCTCCCCTTTCCTCTAACAAATAAATATTACTTGCATTTTAATTTAGTACTGTGTCCATCCTCCTGAAATAGCCATGCTTGTTCACAGCATCTAAATTTAGCAAATAACTAATATGGCAAACCTGAACTGTCAGTCATTTAAATATTGCCCCTCTGCCTCACACAAATAAATTGTATTTACATGTTAATTTGCTTAACTCAATCCTGGAGCAGCTGCAGTTACCCTCCTTGGCTGGTCTTAGATCACATGCTCTCCTCCCTCTGGGACCTGATGCCTTCCTGCTTAGAACCTTAGGATTGAAGGGGACCTAGTGTCCAGTCCACTCCCCTAATCTGACCCACCAAATGTGTCTTCAAGGTACTACGCCAAGGAATTCCCAGACTCAGAAGGGACGGCCCATTCAATCAATCACTAACACCTTGTGAAAGTCTGCTGAGGTCCTCCACCAGTCACCCCAGAAAATAGAACAGGTCACCTTTGGAGGCATGGAGGAGAGCCAGTACAATGTATTTAACCACCTTTTTACCTGACCATGTTCACATGCGAAGGTTAATGTCATTAACTGGGAATGGTCACAGTTGCCACATTTTTAAAAATATATGTTATATTATTACCCAGGAAATAATCATGCCTTCATTGCTCAGATTCCTTTAACTCTCTGGGTCCACCATTCCTGATCCTAGAAGCTTATTTCTCTTTGTTCCTGGCCCATCTCTAGGCCTTTGATAAGTCTCTGGAAAACTAATGAGCTTCAATAGTTTTAACAATACAGAAATCCTCAGGTTCAACATGTAGCTCTGCCACTTTTTCGTGTTTATATAATTTATCTACTCAACAAGATCATAGGTTCCTAGAAAACACAGGTTCTGTTTTATATTTTATGTCCCTTTTCCGCTGTACCTGAAGGGATAGCCAGGATCTGGAACCCCGAGTCCCCTTTCCAGGATCTGGTTGGTTCCCAAGGCCATAAAAATGGAAGAGAGGAATATTATATAGAGGACATTAAAGGTACTTAGCACCACTGGTAAGTGACCAGCCCAAAGCCTTATGGTGGGATTCTACCATGATAAAATGATACAGATTAATGGGGAACCACTACTTTACCTCAAGGCCTAGAGCAGAACTGGCCTCATCTGCTTTCTCCATACTTCCTATCTTTAGGGGCCACCCTGATCCCACATTGCCTTTCAGCTGCATGACTAAAGCCCCACCCCACCCCTTGTCTAGTTGGCCTTGGTTCCAAGGACCTAGGACTGGAGAAAGGCATTCCCAAACAAGATAACAGGATACAACAGGACCTAATAAGCAGAAAGAGCCAAGATTTATATGGAAGAACAGAAATACAAATACCTCAGAAGATAAAAGTGACGAAAGACTGACTGAAGGTAAATTAGGATTGCTCAGAGGACATTGTATGTCTACCATCTCGATGTTCTTTTTTTTTTTTTTTTTAAGATTTTATTTATTTATTTATTAGAGAGAGAGTGAGCGAGCACAGGCAGAGTGGCAGGCAGAGGCAGAGGGCAAAGCAGGCTCCCTGCCGAGCAAGGAGCCCGATGTAGGACTCGATCCCAGGTCGCTGGGATCATGACCTGAGCCGAAGGCAGCTGCTTAACCAACTGAGCCACCCAGGCATCCCTCGATGTTCTTTTAAGGTAAGCTGGACAGGAGGTGCCTGGGTGGCTCAGTGGGTTAAAGCCTCCGCCTTCGGCTCGGGTCATGATCTCAGGGTTCTGGGATCGAGCCCTGCGTTGGGCTCTCTGCTCGGTGGGGAGCCTGCTTCCATTCCTCTCTCTCTGCCTGCCTCTCTGCCTACTTGTGATCTCTCTCTGTCAAATAAATAAATAAAATCTTAAATAAAAATAAAAAAGATAAGCTGGACAGTTTTTCATGCACCAGCAATGTAGCCCCTTGATTGGGATACTCTTATCAGCCCTGATTCTTTGGGACCCCAGTTGAGCAGATCAGCTCTGAGCCCCTCCTGGGGAGGGAGGAGAACTCAAAGGCAGGTGGTGGGTAGGACGGGGAGCACTGCCCATGTTAGAAGCTGTTAGGAACTAAATGCCTGTAAGAAGAAAAAAGAGCCTTTCTCTCCCGTAAGAGTGAGTCTAACATATCTTCACCCTTTTCTCCTGGGCCCTCTACTGGTCTTTGCTTCTCTGATTTTTACTATTCTGACTCTGCGGAAGGAAAGAAAAGGAATCAAGTGGCCTTTGGCCCTTCGGTTCTCATCAGAAGCCCCTCCTGCACTCTGGTGCTGATTTCATCACTGACATACAGAAATACTTGTTCTCCCAAGGTGGAATGAAAGGCAGAGATCCTGGGGTGTCCTCAGAGCAAAGGTTCTCGCCTTAGCTTGCATATTACAATCAGATGGGGAATTCAGAAAAAAAATCGCAGTGACCAGGCAGGATCCCCAAGCCAGTGAAATAAGATGGATGTAAGATCAGATATCAGTGTATTTTTTTTTAAGATTTTATTTATTTATTTGACAGAGAGAGATCTCAAGCAGGCAGAGAGGCAGCCAGAGAGAGGAAGGGAAGCAGGCTCCCCGCAGAGCAGAGAGTCCGATGCAGGGCTCGATCCCAGGACCCTGGGATCATGACCAGAGCTGAAGGCGGAGGCTTTAACCCACTGAGCCACCCAGGTGCCCCGATATCAGTGTACTTTAATCGCCAAATGGTTCTAACGTGTAATCAAAGCTGAGCCTCACTGGCCTGGAGGTTAAGCATCCCTTCTGTACATTAGAATACCCTGAGGGATACATTAAAAACTACTATTGCCCCATCTGAGACCAATTAAAATTAGAGTCTCTGAGGACTATAGCTCAGGTATCTGTACGTTTTTCAGGTTCCTTGGGTGATTCTTTGTGTGTGTGTTGGTAAACTACATATAACAAAATTTACCATTTTTGCCATTTTTAAGCATACAATTAAGTGGCATGAAGTACATTCACAATATTGTGCATTATCCATTTCCAGAACCTTTTCACTATGCCAAACAAGAGGGTATCCACTAAACAATAATTCCCTCTTCTCTTTCCCCCTGCAAGCTCTGGTACCCTCTATTCTACCTTTAGTTTCTATGAATTTTTCTTTTAGGTACCTCATATAATTGGAATCATACATTATTTATCATTTTGTGACTAATTTATTTCATTTAACGTGATGCTTTCTAAGTTCTTACATGTTGTAAACCTGTGTCGGCATTTCCTTCCTTTTTAAGGCTGAGTAATATTGCATTGCATGTACATACCACATTTTGTTTATCCATTCACTTGTTAATGGACGTTTGGTCTGTCCAGCCGTTGGCTACTGTGAACGAGGCTATGCATATTGGTGTACAAGGATCTGTTTGAGTACTTGCCTTCAGTTCTCTTGGCTATATACCCGGAAGTGGGATTGCTGGATCATATGGTAATTCTATGTCTAATTTTTTCCCCATTTCATTGAGATATAATTGTTGCACAGCATAATGATTTGACTTACTTGTATTGTGATTATCACAACAGTTTCATTAACATCCATCATCTCATACAGATACAAAAAAATGTATATGAAATGCTTCACAAATTTGTTGTCATCCTTGCTCAGGGACAAATTGATCTTCTTTGTGTAATCCCAATTTTCGTAAATGTGCTGCCAAAGTGCACGTTTAACTTTTTGATGAATGGCCATGCCCTCGTGTGATTCTTTTTTTTCTTTTAAGATTTATTTATTTGAGGGCGCCTGGGTGGCTCAGTGGGTTGAGCCTCTGCCTTCGGCTCGGGTCGTGATCTCAGGGTCCTGGGATCGAGGCCTGCATCGGGCTCTCTGCTCAGCGGGGCGCCTGCTTCCCCTCTCTGTCTCTGTCTGCCTACTTGTGACCTCTCTCTCTGTCAAATAAATAAATAAAATCTTTTTTAAAAAAAGATTTTTTTATTTGAGAGATTGAGAGAGCAAACGAGCGCGGTGAGGGGCAGAGGGAAAGGGAGAGAATCTCGAGCAGACTCCAGGCTAAGCACGGAGCCTGACACGGGGGTTAATCCCACAACCCTGAGATCATGACCTGAGCCGAAATCACGAGTAGGACGCCCAGCCAACTGAGCCATGCAGGCACCCTGCCCTCCGTGATTCTTAAGTAGAGCCAAACATGAGGAATACCGGTGTTCCTCCTACATCCTAAGAGAGTACTGACTGGTAGTTGGTAGATATTATGGAGTGACTTCCTTCATTAATTTTACTGCAGCCCAATGCAGTTGCTTTTGTCACAAAGTCTGAACACGACTGGGTGGATGAAAAGTACTCTTTTGAAAACCCCAACAAAGTGTCTCCTGGCCGTGAGAAGTGGCACCTCAATCACAGTTCCCATTTTCAGCTGAAATGTGTCCCCAGTGATTAGTTAGTAATGATCGTGTAAGTGTCAGAGTTTCTGAATGATCTGCTCTGTAGATAATAAATTAGACCTGATTCATGCTCGCTTCGGCAGCACATATACTAAAATTAGACCTGATTCAAGACTTTCCCTATCACAATGCCGTATCTATCATGATACCTAAAATTATTTCTATCATCATACCAGTGCTCAGATATGTTCTCTTGAATCGGAAGGAAAGGTGGTTATAATGAAGTGACTGTGTTGCCCATGAATGTTTTCCATCTCATAAATCGCTGCTCAACGATCTCTTGATAGTCTCATGGGAGTTCAAGGGCACAGGGATGAATGGGTGGCCCACAGAGGATTTCTAGGGCAGTGAAGACACCATCTGTATAACACCATAATGGTGGATACATGTTAGTATACATCTGTCTGAACTCACAGAATGTACCACGCCAAGAGTGAACCCTAATGGAAACTATGGACATGGGGTGATTATGTGTCAGTGGAGGGTCATCAGTTAAAACAAGTGTACCACTCTGCTGCAGGATGTTGATAATGGGGGAGGTGGTGCATTTGTGGGAGCAGAGGGTATATGAGAAATCTCTGTATCTTCCCCTCAATTTTGCCATGAGTCTAAAACTGCGCCCTCCCCCAAAAAAGCCTTAATAAAGACTATCCTTTAACAGAGCCTGGCACAAGGTAGGCATCAGTAAATATTTGTTAATAATTGAATGAATGAGTGAATGAATGAATGTAGACAAATAAATTGTAGTTTGCTCTGGATGACTCATTATGACGAAAAAGTATGGAATGCTATTACAACACTTAGTTACTATTCCAAAGTTGAAGTCAAAATGGGAAAATGCCCCTAATCCTTTGGGAGATAGCAGCAAGATGGGGCAGTGGTTGTGGGGAGCCTTGTGTCCAAGGGTGCACTGAGTGGCCTCAACACAGAGCTGAGTCAGAGGGCATGAAGGTGCTGGTATGGAATAAGGGTGGAAGACAAGGGGTACCACTTAAGTCACAAGACTCCTGCTTTCTTCCTCTCTGTCGTATACCAATCCCAGGATCCATAGGTTTTCCCCTGTGCTGGGCCTTTGAAAACCTGTCCAGATATGAAATGACATGTTGTTCTGGCATTTTTAGTTAAAGTACCATCTAGAGTCAAATTGTATAAAGGAAGAGAAATCTATGAGTCAGTTTCCAGATTTGTATTTTGAAGATTACATCAATGGATTTCCATAGAAAGAAACCACAAGCTTCTTGCAGACTGTCTGGATTCACAAAGACCTACATCACTTTCAACTAATGAGGAAGAACTCCCAAGGATATCCTCTAAAGATATGCATGAACTTTTAAGGTGCATTTAAAAGCCAGATATCCACTCTCAATGTTTCTCCTATCTGTATAATTGTAATGGTTGGTACAGGAAAAGAAGCTGAATTACTGTTTATTATTTTGTTCCCAAAATTAACGTGGCAATTTTGAGAGTGCTAATAAACCCTGCATCTACTCCCAAACACATTTTATATGTATACATTATTATCTCTCATTTAATTCTCATACATCCTTTGAAGCAGGTACTATTATTTCTGCTTTTTACAGATGTAGAAATTGAAGCTGAGAGGTCAAGGAAATTGCCTAAAGTCATGTCTTCAATAAGTGGCAGCATCAAGATTCAAATTCAGGGCTAATTCGAAAGGTCGTAACTTTACCTATTAAACCATTATGCCCCTTAAAAGAACCACAGGGGGGTGAAATTACATAATATTAATATTTGATTAAGAGGAGAAAAAGACCAATCATAAAAAGTAATGTCAGCCCATGGCAAAGGTTAGAAAGTGCTGGGTGGGGTGACTGAATAGGTTATGAAACTGCAATGTAGGAGGCACCTGGCTGTCTCAGTCGGTAGAACATGCGACTCTTGATCTGAGGTCATGAGTTCAAGCCCCACACTGGGGTAGAGCCTACTTAAAAAAAAAAAAAATTGCAAGGTGGAAAACAGGACCTAGACTAGAGGGAAATGAGGGAGGCAGTCCTCCTAGGAGAAGAGGAGAAGCTGAGGAGGAGATGGGAGGGGTTGGATACTGTTAGTATGTAGCTGAGCTGTATTGGACAAAGATCAAATCAGTAAGGATTTTCCCAGGGTGGATAAAATAGATGTGCATAGATAGATAGATAGGCATGTGTGAGTAGCTGCATAAGCAACACCTTCCATGTAGCAGACTTAGATAAAAGAAGTTTGTTGAATCTCAATTTTGAAAGACCAGTCGACTAATAAAGACTAGACCAATAAAAACTAGAAGACTTGATTTCCATAATTGGCACGTGCAGCTAATAGACTCTCATGTGTGTTCAATGACTAAGAACAAAACAGGAAGGCACCAGAAGTGACTGGGAAAGGTTTACCAAGTCAAACTGAGTGTGAAACGAGCTTTTGCATTTCCAAGGATAATAGCTTGCATTTGTTATCTACTATACGGCAAGCAGAGTTAGTGCTTTACTTACATCAAGTCCCCTAATTCTGGTAACAACTCTATACATTCTACTGTATTTTCAATTCCATTTTAACAAATGAGGCAGAAAATTAAGTAACTTATTCAAAGTCATAAAACGAGAATCCAGCAGATCTTTCTGGATCTTAAAGGTCGTGCACTTAGCCATTACACTGCTTTCTGAACTCTGCACTTAACACCGGATGAAAAAGGATAGTGACTGCTTGTGCTAGAATGTGATGGGAGAATGTATGGAGCAACTAATTACCTAGCCAGAGGTGAGGGGGAATTTGGGTGCCCAAATTGCTACAGAAAATCCTATTGTCCTAAGTGATGCAAAAGCTAATGGCACCGGAAACTGGGCAAGGAAGCCTTCTGTCTGAGAGTACCTAGCTGGTCACATTCGATAAATTGCTTCCTTTTGCCCCAAACTACTCTATAGTGTTCAATGGGAGGCAGTCAGACTCAGAGGAAACCAGGCAATTCCTGCTATAAACGATCATTTCCAAGATCTGCCGCCCAGTTGAAAGGAAAAAAAGTCTAGGCACAGATTTCGAGCAAATTTCCATTAGGTATCTGATGTCTAGGAACCACTTCCCTTAGCAGTGCCATACACATCAACCCCTAAAACGAGGAAGCCTCGACTGAGGTTGCCCAACGCGGGTGCTGGCACACGCAAGTCACTGAGTCAGCTCAGCGCGGCGGGGGGCCGGCGGTGGAGAGCCGCGAGCTCCGGTCTCCGGCTTGAGGCAATCCTCCTCCCACGGTCTCGGGAAGCCCCGACGCCGCAGGCTTCCTAGCCCAAGTGGAGCCGCCCGGGCGTAGCTCCTCCACCGCTTCCTCCCCCAGCTGCCGCCGCCGGACCCGTTCCTGCTAAGCCCCGACCCCGCCTCCCCCGTTCCGAAGCGCGCGCCTCCGCGAGCGGGCGGCGGCGGTGCGCGCACGCGCGCAGAGGCCCCGCCCCGCCAGAGGCCCCGCCCCCTCGGCGCTGCAGGCGTGGCCCGCCCGCCCGGCTGCCCCGGCAAATCTGTCTCTGCCGGGCGGGGAGCGGAGCTTCCTCCTCAGAGTGCGGTGCGGCGTTGCCGAATTTTTCCTTCCGCCCCTGCCTCCGCGGCGCCGGGGCGAGCGAGGGGGCGAGCGGAAGGTTCGCTGGAGCCGAAGCCCGCGATGCGCCCGGGGGCAGCAACTCAAGTCGCGGGGTCGCCGGCGACGGACGGGTCGCTGTGCGGGGAGCTGCTGCAGGCCCCGTCGCCCCCGGCCTTGCAGCCGCCTCCGGCCGCGCCCTCGGGGCCGCCAATCTCCGCTTCGGCCGGCGCGACCCTCAACCGCCTTCCGGAGCCGCTACTGCGGAGACTCAGCGGGAGCCTGGACCGAGCGCCCGAGGGCCGGGGCTGGAGGAGGCTGGCCGAGGTGGCGGGGAGTCGGGGGCGCCTCCGGCTCAGGTGAGGGACGGGGGCGCCGGGGGCGTGGGGCGGGGGGCGTGGGGCAGGGGCGCGCGGGGCGGGAGCGAGCGGCCACCCGGGTGGGAGGACCGACGCTCCGGCGGCTGGAGTTCGGCGGGGGCCGCTGCGGTGAACGGGGCGCGGAGAGGGGACTCGGTCGGGAAAGCGTGGGAATGCCAGAGATCCCAGCTTGGACCCTCCTCCCCGGGGGCTCCACTGAAAGCGAGCCGTGGAGGTCGACCCGGGAGGATCAGGAGAGAAGGCAGGCTGTCCGGAAACCACTAGGTCAGGGCCGTCGTTCCAAAAGACCCAGGGTGCAAAAGAACGGGATGTGGGCGCAGACCGGGAAGACCGAAGGAAGGTTAAGAAGCAGAAGTGCAGGTGAGGAGATAATGAAAGCGAAGGATTTCCTGGAAGTTTTTATGTAGGAGAGGATGATGATGGGAAAGGCTGACACTAAAACTGCCATCTTCCTCTGTCAAACCAACTTACCAGGTTCTCTTCTTGCCTTCACCGTGAGCACTGAGCTCGAAGTAAAACTGTTTTTTCCTCTTCCCAGGCTAGGAACTGCGGACTTTTGGTCTCGGGACTTCTTCACACTGTAAAGAATTATTGAGGACCCCCAGAGTTTTTAATGTGGGTTCTATGCATTACACACATGTAATGTATGCTGAGTTACCATATTAGGAATTAAAACTAAGAAACCTTAAAAATATTAACTCTTTCTAAAAGAATAACCTGTTACATGTTAACAGAAATTACATGTTTTTGTGGGAAAATAAAACTTTTCCAAAACAAAAAAAAATTGTTAGAAAAGTGGCATTGTTTTACATTTTAAAGGTCTCTTCGATGTCTTGCCTTTATTGCAGAGAAGGGGCCTCTTTTAGGGGCTTCTGCATTCGGTCTGTTGTACTATCCCAGGTCATGTAACACTAGATACTCTACAATGTACACTTCCTCAGAGAATGAATGAAAACGATAAATAACATCTCAGTGTTACTGTAAAAAATTGTTTGGACCTTGCAGAGGCCGTGACAGGATCTCAGGAACTGCACTAGGGATGCCCAGACCCCACTTAGAACCACTCCTCTCCTGTTTTTAGGATTTTGATCTGCCTGGCTGGGAATCCTTTAGAAGTTTTTTGTTGTTGTGTTGTTTTTAACTTCTCATATGACTAAACTTTTTCTTGGACTATAATTATTTGTACACTTTCTTATGAACTCGAGAACGGGGGCATCAGTTAAGAGTCTGTGTGTTCTGCATAGAACCTATCTTAGACACTATATTCTTGAATTGAGAAGGAAGTCATTCATTCACGATTTTATGTTTATTGAGTGCCTGTTATGAGCTGGAAGTTCCAGAAGATAAACAGATGACAAATATTTAGTTCCTATTCACAAGGACCTCCCTAGTAATGGACTGTTACTCTGTGACATTCACAAATAACACGTTAAATGCTATATTGGGTATGAATAATAATAACAATGGGTTGTTGTCATTTATTGAGCACTTGGTATATAGCAACACACTAAGCATTTACCTGCATTATCTACTTTGGCCCTCGCAACAACCTCAAGTTTCAGAGTTTGGGGTTAAGCCAGGATCATGATGATTTAGAGTTCTTTGAGGAGTAAGGATGTGAAGTTGGAATTAACAAGTGATAAACTTGCAAAATTGAGCAGACAGCACACTTTTCTGTTCTAGGAAAAAAACAGTGCTTCTCTTAGGGAGAAGGGGCTATGCAAAGAAAATCCAAAATACTATTACACTGGGTCTGTAGATTTCTGAATTTCTGGACCTAGGAACAGTGTAAAAAGTTGTCTTCTCTGGGGATAGGATCATCAGATCTATGATTGGTTGGTTTGTGGTTAGTACACTAGCTAGGGAAGGCTCTCGACTTTCCTGAGGAGGGCCTGGGAGTAAGGACTCCTAATTTGGCAGTGGAGGAAAGAGAAGAAAGGAAGGCCCTGCCATTGAGGAAGCATGGCTGAAGCAGTGGATACCTGACATCAGGTGCTCAGTGTTCCTGCCCAAGCGTTCAGTCAGCTTTTGCCAAAGGCTGCAGAATGGTTCGTGTGGCAAACTAACAGAAAAGTCTGAGGCCACATCTCTGGTGAAGGTAGTATAGAGACAAGGGCAGTCTTGCCTCCCAGGCAACAAAGCGCACGCATTCGTGGAATCTGGCAAATTCCAGAGTGGGATGTCTGAAAAGAAATAGATGGGATTTTACCAGTCTTCCAAGATAGAGATTAGTTCAGAATAGGTGAGTGGTGGTGGGAGTCGGGGCACCCCTACAAGTTAGAAAATTGGGGAATGGTAAAGTCATAAATCTACTAAAATCGGAATTAAACTGGTATAACAAAAGTTTAGCACTGGGCACTTAGAGGCTGGAGTGGGCAAGGTAAGCTGGTGATGCCTACTGTATTTAAGACAAAAATGCTATTTCAGAGTAATTTCATACTGGTGCTAGAAGAACATCTCTCATAGCAGAAAGTCCCAGAGGTATTTTCCTCTAGTGTCAGATCAAGGAAATGAAGTGTGAGGGTCCAAGTGGACAGTAGTTCCCATGAGGTTGTGGACTTTTTCCCTAAAATCTTCCAAGATTGCCTAGTGTTTCTCTTCCCTCTTTTCTGACTATATACATGTTTCCTCAAATAGATGAGAATTTAATGAAGAAAACCCAAGAGTCCATCCTGAACTGTCCATCAGAGATTAGGAGTAATTATAAATGTTTTCATATAATTATGGGTGACTCACAATCAGTCCTGGCTTACGGTTTGGTTTCGCACAACCGTGTGTATACAGGAGTGCCCTAAATACAAACTCAGCCCTAATTCCATTCCAGACCGCCCTGATACTGAACAGCCTTTGCTGTCAGTGCGGATAGAAGCAGGTTCTGAGTGACACAACTGTGTGGTGGTGTCACCACACCCTGAAGGTGACAGCTTTCAGGAGGCTCTAACGCTGCCCGGACTCCATGCAGGAGGGAGCTTAGGAAGGGGGCTCTGGGACTCGGACCAAGGAAAACCATCCCTGCGCACCTGCTGTAGCTGCAGACTTCTGCCCTCCTGCAGTTTATGATAAGACTGAGAACATGTGCAAAGCTGAAACAAAGGCTCTCCTCCATCTCTGTCCCTCTGGTCTGTCTCTTCAGTGTCTGAAGTTTGGAGCTCCGTGTCTTCACCCAATCCCCTTCTCAGTGTATCCTTAAGTCTCAGGACTATACATACTTGGGTGGATTCCTCTCAGTTCGTATCTTCAGTCCGTATCTTTGCTTTGAACCCCCTGGATTTGTACCTGTAGATGCGGATTTGCCGTCTCATCGTGAATGACTAAGATATCTTAAGCGTAGCATGTCCCAAACTTGGCATCTCTTCCCCCACAGACCTGTTTTTTATGCAGTTTTCTTTATCTCAGGAAATGGCAACTGTACCCCTCTGATTGCTCAGGCCCAAAACTTCCAAATCATTCCTGAGTCCCCTTTTATACACCACGTCCCATCTGCATCTGCTACGCCTTCGGTGTGCATCCAGAATCCAACCTCCAACGGCCTCAGCCCTGGGCCGGCCACTGCCCTCTCTCATCTGGAGCATTCCAGTAGGTGCCTAACTTCTCCTGCTTGGCCCCTGCCCCCAGGCTATTTTCAGCATAGCAGTGAGAATTACTACTCTTTTGAATCATCTGTGGGTCTTACCTTTCCTCTGCTCGGAACCCTTTAATTGCTTTTCTGTTTCAGTATAAAAACACCAGTTAGTTACCAGTTACCTCTTGGGCCGCGTTATCTTCCTCCCTTTCTCTACACTCTGCACACTTGCAGGACGGTCTTTGGACTTGCCCTTCCGCAGTCTGAGATAGCCTCCACAGGTGAACCGTAAGACTTCACCTCTTCAAGTGTTTGCTTACAAGTCACCTCCTTCAATGAGGTCTTCTCTGATCACATGATTTAAAATGACCCCGTACATCTGCTCCAGCATTGCTCAGCCCCCTGCTTTGCTTTGTTTTTCTTCAGAGCACTTACGACCATTGGATGGATACACACACCACACACACGCCTCTGTTTGTCTGCCTGTGTGTGCATATATATATATATTTATATCTTGTAGGAAAATCCAGGATGATAGGGAATTTTGTCTTGTTTGCTGCAGTATCCTAAATACCTAGGAAAAATGGCCTGTTTTAGATGATTAATAAGTAGTTGCTGAAGTAATGAAGAGAGATTTCAAAGAGTAAATGTTCCAAGAAGAGAGGCAAAAGAACCGAAAAGCAGTGCCGTAGTTTGTACCCTAAGGGATGTATGATGTGTTCTATTTGATTATATATTTTTTGAAGTGAAGAGAAATACAAATATGTTTTCTTAAGAGCAAAGCCCATTTGTTTCGGTAATAGTCTTTTAACTTAAATGAGAAATTCCAAATTAGGGCTGGTAGAAACCACTTCAAAGCACAGTCTTACAGGAATGTAACTAAAAAAGGAAAGAGAGAGTCTGTTATATAGAAGCATCATCTGAGCTGAAAGCCAATGCCCAGGCGGAAAATCAGTAAAAAAGAAAAGGAGATACAGAATCTTATTTTTTCTCCTGTGTGTCTTGTATTGGAAATTTTTGTCTGCTTCAGCTCGACCTCTTTCTTCATTTGGAAGAAAGAAGTCAGATTGTTTTTCGCTTTTTTCTGTATCAGTATAAACATCAAAGCATCACTTGGCTGCATTTGGTGAGATGGCTTCTGAATTTTATGTACCAGATTTTGACCACCTTTCTGAATCATTAAAAAATATTATATTTAGCATACAGCATCCTTGTTTTTATAGATCTTATATTCTAATTATCTAAAAGAATGGTAATCCTTCTATTGTCTCTAATACTGGTTTCTTGACCTGGGTGTTACAGAGACTAAGGGAAGAAAGTTTTACCGAATAGAGGAGTGGCGGACATTCATTGTTGCTGTCATCATAGTCACCATTATTCCGTAGGAGAAATGAGACTTTAACACTAAAAAAATAGGAAAGACCATCTCAGATTAAAAGGCAGTCTTATTGTCCTTATCTTTATCATTTTACTATGGACTTCAGATTGTGCTGCCACAAGTCTGCCATCCAGAATTTGGGAACAGTTGACATATATTATGATGACTCACATTTAACAAAAATAAAGTATTGAATATACGCATTTAACTGAGACACTTAGAAAAGAATACCTAGTGAGTACAGAGACAGGAGGCCTTGAAGGAATGATCAGGTTACCAAACTAGTAACTAATCAAAACCTTTTTTTAGAAAAACGAAAACAGTTTCAGAACCAGCATAATTAGGAAACTGATGTTCTTTTAATAGCCCATATTTTTATTGCACAGTAAGAACTCACTTTTATTGAGTGCTTATTTTTTGCCAAGCACTCTGCTAAGTACTTGTAGCATGGATTATCTAATTTAATTCTAACAATCCTATGAGATAGGTGATACTAGTATTGAAATTATTTTGGTTGGAAACTTTTTTTTTCCTAAAGTTATGAGATTACCAACTTCACCACAGAATTATAAATCTTGAATGACCGTTATATAAATGCTATGGGAGCCTCTTAATAAAACCAATCAAAATGAATGTGGGTTAAGAATATTCCAGGAGCGCCTGGGTGGCTCAGTGGGTTAAGTGTGTTCATCGTGATCTTAGGGTCATGAGATCAGGCCCTGTGACGGACTCTGCAGTGAGCATGGAGCCTACTTAAGATTCTTTCTCTGTAGGACACCTATGTGGCTCAGTTGGTTAAGCATCTGCCTTCAGTTCAGGTCCTGATCTCAGGGTCCTGGGATCAAATCCCACATCTAGTTCCTTGCTCAGAGAGGAGTCTGCTTCTCCCTCTGCCTGCTCCGCCTGCCACTTCCCCTGCTTGTGCTCTCACTCTCCCTCTCTCTCTGACAAATTCATAAATAAAATCTAAAAAAAAAAAAAAAAAAAAAAAGATTCTCTCTCTATCCCTCTCCCCGGCCTGTCTCTCTAAAAAAAGAAAAGACTGTTCCAAGTCATGTGAAAACTTGCTTACCTTGCATCTGTTATGTCTGACCATTTCCATCTATCCAGTCCTCCAGCCTTTTAAGTTACAATTGAAATTCACGCAGTAGGGGTGCCTGGGTGGCTCAGTCCTTGGGTGTCTGCCTTCAGCTTGGGTCATGATCCCAGGGTCCTGCTGGGCAGGGAGCTGCTTCTCCCTCGCCCATTCCTCCCATTTGTGTTCCTGCTCTCACTGTCTCTGTCAAATAAATAAATAAAACCTTTAAAAAATTTTCAAGCAGTTATCATTCAGTTATGAATAATTAATATGTGCAAGACAGATTTTAGGTTATTGAGGGGTTAAAAATACAGGGTTTCTATTTTCAAAGAGTACTGTGATCTAGTTAGGTAGAGAAGACACACTTGTGAAAGAAAAACTCAAGGTTTTAAGGCAGAATTGTGTCAACTGAGACATAGAGAACAGGGGTCTGCAAACAATAATCGCTGAGCCAGATTTGGGCCACAGCCCCTGTTTTTGCAGTTTATGGGCTAAGATTGGTTTTCATATTTAAAAAATTGTAAGACAAAAGACAAGAAAGAAGAACTTGCAATAGACTGTATGGCCCATAAGACCTAAAATATTTTCCCTGTTGCCCTTTACAGAAATTTGTCAACCTTTAATATATAAGATAAGTACCATCAGGAAACTATTTCTAATGTGCTTGGGGGATTGGTGTGGTCTGGGTGAACCTCACAGAGAAGCTAGAGTTTATATTGGACTATAATTTGGAAGGAAAGGGACAGGTCGCTGTGAGGTGTGGATTCTACAGTATATCATGGAGATTATCTGAAGGCTTTGGTTGGCCTTTGTTGTTGGTTTTGTGTCTTCGGGAAGATTTTGGGGGGCTCTTTTGTTTTTCTTTTTTTTTTTGTTTTTCTTTTCTTGAATGTTTCAGACTTGTGCTTTCCCTTTCTATGAAATTGTTGAAGTCCATACTCCTTATCTCGTTATTTATGGCCTTCTGTAGTCTGATCTTAACCTTTCTAACCTTGTATATGCCTACTGAACACAATGACATTAAAAAGGAAATGGTATATGTATGTTAAATAGTGATAGTAAAAAAAAAAAAGTAGTTCTAACAAAAAGACAGTGAGACAGAAAGTAGATTCTTTGGAGCAGAGGTCAGCAAACTTTTTCTGTGAAGAGCTAAATCGTCCATGTGTTCAGTTTGCAGACCAATGACTCACCTCTGCTGTTATAACAGTAAAGCAGCCATCCACCTTTGTAACCATGTCTGTGAAGGAGCGTGGCTGTGTTCCAACAAAACTGTTTACAAAATCAGGTGACTGGGTAGGTTTGACCCAAGACCAGCATTTGTCTTACCTATGTTTTAGGGTATTTCTAGGTACTTAGAAGAACTTTGAATGTCAGTAGCAATGATAGTCTTCTAGGAAAAATGAGCACATATAGTAAAAAATTCGACAGTACAAAAGGGTTTATAGTGAAAAGTTGAATCATCCAACTGTGAGTTTTGCTGCACGGGCTCCCCTCTGTAGGAAAATTACTACTTGTAGTTTCTTGACTATCTTTTTTTTAAATTTTTTAAATTTTTTATAAACATATAATGTATTATTAGCCCCAGGGGTACAGGTCTGTGAATCGCCAGGTTTACACACTTCACAGCACTCACCGTAGCACATACCCTCCCCAGTGTCCTTAACCCCACCACCCTCTCCCTACCCCCTTCCCCCGGCCACCATCAGTTTGTTTTGTGACATTAAGAGTCTCTTATGTTTTGTCTCCCTCCCGATCTCATCTTGTTTCATTTATTCTTTTCCTACCCTTTCAAACCCCCTACGTTGCATCTCCACTTCCTCATATCAGGGAGATCATATGATAGTTGTCTTTCTCCGATTGACTTATTTCGCTAAGTGTAATACCCTCTAGTTCTATCCACATCATCGCAAATGTTTGCTCTCTTTTCAAAGTTAATTCTGTACGTTTAAGAACAAACACATATTCTTAGTAATAAAAATGGTATCAAGCAGAACAAACACTGCTCTGTATCTTTATTTATATGAATACAAATGTAGGCACATGGCTTTGCTAATACAAAATTCTCTATGTTAAGTTTTTTCATTTTTCAAGATGTCTCAAAGATCTATGCCCTTTTTTGGTCATATTATGCTTTCTAAAAGCACAAGAACAAGTAGAGAAATGTATCTGATCTTCCTACTCCAAATTCCCAAATTAAAGGTAAAAATTTTTATCAATATCAAAGCCAACTTTCTTTCACATCCTGTCTCAAGCTTTCTCTCATCTTCTGATTTAGTAGTCTTGGGAGCTGAGTTGGAGAAGAGTGTAAAGAGGAATTCCCTGTGATGGCAGAAGGAGGAAGAAAGGACAGTAACATTCATAATGGAAATAACTTTTCACCACTCAGCGACTCATGGTTTATCCCGGCAACACCTCCAATCGTGCCAGACATAGAGCCAGGCATATCATATTGGCAAAAACTGTTGACTTGAATTAAATCTGTTTGTTTGCAGTTGTCTGGACTTGGAGCAGTGTTCTCTTAAAGTCTTGGAGCCTGAAGGAAGCCCAAGCTTATGTTTACTGAAACTGTTGGGTGAGAAAGGTTGCACGGTCACGGAACTGAGTGACTTCCTGCAGGCTATGGAGCACACGGAGGTTCTTCTGCTTCTTAGCCCCCCAGGTGGGTTCTTCTCTGGAGTCTGTTCTCCAGGAGTTTGTGGACACAAACTTGGAGAAAAATATCTCATTTGTCAGTGAATTGTATTGAATATTTTTGGAAAATGTAAATGTATGGAGACTCATTTTTTTTCCCTCCAGGTTGAAACTAAAGAACACATAAAAAGCAAATACAACACATAAACATTGATTGGATTGTGGTTCAAAAACATCAACTGTGGGGTGCCTGGGTGGCTCAGTGGGTTAAAGCCTCTGCCTTCTGCTCGGGTCATGATTTCCGGGGTCCTGGGATCGAGCCCCGCATCCAGCTCTCTGCTCCGTGGGGAGCCTGCTTCCCCCTCTCTCTCTGCCTGCCTCTCTGCCTACTTGTGATCTCTGTCTGTCAAATAAATAAATAAAATCTTTAAAAAAAAAACAAAAAAAACATCAACTGTAGAAGACATTTTGGAGACAAGTAAAACAATTTGGATTTAACGCATGTATTAGGTATTATGGAATAATCATGTGATAATGGTGGTATAGTCTGTAGAAGAATGTCTTTATTCCAAGGAGATATATGCTAAAGTGTTTAGGGGATGAGGCTCCTGGCTGGCCCAGTGGGAGAGCATGCAACTCTGATCTCAGAGTCGTGAGCTCAAGCCCCACATTGGATGGGGAGCCTACTTTAAAAAAAAAAAAATAGAGAGAAAAAGTGGGGTGCGTGGGTGGCTTAGTTGTTAAGGGAAGCCTGCTTCTCCCTCTCCCACTCCATGGCTTGTGTTCCCTCTCTTGCTGTCTCTTTGTCAAATAAATAAATAAAATCTTTAAGGAAAAAAAAAAGTAAAATATTTAGGGGTAAGATTTTTTTTTTCCAAGAATTTACTTATTTATTAGAGAGCGCAAATTGGGGATGGCAGGGACAGAGGGAGAAGGAGAAGCAGAGTCCCTATCGAGCAGGGAGCCCGATGCAGGGCTTGATCCTAGGACCCCAGGATTATGACCTGAGTTGAAGGCAGATGGTTAATCAAATGAGCCACCCAGGCACCCCTAGGAGTAGGACTTATATAACTTGTGTTGAAATAGTGCAGCCAAGGCTCAGTCAGTAGAGCCTGTGGTTCTTGATTTTGGGGTTGTGAGTTCAAGCCCCACTTTGGGGGTAGAGTTTACTTAGGAAGGAAGGAAGGAAAAAAGGAAGAGGGGGAGGGGGAAAACGTAAAGAAATACATATTTATTAATATGTATGTATGTATACAAATTAGATAAAGCAAATATGACAAATATTTATTATTTCACCAACGTGATACTTTTGAAATGTTGATTGATTCAACCGTGATTTTTTTTCTGAATATAACAATATTATTGAATGAGATTTCTCCCTTGCAAGGTCAGGTGCGAGGGGTAGGAAAAGCCCCTTGTCCACAACTACAGGTAGAGTTGGTCCCCTAGAGCAGTATTGACAGGAGAGATCATGTGATCTAAATCACCTGATGACAGCAGCACCTTGGATCTCGTTTCTCAGTGGTCCAGTTCACCATCATAGGTTCCACTAGAACCAGAGAAGCCAGTCGAGGTTGGGAGGGCCATGGTCTAAGGACTCATGCTCTATTTTGCATGGTTTTGATGTATGCAGTTTTTATTAAATAACCAGCCTATTTGTGATAATATTTCAAAGTTAACATGAGGAACCTAAAATTATAATTCATATCATATTTTTGTCAGTTCTGGAGTTCGGGAATCTTCTAACTGCAAAGTCTTGAAGCAAGTTGGGCTTCAAGAGAGGCTGAGGACAGCCCATTTTCAAAGAATTGGCTTGTTTTCATCTTTGCCCCTCCTTTCTTGTTACTGACTTCCTTCTAAGAGTGACTTTCTACATAGTTGCAAGATCTCTACTGCCCGTTCCTTGCATTCATCTTTATCCCAGCAAAAATCATAAAATTCACTTTAGTTAACTAATTTCAATGACATGCCTGTCCCTGCACCTGTCACTGTGGCCAGGCAGATGGAATGTGCCCATTTGCTGGCTTAGAACCAGGAGCGAAGTTGGGTTGAGTCAGCTTTCCAGAAACCACATGGATTACCAAACAAAAGTGGCCCCGTTGGAAGGAGAAAGGGCGTAACAGATGCTGGGGAGGTAACTGAGGGGTCTACTACAAAGGGGAAAGGACCCCAGATTACCAAGCAGGAAATTTGGACTCTCAACTCATCCTCTGCTTCCCAAGGCCTAATGAAGATGATAAAATAGGTCTCCTACAAATGCTCCTTTGAGTTACACACTGCATTGGATGCTTGACATCCGTTCCTCAGTGCCTCTTCCTGTCGAGAGGTCTGGGGTAGGAGTAACTACTGCTAGAGCAACCCCCGTCTAGATGAGACTGTGGTTTGTCACCAGTCAGTGAACTTCTTCATAAGGTGACATTTGTTCACTTTTATATCCCCAGTGCCTTGACTATTACCCAGGAGCTGTGACAATTGAGATCTGCTAGTTCGGGCCCTCAGTTAGCTACTAAGTCCTCACAAGTCCTAGAATACCATACCAGGGCCTCTGAAAACTGAAGAAACCTCTCCAGGAAGTAAATATAACTTTTATATCTCATTATCTTTTTTCAGTAGTTACACTAATTACTCTCTTGGTTGCCAAGTCTGTAAAATGTGAGTAAATAATCTTTACCTGGCAGAGCTGAAGGAGTTACATGAAGTGATGCCATGTAAACTTGCCTCTAGTCAACCAGAGGCTTCCCGTCTCATGGTCTGTGCTGGGATCACTCGCCTCCGATCTCGGGCTTCCAGGTCTTCAGTTTCCCATGCATGACACCGGGCTTTCCTGAAACTGAGTCACATGTTTGTTTCTGTGTAACAGTCTGCCTGAAGTTTTTGACAAACCAGCAGTGAATACAGAGCCAACCTAATAAACATCGGTAATCTAATCCCTTGACAGATCCATTTCTGCTCTTTGTGTTTTTCTCCAAATAGTAGGATTAGCACTTTACCATCAGTGTCCCCATATGGAGCATTCTCATATTTGGTCTACAAGCTTTTTCAGAGTTATCTGCTCGGACTTCCTTGCATTTGAGGGGAGACCAGGGAAAGGAAAGCAGTTTCTATTTAACATTTCTATATTAACACTTATTCACCATTTCTTTGAAGTTTTATGTCCTATTAACTGTATAGTACCCATTGGGAATCAGTTGTTTCCTGAATATTAAGTATTGATTTTTGAGGACATATTTTAGGATCTGATAAAGCTCAGTAATCTCAGGAAGAGGTAATTTACTGTTAGCTTTCTATGTGCATTTTATGTGAATAATCTAAAACCCACTGTATTTGCAGACACTAGAATAAAGAATATAAGAATTATAGAGAAAATCTTAATTTTTCATAAGGAATTGAGAATAAAAACTATTGTAATTAAGAAGGTAAGCTCTGAAAGAATCAAATTTATTTGGGACTTTACGCATTCGTTCAGTAAACACATACAGGATTCTAGTACCTTTGCTATTCCAGACGTTGCACTTGGTACTGTGACTCAAAGATGACTAGAACCAAAATTCTCGCCTAGGAAAAGTTCATAGTCTAACAGGAAAGACAAACCTGGAAATGGTCACATCCAACACAACCGTAAAAACAAGCAGAGCAAGTCTTATCTGATCTTTGGGTTTTTCTTTTCACCTGTTCTTGGTGAAAATACAATATGGAAATATTCTCATGTTTTCTCTTTTTTGTAGTAAGACAGTTTTCATAGGAGGATATTAGTTCTTATTCCACAGAAAGTCCATGACTTTTCTCTCTGTGGAGAGGTGTGCTTTTGGTGAGTAGAGTGAGTTCTCAAAGATGTTGTGAGCCTCCGAACAGACCTTGCAGATCCAAATGCAAGAAAAAGAGGAAACTTTAGATTTATTTTAGTTTTATTTTCCCACATTCCATTCTGGTTGGTTGTGGGCCAACAGCCAGAGATATAGCCATAGGAGATGGCTATAATAAGGAATTTCTCTGTTTTTTTGAGAAACTGTGTTTCTTTTATCTATTTGTTTTGTAGCCCAGCGGTAGCTAGGGCAGTGTTCCCCTGCCACTGACTAGAAACCTCTAACTCCTTGACTAGGAGCCAGCCTCAGTGGTCCCTCAAGTACAGTGGGACCTAAGGGTAACTCATCCCTAAATTGTTGCTCTCTGTGGGCTCTTGACACTTAATGTATTTTCTGAAGGAGCCCCATAGGATTGAGGTTTATCCTCTTCTGCTTTCTCTCTAATTGGGTTTTTCCCACAGCACATGGTTGGCTAACTGCTCTCCATGCCCATTTCACAACACTGATTGTTTCCCTGTTTTGTTCTTTTGGTCATCTCAGTGGGAACTAGAAGGGAGTGGGAGCGCCAAATGAGTGTGCTGAAATTGCTTGCACCAGAAGTCCATAATGATTTTTAGACCTTTATTTTCTCCTTAAACGATCAAAAATCCTGATCCTGAAACAACTGACATTGGTATCTCTGTCCGTTGCAAATGTCATTGAGCCTAGATGTGCAGTTCAAGATGTTCTTGTTTTTCTTTTTTTAAGTGAAAACATTCTGAGTGATTATGAGCTCCGTCAGTTATGTAGGTATGCAGGTCCCAAAATGGCTGCCAGGGAAGTGATGCCCTGGCCCAGACTTGGTTAAGCAGAGGCCAGACAATACGAACTATTTAGAGAGAATTAACATTTGATGTATGGGTTTCATTAGATGAATCCCAGGGTTCCAGGTCCAGCTCTGTGATGTTATCATTTTATTTCCTTCTTTATAGAATAGGTACTTCACTCTCCGTACATTCTAGACGGTTCTGGCCGAGATCTCTTCAGTCACATCATTTCCACTTGCCCCACACCTTTTTTGTCTTTTAAGACAGGAGCCAAGGGGCACCTGGGTGGCTCAGTCAGCTAAGCGCCTGCCTTTGGCTCAGGTCATGATCCCTGTGGCCTGGGACTGAGCCCTGCATCAGGCTCCCTGCTCGGTGGGGAGTCTGCTTCTCCATCTCCCTCTCATATGCTCGCTCTCTCTTTCTTGCTCTCTCTCAAATGAATAAATAAAAACTTAAAAAAAAAGACAGAAATCAAGATTGTTGGATATTATTCTCTAATTTCCAAAATACCTTTAGTTCAGAACCATCTTATCTTTACAGTTCTGTGAAGGAACAGAAGTGTACCATCATGAACATTTAAATTTTAAATGTGAGCAGACATTTGTGTGGAAAATGAGATTTCCAGTGGTTGTCATTTAGCCGGAGTCACAGTTATTGACAAAAGTGGATTAGACCCAGGTCTGCTGACCCCAAGCTAAACTCAATGTCATTTCCATTATGCTAGGAAATTTCTGGGTTATTCAGGAAGTTTGTTGATGAATTATTCCCCCAGTTGCCTCTTTGACCCATGGACTGCAATTTTTTGTCCTTGCCAAATTAAAAAGGACTCATTAGATCTCATTTACAAAAGACTTTTCTTGTTGCGTGAGTGACAAAAATTTCGGAGAGGAAAATATCAAGAAACAGAAGAGGCAGTGATGGTATAGATGGGAATAAAGGACAAAGGAGGAGAGAGAAAGGGACTTGTGAGGTCTGAAAGAATGTGCATCTGCGCTGAGATATTCAGGGTCACTGGGCAATACAGAAGCATACGGGGTATCAGGAGACTAGGTGTAGCCACAGGAGATATGAATGTAAACTGACTTGTAGGAGGGACATACATGGACATGCTTTGGTTGTTTTGGAGGGAGATTGGTGGAGGAAGAGAAATGGTATTCATTCTGGGACGGGATGAGGCTCTTTTCGATGATAGCTTAGAAATTTTTGGAATAACTCCAAGGAAGAGTTTAAGATAGAAGTTGATGGAAAGAAATCTTGGTTCACAGCCTCTGAAAACAGATATACTGTCACATATACAATAGATTTGTTCCTGGAACAGCTGTTTGTAAATTACATCAGTATTTAAATGCATCCATTGACCACCTGGGTAGCTCAGCCAGTTAAGCTGCTACCTTTGGCTCAGGTCATGATCCCAGGGTCCTGAGATCAAGCCCCGCATCAGGCTGTCTGCTCAGTGGGGAGCCTGCTTCTCCCTCTCCCTCTGCTGCTCCCCCTGCTTGTACTTTCTCGCTTGCACACTATCTCTCTCAAACAAAATCTTGAAAAAAGAAAAAATTTAAATGCATCCTGAGTGAGGGTAACTTAAAGGAAAGCTATGATGAATCCTTCTGTCAAGTTGAGAATCACTGTAACTCATTTGTTTTGAAATTCCAGCAGGTTTTTAGTTTTATTGTTCGGTATCACAACTCTCTGATCTACATAGGTGTGTGCTGAATGAACAATCCTCATGTTCCATCGTACCTAGTTCAGATTCTCCCCGGTTTACAGGAAATCGAGTAACCTCTTTGACTTCTTTGCAGATGTTATCTGAAAATGGCTTGTTTGCCAGGAAACTGTGCATTCACCCTTTAAAACAGAACTTTCATTTGTATGCCTTGGTACACCCTCCGTAGCTCCGTCCATCTTCTTTCCTTACCTTTGTTCGGCACCTTCTGACTAGTGGGCGCCCCGTGAGGGTGGTTACAGGTTGACCATGGTTCCCTGCCACACAACACTATGTGGGAGGAAGGAAATTTGTGTGGTTAATGCATGGGAGGTATTGTGACTTCTCTTTACTACTCACCAAGGGCGGTTTCCAAATCAGATTGTGCCTTTCAATTCTCAGTCTTTGAAACATTAAGTAATAAATATATGTATTTATTTTCTTACTTATTAAAGACTAGACTACTGAAATGGATGGTCCAGGAGAGATGTGTAAACTGAGCTTAACGTACATTAGAAATCATGTAGTTTTGTCTCCCCCACAAAGGAAGGGCACCTTTTAAGATATCCTGGCCCTATGGGCCCTTTGTCCATTAAAGTTACTCATTTCTTTGTAAGACACTCTAGGGAGAAAGCCTTTTTTTTTTTTTTTTTTTAAGATTTTATTTATTTATTTGGCAGAGAGAAACACAGGGAGAGAGGAAACACAGCAGGGGGAGTAGGAGAGGGAGAAGCAGGCTCCCCACTGAGCAGGGAGCCTGATTCGGGGCTCCATCCTAGGACTCTGGGATCCTGACCTGAGTCAAAGGCAGACGCTTAACCGACTGAGCCACCCAGATGTCCCAAGGGAGAAAGCCTTTTAATTTCCATCACTCTTGCCTCTTTGTATAATAGGAGAGAATGTTTGCCATGGTCAGTTTATAAGCACTGCCATGGTGCAGGACACTGCACTCTGCCTGACATTGCCCCTTCAGTAAGAGGCTCATGTGGCAGATGATCAGCTTGGGAGGTGCACTAAGAATCATGGGGGAGTGGGTGCCTGGCTGGCTGAGTTGGTGGAGCGTGTGACTTTTTTCTTAAGTTTTATTTATTTATTTGAGAAAGAGAGCATGAGCAGGAGTGGGGGAGTGGGGATCAGAGGCAAAGGGAGAAGCAGACACTGAACAGGGAGCCCAATGCGGGGCTCAGTCCCAGGACCCTGAGATCAAGACCTGAGCCCAAGACTGATGCTTAACCGACTGAGCCACCCAGGTGTCCCAGCGTGTGACTCTTAGTCTGGGAGTTAGGATTTTAAGCTCCATGTTGGGCATAGAGATCACTTAAAAATAAAATCTTAAAAAATAAAAAAATAAAAAAAAATCACTAGAAAATAACTATGTGAGGTGACAGATGTATTAGATCAACAGTGGTAATCACTTCACAGTGTGTATGTGTATTAAATTATCACATGGTGACGCTATAAATGTATAGAACTTTCATTTGTCAAGCATACTTCCATAAAGGTGGAAGGAAAAAAAAAATCACTAGATTAACAAAAACATGGGGATTTTAAAGCCCAAGGAAACCTAGATTTGTCTTCTGGTTCCACCATTTTACAATGGGGAAGAAAAAGATTGGTCTCAGAGAGGTTAAGTAGTTTATTCAAGGTAATTTGGGGGACTTTTTGCAAATTACTTTATTTTCTTCACTGTCACATAGATCTAACTAATCTCTAACTCATTTGGTTATTTTGCAGGTTAGGGATCAAAACACCATGCACATATAAAGCCATCAGTAAATTTCTGCCGCAGTAGCTTTTATTAGTGATGAAACACAGTCATCCAATAAATACATGTGAAACACTCTCCGTGCCCTGTGCACCAGGCACAGTGCTGGGTGTCGGGTAAACCGGTGACTAAGACAAACAAGGTCCTTGGCCTCATGAAGCTTCTGTTTTAGTGGGTGAGACAGACAAGAAAACCCAGGGATTTCAGATGGTTAGTGCAATGAAGACCACAAAGTGGGGTGAATGTAATCAAGAAGTGGGGGTGGGGGATAGCTGGTTTAGACACGTTTCCCAGAGAAGCTAGAGACCTAGATGATGAGAAAGAAAGAGGCTGCCGTGAAACAGTGGGGGGTTAGAGGGGAAATCCGGCAGAGGACTTGTAAGTAGGAAAGTAGAAAATAGCTTGGCTTCCGAAAAGACGACCAGTGTAGATGGAGCAAGGAGGATGGGAGGGGACGAGGTTAGAGAGGAGTATAGACTGTGCTGAGGAGTATAGATTTTATTCAAAGTACAATAGGTTAGTCAAGGGTTTTAACCAGAGCAGTGGTACAGATTAATTTATGTTTTATTTGATTTTATTTATTTACTTTTAGAGAGAGCGTGAGTGGAGGGGAGGGGAGAGGGAGAGAGAGAGAATCTCAAGCAGACTCCCCACTGAGCGTGGAGCCCATGGCGGGGCTCAGTCTCACAACCCTGAGATCATGACCTAAACCAGAATCGTAAGTGGGATGCTCAACCAGCTTAGCCACCCAGGCAGCCTGGATTAATTTATGTTTTAAAGAAACATTTGGGCTGCTGGTTGGAAGCAAGGACACCGCTTTGCAGGCTGTAACATGGTTTTGTCACAGCTGACGGTGGCTTGGGTTAAGATCATGGCACTGAAGATGTGGAAACTGGAAAAGCAGAACTGGCAGGACTTGCAGAGAAGTTGCACATGGAAACTGAGGAAGAAAAGAGGGATTCGGGAGGCACTGCTAAGTTTTTGTTCTGAGTAACTGGATGCATGGGGACAGGCTGAGATGGGAAGACGCAGGTCTCATACAGGAGTAGATTTTGTTTCTGAGGAATCTGAGACACGTTAAGTTGGAGATGGCTAGAAGACATCCACATTTTAAAGCCCATTTAGCTACAAATCCTCTATTTTTCAGATTTATATTCCCTTCTTTTGTTGTTACAGCTTTTTTTTTTCTTTCTTATCACACATAAACTTTGAAAATCAGAATCTTTGTATCTGGAAGTTGTGACCCTAAGTCTCTCATGGCTAAAGAATGGCATTGGGAGCCTTAAACCCAGTGCTGTGAATTTGCCCGCCAGAGTGAGAGCGCTTATCCCATTTTCTGTCTTCACAGTGTCCTTTCAACCAACACATAGTACGGCTTCCAGAACTATTACTTCTTCCATACTGTGCTAACTTGGCATCAACATAAAGAATTAATGAATAGGAAAGTTCTCCCTTGGTAAACGTCTTAAATTCTTTTTTGAGAGGCTCTACTCTCTTTACTAAAGATTTTCTAGGGTTTCTCCAGACCCTCAAATGTAATAGGCATGCAATAAATATTTATTCATTTTGGATTTTGGTTTTGGTATCTTTCTGGAATGGTTTTCACATACCTATTTTACCTTATATACTATTTTTGTCCTGGAAAGGTTAGTATCTCCGAGGTACTAAGATTGCTATTATTGGACTAACTCCTCTTCAACTATAATCTTGTTTTGTTTCTTTCGGTTGGTGGCTTAGGGAGGAAAAAGATACTATTATGAGATCATATTCAGGATAGAGGAGGAAAGAAAATAAAACTAGGTACAGGGAATTACATTTTACAAGTTTTAACGATCTTTTCTTCCTTCCCTGAAGCCAGCTAACCCAGTTTTATGTATTATAACGTAGAGTTTCCTAACTTTGGTTTCTTTTGTGTCGGTTATCTGTTGCCTCATAACAAATTACCCCAAAACCCAAAGCTTAATATGAAAACCATTTATTACTTCACACAGTTTCTGAGGCTAGGAACCTGGAAATGGCTTAGTTGGCTGGTTTTGGCTCTGGTTTTGGCCTCTGATGAGGTTGGGGCAGAGCTTCAGCTGTCTGGTCTGACTAGAGTTGAACCATCTACTTCTTGGGTGGTTCACTTACATGGCCACTGGCAGGAGGCCCAGGTTTCTTCCCTTATCACTCGGGCCTCCCACAGGGCTGTTTGAGTGTCCCCACGACATGGCAGCAGGCTTCCGCAGAGGGAGTAATTGAGAGCGAGATGGCGTTGGGGGCTGGGGGTGGGCGGGGAGGGACGGTGAGGAGGTAGTTCTGTAATTGACTTGGGATTTTCTTTAAAGCTGTCCCAAGCTTTGGTGCTGATAGTCATTTTTCAGATGAGAAAATATCATATGTCGGATTTATATCCTGCTGTTCTGTTTCTGTGCCTTTCTGTGTATGGAGTGATTTTCATTTGAATGCTAAATCACAGCTCTGAAATAAATGTGTCTTGAAGACATTTTCAGTGGCCACCACTTGCAACAGTGCGCCTAAGTCCGTTGAAGTGCCAGCCATGTGAGCGTTTATGACCAAGTACTTGAAGAGCTGGCTCTGAGAGCCGCGTTTTGGCTGCTGTCTAGCAGACGTCTCTCATAAGGTGCATCCTGATTTCAGAGGGGTTAGAAAATGAAAAAAATATTTCTAAGAATTGAAGAAAGATGACAAACAGTTTTCTCCCCAGCCATGGGACGTACAGTAGATCAAAGTCCTCTGGGGATGAATTTCTTTCCTCTTGGTTTTACAAAGCCTGGAACTCACAGATGCATAATCTGATGGGGAAGGAGATATGAATGGGCAGTTTACAACTAGGATGAATATACAGGTTATTTCCAAAATACTTTTGGTTTTTTTGGTTTCAGAAATATAAACAAGGAAAACCTCTTTTCTGTGACTTTATTTAACCTTTTTTTTTTTTTTTTAAAGGAATAAAGATCACCGTCAACCCAGAATCAAAGGCAGTTTTGGCTGGACAGTTTGTGAAACTATGTTGCCGGGCAACTGGACATCCATTTGTACAATATCAATGGTTTAAAATGAATAAAGAGGTAACTTTTTAAATGTATTTTACTTCCCTTGTCATAAGAGAGAATGATAGCAAATTATTTAACATCATTATCCTCAATGCGTTTTTTGGAATTTTGATCTGATAGACGTGGCTGTGTTATTACTGAAGTAGTCATTAACCATTATTTTGGTAAGGCAATTCTGAAAGTTGTCTTATAAAAAAATGGTAAGCAGGGCACCTGGGTGACCCAGTCCATTAAGCATCTGCCTTCGGCTCGGGTCATGATCTCATGGTCCTGGGATTGAGCCCCACATCGGGCTCCCAGCTCACCAGGGAGTCTGCCTCTCTCCCTGTCCCTCCCCCTGCTCGTGTGCTCTCTTTCTGTGTCACTCTCTCAAATAAATAAAATCTTTTTTAAAAATTGGTAAGCAATGATAAAATCTACTCTCTAAACTCTAGAAATTATGGAAAATCAGGATTATTTAGAACAACGTTAACAAATAGTATCTATCACCAGTACATTCTAACATACCCACACAAAAATCCTTAACAAAAAATTATGTTCCAACCAAAATCTCTCTCTCTTTTTTTCTTTTTGAACAATGACTTTATTTTCTTTGGTGGTGTGTGCCCTCTAGTCTCAGAACTTCTGGAATTGCTTCTTGGTGCCAGCAGCCTGGGTCACTTTGAGCACACTGAAGCACACAGTCTTGCTCAAGGGCCGACACTCACCCACTGTGACAGTATTGCCCATCTGGACATCCCTGAAGCATGGGGACAGGTGTACAGACATATTCTAGTGGTCTTTCTCCAAGCACTTGTACTTTCATATGGGGGAGAGGACGTCTCGGTGGATGACAGTGGTCTTCTGTATCTTCATCTTGATCACACTAGACAGAATCTGCCCTTGGATAGAGACATTATCAGTAAAAGGGCATTTCTTGTCGGTATAGGACTCTCATTGACCTCCTTGGGGATCTTGAAACCTATACCAAAGTTTTTACGGTATTGTAGGAGCCTCTGTTTGCCAATTCTCCAAGCAAGTTCCTCTTCTTATTTTGAAAGGTAGTTGGCTGCTTTGGGTAGGCACACTCGGTATCAATGTCCATCTTCCCAACCACCTGGAAAAAGAAAACCAAAATCTTTAATTAAAAGATTTTTAAGGTACCATGGAAGGCTAATGGAAGATTCCACTTAACTATTATATCAAAAGATTTAGTCTATTGTGGTAGATTCCAAAGTAAAATTCAGGCTGGTAGAGGGGAGCATTATTCTTTTACCACCCAATAAATAATTTAAAATTCCATATTGGAATTCTTTTTTCTTATAAGTTCTTTGAGCTACTCTGCACACTGAGTATTTCCCACTGGCTATCCCGTGTTGTGTCTCACTTTGGTCGGCTTCTCTCTTCTCCCACTCCAGCTCCCCCTAACCCCCTCCCTTCTAGACTGTACCTTGAAACTCCATACTCTTTTCATCCTGTTAGTCAAATAACTAAGCTTTCATCCAAACTCAGTGCTAAGTCTACATTTGCAAACCTGAAACTAAGTTAAAGAGCCTTAGAAGAAATGTGTGGTTTTATATTTTTTTATTTCCATCCCTTATACACAGGTAAGGGAGAGCAGCTGAACTGTAGTAAAAGGTTGCATGTAGGCTTTGGTGCTAGACAGGCCTGTGTTAGAACCCCGAGTGTCATTTTTTGTAATATGAATTCCTATCATCCAGGATTATAAGAATTTAAGACAGGATGTTTCATGTACCTAGGTTTTCAGGAGATGGTAACTAAAGTTATTTATAACATGTTCTCAATTGCAGAGTTCCTTTTATCTTAATAAATGCCTTTCAAAAAGGAAGAAATAACAGATAAAACTTGCTATATTAAGCATATCATTTGTAAAATATGCCCTGATTTGAGAAAGGTAAAAATGTAGGGGGTGGAGAGTACTTCTTAGATTTGAAGAGTTGTAATAGATTTTATTTATTTATTTTTAAAGATTTTATTTATTTATTTGACAGAGAGAGAGATCACAAGTAGGCAGAGAAGTGGGGGGTGGGGAGCAGGCTCCCTGCTGAGCAGAGAGCCCAATGCGGGGCTCCATCCCAGGATTCTGAGATCATGACCTGAGCCGAAGGCAGATGCTTAACCTACTGAGCCACCCAGGCGCCCCAAGAGTTGGAATAGATTTTAAAGCACTCACTAGGTGGAGTTTTGTCAGACTACCTTTATGGCCATAGGGTTATTTTAAGATGTATTCGTTTAATAAGTACTTGATGAGCGCCTGTTTTGTGCAAGGCCTTGATCTAAGGCTGTGGTGAGTAAACACTAACACACAGGGTCCTGTCCTCCCACCTCAGTGGGGAGAGACGGCAAACATATAGGAGAATTCTTTGAGTTAAGAACTATGAGGAAAATCAGCAGAGTGATCTAAAGTTAGAAGCCACTAACTGTCTTAAGCAGGAGAAGTAACATGATAGGATTTATGTGTTTAAGACACAAAGCTGCCGCTTGAAGAGAAGCAAGAGAAAGCAGAAAGACCAGTTAGCTCATGCCTGTGCTAGGCTGGAAATAGTGGCAGGGCGGTGGAGAGGGAGCAGAGTGCTCGATCCGGTGATTGTGGTGGGGGAGAGGACCACACCTGACTGGTTAGAGGTAGAGCATGAAGAAAAGGAAGAGAGATCAAGGATGACACCTGGATTTTTTACAGAAGCATCTGGGGAAGTATATATTGAGGTGTTGAAGATTGGGAAAGAAATGGATTTAAGGAGAAAATTCAAGGATTTAGTTTTAGATGCATTAAGTTCAAAATGCCCATTAGACAGCTCCCTGAATCAGCTAGGGAGTTGGGATATCCGGAGAGTCTTTGAAAGTTTATGTTACAGAAAACAAACCAGTAAAGAGACTAAGAAGAACCTGTAAGAAAGATGGGAGGAAATCCGGCAGAGAATGGTATGAAGCCTAAAAGGAAAACTATTTCAAGAAAAAAAGGGTAGTTAGCATTTCCAGTGCTGGTGAGAGGAGACGGTGGGAGTCAAGGGAGGCTTATTTAGGTTTGGTTTTTTTTTTTTTTACTTAAGATACAAGGACTAGAGTTTGTTTTCGAGAGTGATGCAATAAAAAAGAAATAGATGGTAAAGTGGAGAGAAAATTGCAGGAGCAAGGTCAGAGAGGATGGGATTGACAGGAGAGGAAAAAGTTTTTCCCTGCCTTCTTACGTTCATTCTCTGGGTGCCTGTGAATTAACTGACAAAATACAGATTGACAAGAGAAAAAGTTTATTCATATGGGAACTTAAAAAGGAAGTAGCGCCATGACTAGTTTAAGTTAGAGCCTTACATACCTAATTTAGTAGGGAAAAGGAGGAGGGAGAAAGGTCTCTATGAGAGGAACAGACGGGTTTCTTTAAGAAATACAAAGGGGTTTCTAGAAGAATAAACAGGAGATAAGAAAGTTTGACCATGTTTATTCATGCAGGTGCAAGTGGTCTTGCCATCTTCATCATGGCCATAAAACCCTCCTGGAGAGGGGATTTGTGGTAGGTTTATTCTTGGTCTCCTTACTGGATAAAGCCACCCTGAAGAAGGAATTTATGGTAGCCTCATTTCCCAGAAGTGTCTAGTTTTAGTCAGACAGGGGAGTCTCTGAGAAGGCTGCTTTCTGCACCTTTCAGATAGAGAAATTACCAGTTGATCCCAGATGTCTGCAGCTTGAACTAGTCTGCATACCAAGTCTGAGGTTCTGAGTGGATCGCCACAGATCCTAAGCCCAACTAGCCTTTGCTAGGAAGATGCATTTTCCATTTTAATGGAGAGAAGAGAGCAGTTACAAGGAGATACATAGATAGCTTTGTGACTTGGTGGCAGGAAGAGGAGAGTTTCTCTCTGAAGTCCATGGCTAAGAGAAGCAGGATTGATTGTAGGAGGTTTGAGGAGAGACAAAATGTGCATTAACAGTCTAGGGGGAAAGCAGACTTAGTACATTAACATGGTGTCAAGGGCAGCCTGCCATCCTAGTTGTCAAATCTTCACAGAAGGCTCTTGCTTTGGTGCAGGTTCTGAGGGGGTGAGAGTGGAATTCAATTGGTCGGGGTTTGGAGAGAGAGGGATGCTCTTGAAAGGGATGTAATCTAACAAGGCACGCCACTAAGCCCCTTGGCAATGTGCCAGAAGCAGGTGGAATTTACAAATTGATGAGAGCAGCAAAGGTGAAAAACCTTAATGTGGTGACCAGAGCCCTGGTCGAGAGCTTGGGAAACCCTTGGGTGACCATTTCTTCCCATCACTGACGTGCTGTCCATAGCCCTTCTCAGCCCAGACCCTGAAAGAAGAGTGGTGTTTCGGGAGTCTGTCCTCTTATGGAATTTTGCAGATGAGAAAATGGGGTCTCAAGGTCAAATAACTTGCTTATGTACTCACGGCTAATTGGGCCAGAACTGAAATGAATAACCAGGCCTAACTTTCTATGTTACTTATAAATTTGCCATCATAGATTTTTTAAATACCAATGATTTGAACAGTTTTAAATGATGGAACAGGTACTTTCCTATTAGTTTTTGGAAGATCTGTGGGAGAGAGCTTAACTCTCTAGTTAATGGATTTGTAAGAGTGTGGATTTCTAAGACTTCAGTCTTAAATTATTCAAAATGTTTTTTTAAGTAAAAAATATTTTAGAACTGGGAGGAAAATATGCTTTTCAGATCTCCAGAGAAATCGACATTTTTTTGCACGGCACATTTTTACAAGGCGTGTTGTTTTGATGAGTCATTCATTTACATTCTCTTACTGATTCTTTCGCAGATTCCAAACGGAAATGCATCAGAACTTATTTTTAACACAGTGCATGTGAAAGATGCAGGCTTTTATGTCTGTCGGGTTAATAATAATTTCACCTTTGAATTCAGCCAGTGGTCACAGCTGGATGTTTGTGATGTCACTGAAGTATCAGGAAGCTTCCAGGGTAAGCGGTAAATTAAGTTGAATGTTGGAGTGGGTATTGCCCTATTTTGTTTTGAACGTTTACTTGAATTTCACAGTATCACAAACGGGACCGGAAGCTCACGTACGTAGTTATCACCAGTAGAAGATCACCGTTTGTTCCGACTTCATCCCATGTGCTTTGATCCCTTCTCTGCGGACATGTACACATGCAGGTGCCCTAGGCCAGCCCTGCTGCTGGCCTCTGGAAACATCCCTCGTGTTTCTTTCTATGCTGTGTGTCTTTTTCCCAACTGTTGTATCACTCTGACAAAATCATGTTGCGGAATAAAACCTCTTTAAGTTGCCTTTGACATGAGAGGACAGGTAGTGTATCATTCCCTGCAATAAAGCATTTCATCATACTGGTTTTCTCCTCTCTGCCATCCATCTTCTTGGGCCAGTAACTACGACTGATTTAAAAAATATACCTGTTCTAAAGAGTGGCCATCAGATGTTATTTTCTGTATTCACACTCACAGTCCAGAACAATATTCTGTGTCATTTTGGCAAACAGAAAGAATAGGTGGGACACAAACTTCCTGTTACTCTCTATCTCCATTCTCCTTGCTCAGGTTGGCTCTCCTATACCTAAATAAATGATCTCTAAAAATAGTCATTTTTAGGCGCCCCTGGGTGGCTCAGTGGGTTAAGCCCCTGCCTTCAGCTAAGGTCATGATCTGAGAGTCCTGGCATCAAGCCCTTCATTGGGCTCTCTGCTCAGCGGGGAGCCTGCTTCCCCCTTTCACTCTGCCTACTTGTGATATCTCTCTCTCTGTGTCAAATAAATAAATAAAATCTTTTAAAAAAACAGTCATTTTTAAACAAGGGAGTTATTTATATCTTTCTAGAATATTTCTGTGTGTGTAGTGAACATTAATATGTTTATAAATTAAATCCTGTTCATTCAGCAAAGACTGGTCACCTGCACTGTGGGAGACACTGAGTTTTGTGGTAGAGACTTAATATTGTGTTAACACTGACAAGTCCTGCTTCTTCGAGGACCTTAGAGCAACACATGAGTGTTCAGTAAATAACACTTTCTGGGGATGTCTGGGTGGCTTAGTTAAGCATTGGACCCTTGATTTCGGCTCAGGGCATGATCTCAGGGTCATGAGACTGAGCCCTGTGTTAGGCTCCGTACTGAGCATGGAGTCTGTTTAATATTCTCTCTCTCCTTCTCCCCCCCCACCCCCCATGGGTGCACACATGCACATTCTCTCTCTCTCTCTCTTTAAAATAAATAAATCTTTAAAAAAAATAGTAATAATGCTTTCTGGTGGTGTCTGCCTCAGGAAGAAATGCTAGTGGTCATCCATCCATATTTATTCCATGCAAATAGCAAAACTCCTTCTTTTAATATGTTAAATCAAACAGCAGAATGTAGAACTTTCCGTGTTGAATGTGAACATCACTCAAGGTGTTAATAAGTTGTTTGCCCCCACCAACAAGAATCTGTGGCCAAACATGTGTAGAAACCACTGAACTATTTTGTCCTTTTAAATACACCCAAAACAGGGCGCCTGGGTGGCTCAGTTGGTTAAGCCACTGCTTTTGGCTCAGGTCATGATCCCGAAGTCCCGGGATCGAGTCCCGCATCCGGCTCCCAGCTCCACAGGGAGTCTGCTTCTCCTTCTGATCTTCTTCCCTCTCATGCTCTCTCTCATTCTGTCTCTCTCTGAAATAAATAAATTCTTTTTAAAATTTTTTAAATACACCAAAGCATACTAACACTTAAAGCTCTGAGAAGCCTTAAAAAAACAAAAGGAAAAAACTCTGAGAAGTCCTGCAATAAAAAAAATCTGTTTAGGGGTACCTGGGTGGCTCAGTGGGTTAAGCCTCTGCCTTCAGCTCAGGTCATAATCTCAGGGTTCTGGGATCGAGCCCCGCATCGGGCTCTCTGCTCAGCAGGGAACCTGCTTCCCCCCCACCCTCTCTGCCTGCCGCTCTGCCTACTTGTGATCTCTGTCAAATAAATAAAATCTTAAAAAAAAAAAAAATCTGTTTAACTTTGTTTAACCCAGAATTTTCCAAACGTACTTGTCTGCAGCATCCTTTTATCCATGGGACATCTAGTATTTTTAAAAGTTTCACGCTTTTATGAAACATAGTTTTAGAAGGTACTGTTAAGGATCATAAAAAATATTAGCTTGAAAACACCTTTTTTGGGTTTTTTGCTTGTTTTAGTTAAAGGATGGAACTTTTTCTTACTAACCTAGAGATTTTATTTATGTTCAGTGATATTTTTCTTTTAATTTAAGGAAGTGTGGATGGCGTCTCTGAATCCAGGTTGCAAATCTGTGTTGAACCAAGGTCCCAAAAGCTGATGCCCGGCAGCACGTTGGTCTTGCAGTGTGTTGCGGTTGGAAGCCCTATTCCTCACTACCAATGGTTCAAAAATGAATCACCATTAATACATGAGACCAAAAAGCTATACATGGTAAGAAGTTGGTTATTTGGGTATTTTTTTGTGTTGATATATAAAATAAGTAATATAATTGAAAATTAAGACAAACATTAAATTTCATATTCGTTGGGGTATTTTATTGTTTACCATATTTTCAGTTCTAGTCTCTTGTTATTCAGTATTAGCTCATTCTTATATTTACAAAAGTTCTGGAATAAAACACTAGCCCACGTATAGGGCTTATAGTAAAATGTCAGATGGGGTACCTGGCTGGCTCAGTCCGTGGAGTATGCAGCTCTTCATCACCAGGTTATGAGTTCAAGCCCCATGTTGGGTGTAGAGATGACTCCAAAATAAAATCCTTAAAATGTCCAGTAGTACTACACCTAACTCACCATTATTGGAATCATTGTATCTTTTGCCTGCTAATGTTTAATCTAATAAATGGAAATAATCTAAGAATGTCTAAAGTCCTCTGAAATGTTCTAGATTTCTTTCCTAATTCAAAATAAGTTTCTTTCCAAGCCAGTTAAAATTAAATTGAAAGCAAATTGTGTGTGTGTGTGTGTGTGTGTGTGTGTGTGTGTGTGTTCTGATATTGATAACAGGTACCTTATGTGGATCTGGAACATCAGGGAACCTACTGGTGTCATGTTTATAATGATCGAGACAGTCAAGATAGCAAGAAGGTAGAAATCATCATAGGTAAGCCATCTTACTCAGTGTTCTGTCAAGTGGAGTATAAGTTATATAAAATGAAACATTAAAGCAATGGAAATTCTGCTTTTTATCCCATTCTATTTAGTGTCATGTTAAATAGCCCAGTTATTTTGTTTATATAGAAATTTGAGAGAATACATACTGAACTCACAATCATAAACATTTGTGGCAAAAAAAGTTTTCTTTAAAACTTTAGTTACAAAAAACTTGATTTAAGTGGGAAAAAATTTTTATTAAAATGCTTTTAAAAACCAAGCATCACAGACATGGGAAGGAAAGAATGATCATTAACTAACAGTCCCATTATAAAGTTCATAATGTGGGAGTTTGCTCTGTTTAGGCCTAATGCATTTATAGTTAGGTTGTCAGCAGTAGGAGGGTTGATGCATATGTTGGCTTGCCAACATATTTCTATGACATTCGTTTCTTTGTTTACCTGATGGCTGCCGTTCCTAAGATCATGAATTACAGTATGTTCACATTTGTTTTCTCTGGAACAAGGAAGAACAGATGAGGCAGTGGAGTGCACTGAAGGTAGTGTAATCCTTTGGTTTGAAACCACATATCCTGCATGCTGGTTCCCCTGGGGATTGGTGGTGTGCTCTAGCCTGCTGCACGCAGTGATGGAAAAAATACTAGCTATAAGAAAGAAATTTCACTGAGTCTCAGGATTTGTAAATTGCCAGGGATGCTGTTAAACCAACACATTAATAAGGTATCTAATTTTCCATTGATTTTCTATTGTAAATAAGAATAGCATTTCTGTACATCTTATGAGTAGAGAAATTTTACAATTTATTCTTAATGTTAATTTTTATCTTTATAAAATTTGTCTAAAAAAATGGAAAGCTGTACTATCATGGATAATCATTTAAGATTTTAGCCACCCTTTTAGCCATGATTATATGCTGTTCAAATGCGAATGTGGCTTCTTTGAGAGTTTCAGGACAGGCAATTTCTTGTTAAACACATGTTTTATCAAGTACCTAATATTACTCTTTCAGCATAAAATTAGTAAGATCCATTTTTCGAAACTACAAGTCTATAGATTAATCTACCGTATCATCTTTACAATAATATATATAAAGAACTGGAAAATCTATTTCAGCATAAGCTTTTAAATTTGTTTTAATTACTCAAAGCATTATACATAAGTTTTAATGAGTAAATTTTAATACTTAAGTTACCTTCCCTTAATACATCACATTGTTTTACAGAATTTGATTTGTAGATAGCAAAGTATTTTTTCAATTTCTGCTTCTTTAAAATATTACATAATCTTGGGGTCTACTTGGGTAAAGTAAAAAAAAAAGTTTAATCTTTTGTTTCCTGGGTTTTCCTGTCTTTTGTATCTGTATGGTGTCACACTGAAATACTGTCATTACTGTTTTTGTCCTAATGTATACTTTTGAACAAGAATTCTCTAGCGTAAAGGAGATTCCAATCCTGTTGTGTATAGAGACCTTACATGAGGGAAGCTATGTGAAGAAATCCTAACAAGCTCCTCTTAACTTCTCTTACTTCGTTTTTTCTAATTGCATGATTTTTAAACTTTCCAAAGTTGGGTATCTCTAAGAACAAATACAAACTAGCACTGCTATTTGGCTTCAGGGTGATGCATGGAAATTACTCCCTTGCTGTGCTGTTTCTTCACCTGTCTGATTTTCTCTCTAGTTTTTACAGTAGCAAACACACTGTCAAATTCTAATTTTCACATCAACCTTTCAGCCCACTTAGAGATGAAGATCCAACTATGAAACTACTTCAGAAATTTCAAATGGGAGAATTAGATCCAACTTTTCTTTCTAAAAAAGTGTAAAATTTGAGATGTTTTATAATTAATGGATTGACGCATACCACTTACAGTGTCCTATATCATATCTTTTTTTTTTTTTTAACCTGCAGAACATATTACTTATTTCACTTTATGTATTTTGTTAAAGATATTTGGTCAGGACAAAAGGTGGGGATTAAATAAGTGAAGCTCAGACGTTTTTTTGTTTTTTTTTTTTTTTAGGGCAGTGAAACTATTCTGTATGATCATTATAATGGTGAATACATGTATGCAAGTCATTTAGTAGGAGGTCAGGGGAGGGGGGATTCCCAGGATGGAATGCAGAATGTGACCAAAGAATCTAAATGCGTTACAAATGTATGCAGCAGCGTCAGTGAAGAGGGGAAGGGAGAACAAGGTGCTGACCTAAGTAACTAGAAATGAATGCAGTCTGTAAGACAAGAGGCCAGAGAAATTGTACGGAGCCCTGTACAATTTGATGATGCTCTTCCATTGACTTTACATGGCAGATAAGAATAAGTTCCTCTGTGGCATCTTAGCAACAGCATAATATTTCTAATTTATTGTTAGTGTTAATTTGCATCTTAAGATTTGTAAAGGAAGAGATGGCTGTAGTGTCATGGGTATTTGCTTAGATGATTTTATCTGTCCTTTAGCCGGAGAGTACAGGTTAATGATTCTGAAACCACTGTACCTCCAAACACATTCCACAGTCTGAGCATGAGAAAAGCATCAACTAATCCAAAGTGAGAGACATTCCACAAAATCCCTACCAGTAACCTTCATAGCTGCCAAGGCCATCAGAAACAGGGAAAGCCTCAAACGGTCATAACAAAGAGCCTGAGGAGACATAAGAAAATGTAATGTGTTCTGCATGGGGTCCCAGAGGAAAAAAGGACATTAATGGTTCATTAGTTGTGACAAATACACCTTACCCTCACTAAACAGAAGATGTTAAAGTAGGGAGGCTGGGTATGGGTGTCTACAGGAACTCTTCTTTACTGTCTTCACATTAATTCTATAAATCTCAAACTATTTTAAAACTAAAAGTTTATTTAAAAAGAAAAAATCATAGGAGATTGTTTCTTAGTTTCACGAAGTTTACCATTGAGGCCACAGACCTGTTCTATCCTAAAAGGCCAGAATATCTAAAACTTTGAAGAAACAATGAATGAGTCCATTCAGCTTTTTGTCACTTAATGAAAGTAGCGATAGCTCAGAAGTCCTGCACCATATCAGCAGTAGCATCCTTTCATGCTTAGTAGTGGCATGGCTTCTCCATGAAGGCATTTGACAAGTTCTAAACTAATGAAATATTATAACCTGAATTTAATAGCTCGAAACCTACTTCTCTGGTTAGTCTTACTATTTGTGCTAAATTGGCTGTCCAATTATTTAAAACTAATCAATTTTCTCTTACTTCATTTTAGATGAATTAAATAATCTTGGACATCCTGGTGAGTAAGACAAACAACACATTAGCTTAAATACAATAACTAGATATTCTTTTGCTATAATAATACTAGCTGATTTTTTTTCTCTATTAAAATAATACAATTTAGGGTTGAAATTAGTATTTACATGAAGGATAATTTCATGCGAGTGAAAATATTAAAAATATTCTAGGGGCGCCTGGGTGGCTCAGTGGGTTAAAGCCTCTGCCTTTGGCTCAGTTCATGATCCCAGGATCCTGGAATAGAGCCCCACATCGGACTCTCTGCCCAGCAGGGAGCCTGTTTCCTTTCTTCTCTCTCTGTCTGCCTCTTTGCCTACTTGTGATCTCTGTCTGTCAAATAAATAAAATCTTTAAAAAAAAAATATATATATATATATATATACTAGATTATGAGACTACAGAAAAATATACTGCAGCTACAGAAAATATCAATGTATATTTTTATCATTGTGTATGATCTATGTCATAAATAGGGAGTTAATGGAGTGCGTTTATCTGAAGTACAAGGTGCGTGAGTGAGCATCGTTGATGCTGTACAGAGAAATAGGTGGCCATGGACCACTAAGAGACAAACAGCAGGGGCGCCAGGGTGACTCAGTCAGTTAAGCATCTGCCTTCGGCTCAAGTCGTGATCCTGGGGTCCTGGGATCAAGCCCCACTTCAGGCCCCTTGCTCAGCAGGGAGCCTGCTTCTCTCTCTTCCTGACACCACCCCCCCACTCACACTATCTCGATCTCCCTCTCTCTCTCAAATAAATAAAATCTTTTAAAAGAAAGAAAAAGAGACTGATTGCAGAAGTTGTCATCACTTTGGCCAGTTTTAATCCAATTTTGAGCAGGTGAAACTAAAGGGAAAGCCTCAGCTGTGATGAAAGTCACAGTAGTACTGAGGACCTTGTAAAGATGGGGGCATCAGCATGGGCCCGAGATCCTGAAAGGCAGTGATGGAACCTGGGCAGATATCTGAAACTGACCCTTCCCCAAGCAGTGAAGAAGGCAGTTACATCATTTAATACTTACAGTGACCCTTCGTATTCCCAATATGTTATTTCTCATTATTTTAGCACCATAACTGGTCTGCTTAGTTTCGTGCCCATATTTTACTAATAAACATCTATTACCGTCAGTGATGATCAGGCTGTGCCCATTACACAGATGCTAATGAGACAACCTGGAAGGCCCCTGTTACCCGTGTGCCGTCCTCTGGCGGAGCCTCATGGGGACGTGTGCTTCAGACATCCAGACCCATGCAGTGATGTAGCTAGCTGCTTCTCTTAGACTAGTTAGAATCCTCCTTTCCTAAGTTGGTCTCTTATTTCTTGCTGTACAGCGAACATTGTGAAAATTATCAGGAAAACTTCCGCAAGAAACCACCACTAAGCTTCTGAGATTTTCCTGGCCCCCACTTTCATTATATCCTTATACAACAGGAATCAAGAGATGCCCCCAACACTAAGTCTTTGAAAAAAAAATTTTTTAAACGAACTTTTAATAGACTCCAATAATTAAATATATTATTAAGAATGCAAAAAGAGGGGCGCCTGGGTGGGTCAGTGGGTTAAAAGCCTCTGCCTTCGGCTCAGGTCATGATCCCAGAGTCCTGGGATCGAGTCCCGCATCGGGCTCTCTGCTCAGCTGGGAGCCTGCTTCCTCCTCTCTCTCTCTCTGCCTGCCTCTCTGCCTACTTGTAATCTCTGTCTGTCAAATAAATAAATAAAACCTTTAGAAAAAAAAAAAAGAATGCAAAAAGAGTTACTCTGTAATAGAAGATACATTACTGACTCAACTCCCATCTTTTCCTACATCTTTTCCTGCATGGTCCTTGGGATGGGAGGTTTTTCATTTTATGTATATAGATGACAAAGAACATGAACTGTGGAGTGAGACTAGCTCAGTTACTTCGAGCAAATGGCTCGATCTCTCTGTGCCTCAGAGTCCTTGTCTATATAGTGGAGGAAGTGTGTACCTCATAGACAAGATGAGGCTTACTTAAATCCATTATATTCGAAGTGCATAGAATAGTACCAGGCAAGCCTTTAGCAACTGCTAATCATTCCTGCCACTGCTTAATACCACCACCCACCATTTCCAGACTGAGTACTCCCTAGCATGTTAAGGATTACTACCCGAGCTGTGGTCATTAATTACTGAAAACATTCCCCTGTCCTGATTCTACTCTGTCCATCCAGGTATGTTTATCAAGAATCTGAAAATACTAAAATTATTAGTTAGCTTTTAGGAAACCACATTTTGTCTTTTGATGCTGCTGATGTTATTGTTCGTTGTTTCCATGTGTCTTTAACCCTGCAGATATTTGTATCATGGACAGTAACACCTTATCTTTTTTATATTTTTATGTTTTTGTAGACAATAAAGAGCAAACAGCTGATCAGCCTTTGGGTGAGTAGAGCTTTGAAATGCTTGGTCAAGGGCTGCCTGGGTGGCTTATTAGTCAGTTAAGTGTGTGACTCTTGATTTTAGCTGAGGTCTCAATCTCAGGGTCATGAGTTCAAACCCCACGCCCCATTGGGCCCCACACCTACTTAATAAATAATTAAATGCTTGGTCAAAATAGGGGCGCCCGGGTGGCTCATTCAGTTGGCCGTCCAACTCCTGGTTTCAGTTTCAGCTCAGGTTGTGACTCACAGAATCTGCTTGAGATTCTCTCTCTCCTTTCCTTCTGCCCTCCCCACCCCACTTGCAAGCTTTCTCCCTCTCTCTCTCTCTCTCTTTCTCTCAAGATTTTATTTATTTATTTAACAGAGATAGAGAGAGAGCACGAGTAGGCAGAGCAGCAAGCAGAGGGAGAGGGAAAAGCAGACTTCCTGCTGAGCAGGGAGACCGATGCAGGGCTTGATGCCAGGACCCTGGGATCATGACCCGAGCGGAAGACAGCTGCTTAACAACTGAGCCACCCAGGTGCCCCCCCAAAAATGAATAAATAAAAACTTTTTTAAAGTAAGTAAATAGAGGCTGCTGGGTGACTCAGTCAAGTCATTAAGCATCTGCCTTTGGCTCAGGTCATGATCCCAGGGTCCTGGGATTGAGCCCTACATCAGGCTCCCTGCTCAGCAGAAAGCCTGCTTCTCCCTCTCCTATTTATCCTGCTTGTGTTCCCTCTCTTTCTGTCTCTCTCTGTCAAATAAATAAAATTCTTTTAAAAAATAAATGAATAAGGAAAATAAAATACTTGGTCAAAATGTGACATTTATAATGCTTTTATGGTGATCATGAAGAGATTCGAGACATTTTAATTTGACATAAATATTTAAATGACAGTGAGACCAAATGTTTTATTTTGGATATTTGTAAAAGAAGTTGTAAACAGGGAGCTTAAAAAGATGATGAATTCAGTTTCTGGGACCCAGTCAACTTCTATGGAATGATTTTGTTTTGGCAGCATGCATGCATACAACTTGGTAAACAGGAAACTTACATGTTACACAGAAGTGGTTAATGCTATCTCTTAGTGAGGTTAGAGGTGGGAGAAGCCGCAGAGAGGTTGCAATGCTCGCAGCTTTATGAAAAGTAGAGGGGCACCTGGCTGGCTCAGTCAGTGGAGCTTGCGACTCTTGATCTCAGGGTTATGAGTTCAAGCCCCACCTTGTGTTTAGAGATTACTTAAAAATAAAAAGATCTGAAAGAAAACGATGACTAGGAGGACCTTCCAGACAGAGGAAGGATGACATCGCAGGCACAGCATTGTAGAGAGTGAGCCAGTGTGCTGTCTTGTGGGAACTGCAAGTCGCACACAGTCCTGGAGCACCAAGAGAAAGTGGGAGAGAAGGTGGAGGACACCAGCCCTTGAGGAGCCCGTTTCTCATGCAAGCCACTGGAAGGAAACTTGTGGATAGAGGCCTGTGATTTGTCCCCTAAAGGCCAGTCTTGTGTGGACGGAGGAAGTAAACTGGAGGGAGACAATGTTTTGGTTAGGAGAAAAATTCAGAGACTGTTTCCAGTAGTCTAGGTAGGAAATCATGGGAATCCAAACTAGGATAGTACCAATGCGAACGCAGAAGACAGAGCCGACTCAGAAGACCTTTAGGCGACGGAATCAGTAAGCTGTTCTCATTACCTTGCTATAGGACATAAAAAGTAGAGAGGAATCACCAGGCCTGCTCGGATTGCTGGTTGGCCCACTAGGTGGACAACATGAGCTCACTGAGTTCGAGAATACAGAATGGAAAGCAAGATTCGGAGGCTAGATGACTATCCATTTGGGACCTAACCTGCGTGAGGTATTTGAGCACATCGAGGTGAAGGTGTACAGTAGGCAGTTGTGGACATGGATCTGGAGCTTGAAGGGGGCGGCCAGGGCTAGAGGTAGAGTTACGAGCCTCCTCAGCATAGAGATGGAAATTCAAACCAAGTGGTGGCATACATGAGATTACCACAGGCCACAGAGAAACGGGCACAAACTGGGTAACCTTTATGTGTGTGGGGGTGGTGGGTGGGAAGGGCAGTCCATACAGTATTTTTTAACAGAATCAGTCATCACTAACCAGGTGTTATATCAAAATTTAGATTGCTAGGTTCTTTTGAAAAGTGGTAGCTTTTGAGGGGTAGCTGTGCTAAATAGTGGCTACCCCCTTAAAAGGGGCTTGTACGCCTCTGTGTTCCTGTTCATTGTACAACCTTAGGCCTATTTCACTTTCCCTCCCCCTCCCCATCCTCCCCTCCTTACCCACGTGGTCTTGCCATGTACCTAAATTTTTTTCTTTACATGGTGTCTGGGCCTCAAAAGTGGGAGTCGTCCAGATTTCCTAAGGTTTAGACCCAGAACTGGCAGATGTGACGCCAAACTGTGTTGTTCAGAGAAAATCAGTCACGGGGCAGCCCAGATTCAGGGTGGGAGCTGATGTGCCGGTCTGTACCCTAGAGGGCAAGGAAGGTTAGCGTGGCTCCTTGGAGGTTGCTGCCTTCTACCACATCTGGAGAGGTAGGCTTGGACTTGACTTTGTCGGATGTAGAGAGTAAAAGATTTTGTGCAGACCAACAAGGACTGTATATTCCATCAGATTCGATGCTAATACTCAGTTTTTGATAGTCAACAGGTTTTTTTACTTAACAAATACCTAAACAGCACTTAATCTGCTCCAGGTAGTTAATCCTTTCCAGGTAGTTAAGAATATTATTTATTTTGGATGAGATAGGATGAGTAACACACGTAATTATAGGTGGAATTAATACTGTAGCATTGTACCGGTTTTTGCAGAATACATTGCATTAAGTTTTGGAAGATGCCTAGGATCATGTAGTTGAAATATCTTTCTGAAGTGGTTTTATTATTCTGTTGCTTAATCAACTGGCATTTTTGTTTCCTTTTTCCAATAAATGGTTTGTGTTCAAGAAGTTGTGGGTGGCTCTTACAGTAAGTGTTTTTCTTGAGAAGATTTCTTCCATCTATTTTATCACTTGCAAGCCATCACGAATTGCTTATGTAGCTGCTATTTTGAAATTGTCTTTGATTCCTTGCCCTTATCTCCCCCACTTCGCATTTTACTGCTTCTTTCTCTGTCGTATCTCTAAAGTCTGGCTTTTCCTTTTCCTCTCTACAACCAATTCCTGGAATGGGTCTTTGTCATCTCTTACATTGACCACTCTGGTCTGCATCTCTATTCCAAATGCACCCCAGTTGGCCTGTCGCTCAGGAACTGTTCACAAGCAGATTGGGCAAGGTAAGATTTGCTTACCCGTCATCTTTATTACCATTACACTCGAAAAAATGCTCTAAGACATTTTCGGAATTGGCTGTTAACTGTCATTGGGGAAAATTTTTTTAAAGAGCTATGGCCACTGCTGCTACACATATTTTGAGCAACATAGTTCTTGAATTGTTGAACCCTAGCCTTCTATAAACTGTACTGACTGTTTTTTCTAAACAGATGACTAAATCCATGAATAAAGAATTGACATTAGCAAAAACATGTGTAGTTTGAAAACTGGTCTTTTTCCCCTAGATGCCAGTGATTTTTTTCCTGTTGTATTTCTTATAATTGTTTTTTGCCAGTAAAACTTAGTCTAGGACAGATATTAGAATTAAATTATAATATTCCATCAAAAAAACCCTCTCTAATTTACAAACACTTTACTGCCTGCATAACTTTGGGAACCCCATGATTTGTGTGAGGCAGAGACACACATTCTCTTACTTTCCCCAGTCTGGGGTACATTGTGCCGAGTCTATCACTGTATGGATGGGCCTAAATTCTGATGGGGTTGATGTGCTCACAGTAAGTGCACTGAGAATTTTTTTTTCTGTGGATTAGTCAGCTAAGTTTGCCATGCAGTGGGTACTTTGGCCTAAGAGCACAGATCTAGTTTATTTAAGAAGAAATAAGAAAAAAAAAAAGGCAATGTTAAGTTTCATACTGCCTCCTGTTGAATTCTATCCTGAGTGTCCTCAACTTTTCCAGTGATTTTTAGAACTAAAGGCAGTTCAGTACAACTGCCCAGTATGAATCTTTGTGTTTGAGTAGTCTTGATGATTGACCTTTTCTTTTAGATAAAAGATTATCATTCATGTAGGCCTTGAAGTGACTTTTACTGAATTAGAAATGTTCAAGTATCATTTCATTTTTTTTTCTAAACTATGTTTACTCATTAGAATAAGCAACTTGCAAGAAACCTCTAAGACTGTGAATGTAGAATAAAGATACCGCGACAAGAAAGGATTGAGGCTTCTCACAAAGTGGGTGTTCTTTCACTCTGAGAGCCCCATTTTAGAATTGGCACAGGTTTTTCTCCAGACCTGGCTTAACACTAGACTTAAGTCTTCTGTGGAAGGAAATTTCACCAAAGAGTTTTCATCAATATAATGATTTAAAACATCTGAAATTCAATTCCGTATTGCAGACAGCAAGTCGACAATGGGATTATTTCTGTTTCTGTCATGAGAGTAGTCTTCATGATAATTTATAAAGAAACTACTCAGCAGCATTTAGTGACAGAGGTTGGTCACCTAGCCCTGGCCTGTGTCAGTTGGCGGCTCCTCAGCCGGTTTGGTGATGGCCCGTCAGCTGCTCCCTGCAGCCTTCTGCATGGTTCACACCAGAACCTGTGCTGCCTGTCCCCGCTGTGGCCCTCCGCTGTTCCTCCCGGCGTGGCTCTGTCTCCAATCTCTAAACACTAACCCCAGACTAGCGAAGCTGTGGTTGTGGGGACCCGCCCTCTCTAGCCATTTCAGGACACACTCTACACGTGGTAAAGCTAGCTGGCACTTTCTAAGTTTGGGTCTGTTTGGCCCTAAGAAACAGAGAAATTCCATGTATGAGGGTACGTCTTTGAGCAACGTCTCTGCACTAAGGTCAGAAAATAAACTGTTAAGATATTCATACAAAAGGTCTTCACATATCCCTAAGGTCAGGGGATTTTTTTTTTTTTTTTAAAGAAGCCGAAAGGAGATAGCACATCAACTGACAAAATACAGATAGAGTTCTTGTTAAGTCCCTGCTTTTCTCTCCTCTTTGGTTTTCCCCTTACTTGCTCTGACGAGAATTTGTCCTGTTCCTCTTTTTGGTAATTCTTTTGGTTTTACCATCTTCCATGGTCAGTAAAACAGAACCTAATTTGATGGGAACCCAGTTACTAACATTGCTTGTTTAAATTTGCTCTAAAAGTCTAGTTGAATATCCTTTTCTTTTGTTGTAACTCAATAAAAGTATTAATTTAATATTTGTTACCATTAGGCTTCATATGAGTTCATAAATATCCTTTGCCTGGTTCTCAAAAGCATTGATAAGTTTCAGTTGTTTGATTTATCAACCTATGTTCCTCAGTATACTACAAGAAGTGGTCTATGTATAGTATATACGCTATATACTATATAAAGTGGTCTGCTGTATAAAGTGATAGTTGTAGAATGAAACTAAGAATGAGATCTTATTTGTAAAGCATATGTTTTATTATACTTGTAACATTTCCATAGGTTTTATTTTAATCTTTATATCCTCCTCTAAAGGGGTGCCTGGGTGGCTCAGCGGGTTAAAGCCTCTCTGCCTTCAGCTCGGGTCATGGTCCCAGGGTCCTGGGATCGAGCCCCGCGTCGGGCTCTCTGCTCGGAGGGGAGCCTGCTTCCTCCTCTCTCTGCCTGCCTCTCTTCCTACTTGTGATCTCTCTCTCTCTCTCTGTCAAATAAATAAATAAAATCTTTAAAAAAATAAAATAAAATAAAATATATCCTCCTCTAAATACCCCCTCTTTTTTTTTTTTTTAAACAGCAAAGGACAAGGTTGCTCTTTTGATAGGAAATATGAATTACTGGGAGCACCCCAAGCTTAAAGCGCCATTGGTGGATGTGTATGAATTGACCAACTTGTTAAGACAACTTGATTTCAAAGTTGTTTCACTGTTGGATCTCACTGAGTATGAGATGCGAAATGCTGTGGATGAATTTTTACTACTTTTAGACAAAGGAGTATATGGTAAGATATTTATAATCTTGGTTTTTATAATTATCCACTCGTTACTGTACAAGTTAGGTTAAGAGACAAAAATCAGAGAAAGGTATGGTAAACACATCCAGCTGAAGTTTGTGAATGAATTGTTTGTGAATGAATTTTACAACTGAAATTATGCAAATGATGGATTTAATCTTCATTCTATAGTTCCATGTGAACAGTTAGCTCAGTGTCCTAACTTTCATGTCACTTGTTTTATCAAAACAATATTGTTCTTACTAGAATTTTTTCCTGTCTTAATTGAGTCTGTGTTTTATTGATAAGAGCTGAAGTACAGTGAAGCTCAGTGACCAAATGGCACATTGTATACTCATATATGTATCGTCCTGTGGGGTGTGTGTGTGTGTGTGTGTGTGTCTAGTACAAAGGGAACCAAATGTACATTCTGTATGTTTTAATCTTTTTCTAACTATTGCCTGGTATTTTCTAGTCCTTTAACAGGAACTAGAATTTAGCAAGAATATGTTGGTGAATGAAGCATATGAAAATTTGCAAACGAAAGCTCTGTACAAAGATAGTTAGAGGTGGACCCCCACAAAAATTCTAATGGTAAATTTGTTATCGTTTTACTCATTCTCTCATTTAAATGTGAAGAACACCACAGATATGGTAAAGATTTTTTAAAGAGAGAGAATATGCTGTCAGCAGTAAGTGATTTTTTTGGTAACTTACTTCTTGTAATGGGTGGAAGCACACACGAAGGCCAGCTGGCGGGGTTCTCGGAGCTGTTATCCCCCAGGCTGTGCGCGCGGTGATACTGCGCGGTCACATCTGACTGCCCGCCAAGTGGCATCCCCGGGCCTGTTGTTAGGCATGCTGGTGCTGAAGTATCAGTTTAGCTTCTGTGTCTTTCAAATTATTTTACTTCAATAATTTCTAAGTTTATTTATTTATTTTTTTTAAAGATTTTATTTATTTACTTGAGAGAGAGAGAGCATGAGAGGGGAGAAGGTCAGAGGGAGAAGCAGACTCCCCGCAGAGCTGGGAGCCTGATGTGGGGATCGATCCCAGGACTCCAGGATCACGACCTAAGCTGAAGGCAGTGGTTCAACCCACTGAGCCACCCAGGCACCCCAATCATTTCTAAGTTTAACCTTTCATTTATAGTTAGACCGATAACGATGAAGTGGGCTTGGTGGAATTGCTAATGGGTCTCGAAGGAGAATTTTTAATGGAAGAGAAAGCTTTTCTTTCCCCAAGATTCAACATGTCACTGTATATGGGATGGGGAGAATCTTAAAATCTTATTTAAATGATAGGATTAGTTATTTAAATAATAGGATTACAGTTGTAACACAAATAAATCAACAAAGTAAATATCTCAAATTTGGGATTTCAACTCTTACGTTGATGTTGTAATAACATAACCTTGTTTATGAGTGTGTAGAGTGGTAGCTCTGGGTGAGGACATTCATTTTTCTTTTGAAAATATGGTAGAATATATTGTACAAATGTGCCTTCTTGGCAATTACTTAATATGTTTTTAGTCTAGATTAAGATGGTGTTTTGAGGGGCACTTGGGTGGCTCTGGGTTAAAGCCTTTGCCTTCAGCTCAGGTCATGATCTCAGGGTCCTGGGATCGAGCCCTGAATCGGCCTCCCTGCTCAGCGGGGAGCCTACCTCCCTCTCTTTCTCTGCCTGCCTCTCTGCCAACTTGTGATCTCTCTCTGTCAAATAAATAAATAAAATATTTTTTTAAAAAAAGACAGTGTTTTGATTCTTTTTATTGCATTTAATTTATCTCCATTTATAAAGTACCAGGAAAGGCTCCTAAAGCATCACTGAAAGGAATGAGACAAAAGGGAAAAATATTCGCCAACTTAGGGTTTAGGTTGGTAAAGTAGTTTATAAAGATTTATTTATTTAAGGAGGGGGAATGCGGGGGCAGGGGCAAAGGGAGAGAGATTCTTAAGCAGACTCTGTGCTGAACCAGAACCTGGTGTAAGCCTCGATCTCGGCAACCCTGAGATCAGGACCTAAGCTGAAACCAAGAGTTGGATGCTTAACCAACTGAGCCACCCAGGCATCCCGAAAGCTAGGTGGCTTTTAAATCCTACTGATTGGTGTCTTAACAGGGTGACTGCATTATATTTTGAAGTACTGTGAATACGCTAAACATCAGGCACATCTGCATGAAATGTCAGTGGGGTAGAGGCTCATGGTGGCGGCCCTCCTCCTGCACCTTTACCTCCAGTTGGCAGCCCCATGTCATGGCTAGTATCCCGTAGGGGAGGGGGCCGAGGCAGAGCATAGCAAATCCAGCGTGAACAACTGCAGAGAGGGAAAAGTGTATGCACTCAGGTTTATGCCCTTTTACATCCTGTTGCCCGTGGGTTTGTAAAAGAAGCAAAAACTGCAACAGAACAGAAAATAGGTAATTCACTTTTAAAATAGATATAAACTTTAAAAACACTCTTAAGAGCAGGAATAACTGATTTCTGTTACGTGTCCTTGCAGACAAATGGAGATAAAGATTTCCAGTTGCCGTATGTAGTGGCTGCGGTAGGGAGTAACTGTTTGGCTTGATATCTCCCCCCACGCTGTGCCTTTCTACCCTCATAGCTTGCGGCAGCTTCGCCGTGCTTTTTTGGAGGAGAATGCTGAAGGAGCCTGGTCAGATTACGGCCAAAGCCTTACTTACTCTAGAGGAGTCGTTCGGCTCAGCGGAGCTGAGTGGCGAAGCAGGGGGCCTCAAGTAAGCTCACCCGGGTCCGACACTCTGGCCTTTCTGCTGACCGCTGTGTAACTAGAACCAAGTCAGTTAACTTTCATAAGCCAAAAAAGACTTATGAAGTGGTAGACTAACATAATGAGGTGATTGCCGAATAAATACGATAAAATAATTATCCCGGTGCCTTGGCCACTATTGTTGTAATTTCCTGAATTCCACTTTCCTTCACTTTATGTGGAGATTTGAACCCGGTAGCATTCCACGTCAGGCCCCAACTAGAGAAACCCGGCTTCCGTGTTGTTGCATATTAAGGTTCAGCCTCAGATTCTTTTTTTTTTTTTTTAATGGAGGTTTTAAGATGATCGTAATAGTGAGGCCGTGAATAACCAGTACACGGATGGTTTGTATTTTCTGAGAGTAAAGTTACTAGAAAGGCAGTGGTAGTTATCACGAGACAGTACAGTGGGAGCACGGCCCGGCCGGCATCCAGATTCTGGCCCTGTCACTATTCATCAGTGTCTGTTTACAGTGTTTCCATCTGTAAAAGGGGGAAGGTAATATTACCTCCCTGGTTATGAGAGATGTGTCGTAAGGATCATAGGAGATGATAACCGTATAATTAAAGCACTTTTGTGTGAACAGGGGAGGAGCCATGTAGGTTGATGTGGTGGCCACGGCCATTGTCAGAGCATGGTGCTCAGTGCACGGTGGGACAGTCTTCACCGAAGCGGTTCTTTTCTCTGTAGACAAGAATGCATAGCTGTAATGAACTATATTCTTGGAAATCATGTTCCCCAGAAATAAAATTCCCTAAGGGTCTAATTGATAGGATAGTGTTTTGAAACACATTGAATTTTTTGTCATTTATAAAGATACCTTTTCTGTGCCTCTATCCTTGAGTAATGGGATAGTCGATTAAATTAACAAGTACTACAGATGCAGTTCTTAAAATAACATGATTTGGGCTAGTTTATTTTACATAAAAATGTTTAATCTCCCACAATGTAATTTGGATGTAGACTTTGATACAAAATGCTTACACTTTTCATAAATCATTTTGGGGAGCACAGAAGTATTTTGTTCTAAGTGCCTTAGTTTCGGTGATTGCAGGGCAGGACATATGGCACTGAAATAACGGACCACACTTAGGTTTCCCTGGTCACTGGAGGCCGAACCTTCCCTTGAAGTTGGTGCTTCTTGCAAGTTACAAGTCTTATTAGAGACAGATACATTACGTGATACAGCGGGGGCAATCCCCGAGCCCTCTGGCTGGCTGGCTAGTAATACCAGTTGTAGAAATGGTGCCATTTCTACTGCAAATCAGACTTTTTATAGAACGTTCTCCACATCTACCTCTGCCCTGATTGGTTTGCACTGTTAATTTAATGCATTCAAAAAGCATGTACTGAGTTTCTTATTATAACATAGCCCAGATAGAGAAGTATGCTAGGTGTTGAAGGAGATATAGAAAATAAAGAACATGATTTATATTCTCAAAATTAGAAGGCACTTAATATAATGAGAAAAAAATGCTTTTTTAGAGTCCAGATACCTATCACCTATATGATTTTAAGCAAGTCATTTGATCTTTTTAATTTTCTCAAGAATATAATAAGGATATAAATTATTTAAAGGTTGCTATGTAGATTAAAATCAGTTCATGTATGTGAAGGTGCTTTCAAAACCATGAAAAGTCTCTACCAGTGTGTAAGATTAATGTCTATTGTGATTTTTAGACAAGAAATGAAACCGGGGTGCCTGAATGGCTCAGTGGGTTAAAGCCTCTGCCTTCGGCTCAGGTCATGATCCCAGGGTCCTGGGATCGAGGTCCGCATCGGGCTCTCTGCTCGGCGGGGAGCCTGCTTCCCCCCTTCTCTCTGCCTGCCTCTCTGCCTACTTGTGATCTCTGTCTGTCAAATAAATAAATAAAATCTTTAAAAAAAAAAAAAGATGAAACCTACAAAGAACTGTAGGGTGTCCCCGAGGGGTGCTGCAGGGCTTCAAAGCAGGGCAAGTCTGCCGTGTGTCAGAAAGCCAGAAACTGGGTGATAACCTGCTGAGTGTTCTGAGCCTGAGAATACCCTAGAGGACTTGTCATGATCTGGGTGGACAGGAAGGAGATAGTCACCGGAGCAGGGTCATGAAGGTTAGAAATCAGCAGAGCTTGCTTTCAGAAACTGTGAACAGACTGATGGATAAGAGCATCCCATGTTGTACGCAGGTCCCCCGCTACGAGCACACAGAGTGCTCCTCTGACAGCCTGCGGGGAAGAAGCACTTACCATGCGTCTGAGCGTTCCCAGACCCAAACAGACTTCTTTACTACCAAAGGATACATCTTGCTAACAGATGCATGCACCAAAGGGAAGCGAAGCCCAGAGGCTCACAGACACAGCTCACAGCACTGGTGGTGCTGCTGAACTGCCCGGGATGGTTCCCGGGGAAGGGGGCCACGCTGCCCCTCCAGGGCTCGTGCCAGCCGCAGACACACACTCAGCACTGTTTTCGCTTTTTGCCTTTTCTCGTCGAAGCAGAAATCCTCTTTCGGTTTCTTTTGAGTAACAAAAGTGGATACTAGGGGCACCTGGGTGGCTCAGCCTCTGCCTTTAGCTCAGGTCATGATCCCAGGGTCCTGAGATCAAGCCCCGAATCAGGCTCTCTGCTCAGTGGGGACCTGCTTCTCTCTCTCTCTCTCTCTGTCTGCCTCTCTCCCTACTTGTGATCTCTGTCAAATAAATAAATAAAATCTTTAAAAAAAAAAAAAAGAAAAGAAAGTGGATACTAATGTAGGTCTTTCATAAAAGCAAAGTGGTCTGATGCAAACTTCAAGAGCAAGGGGTACCTGTACTTGATAAAGAATTACAAATTTTACTCTTTGGAAGTGTACAATTCAGTGGCTTTTAGTATATATTCACAGAGCTGTGCATCAGTCCCCTAATTGCAGAACATTTTCATCATCCCAAAAAGAAGCTCCATGTCCATTAGCAGTCACTCTGCATTCCTCCTTATCCCACGCCCTTGGCAACAACACATCCACTTTCCTAGCTTTATGGATTCACCTCTTCGAGACAGTTCATAGAATGGGATCATTCCATACGTGTCCTTTTGTATCTGGCTTTTTTTACATGCCATAATGTTTTCAAGGTTCATCCGTGTTGTTGCGTGATATTTGTGGCTGGATAATCACCCGCTGTATGGGCGTACCACATCACCAGCAGACAGACATGTAGGTTGCTTAAACTCTGTGGATCTTGTGAATAACACTGCTGCGAACACTCGTGTACACGTTCTTGTGTGGACACACATTTTTGGTTCTCTTGGATGTATGTACCTTGGATTGCACTTGCATTTGCTGGGTCATAGGATAATTCTGAGTTTAATTTTTTGAGGAACTGCCTCTCCTCTTTCCAAAGTGCGTGCACTGTTGTACATTCCCACCAGAAATAAATGAGGTTTCCACTTTTTCTACATCTTTGCCAGCACTTGTTACTGCCTGTTCTTATTATAGCCGCCCTAGTAAGTGCAAAGCGGTGTCTCGTCATTTTGTTTTGCTTTTCATGTACTTACTTGCATTTGTATATCCTCTTTGGAGAAATGTTTATTCAGGTCCTCTGCCCATTTTTTTATGGGGGTATTTGTCTTCTTATGGTCAAATTGAAGAGTTCTTTACATATTCTAGACACAAGTTATCCTTTTAGATACATGATTTGCAAATATTTTCCCTTATTCTTCAGGTTGTCTTCTCACTTACTTGATCTTCATCGCTTAGTGACTTAAATCCACTCCCTGTGTCGTGATGTTCAAAATGCTCCCTATCAGTGCGGTCTCACTTCCATTTACAGCAATAGCTGGATTCTTGGCCAGGCTGGTTTCCTTTCTATGAGTGGCCATTCCCGGTCCTCACCTTGTTTCTGCTGTCCCTGCCTCTAATGAACCTCACTCTTTTCTCTCCCTTTCTAGATTGCACCCAGGCTCTCAAGGCCACCCACCGCTGCTTCACCTCACCCTGCCTCTTCTCTGCACCCTGCTCCTATCAGGCAGGGTTTCCTTAACCACATAATTTATTGTATTTCATTATGTGCTGACTTTCTTTGTTCTTTGACTAACAACAGGAGCAGGACTGAATGAGTTGCAGGCTCCCTGGGCCAGGAACTTTGTCTTCCTTTTCTTTTTCATTTCTTTCAGTGCCTGCATTCATTCATTCATTCAGGGCTAGATGGGATAGAATAAACCCACACTGATTAAATGAATGCGCCCATTTTGTCATTTGTTACCTGAAATGTTACATAGGAAGGAACCATGTATCCCATTTTAGTAGGAGTTCAAGTAAAGTAGGCCGGGGTCCTGCCTTCTAGGACTGAATGAAACACATTGTTTTAGTGTTCAGAGCCCCGTTCTTTGCTAGGAATTGGGCCTGTAGATAAAAAGGATTAGTTTTTCTGTTGTTCCCTGTCTCAGTGCCTTTATACTGTTAATGATAGAGTACCATAGAAGTCGTCATACCCAGAATGCTGAGAGAGCATCAGTGGACCTTAGAAACTGCATGCTCGGGGGAGGATGTCTTCACAAGTATTTCTATCAAATATTGTTATAAGGAAGCCCATATTGATGTTTTGGGGGAGTTCTTGTATAGCCAGAATAAACTTCTTTTCAATAATACCTTCAGAGTTGTTTGGTACAGTTTTTATATTATCATTTCTCAGCAAAGAAATAATGACTCATTTATGGAACACTAAAAGGAACCCAAATTTTAGATTATTAATTCAAGAGACTCTGGATGGAAAATTAATGATAATTATATCTCTTAAGAAAAAGAAAAAATAATCATGAAACCAGATTTCCCTTCTCTGCTTAGAAAAAGCTACATTTATATTTTTATAGCCCTTATTAACATTCTATGGACATGACTGTGGAATTTCTTATTCTGGATACTGCCGTGGCTACTCGTCTGAACTGTGTTTATTTGTCCATCCGTTAAAAATTTACTAAGCTCCTGCTGTTTGCCAGGAATACACAGATAAAGATAGTACCATCCCTGCCTTGCGGGAGCTCTTGGTCTCCTGATCTCATGGAGGAGACGCAGGAGTCAACAAAGAAGTCTTTAGCCTTTTTCTTTGTTGTACATCATGAGATAAAATTGGATTCCATGTTATACCATTGTTTACAAATGTATAATTTTTATGAATTAAAATACACTTTAGGACAGCATCTCGGTGTTGGTTTAAGTGCAGTACTTGAAGACTGTTGTCAAAATAATTTTCTGTACAAATTTAGTTAACATGGACTGTGTTTATAATTGGATATCTCTTAAATAAGCTTGCATTAACTTGAAAACAAAGTCTGGGGTTTTTTTCCTAAAGAGTGCTACATGTGTGTTCAGAGTGCAATTTAGAATTAATTTTTACCTCTTTTTTTTTTTCCTTTCCAGGATTGTTATATTATGCAGGGCATGGTTATGAAAACTTTGGCAACAGCTTTATGGTCCCTGTTGATGCTCCAAATCCATATAGGTCTGAAAACTGTCTGTGTGTACAAAATATACTGAAATTGATGCAAGAAAAAGAAACTGGGCTTAACGTGTTCTTGTTGGACATGTGTAGGAAAAGGTAAACTGCCTCATCTTTGTTAAACAAAGTTCATCGGAGTTAGATAAATACCAGCCTTGCCAGTGAAATCGAAGGCAAACCTGGGAATGCTGAGAAGCACTCAAGCTTGTGAGTTTGTAATTACAGATTGAAACTGACCAAGAAGGAAACTCCATTTCTCTATATGTAGTTAATCACTTTAACTTTTTTCCTATTTGTTATAGAACGAAAGTGAGAAGCTAAAGGGTATGCGTATGTATTTATATTCCAGAAGGTTCAACTCTTCAGAATGTCTGTAGATGTCTCTAGTCCTCACTGCACTGATTTCTCCAGGAACTGATAGAAACAGTACACATAGAGCTGGGCCTCGGTCAGTCCTGGTCTCCCAGATACGGGAGTGCAGCCAGACCAGGTGTTTGAAGGTGTGGATCCCAGTTGTTGGTCACTGGGTTCCTAAGGAACAGAACCAGTGATTATTCCTCTCGGAAATACAGTTCTGTGCTTGCTCAGCCCATACAGATCAGAAACCAGGGCCAGAGTTCCGACGTACCTCCAGTTTTAAAGCTAACCAGAGAAAAGATGATGTGCCTGTCTGCTGTCTCAACAGCAGAAGAGCCCTAGGTTATTTAGGGGTAAATATGTACCTGATTTGATAAAGGCATTTTGAATCTATAATCTTCAGTTATGTATAATAGAACAGCATTATCAGATTTTCCATTATATTATTACTTACGCTCTTTTTAAAATGCTGTTTAACTTTTTTCATATTTGTATCTGTCCTTCTCCCTCCTCCCTTTTAAATAGAAACGACTATGATGACACTATCCCAATCTTGGATGCGCTAAAAGTCACTGCCAATATTGTGTTTGGATACGCCACGTAAGGAATTTTACATTCATGTTCAAGATGCATTCATTTTTCAATGACTTCTTTTTGATGAAAGATTAGAAGCCTAGATATATCCATAGGAATGTAGGCATAAATTTTCATCCTTGATAATTCTCGAAAGGATAAGTGAGTTAAATAATTGACTTTAGCTCCTCGTATCTTGGCATCTTCTTTTTACTAAGCCCCGAGCATTTAGTTCCTGCTTAAAGATAAGCTCTGCAATGAGGGTGTCATGCAAGAGGCAGGGAAGCAAATGAGGCTCATGAGTATTTACACAAGTCCCGTGTGGCAGGTGTTTACTTTCTTTAAAAATTTGTCTTTTTGCTGTGTTTAAGGTGTCAAGGAGCAGAAGCTTTTGAAATCCAGCATTCTGGGTTGGCAAATGGAATTTTCATGAAATTTTTAAAAGATAGATTATTAGAAGACAAGAAAATTACTGTGTTACTGGATGAAGTTGCAGAAGGTAAAATAAAAAATAAAGAGAAAGCTACTCAGGTTCTCTGGTGATTGTTTTATTCCTACTGTTATCGTGCAGGTTTGGAGTTAGTATTTTTTTTTTTTAAGATTATTTTATTCATGAGAGACGGAGAGAGAGAGGCAGAGGCAGAGGAAGAAGCAGGCTCTCCACAGAGCAGGGAGCCCGATGTGGTACTCGATCCCAGGACCCTGGGATCACGATCTGAGCTGAAGGCAAGACGCTTAACTGACTGACCTACCCAGGCGCCCCAGTATTTATTTTTATAAAGCAGTTTTTTCTAGAACATTCAGCCACACTCGAGTTTGATTCCTTCCTCCCTCCTCCTCTCCCTGGTGACTGAGCTTTGTGCCATCTGTGCAACATGACTCGAGCTACAAGGCTGGTCCCGGGCAAGACTGGAGTCAGTGAAGTTTCATCCTCAGAGCTCTGTACCTCGTCTCTGTGCCTCATGCCTGTGGCCCTGTTGGCTTGTTTGCAGAGAAACTTGTCCAGAGAACATCCTCTCCCAGGATCAGACTGATCCAGCTTTGCAGAAATATTGAGACTTGGGTGGAAAAGGCTGGATTCTTTTTTTTTTTTTTTTTTTAATGGACTTAATGGTTTTTAAATTCTGCTTTCAGGACATGACCCTAGAGGGCTCACATCATGTCTTCCATTTCCTTGTGTTCCCTTTCCTTCTCAGCATAATGTTATGCTCCTGTCAGGGGCCAAACAAGTACATATAGATTGCCAGGTGTTTTTTGAAATGCCATTTTAGAAGCCATGCCAAAAGACAATCCTCTTGCCAGCCAGCCCATAAGAAACGGAGTTTCAGGGGTGTTCTAAAGATGGCAGGTGGAGTGTGAGGTATGTGAGGGTTTCACCAAGAGCCATGAGTCACCTTTGTTTATTTTGATGTTTTTATCAGTGTAGATCTTTTAGCTAGATCACCTGACTTAACCACTTTCCCATGTAACAGAGACAACCAGAGCTTTGACCTCCTCCCACCATCCTCCTTCAACCGGAAAAGTTCTGCTTTTATCTGGTTTTTATATTTGGCTTCTATTTAAGAATAGATTCTTCTGTTTAACAATCTTAGTTTTACCTCTTTTTTTTCCAGATAAGTAATGACGTATCAAAGACCAGATATTATTACTTTATAACTTTATTAATAATAATGCATACAGAAGTAAGAGAAACTATAATTTTGTTCATATTAAAGAATATGATATATATGGCTTTATAAATTTAAATTGACATTTATCAGTAGTCACAAGTCTTTGACTAAAACATGTTAATGAAAACACATTATGGAGCATGCATATAGGATAACAGTTTTGTTAAGTTCAAAACCTCAAACATTAAGGACACCTGGTGGCTCAGTCGGTTAAGCGTCTGCCTCTAGCTTACATCATGATCCAGGGTCCTGAGATCAAACCCCACATTGGGCTCCCTGCTCGGCGGGGACCCTGGTTCTCCCTCTTGTCCCCGGCTCATGCTCTCTATTGCTATCTCTGTCTCTCTGTCAAATAAATAAATAAAATCTTAAAAAAAAAAAACCTAAAACATTAGCATAAACTACTTACCAATGCCTGTGCATGAGTGAAAATTAAGATAGGCATGGGAATATACGTACTACATTGAACAGTGGTTATTTTGAGTCGGAGAAGAATGGTGGTACTTTAACCATATCAGTAGTTATAACACATTATTTCCTTGCTTAAAAATAAAGCTATCTGAGGTAAAGATGGCATGAAATCTTACTTTCACATAGATAAGTAGTCATTTGTTTACTAAATACATGTTTTTCTCAACAGAGTATAGACATAAAGTTATCATGGCTGCCCTTTCAGTAAAGAAATATACTTTCAGGGGCACCTGGGTGACTCAGTCATTAAGCGTCTGCCTTCGGCTCAGGTCATGATCCCAAGGTCCTGGGATCGAGCCCTGCATTGGGCTCCCTAAAGGGAGCCTGCTTCTCTCTCTCTCACTCTGCCCTTCCCCTCCACTTGTTCTCTCTCTCGCAAATAAATAAAAATCTTTAAAGGAAGGAGTGTACTTTCAATTCTTTGTGAATTTTAAGGCTTAGAATATTAGGGATATGATAATAGAATTATAGAAGATAAAAGATAAAAACTAAAAGGGGATCTTCAGAAGTTTCCTGACCTAATATTTTTCTCCGTTTCTCATTACTTTGAACCGTGCCCGGTTATTACTGCACATAATAGATGTTCAGTAAAATAGCTGTCGAGTGAGTGATACTGAGAACATAACTGGATTTGCAGGAGAGTTCTTGACCTAAATATTTAAAACATGAAAAGATTGTGGTGTTAATACTTATTTCTTATCTTTTAGATATGGGTAAATGTCACCTCACCAAAGGCAAACAGGCTCTAGAGATTCGGAGTAGCTTGTCTGAAAAGAGAGCGCTCACTGACCCAATTCAGGGAACAGCGTATTCTGCGGAGTCTCTGGTGCGGAATCTGCAGTGGGCCAAAGCGCATGGTACGGTGAAGGCTGGTTCTTGTGAGGTTTTTCTGCAGTATGCTCTGTTAAATCATGAAAGAGGTTTTTTCCCTTCTGGATAAATAGTTTTCCTCTCGATTTTGTAGTGAGAGTATTTTAACCTGGTAGACAAGCCCAAAACTAAACAACTTATCTAATATACAGTCCCTTAGATTTTCTTAAATTGTGATCTGTCAGAACTGTGCTGTTTGAAAAATCAGACAGGCCTGGGTTCTGATCCTGTCTCTACCACTTGATAAACTTGTTATCTATAAATGGGGGTGAGAACTGATACTTGGGAGGGCCGTTGGTTATTGGATGCGATCTCACATGTAAAGAAACAAGCGTGCTGCTCGTTAAATACTATATGCTCCTCGGCGCTACTGAGAATTCTCTCCCTGCGACTTTTGCATCAGTGAGTCAGCGCAAGATAAGAGACAGTGAGGGGGAAATCCTATCTGTAACTTAATTACCTTTGGTAATTCTATGTGATTTAGTGAAAAGGTGAGTTTAAGTTATTGACTGAAGTAAAAATGTTTAATTTGTTGTGAGTCCCAAATATCTGTATGGTGAATCCCTTATTGTAGATAAGTGAAAATTATATTTGGTGAATTTCTGTATAAGAGTCTGTTTTTCATAATAGTCTGTTCTCTGAAATAGACTTTTGGTTAAATACGTTAAAGCACTTTAAAATATAAAATGTCATATATTGTCTTGGCTTTCCACATAATTGGATAAGTAATTGAAATTGATTCTTTTCCTTTAAAAAAGCTCTAAACAACAACAATAACAAAAGCATGGTGATAAGGATCAACAGTAAAAAAAACTTATGAAATGAAATGAAGGGAGCATCTCTTTACTTGGTGGACAAGCTGCTGCCCGATTCATGAATTGCCTAATAAAGTCAATTAGATCTTCAAATTTAAAAAAAGAAAGAAACTTTATACATGGACTGGTCCAATATTTTTCTCTGTTTGGTGATTACTTTGAACCATGCCTGGCACATAGTATGTGTTCAGTAAAGTAGTTGTTGAGTGAGGGAGTGAATGGGTGATACTCAGAACAGAACCACATTTGTAACACCAGAGTTCTTGGCCTAAACATTTAAAACATAATGAAAAGATTGTGGTCTTCAAGTAATACTGATTTCTTGTCTTTTAGATATAGGTAAATTTCTCCTTACCAAGGCAAACAGGCTCTGGAGATGTAGTTTGTCTGGAAAGAGAGCACTTTTTTTTTTGTAACAGATTTGGTATTTTTTATGTTAAAGAGTTCATGCAAAATGGTAAAAGGAGAAACATTAAGACTCCCTCAATTAATCATCAAAGGATGCAAATTTAGCCTGTACAGTTTGAGAATATATTAATAATTAAGAAACAAATATGGAAAATAATAAACTAAAGCAGTAATTAGTGAAAATAAAATTAGAACTATGATAGAGTAGTTTTTCCTTTTTAATCCCATCAACTAGGTAAACACTTTGAAAATTAATATTACTTCATTTTGGAAATGTATGGTGAGATCTATGTAAATGTATGTAAATATATGTAAATGATATATGTAAGTGAGAGTCATGTATGAGAAACCATCAATCAGCTATATCTAATAATCCTAAAGCATTAAGTACATATGTATAAGAAATATTGACTATGATAGAAAAATAATAAAACCCAGAAATATTATAGATACTCAAGAGTACTGGATTTGTTCACAGTAACAAATATTCAGTGACATTATGCTTTATTAAAAACTACTTTTTCTCTTTTTTTTATTTTTTAAGATTTTTTTATTTACTTATTTGACAGAGAGAGAGATCACAAGTAGGCAGAGAGGCAGGTGGTGGGGGGAATAGGCTCCCCGCTGAGCAGAGGGCCTGAAGCAGGGCTCGATCCCAGGACCCTGAGACCATGACCTGAACCAAAGGCAGAGACTTAACCCACTGAGCCACCCAGGTGCCCCTAAAAACTATATTCAATGAAGAGTGAGGCAACAGTGAAAATTTTTCTACCAATTCTGTGGATACTTTTGATTACCACTATAAAAATTACATATGCAGGGACGCCTGCATGGCTTAGTCATTAAGCATCTACCTTCCACTCAGGACATGATTCCAGGGTCCTTGGATCGAGCCCTACATTGGATTCCTGGCCCTGCAGGAAGCCTGCTTCTCCCTCATCCACTCCCCTTCTTGTGTTCCCTCTCTCGCCGTGTCTCTCTCTGTCAAATAAATAAATAAAATCTTTTTTTAAAAATTACATATGCAGAGGGACAAGAACTGTAAGCTAATAGTAAATTATTTTATTTGCTTGATCAGCAAAATACGGGTTTTTTTTTTCTTTCTATAAGTGCACGCCTGGGTGTTTATGTATCTTTGAACAGTGTGTTAGTTCTAGAACATTTTTAAGTGAAAGCAAAAGCTTTCATGTATTTTGCCCCATAAAGAACAATTGTCTGTTGCTGAACAAAAAACTTAGCAAAGGACTCCTCAAGGGATTATTTGTAAGTTGTTCTTTCTGTTCTTTTTCAGAACTCCCAGAAAGTATGTGTCTTAAATTTCAGTGCGGCGTTCAGATTCAGTTAGGGTTTGCTGCCGAATTCTCCAATGTCATGATAATCTACACAAGCATAGTCCACAAGCCGCCTGATGTCCTGATGTGCGATGCCTATGTCACCGATTTTCCTCTTGTAAGAACCCCCTTTCTTCTTTTATTCAAAATAGCACAGTATAGGGGCGCCTGGGTGGCTTAGTGGGTTAAGCCTCTGCCTTCGGCTTAGGTCATGATCTCAGGGTCCTGGGATCGAGCCCCGCATCGGGCTTCCCCCTGCCCCTCTGCCTACTTGTGATCTCTCTCTCTCTGTCAAATAAATAAATAAAATCTTAAAAAAAAAAAAAAAAGCACAATATAGCCTCACTAAAGATTAAACATTTGGAAACTTTAAGTTGATGGTAAATTTAAAGCAAATATGAATACATATATATTCCATTTATCTAAATACTTATATATATATATATATTTTTTTTTTTTTAAGATTTTATTTATTTATTTGACAGACAGAGATCACAAGTAGGCAGAGAGGCAGGCAGAGAGAGAGGGAGAAGCGGGCTCCCTGCCGAGCAGAGAGCCCGACGTGGGGCTCGATCCCAGGACCCTGGGATCGTGACCTGAGCCGAAGGCAGAGGCTTTAACCCACTGAGCCACCCAGGCGCCCCTACTTATTTATATTTTAGTAACAATGGTCAAAATATTTAAAAACTAATCCCCAAAATACCCTAAATTTATCAAATTTAGGAGTGTCTGAAGTTCACTCAGGAAAGAAGCCTTTAATTTCCTTTACCCTATGTACGATATCAATTATGGAGAAGTGAAATAGTAGTATATTGGAAGCATAGACATTTAGTTCTGTTTTCCGTTAATTAAGACATGATATTTATTTCATGTTGGCCTAAGGAAGCCAATAAATAGTAACCTTCTTTCCTACATGAGTGCAGTAAATTGAGAAGTGAGCAAGGAGCAAGACAATCCAGAACGTCGCCTTTGCTACTGGTAAAGGCTTCCTGGAGGACAGTGCTTAGTGTGAGAGCAAATGATCCAGCACTGAACCCCAGAATTAGACAGGCCTGTCTACCAGCATGACAGCACTGGACCCGGATGGTCCTCCTGGACATTGGGCGGGCAGACCCTGAGGCCTTCTCTCTGAAATTCCAGAACAGATATCCTGCTCTTACCCAGGGGCTGGCTCTTAGAGAAGAAAAAGGCAAGGGCTGCCTGTACACGTCCCTCTATTCTTTTTAAATATACGAATCATAGAAATGCCCCCACACCTTCCCAAAAGTGATGAGTGCGCAGGGAGAGAATCTAACAGGGCTGGAACTTGAAAGGAAGCTTGAGAGGGTTAAGAAGTGTTCGTAGGGATAGTTTGAAAATAACTGTCCTTGCAGAGCTAACATTTTAAGTGTATCCGTGCAGAATTTAGAATTTCTTTTTATACTCCAGAATGTTGTTTTTATTGTTTCTTTAGTCCTGGCTAAGGGCTCACCTACTCAGGCCAAAATTCAGAAGAGAGCGATATCTGTTAAGATACTTTACTGCCATAGGGACGCCTGTGTGGCTCAGGCAGTGGAGCATCCGCCTTCGGCTCAGGTCATGATTCCAGGGTCCTGGGATCGAGCCCCACAACAGGCTCCCCACTCAGAGGGGATCTGCTTCTGCCTCTGTCTGCCCTTCCCCCCCACCTCTCCGAAATAAATAAATAAAAGCTTAAAAAAAAGATAGTTTACTGTCAGAGACAATGTTGTGACTTCAACTGATTTCATTAATAATGTCCGCTGATTTTCACAGGATTTAGATATTGATCCCAAAGATGCAAATAAAGGGACACCTGAAGAAACGGGCAGCTACTTAGTGTCCAAGGATCTTCCCAAGCATTGCCTCTACACCAGGCTCAGCTCACTGCAAAAATTAAAGGTTATTCCTTTTCCTGTTTATTAACTACTGACTTTGTGGAAGTGAAAATTCATTGTGGCGCGTGGCAGTTGTGTTAGTTTATAGATAAGCTGCTTCATTGGGTATTAAATTGAGGTGCAGAGACACGATACACACTGAGTCTTCCAGTGACCCTCGTCATACTCTGTTCTGTCCCTGGTAATGGCCTGAGGATTTTTGTGGGAGAGAATATGTGATTACTCTCCGCAGTTGAAAAGTTAAGAGATCAGAGCATAGTGTGCTTTTAAATACCTTTGCATCTTCAAATAATCATTTCCTAGTAAAGGAACAAAAGACAATTATCACCCTGTTCATAGCTAAGCTACCTATAGTCTCCCTGGTCTTTGAAATAACCCTATAATCTAATTTGGTTATGCTTCTCCACCGAGGACTGTGGATTATTATTTCATGTTTTTTAAAACAGCTAAACTTTTAGCCTAGATGTAAAGCCAGCTTTTTCATTAAGGGATCATTCTCCAGGGGCACCTGGGTGGCTCAGTCGTTAAGCATTTGCCTTCAGCTCAGGTCATGATGCCAGGGTCCTGGGATCGAGCCCCGCACTGGGCTTCCTGCTCAGCAGGAAGCCTACTTCTCCTTCTCCCACTCCCCCTGCTTGTGTTCCCTCTCTCACTGTGTGTCTCTCTCTGTCAAATAAATAAAAATCTTAAAAAAATACACAAAAAGGATCATTCTCTATCTCCACTAATAGGGCGGGGTAAGTTTTCTAAGCCCCACTGCTTAGAAAATGCCTTTAAACTGTTCATCCGGAATACAGTCCAGCATCACATGATTCTGGTAACTGCCAGTAGCAAGAACTAGAAGTCTACCAGTTCAAAGCACTGACTGAGGGAAAGGGAAGGTGATTATAGCTGGCTTTTTTTAAGGCAGAGAAGGTGTAAACAAGCCTTGAGGATTTGGAACCTGGGAAAGGGGAGTGAGAGTGGCTGTTGTTGTGTGATCACGTGTGTATTTGTGTGTGTCAGTAATACTCTAAGATCGGTATGCTTTCACAGTTGATAAAAATAATTCTTTCTTCTCCTTTTCAGGAACATCTGATCTTCACAGTCTGCCTGTCGTATCAGTACTCAGGTTTGGAAGATACCGTCGAGGAGAAGCAGGAGGTGAATGTGGGCAAACCCCTCATTGCCAAACTGGACATTCACCGAGGTTTGGGCAGGAAAACTTGCTTCCAAACGTGTATTATGTGTAACGGCCCTTACCAGACCGCGGCATCCACCTCAGCGGGAACCGGCCGTTACCCCTCATCTCAGGACTCATTCCCCGGTGTTTACCATTCGCACCTTGGTAACTCCAGTAACGTCTTGCCATCAGATGACTGTCGCTGCAGCCGGATGGCAGATGCATTTATTTCAAGTCACCACACCCACCATTATCCATGCCAGTTCGGGAGGAGCAATGTGCCGGTGGAGACAACTGATGACCTGCCATTCAGTCTCTCTGAGGGGCTCCGAATTTCTGAACACTGACCTCCTTATTTTTGGAAGTTATCATAATTTCTAGATGCCTCCAGTGCAACAGTACTGACATGAAGAAGAGAGGCATCATGAAAAAGCAAACATGGATCTGTAGAGAGAGAAGATCTGTGTTAGTATTTCATGGCGAACCCAGGACTTTGAAGTGTTGGAGTTACATTATCGACCAACGGACTTCCTCTTCATTCTCTTTTAAGAGTTGGTGAATTGGTTGACTTGAAGAGTGGTTGTGTATATGTTTATGTGTTTGTAACAAAAATATTTTCATTTTGAGCACTGAAGTAAGAACAATGGGAATGGCATTGTAGAATAAGTCATTGTGTTTTGAGAATCGGGAAAAAAACCTCATTGGTGATCCTCGGGCTTAACCTAGTATCATCACTGGGAGAAACAGATTGCGTCATCTTGTTTACATTAGTGCTGGCCCAGCGCTGAGACCTCCAGATTTCTGTTCCAGTGTTTATCCCTCTATACACTTCCTTTCTGACAGGTTCTGAGACAGGTGTTATGTTTGTAGGTAGATTTAAAGATAATATGTAAATACACATGTCTGTATATAATCTAAAAATGTACAAACTTTAATTTGTGATTATAGGACTTTACTGCAAGTGTCAATCTAGACGTTTGTATATAAATCTTATGTAGAACAGGCCGAAGTTTCTTGTTAAGGTCATGAAAGCACATGGAGGGATGATGAAATGTTTGTCTCTGTTAGAGCAAGACAGCAGGATATTGCTGTCTCTGGATAATCTTGGCAACAGCTTATTGAATCTTAAAAACACTGGATATGTCTTCCTTGATAACATTTTCTTAACAAATTTAATCTTACCACCTTTCATCCTACCTAAAGCATGTCAAAAAGGCAACTGCCAATAACAAAAATATTGAATTAGTAATTTTAAAGCATTCCACAAAGAAACTACCAGGCCCAAATAGCTTCACTGCTATATTCTGCCAAACATTTAAAGAATTAGCACCAGTCCTTTGCAAACTCTCCCCAAAAATGGGAGGAGAAAGAACACTTCCCAACTCATTCTATGAAGCCAGTATTACCCCGATACAAAACCAAGTGAAGACATTCCAAGAAAACAACAGATCGATACCTGTTATGAATGGAGAATCAAAAGTCATCAACAAAATACTAGCAAACTGAGTCTAGCAATATATAAAAAGGATTATACACCATGACCAAATAAGATTTATCCCAGGAATGCAAGGTTTGTTTAACATCCAAAAATCTATGTATGCAGACAATTCTCATTATTCACAGTAGGTATAGTCTAGGAAGTCACTGTGGATACTGAACTAGTGAATGCAGAGCCATTGCTCCTAGGGGAAGTGTTTGTGTATTCATATCTCAAATAGATTATAATCTTAAATCCTGAAAACAGCTTATCCTGATATACTGTTTTATTTCACAAAAGAGAAAATGAGGTTCAGAAATATTCAGTGACCTTCTTAAGGCCACCCCACCAATAACTGCCAGAGTTGGGATTCATACCTGTCCAACTGGCCCCAGAGCCAAAGCTTACACAGCCCTGCCCCCACCCCCTCATCTTCTGGTCATGTCTGGGGGTGGGCAGTGAAACAGAGGCAGAGCACTTCCTTGTTCACCCCTGCTGGAAACGTGTATCAGGAAATTCATGGGTCTGCACATATCTATGAATGATCATAAAAGTGCTGACAGTTTTGATTGGGGATTACAAACAAATTTTACAAATAAATTGATAAATTTACAAACAGACTCATAAATAATGAAGATCAACTGTTCCATGTTCATAAAGCACTAAATTACTACATTGACTTCATTGTTTTAACAGTTGGAGAAGGAACATTTGATAAAATTCAGCACGTTTCATGATAAAAACACTTAATAAACTAGGAATAAAATGGGAATTCCTTAATATGATAAACAGCATCTACAAAAAACCCACACCTGACATCATTATTTGCAACAGACTGAATTCTGAATGTCCTCCCCCCAAAATCAGGAATAAGACAAGAATGTTCACTCTCATCCCTTCTAGTCAACATTGTACTTGAGGTTCTAGCCAGGGAATTAGGCAAGAAAAAGAAAAGTCAATCATACTGGAAAGGAAGTAAAACTGTGTATGTACAGATGGCATAATCTTAAAATTCTAAGAAATCCATTTAAAAACTAATAAATGAATTCACCAGGCTAGAGGATAGATACAAGATCAATATACAGAGATCAGCTTTATTTCAATGTCAGCAGTGAATTCTGAAATCGAGATTTTCTTTAAATTCTATTTACAATAGCATCAAGATGAATAAAAACTATGCAACACTGTTGAAATTAAAGAAGACCTAAATATATGGAAATACGTTGTTCATGGATTGGAAGACTTTACACTGTTAAGATGCAGATGCTTCCCAAATTGCTTCACAGAGTTCCTGCAGTTCCTGTCAAAATCCCAGCTGGCTCATTTGCAAAAATTGACAAACTGATAAAATTCACATGCAAAAGACAAAAGCCAAAACAATCTTGAAAAATAACAAAGTTGGAAGACTCACACTTAACCAATTTCAAAACTTAACCTCAGAGCTACAGTAACTGAGACTGTGTGATACTGGCATAAAGATAAACATGGATTGAGGGCATATAAAATATAACTGAGAATCCAGAAATAAACTTATGATGTTTATGATCGATTGTTTTTTGACAAGAGTGCCAAAGCATTCAATAAGAGTAATCTCTTCAACAAATAGTCCTAGGACAGCTGGATAGCCACGCGCTAAAGGATCCCCCCTCCTTACGCCATATACAAATTTCAACCCAAGATGGATCATGTGCCTAAATATAAGAGCCAAAACTGTGAAACTGGCAAGAAAACATACAAGCAAATCTTTGTGACCTTGAACTAAGCAATGTTTTCTTGTATACAACACCAAACGCACAAGCAACAAGGAAAAAAATAAATTGGCACTTCCTCCAAATGAACTTTCATGTTTTAAAGAACACCGTCAAGGAAGTGAAAAGACAACCCACGGAACAGGAGAAAGTTTTTGAAAATTGTGTCTGATAAGGTACTTGTATCCAGAGTGTATACAGAACTTGTCTAATAATAAGCAATTTATATACTAGTGTTTAATTATGGTTACTGTAGACCAGTAACCAGTGAACTGTCTGACGGGCCATCTGTGAGGATGGACTGTTCCAGGTGTGTGCTCAGGGCATGCCAGCCTCTAGCCCCGGGTGGTAGCAGAGCAGCAGACATACAGCTTGCTTCCATATTCATCTGCGCAGCTGTTCATTCTGTATATTTGAGTTTTTAAAAGCGTGTATTTATAATTTTACAACATTTTTTAAAATAACAATTGTGTCAAAAAATTTTAAAAATAACAATTGTGTATTTTTTTTGTCTCTTCAGGCATGTTTTTATTTGAGTTGACTTCTTACGCCGGTTGCTTTATAACATTAGCAGAGGATTTTTATATATGAGTAGCATTTCGGAAGAGTAACCCACTGATACCAATTACAGTGGGAGGAAGATATTAGGGTAGTAAAGTCTCACCTAAATCAAAAGCTAATATAAGTTTCTGGGGAAGGGGGTATTTTCTGGAAAGTAACAAAAAAATTCTAACGTTAGCAATTATAAGTTACATGATTTCTAATTCAAAAAAGTGAAATCAACACATGGATCATCAAATACAAAACATGAACATGGTATCCATCTGAAGGTGAACAGGTCAAATAAATCATAGCCTTGAGAAAGTCTTTGAGGGGCACCTGGGTGGCTCAGTGGGTTAAGCCTCTGCCTTCGGCTCAGGTAATGATCTCAGGGTCCTGAGATCGAGCCCCGCATAGGTCTCTCTGCTCAGCAGGGAGCCTGCTTCCCCGCTCTCTCTGCCTGCCTCTCTGCCTACTTGTGATCTCTGTCTGTCAAATAAATAAATAAAATCTTAAAAAAAAAAAAAAAGAAAAGAAAACGAGAAAGTCTTTGAAGGATACCAACATGGAAAAGGGACAACAGACCTTTCCTTTTTCCCCAGTGTGTGTTACCTTTCATAGCCCTTACTTGCACACAAAAGCAACCATAAGGTGGTCTCTTTGGTAGTTAAAATTGTTAGAGTCCGGAAATCCAATCGTGAAGCCACAGCTCAGATAATTGATACATTGATACATAGATTGGCACAAGTTCAATATAAGGATTAGATCTGAGTTTTTTAAACAAAAGACCTCATAAATTTTAAATTGTTTCCTGTTATTTGAATATTCCCCTAGTACTTTTTTTTTTTTAGAGATTTTTAAAATTTATTTGAGAAAGAGAGCAAGAGAGAGCATGAACAGGGAAAGAGGGAAAGGGCGAAGCAGACTCCCCAATGGTGGGGCTTGATCCCAGGACCTTGGGATGAACCTGAGCCGAAGGCAGAGAGACACCTAACCTACGGAGCCACCCAGGCGCCCCTCCCTAGTATTTATATACTATCATTGCTTTTCACTGTTAACTGATGCCAAACACTCAGAATTTACACATTACTTTTAGGGACACCTGGGTGGTGTATCGGACCCAGTCGGTTAAGCATCCAACCCTTGGTTTTGGGTCAAGTTGTGATCTGAGGGTCTTGAGATCAAGGCCTGCACTGGGCTGTGCACTCAGTGTGGAGTCAGCTTGAGGTTCTCTCTCCCTCTCTCTCTCTCTCTCTGTCCCTCCTGTTCATGCACTGACTCTATTTTTCAAACGAATAATTTTTAATAAATAATTTTTAATGTATATGTTTCTTTTGTGCAATTTCAACCTGTTTTTCTATTTTGACATTATGAGTTTTACCCAGGCCTAACTAAACTATGTATATACTTTCCCTTGAATTATATTTCTCATACTGATAAAAGACAAATTAGTGAAGAAAAAGATACTCAGAACATGAAAATGTCTGTATAAATGTATTTTTTTACAATTTGACAGCATTAAAAATATTTCGGCATCAGACACAAAGTGTGGTGTTACAGAGGAGGAGTCTGCTCATCTCAGCACCCAGCAGCAGGGTGACTTGAAGTGTACCCTGCAGCTCTGTGTCTCTGCTTCCTTATCTGCACGGTGGGGAGGAGGATGTAACATCAGAGGGCTTCCAATACTCCACAGGTCTGCCAGTACCAAGATGGTAAGTCCTCTGAAGAGCCTGCTCTCTGAAAAGGGTCTCATCCTTCAAATCAGGCCTTTTCAAAACCGTACCAGTCAGTACGCACACAGTATGGTATGTATTATGTGTTACTAAGACGCTTCCTACAAAGTACTCTTGATAGTATTGGCAATGTAGCATCGCCTTCTAAAATAAGTTGCAGTGGGGGTGGCTGGGTGGCTCATTTGGTGGAACATGGAACTCTTGATCTTGGGGTCATGAATTCAAGCCCCATGTTGGGTGGATAGCTTATTTTTTTTAAAAAAAATGAAAAATTAAGAAATGTTTAAAAATAAGTTGCAAGTGAATGTTGTTCACCCCAAAATGAACATCCATTTTCAAAAACTTTCAAACTTTTCAAAAAGAAATCTAATGTCACCAGTTACTAGCACATTATGTCTACACAGAAAGACCACCGATTAGCAGTGTTTCTCTGCTGGAATTATTTGTCTTTGCTTCCCTGGATTTCCCAGTTTTTATCTAGGAAACAGCTGTTCTGTAATTTGCAAATATAGTTATAGACGTGTAAATATGCTAAACGTCGATACTTTTATTCTACCTGTTACAAAGTAGCAAAGTCTGAAGTAACTACCACAAATCTGAAGTAATTCCCAGTTTTTTTGCATTATGGTTGGGTTTTGTGGAACAGCATTTAAGTAGTAGAAATGGTTGGCTTAGTATTCCTACATTAAGAATTTAAGAATTAAGAACTTAAGAATTAAGAAGCACCAGGCTTTGACTATTTTTTAAAATTTTGAAACATTCCAAACTTAGAGAAAAACTTCAAAACCAGTACAAAGAATTCCCATATTCCCTTCACCCTGCTTCCGTATGTGAACATTTTTCCATGTTTTCTCATTTTGTCTCGTAAATGTATATATACATTTGTATGTCTATCTTCTACATACATCCACAAATGATATTTTTCCTGAGCTATTCAAAAGGGTTAACTTTTTGCTCCTAAATAAATACTTCAGTATGTACTGCTTAAAAACAGGAACGTTCTCCTACATAACCACAAGACAACTGTCCAAATGGGACGGGATTCCAGAACCTCCCTCTGCTGCAGCCCAAACACTGGGAACCACAATCCTCCCTTATCTTTCCCTTCTCTCACCTCGTCATGACCTCTGATCTTTGTCCAATATCTAAAAACTATTGTTTCATTCTTTGTGTATGGCTTTCTAGTTGTTTAAGGTGGGAGAGTGAATCCAGTCCTATGATTACATCATGGCTGGAGGTGAACATCTGTAAGTGATTTTTAGAGCTAATCCCATAGTTGAAAATAATTTTGGATTACTTTGCATATATCGCAAGAAACACCACTGTGGGCAAACTATCCCCTTTTCTATTTCATCCCCAAACTGGTTTTTTTTTCTCCAAACTTTTTTTTTTAATTTTTTATTTTTTTATAAACATAGAATGTATTTTTATCCCCAGGGGTACAGGTCTGTGAATCGCCAGGTTTACACACTTCACAGCACTCACCATAGCACATACCCTCCCCAATGTCCATAACCCCACCACCCTCTCCCTACCCCCCTCCCCCCGGCCACCATCAGTTTGTTTTGTGACATTAAGAGTCTCTTGTGTTTTTTCTCCCTCCCAATCCCATCTTGTTTCCTTTATTCTTTTCCTACCCCCCCAAACCCCCCACGTTGCATTTCCACTTCCTCATATCAGGGAGATCATATGATAGTTGTCTTTCTCCGATTGATTTATTTCGCTAAGTGTAATACCCTCTAGTTCCATCCACATCATTGCAAATGGCAAGATTTCATTTCTTTTGATGGCTGCATAGTATTCCATTGTATATATATATACATCTTCTTTATCCATTCATCTGTTGATGGACTTCTAGGTTCTTTCCTTCTCCAAACTTTTTAAAGGCAGCTTGTATCCATTATGTTACAGAGTAAGTGGTTCATCAACATTATCGAATGAATCCATGGGAGCCTCAGATGCACACGTTTATGCAAAGGAAGGAGTGCAAGCTTTGGGGTGGAGTGTTTCACATTCTACACGCTACGTACAATCATTTACAGACAGCCGCATTTAACTCTCAGCAGCCTTGCAACTTACAGATGAAGAAACTGTTAGGCTAAATCAAGACGTGAATTCACCCTGGATAGCTGACAAGCAGCAGAAGCAAGATAACTCAAACCCAGACCAGAGCCCATTACGAATCCCCAGTGCAGCTGCTGATTACCCAACGATGAAGAGATACACAATCATTATTGTCCTAAATGCTCAATCAGTGCAAAAGTGGCATGACATTAAATGTTCATATTTGATGGCGTATCAAATATTCTATCTAAGAGATACAAGTCTTTGAAGTGTGCAAGAAACCACCCTACTTTGAAAACAGAAGGAATGGCATCTTGATTTGGTCACTTAAACTTGCTGTTTTCCCAGCTCACCAGAAGAAGAGCCAACCACAATTTTTTTTTTTTTGAAGATTTGTTTGTTTATTTGAGAGTGTGTGCACGTGGGGGGATGTGGAGCAGCAGCGAGCGAGGGCGAGTCCTGAGCAGACTTCCCACTGAGCACGGAGCCCAACTCAGGGCTCAATTCCAGGACCCTGAAGTTGTAACCTGAGCCAAAATGCAGAGTTGGCTGCTGAGCCCACTGAGCCACCCAGGTGCCCCCAAACAGTGACTCTTCATGACGTGTGTTCACAGTGTGGCTTAATACTTCATTCTTCTAAGTGTATGAAAAATATTTTTAAATACTGAAACATTATTCTTTTTTTTTTAATATATTTTATTTATTTATTTGTCAGAGAGAGAGTACACACAAGCAGGCAGAGAGGCAGGCAGAGGCAGCGAGAGAAGCAGGCTCCCTGCTGAGCAAGGAGCCTGACGCAGGACTCTATCCCAGGACCCTGGGATCATGACCTGAGCTGAAGGCAGTGGCTCAACCAACTGAGCCACCCAGGCGTCCCCTGAAACATTATTCTTAAAGGAGAAAATAACTTACCATCTCTAAAGATGACAGTCACAGATCACATTTCGAACATTTTTAAAGGAGTTGACCTAAAAATTAGTAATGTTGCTGTATTATGAGCAAGAGAGTTCTAACGGGACGGTGTTAAAGCATATATTTTGTAAAGTATTTTCATATAGGGCACCTGGGTGGCTCAGTGGGTTAAGCCGCTGCATTCAGCTCAGGTCATGATCCCAGGGTCCTGGGATCGAGCCCCACATCGGGCTCTCTGCTCAGCAGGGAGCCTGCTTTCCTTCCTCTCTCTGCCTGCCTCTCTGCCTACTTGTGATCTCTGTCTGTCAAATAAATAAATAAAATCTTTAAAAAAAAGTATTTTCATATAAGCTTTAGTTTTCCCACTTTCATCTTTGTGTCCTCTATCCTGTGGCCCAGCTTGGGTGAGTAGCCCTGTCTCCCCTCCCAATTTCCTGTTGGAACAGCTGACCTCACACCTGAGTCCAGTTTTCAAACAGTTCAGAATAGCTTCTCTGCGGGAGCGGGGGGCACCTGGGTGGTTCAGTCGGCTAAGCATCTGACTCTTCTCTTCAGCTCACGTCATGATCTCAAGGTCATGAGACTGAGTCCCAAGTCAGGCTCTGGGCTGGGCGTGGAGCCTACATAAGATTCTCTCTCCCTCTGCCTTATGCCCACCCCAACTTGTGCATGCTCTCTCTCTCAAAAAAAAAAAACTTCTCTCTGGCGGGTGGGACTGGGACACCCCACGTGTTTCCTCTAGAGCATCTCTACCTTTATCTGTTTACACGCTGCCTTTCCAAGTTACCTCTGGCTTGCCTAAAAAGTTTCCCAGTGAAAAGCAATGGAGCTCCTTTCCTCTCACTTGACCTCGCCATTGCTTGGGGACCCTCCCCTCACACACAGCCGTTCCCCATCCCAGCTGGGTGATTTTGGGCAGCCTCAGTGCTGAGAAAGAAGAGGAAGAAAAAAATCCCACTGCGCTGAGGGCTTCTAGCCTCCCGTTCAAGGGAGGAGCTCAGTAGGCCCATTTGAACTACCGGTGACAAGGAAAGGCCTTCCGAGCAGGTACAGGCAGACCTCATTTCGTTGTGCTCCTCCCACTGTGCATCGCAGATACTGGGTTTTATACAAATTAAAGGTTTGTGCAAACCTTGCATGGAGCAAGTCTACAGGGAATATTTTTCCAACAGCATTTGCTCCGTTCATGTCTCCGTGTCACATTTTGGTCATTTTTGCCGTATTTCAAACTTCTCCATTATTATGCTTGTCATGGTGATTTGTGCTCAGTGACTACGATTTACTGATCTTTAAAGATCTTTTAAAATCAGGTGATCTTTAACATTTTTTAACAATAAAGTAGTTATTACGATTTATTTGTTTGAGAGAGAGCAAGCAGGGGGAGGGGCAGAGGGAGAGAATTTCAGACCTGGACTTGGAGCTCGATCCATGACCCATGAGACGACAACCTGAGCCAAAACCAAGAGTTGGAAGGCTTAACCAACTTTTTAATTTTTTAATAAAGGTATATACATTTTTCAGACATTATGCCATTACATACTTAATAGATTACAATAGAAACATAACAATAGACAGCATAAACATAAGTTAACATATAAACTTTTATGTGCTCTAGGGACCAAAAGTTCATTTGACTCACATTATTGCAATAATCACTTTATTGCAGTAGCCCGGAACCAAACCCACAACATCTCTGGGGTCTGCCCATACCGACCAGCAGTTTTGGCAAACAACACAAAACTTGGCCCTCAAATCTACTCTGTCATTCAAGATGTGGCTTCTTGGTAGGTGTTATTAATAAGGCAAGATGCCATCTGATACTTTCCCATTTGAATCCGTTATTGCTAAATAGGTATTAAGTTTCCTAAAACCTGATTTTACACTCTGATGTCACCTGACCTAGTTGTGGCCCAGGGAGATCTATGATTTGGAGGCACATGGTGGCATTCCTACCAGCACGACAAAGTATGCTTGTTGGGAGAGGCTGGAGGTGTGGGGGTGGGGGCTACTCTGGGGTCCGCATCCTCAGCCCTGCCTTCCCTGGCAACACCTGCATGCAGAAGGCTGAATCACGGTCAAAGGCATTCCTGTAAATATGAACAAGAGGAGGCACCCCATTGAATCCTGGGGTTAAGGACACCAGGCTAAGATGTCCCAAACATCCATCTCCTGCGCCAACCTTCTCTGTCCGTCGCGGCACCGGGAGGGCGGGGCCAAGGTCTGCCACCAACGCCTTTCCTGACAGGTGTTTCCTTAGCAGGAGTTAATACATTTGGTCGCTTGCAGACCCACTCTCCCGGCCTTGGAGCCTTTCTAGTGACATCAGCTGACTTGATACATTTCAGGTCTGCCCCTCCTGTCTCCATGCTGTGGCCTAACTCTCAGGACCGCCCTTCCCTGCTCAGGGCCTGGACCCTTGCTGGGAGCATGTGTACAGCACGGGGGCCCAAGCTGGCCAGCCGAGAGGGCCGAGGGCTGCTGGCACTGCGGCGGTGAGGGCACAGCATCGGCTCTGTCCAGAGACTGAGAGCAACGTCTCCGAGTAACCGAGCGAGGACGGGCGAGGAAGACTAACTACTCACCAAGTCCTGCCCCAGGGAGCGGGATAGGCGGCCCCACAGGTGAGAGATGGGAGGAATGTTGGCTTTGGGGTGCAGGGGACGTGGGCAGCTGGCTTCTCAAATGCCTCTTGGTCCCCACCGCAGGAAAGCTCTCTGACGCGACGCCACAGGGCCTGGGGTCCCCAGCCAGCCTAGAGCCCAAGCTACCGGGACTCTGAAAATGCAGCCGCGGGACACCTGGGTGGCTCAGTGGGTTAAGCCTCTGCCTTCGGCTCAGGTCATGATCTCAGGGTCCTGGGATCGAGCCCCACATCGGGCTCTCTGCTCAGCGGGGAGCCTGCTTCCCCCTCTCCCTCTGCAGCTCCCCCCTGCTTGTGCTCTCTCTCTCTCTCTGTCAAATAAATATACAAAAAAGAAAGAAAGTTTAGTGGGTTGAATGGTGACCCCAAACAATATATCTCTACATTCTAACCCCCAGGACCTGTAACTGTGACTCTGTTTGCAAATAGGGTCTTAGCAGGTGTAATTAAGGATCTGGACATGAGAACATCCTGGGTTGGGAAACCCTAAATCCAGTGCTCGGTGTCTTTGTAAGAGCTGGAAGAGGAGACACACGAGGAGGCCGGGGTGGGGGGAGCAACCAGAAGCCGCGGGTACCTGCAGGACCACAAGAGCAAGTGGCAAGGCCGGATTGTCCCCTAGAAACTTCCAAGGGAGCACGGCCCTGCCGAGGCCTCAGTTTCTGCCTAGTCATACTACTTCCGAATTTCTGGCCTCCAGCACTGTGAGACAATAAAGGTCTGTTGTTTTAAGGCCCTGAGCAAGTGAATTGGCCAGGAAACTAATACACAAGCGGTGTGTATTAGGCTCCAGCCCCAGCCTGTCTTCGGAAGGACACTGATGGCAGAGCATGATGCCTGGTGGTTCCTGAGCCGTGTCCACCTTGTTTTCCAGAGCCTTCCCTAGAGTTATTCTTTGGCTGTGGTCTCCTGCGCCCCCTCCTGGCCAGAAGGAGAAGTGCGCCTCCTCCAGCCCCAGACCTATTTGCTATTTCAGGTGAAACGCGAGAACCAGGGAATCTCAAAACCGAAGCAGAAATATTTCTGTAAGAAAACATTCTTTTTTAAATTATTTTTATTTAAATTATTTAAATTATTTTATTTAAATTATTTTTATTAACATATAATGTATTATTTTCCCCAGGGGTACAGGTCTGTGAATTATCAGGCTTATACACTTCACAGCACTCACCATAGCACATAGCACATACCTTCCCCAACCCCCCCAGCAACCCTCAGTTTGTTTTGTGAGATTAAGAGTCTCTTCCCATCTTGTTTCATTTTTTCCTTCCCTGCCCTGCAAACCCCCTGCCCTACCTCTCAAATTCCCCATATCAGGGAGATCATATGATCATTGTCTTTCTCTGATTAACTTATTTCGCTCAGCATAATACCCTCTAGTTCCACCCATGTCGTTGCAAAGTAAGAAAACATTCTTAAACAGTGTGTTCTTGCCCCCACCCCATCTTGAAAAACAGAGTGGAGGCTTTGGCACTTGTCCTGAAGCCTGAGCTCTGTCCTGCGGCGTCCCATCATCTTTCTCGGGAAATTCAGCCCCGCATTGATGGCCCGCCCAGCAAATTTCCTCTCCTTTCCTTGACTCATCAGCAGAGACCATTTCCTGCAAACCAGACCCACACCTCCCCGGAGCTACCCTGGACCTGTCCCCCCAGAAAGCAATTTAAACCGTTCCTGTTCTGATCCAAACTCTGTGTTCAGCTCACCTCCTCGGGTGTCCGTCCCCTCGACAGTAACTATTCGGCCGAATCCATATTGCTCACCTGGGTGGGCGGTGGGCGGCTCTAACTTCATTTCCAGCCTCTCTTAACTTACTTTCCTGCCTAACCTGGACGCTCCCATTCATTCTACTAGGACTTGAGCAAATACCAACCACCCCCTCCCACACCCCCACACCCCCACCCCACCCCGGTCCACTGGCCCTCCCTTTGTTTAACTGGTGAAACTCCACCCCAACAGCCCTCCACAAACATTTTCTTCCTCTTCAGACCCTCCTTCCTCCTGCCACCCTCTCCCTCTTGGCTGGGAGCCTGGCCTCTGCCCTCCCGGAGACAATGGAAGCCACCGCAGCCCACAGGAGCATACCCACATCTGCACCCACAGGTCCCTGCACGACCTCCTCCTGTCTAATCCCCCCACAGATCCTCGGGGTCCCGCCTCCTTCTCCCCCTCGCCAAATTCCATTCTTTGGGTATCCCTTCTCTCCTACATCATCAACGTCTCTCTATTTAACGAATTATTCTCATCTGCTTCTCCCTCTGTCCCTCAATGCTCTCTCTCTCAAATAAATAAATAATGTCTTTAAAAAGGAAATAAATAGGGATGCCTCTGTTAAGCGTCTGCTTTCAGCTCAGGTCATGATCTCAGGGTCCTGGAATCAGGTCCTGCATGGGGTTCCCTCGTCAGTGGGAAGCCTGCTTCTCCCTCTGCCTCTGCCCGTCTCCCTGCTCCTGCTTTCTTTTCTCTCTCTCCCAAGTAATTAAATAAGATCTAAAAAAAAAAAAAAAAAAAAAAAAAAAAAGCTCTATGAGGCATACTATTACTATTCTCCCCATTTTACAGATGCAGACACTGAGGCAAGAGGGGTCACAACGAGGTCAGAGCACTAGCAAACGGAGGTGCTCTAGGAATCCGCGCTGCTGGGCTGCAGACACTAAGCTGCCTCTTGTTTGAACGACAGGAGAGGAGGTGACACTGATGTCAAGCACAGACAGGAAAGGAAGACAGAACCAGATGGTGAAGGGCTCTGTGTTTTGTGCTGTTCTGGAACCGCCCTCTGGACAGTTGGTGGACTTTGCAGGCGGTCAGACAGGGTACGACCGAGTCACATATTCCTTCGGACTGACTGCAGGGTCGGGCAGAGCGGCCTGAAGGCGGGAGAGGGACTCTTGCCAGATGGGCTCAGACAGCACCTAGAACAGTGATCTGGAAAGAAAATAGGAGCCGGTGGCAACGGTGGACAGATCAGCTGCTGACAGGGCACATCCCGGCGCAGCACCCCCAGCGAAGCTAGCAGCCAGAACCCACCCCGGGGGGGCAGGGGAAGCTTCCTGAGCCCCAAGGCGAGAGAGCTCAGGGCTGAAAATGGCTTACAAGGATGAACACGAGCCTGCATCCACACGGGGTGACTGGGACCCGTGAGGCAGGCTGGGGCCCCAAGCCCAGGGGTAAGAGCAGGTAAGAGCCTGCGTGAGGGGCCCATGGGGTCCCTTTCAGGTCTGCCCCTCTCCATAGGCCTCACGGGCCTACCCTTGCCCACTGGGGCCGCCCTTGCTTTGGTTTCCCTCTGGTTCTTTTATTTTTTAAGATTTTATTTGTTTATTAGAGAAAGAACATGAGCAGAGGGAATGGCAGAGGGAGAAGCAGACTCCCCACCAAGCAGGGAGCCCAATGTGGGGCTCCATCCCAGGACCCTAGGATCGTGCATGACCTGAGCCAAAGGCAGACAGACACTTCACCCACTGAGCCACCCAGGTGCCCCTTCTCTGGTTCAGAGACCCAGGGGATGCCATGGGCCGGGATGACCAGCAGAGGGCAGCACAGGCTTGGGTTTGTCCTGGGCCCGCTGGTTTGGGAGCCCATGGGGCCCTTCCCAAAGGGCTGCGGGAAGACCCAGGAGGAAGCAGTTTTGCATTTGTATAACCCTGAGCACTCAGGGCCTCCCGAACCCAGCTGGTGGCTCAGTACGATGACAGGAGGCTGGACAACCCGGGGATGCCCGAGAGGCTGTCCGCACACCGGTAGTTGAAAGCCAGGCTGGGCCAAGCCTAACTTACCGTCGGTGGGTTCTTCTCCTGCCCTGTCCTCTTGCTCCCACAGCCCTGGCACCAGAAAGCGCAGGGATGCTCAGAAGCGCCCCTCCCGGCATGGGCGAGGCCTCATACCCCCTGGAACCCTCTGCGGGGAGCCCCTGCCTTGAGGAACAGTCAATAAATCCAGACCCGCCGCGGCTCCTGGGAGGACTTGCGGTACAGACGGTACAGACGCGAGAGAACCCGCAGTCCCAGCCGGGCTCCGGAACCCCAGCCCCACCCCCACGCAGCGAGGGGAGAGGGGGATTGTTCACGGAAGGCAACTTGGAAGTCGCGACTCTGAACTTGAATGAACCTCCTGGAGCTGGTTGTCCAATGGAGAATGAAGGCGCCTCCGTCCCTCCCACTCCACTTTTTGGGGGGATTTTTTTTTTTTTCTAGTGATTGTATTTTTTTTTTAATTGTGGTAAAATATGCCTGACATAAAATTTGCCACCTTAACCATTTTATTTCTTTTGGAGATTTTACTTATTTATTCATTTGAGAGAGAGACAGCGTGAATGGAGAGAAGGGGAGAGAGAGAAGCAGACTCCGCGCTGAGCAGGGAGCCTGCCCCAGGGCTCGATCCCACGACTCCTGGATCAGGACCTGAGCTGGAAGTAGACGCTTAACAGACTTAGTCACCCAGGTGCCCCCATCTTAATCATTTTAAATGCGAACTGTTAGGATGTTAAGTGCACTCACATTGTTCCCACTCCTGGTTTTCATTGTGACTTTTCATTTCCAGAGCCTGGGGCACAGAGAGTGGCCCTCAAAGAAAAGGCAGAGAGCTGCAGAAGGATTCCGCTGAGAAAAATACGGAAGGAAGCCAAGGCAGATAGGAGAGGCTTTCCAGACCTTCGGGCCCATATGAGCTTTCCGGGGACGCTTCGACCCGGAGCCCGGGGTGTCCTATCCCGTATATCTCCAACTGCGCTCCCGCACCTTGGCCGCTCAGAACCCGCAGCGCATCCAGAAGCCTAGTGAGGACCCCAGAGGGCTTCCTGCCCACGTTCAGAAACGGGACCAAAGCCATTCAAGATCCCCCCACAAATATCACTTCGAAAATAATCTGTACAGTACATAACTGAGAAGTAGGACAAAAAAAAAAATTCAAGCAGTCAGATACCTGAGATATTTGGTCTTTGATGAGCTACAAAGCCGAATAAGACAGAACTTGAACTCCTAATACTAAGGGCTGATGTTTAGGCAGCATCGTCCGTGAGCCTGGCCCCGGACTGGCTTCTCTCACTCGGGCCTTTGCCTCACTCAGTGGAGGTGCCGATATCAAGTCCACGCTGGAGAGAAGTGAACGGACACCCAGTGGCTGACTTGTTCAAGGCCACCGAGAAAGTGAGTGATGGAGCCCGGATGGGGACCCGCACACGGGCTCCAGGGACATGGCCGAAGGACCCCCTCTCTGACCAGCACAGCACTGGGGGCTGGAGGACAGCCAGGAGATGGGCTGGGGGCAACCGTGTCCTGGGGGAGCTCAGAGGCGGGTGGGTGAGCCCCCCCCCCCAATCTTGGAGCAACGTCAGGGTCACCGGGCCTGACGCGCTAGCCCTGACCCACATCTGTCCATCTGGATCGGTAAACACCCACATGAGAACTTTAATAAGTCAGCGGTGCAGCCCCAGGATCCTTCATGCGTCCACCCGCCGGTCACGCCACCTCCTTCTGCCGCTGCCTCAGTGGGAGAATTTTGCCACCAAAGGACCAGAGAAAATGCGCCATGTTTTCCCACGCCAATGTTTCTTGAGAACGGCTGCCAGGGGAAGACTGTCCTCATTCTTCCTCTCCTGTCGCTTCTTCATTCTCCACTTGGCTGCCCGAGAGCCCCCCACCGCCGGGAGAGAGCCCGGGGAGGTTGTGGGATCGATCCCTCCATCGGAAAGGGCAGAGAGAAGCAGAACAGGAAATCAGGAACGATGGTCTATTTTCCTGTGCTTGGTTTTTGAAATGCATTTTGGCTCTTCTATGTCAAGCTAATGAGAGGGCGAAAAGAAAAGGGTTTGCAAACACAGTTGTCGCCGGTTGTCGCCAGAGCACGCGGGGACTTTCAGGAACCTCTGTGGCTCCCCACCACGGCCGATCTTCCCCTCAGCCTGCACCTGCCGCTTTGTCACCAGGCCGGGGCTGTGGGGAGGGACCCCACAGCTACTCTGACGGGCAGGAACCCCCCCCTCCCCGTCTCCGGATTTCCCAGCACCCAGCCAGACTTACAGAACGAAACCGGAGGCCTCTAGCACCCCAGGGGTGGGCCGATCCCCTTTTCCCTTTGTTACCTGTTCATTGGTTTTCGTAAATGAGGCCTGCTTGTGTTTGTGTACAGTTGTGTACAACTGGGTGATGTCTGCATGTCCTATTAGTGTGTCAACAGAAGTGGGGTACGAAAACAACAAAAACCTAATGCGAAGGACAAAAAGTACCAAGCAGGATGCCAACAGCCCTGCCCGCTGTGTGGGGACCGAGGCTGCGAGCGGTTCTTTGGGGACTGGATTTTCAGCCTGGCATCTGAGCCCGTGGCTTCCGTGCGGCCAGAACTTCTGCGGCCCCTGCTCCGGGTCAGGCGCGCGCCCGTCTGCCCACTCTCTCCCGCGCGGCCCCAGCCAGGCCAGAGAAGACGCGTGCGCGCTCTCCCCTGTGCTCGCTCTCCCCTGTGCTCGCCTCCCCGAGTCTCCTGCCAGGAAGGGCCTCCGGGGAGGATGTTCATCCCAGCAATGATGGCCCCAAAAGGACTATTTCCAGCTGTATCAGCAGAGAGACTGGGATATGAACTCTGTTCTGGGGGGCATGTCCTTCCCTCGGGACTTTCTCGCCCCATCCTGTTGGACCAACTATAAATGTCCACTTCCACTTCTTTCAACCAGGACTACTCAATCTTGACACCACTGACATCGGGGGCCCAATCACTCTGCTCCGAGGAGCTGTCCCGTGCAAGCTCAGACCTCCTGGATGCCAGGAGCGGCTCCCCCCACCCCCACCAACTCCCAGGTCTGACATCCAAAAACATCTCTGGATCTTGCTACATGTCCTCCAGGGACAAAACTGCCCCCCCGCCCCCCGCGCCCTGCTGCTCCGTGAGGAGTAGCTGATCTAGTGGTTAGAAGCTGGGAATGTCACAGAGACCAGGAGAGCCTCTACAACAAAGACTTATCTGCCCCCAAATGTCACCAGGGCTGCATATTTCTTGCTTTGCATCTTAACAAACTCCCATGTGACACACCCTTGAGATTTTTCTTCCTGATCAAAGGACTGAAAGAGCTGTGTGAACCCTAAAAGCTTTCAAGAGGGAAAGTGTGCTTACCCCAAACTTGGGGCCATCCCAAACCGTAGATGGAGCGAGTGAGCCTTCTTCAGAGAGGGGAAGCGGGGCAGGGAAGCGAGGCTCTAGGGGAACTGACCAGTGGGTCTTCCTCAATGCAGACCCAAGGACCGTGGTTTGTAGAGCGTGTCCCCCGGGGGACATCCAAGCCACAGAACCAGGAGAGAAGGGGAGTAGTTAAGTCTGGAGCCCTCAGGGCCTGTGTGGGCTGCGACAGTGCGGGGTGCGGGGGTCTGAGGCGCCCGTGAGCTCAGATCAGATCCTAGAAGCCACAGCAAGATCTGACAGCAGGGCCGATTTGTGGCCAGAACTATCTTGGAGGTTTCAGGACGAAGGAACTAGGACGTGTCTCCGCGGAGGGGAACTGTTCCTTTGAACTCGGTTCCTTGAAGAGCAGAAGGAAATGCCCACACGTGGTGTTTGTGGTTTCCATCCGGATTCCTCTAACTCAAAGCCACAGACTGTCTCTTCAGAGATGGTCCAAAAGAACTTGATGAGATTTGGTTGTTATGAAACCCATTTCCCATTCCCCATGATTGCTGTGGCCAAGGGCATCTCCCCAGCAACCCCAGTGGCCCTCCCCGTTGATAATTGAACTTTAACAGGCCTCCTCTGCTTTCTGGAGGGAGAAGCTGGAGCTGCACCAGTATCTCACCACCCCTAGCTCGGGAGAGTCCCAAGAATGCCCTCTCTTGCACCCACGGTGGGAGACATGTCCAGAAGCACGGCTCACATTGGCCCAGTCCAGCACTCCAATGGCCAGCTCATGGGTGAGGTGTCCCAGCATCCTTGGACTTGGAGAAATTGATGTTATGGAAAGATTCAATGCCATTCAGTCTCTCTGCCCTGACTGCCCAGTGTGAGAGGCAGAAAAACAGCCCCCAGATTTCCCCACATCCTAATCCCCCAGATCGTGATCTTGTATGGCAAAAGGGATTCTGCAGATTCGAGTACCAATCTTGAGGCGGAGAGACTGTCCTGCCTTATCTGAGTGGGCCAGCGCCGTCACAAGGGGATGAGCTGGAGTTGGAAGAAGGGGATGTGTGACAGAAGCAGAGACTGGGGGGGATGCTCTTTAGAGACGGAGGAAGGGGTCACAGGCCAAGGAACCCAGGCCGCCAGCGGGAGCTACAAAAGACTGGGAAACGCAGCCTCCCTCCACCGCCCCCTGCAGGCGCTGAGGCCCCTATGCGCTCTCCTATCCGGGTCCTCCCCCTGGAAGCTCTTCTTTTTTCTTTAAGGTTATTTTATTTATTTTTTTTTTAAAAAAAGTTATTTTATTTATTTATTTTTTAAGATTTTATTTATTTATTTGACAGACAGAGATCACAGGCAGGCAGAGAGAGGGGGAAGCAGGCTCCCTGCTGAGCAGAGAGCCCGATGCGGGGCTCAATCCCAGGACCCTGGGATCATGACCTGAGCCAAAGGCTGAGCCTTAACCTACTGAGCCACCCAGGCACCCCTGAAGCTCTCTTGATACTCATTTTAGCCTGATGGCACCTTGTACTCACTCATGGGAGAGGAGAAGGGACTCCGTGAGCCATCCGCCACTTCTCTGTTTCCGGCTTACAGACTCATCCAGAATCATTGTTCAGAGCCTTATTCCTTCACGGCCTCGGGGCCACCAAGGAGGCGGCTCCCGTACCTAGCAGGTGCAGAGCAAAACCAGGCTGTTGACCAGGGAGTTTCACGGCTCTGACTCTGGAGCGAGGGCATTGGAAGAACGGCCTGTTCCTTGTCCTGACTCTGCTGCCACCGGATTCAGATTAATGATTCGCTGGTGGCGTTCCCTTTCCTGGCCAGTCACTTCCAGGCGATTCTGCAAGGATCTGCGAGTTAACATTTGGAAAGAACTCCTTGAACTCCTCCATCAATCAAAAGCCTCCCAGGTAGTAATCTCGATGCCTTGTAATGAGTCCTTTTAAAACCCCAAAGCACCGAACACTCTGCCTGCTCCCTCGTCATGGGTCTTAGCTGCACGTGCCTGTGGTGTATCCACTTGGTTCCTTCGTAGCCGCAGTAACAGGACGCTTACGGGGCACCAGGCTGCGAGCTGCGCGCATCGTAGTCACCATCTGGTTGACTCAAAGAGATAAAGATCACCTGTGACCTGTGCTGCACGCTCCTGGGAGGAAAAAAAAGCCCCATGCTCCGGCTTCCTTCTACCCTGACATCACCAGCTACGGGAGGAGCTTCCCTGCGGGTACCTGCCTGGGGGTGTGGGGGTTGGGGGTGAGGACTCAGTAGACGGATGTCACTTTGTATAATTACAACAGAGCGAGGTGAGCTGTTACTGGAGAGACCACACCTGAGAGAAGCAGGTGGAGGCAACTAATAATTCTGCTCTTTTGGTAATTTACAGATTTTTTAGGATGTCCGGTGGGGGGCAGTGGCTGGGATCAGTTCCCGCCGTTCACGTACCTCTGCTCCTCAAGGCTGTTGCTAGAAGCACAACGCCAGGGTTCTGAGACACCGAGAAGCCAGACTTTCCGCAGGGAGGCTGTGCTCTGAGTCTTGTCTCTCTGGCCCGGAGCACCGCCGGGAAAGCTGTAAGGCACTTCTCAGAAGCACATTCACGGCTTGGCTCACTTTCTGAGAAAAAGACAGGAGGGTGAGGAGGGACTTTCAACTGGGAAAACCAGAGTAAATAAGGACGGATGACACCGACCTGTGCTACCTCCTCCTCAGGGAAGGTTTAGAGACGTCTTTGCACAGAAAGAACCAGCAGGTGGCACTGTTATTCTCTCGAAATGGTGCAGGGAGGGGTGTGTGTGTGTGTGTGTGTGTGTGTGTACCTGTGCACACATGTGTGCCAGGCGAGACCTTCCCTCTCTACCCAAGCTAGGCAGACACTCCGTCATCCGCCCCCATCCGCCCACGCCCCCTTCTCTGTCATCCCTCTTTTCTGTTCTCCGTCAAAAATTAGCAGAGAAGAGCAGGAAAACCCAGCAGAGATCACGACACCAATATCATCCAATTGAAGATACTCCCCCAGATGTCTTGGGAAAATCACTGAGGCCCTCATGCCCCCCCTTGAGTTCCCCCCACTCCTCCCCAGGCCCAGACGGGCCATACTCTGCTGCCTTCATGGCCCATTGCTCTGGTGGTTTCCTTCTTGTAGGCATATTTGCTTGAAAAAAAGACTCTAGACAGAGTGAGGACCTCAGAACAATGATTTAATGTCGGCTCTTCAGGCGCATTTCATAGCAGACAACCTGGATCTAAAGGATACATCCATAGGGAAAGTCCCCTTCCCCTAAAATCACGCCAGCATGGGAAAAGCCACCACCTCTGTCTTTGGGCAAAGCCGTTCTCCTCGGAGGTCTTAGGATTCCAGCCTTGTCCGAGAATCTGGGAGCACGGGCAGGTCTACAGGCCCTACAAGGGAGCCTCACACACATCGTGTTCCTTGCATTGATCTGACTCTTTCCCCACCTGCTTAACAGGCACTAAAAGCATCCGCTGAGACACTGCCTCCAGCCCGCTTCAAGGGCATCGACCTAATGGACTTGTCTCCTAGCGCAAACCTCCAAGGACTCAGGTAAGGCAAACCATTTCTAAAACTGGCGAGACGAAGGAGAGGCAGCGGCCGCTCTGGAAAGAGCCCACGGGTTGCTGAGTGTTTGAGTTCAAATCCAGCCTGCGCCGTCTCACCCGCTGGGGTGGGGGCCCAGCTCTGTCCTTCGGAATGCCCGAGTGCCCTTCCGCTGCGGTGGGGATGCCGTCAGCAATAAAAAGCCACCTTGGGAGGGGGTGGCTGGGTCTCTTGGGTCCTTAACATGAGTCTTCATCTCGTGACGTTTGCCAGGTTGAAACAAGGGTCCCTAAGGAACCGGCATTCGGGAAATTACTAAAACCAGCAAGGTCTCCCCGCAAAGACATTTATGTTTTAAGGGACTTCACATCTGACCCGGGGTCACATCTGACTCCTTGGGTGTGGTCTGGAAGCTTCTAGAGCAGCCGTGTTTTTAGATCTAGAAGCTTCCATGTTGAAGTACCGAGACGTCTAAAAAGCACCAGTGACCGAACGTTTCTCAAGCGTGTGTCTCGTGTCTGGTTCCCAACGTGGGCCGGCGCGGCGAGGCCTGGGTGCTCTGACGGCGCCCTCGAGGCTGGCGGACCCTTTGTTGTCCTGAAATAGGGCGCGCCTGGAAAGAGGGTGGGAGACGTTCGTTTGCTTTCGCGGTGTGGGGTGCGTGTGTAATCAAAGATCAATGGGAACAAGGAGGCGGGAGAGATGGACGGGAAGCGGCAGAGCTGGACGAGGCTTGCGGGGAGGGAGCCGTGATCACCACAAAATACAGGGAAGATGGAGCCGTGGGGGGTGGGGGGTGGGGTGGGCGCGAGGACTAGAATCCCTGCCGCGGAGGGCGCTGGAGAGAGAAGCTTGTAAGCAGCTCTGTGGGGAGAAGCGCTGAGGGGAAGAGTTAGTTTGGTCAGAAAATGCCAAGTGTAAGGAGTCGGGGCTGTAGGCCGGGACTGGCCTCCAGGCGGGGTTGTCCGGACCTGACCCTCTCCTCCTCCCCTCAATGGAAGGGAAATCGGCTCCCAGAACTCTCTAACACCTCTTCTCGCGGCCTGCAGCCAGGCCTGGCTGTGCCCTCCTTTTCAGCGCCTGAACAATGAGCTCGGTTATGGCCATAGGCCCTTCTTTGGCCTTCCCCGCCCCCCCCCCCCCCGGAGAGGGCCTGAGGACCCTAAAGACTTCCCCTCCCCGTCTTTAGGGTGTCTACCGCTCCCACCCCCTCGGAGAAGGGAAGGCCCTAGAAAGACGGGGCTCCTCCCTTCCTTCCCCCACTGCTTTTCCCAGCCGGGGCCTCCTCACCATGGAGCCGGGCCAGGCCCTGTTGCTGAGGGAACCCGCGGCTGGCCCAGCCCCCTTCCCCACAGAAATAACCAGAGGAGAGGAGCAAGGGATTACATTGCCCTAATCTCCAGGCTTCAGAGGAGGCTGGGAGCCTGGCCAGCGTGAGGTGGCAGCTCCCCGTTCGCCGAGACCACGCAGGAGGTCGCCGCCTGGCCCTACCTCTCCCCTCTTTTCCTCCACCTCCACCTCTGTCTCCTCAATCACAAACCCCCCAAAAAGGGAGACGACCAGTGCGGCTTCCCTAACACAGGAAGGGAGGGCCCAAGCCAGCCACCGCCAGGCTTCACCCACCTGACCTCTGCGGCTCTAGGAACGACGGGGACCCTGGCTGCCCTTACCAGAGATGCAGTTTTGCTTGGTTCTGACTCACCGTCTGCAAACGCGGGCGGATATGAGTCAGCCTGCCCCCACCTGCGGGGCTCAGCACTGCAGGTAGACAGGTGAGGGGGTGCTCCGTCCCAGCACCCCCGGCTCCAGAGACGGCCCCAGCCTGGCTAGGGTGAGGTCTTCAGCGCGGCCTTCAAGACCATCCTTAGATCCTTCGCTTTAGGGTCTAAGTCTCACAGTAGGACGGGTGGGTCACTTTCTGAAAATCCCCGTGCCCAGGCCCCACCCCAGCTAACAACGCAAACTCGGTTAGTCTGATGTCGACTCAGAGGAAGGGCTTCTAGAAGCCCAGGTCATTGAGGGAGCCCCTCGCGGAGACCCCTGGCAGCTGGTTTGGCGACCCCCGCTGTCAGCAGGAGACCTGGGACCGCAGTTGTCCTGGCCGGAGCCCAGTATTCTTCCTGCTCTATTACTTTTACTGCTTAAAAAAAAAAAAAAAAAAAAAAGGCAAACAAACAAAAACCTATTTTAAGGAATACACAACTTATGTAGGAATTGTACATAACACATGAAAGTATAAGGAAGGAATTACATCTCCCCTGAGCCCCCAACACCCAGAGTTAGGTACCGTTAACCCTTTGGGTTCTCTTTTCATCTATTGTCATGTACTTACTATAAAACAAGGTCAGGAAGGCCTGGGTGGCTCAGTCGGTTGGGCAGCCGACCCTTGATTTTGGCTCAGGTCACGATCTCGGGGTCCTGGGATCAAGCCCCACGATGGGCTCCATGCTCAGTGGGGAGTCTGTTTGGGATTCTCCCTCTCCCTCTTTCCCTGCTCTCCCCCCAACTCCGCTCTCTCTCTCTCTCTCTAAGATTTTATTTATTTATTTGATAGAGAGACAGGGGGAGAGGAATACACGCAGGGGGAGAGGGAGAGGTTACACACAGGTTACCTGTTGAGCAGGGAGCCCGATGCGGGTCTCAATCCCAGGACCCTGAGCCAAAGGCAGATGCTTACCTGACTGAGCCACCCAGGTGTCCCTCCTCTCTCTTTCTCTCTCTCAAATAAATAAAAAAATCTTTAAAACCAAGGTCATACAGGGGCGCCTGGGTGCATCAGTCAGTTAAGAGTCTGACTCTTGATTTCGGCTCAAGTCGTGATCCCAGGGTCGTGAGATCGAGCCCTGTGTCAGGCTCTGCGCTCAGCGAGGAGTCTGCTTAAGACTCTCTCTCTTCCTCTCCCTCTGCCCCTCCCCCCCTTTTTAAATAAATAAATACATCTTTAAAAACAAACAGGAGGTCCTAAGTGTGCACAGCTCTATGTCCTCTTCTCATTCCATTCCAAGCCGAATGCAGGACGGGCCTTTTACACACTGCTGGACATCACGTGGCCTGGCAGCGCTTTCAGCAGGCTATTTGGCAACGAGTATCAAGAATATTTTCAAATTATCACCCTTCAGCCCACTAACTCCACTTCTAGGAATCTGTCTTCAAAGAAAGATCAGATGCAGGCAAAAATTTATTTACAGAGACTTTCATCTTGGTGTTATTTATAAGAGCCAAAATTATCAACCTCATAAATGTACAAAATGTACAAGGGACAGTTTAATAAACTGTGGTTATTCATGAGACGGATACCCTGTGATCGTTAAAAAATCACGTTTTGGAAGACTGTTCGCTGGCTGTGAAAACGATGCTTTCCATGGTCCCTTCAGGCCCTGGGACGCATATGTTACAGGAATATCCTTCTTCTGATTCTACTGTAACCCTTCGGGAGGCTGTCAAGCCCATGATCTTTCCCCTCTAGATGACCCATAGCATTTTCTATATCAAATGTTTTGGCAGTTTGTTCTTTTTCTGAGCACTTAATACGTACTACTTCTCTTTCTGTCGGTGTGACTGTGTATTAGGAATGTGTGATCGCTGGTCCATGGACATGGGGGTCTATGGGGTGTCTATGGAAGACAGAGAGAGATTCTGTAAACTGCTGAGGACCCGAGCCCTGAGTTCCACATCTTCTCTCTGTCTGCTTTTCAGTTCCAGCTTGTCTAAAACTGAAACCATCTTCCTGGAATCTATTCCAATTCCACAAATCAGTGTTTGAGGATAGACTTCCCGCCCCAGGCGGGCTCTCCTTCTGGCATTACCATTGCTATAGGGGAATTTCCTAAACCATTCTCCTTTGGGACACTCAGTTTCAAAGTTCTGGAGCCTGAATTGTCCTCCCATTTGGACTTTCCATGTAGTTTCTTGTCAGCTGGGTTCCAAGACACAAGCAGAAATCGCCAGTCTTCTTCCAGGCAAGGCCTGGAAATAACTAGCACAGCATAACCTCCACCATATGCATTTGTCAAAGCAGTCATAGGCCAGGTTCAAAGGGATGAGAAAGTAGACTCCGCCTCTTCAAGAGGGAGACGCCAGCGTGTGCGGGGAAGGAAAGAAGGGGTGGCAGTCATCTTTTGAGACAACACGTAGGGTCTTTGTGATTCCGTAGCTTTTTTTTTTCCTAAGAATGTTATTCATTCATTTGACAGAGGGAGAGCGAGAGCATGAACAGGGAGGAGGGTCAGAGGGAGAAGGAGAGGGGGAAGCAGGCTCCCTGCTGAGTAGGGTGCCCCGATGCAGGACTTGATCCCAGGACCCCGAGACCATGACCTGAGCAGACATAACCAACTGAGCCCCCCAGGCGCCCCATCCCATAGCTTGTCTAGTAGAGATGCTCAACAAATATTAAACAATTACTGAACTCTTTTTTTTTTCCAGTGTCGTTAACTTAGTGCTGCTGTAGTTTCAGGTGTACAATAGAGCGACTCAACAATTCCACAGAGTACTCAGTGCTCATCACGATAAGTGTCTCTTTAATCCCCTTCACTTATTTCCCCCATCCCCCTGCCCAGGGCCTCCCCTCTGGTAACCAACTGTGTGTTCTCTAGAGTTAAGAGTCTTGTTTTTGGGGTTGTCTCCCCCTCTCTCTCTTTTTTCTTTTCCTTTGCTCATTTGTTTCTTAAATTCCGCACATGAGTGAGAGATGGTATTTGTCTTCACAATTACTGGACTCTGAAGGCTTGTACCTCTCATCTGTCAGTCACTTGGACGGCCATCTTGAATTGTGAGTCGACTTTTCCCTGGTGTTCTCATGAGTTATGACGTTCCAGATAAATAGGAAGCTCTTTGAGGGCAAGGCCTCTCGGTACAAAATGCATTTTTGTGTTGCCCCCACAGAGTTCTACACACGGTACGTGCCACAAACGTGCAGCCCCCGGTTTCCTTCCTTCGGGCAGCCCTAGCCCTGGGAAGAGAACAGAAGGGCTGCTTTCACTGAATTTTCGTACAACACAAGGCTCCTTAAGTTCCAGGGAAAATTGAGAGAGACAGTCCCTTTGTTCTCCAGCCCTGTGCAGAGCTGGGCCCAGAGCCTTCCAGAGGGGGAAGCTGCAGACTGGAGGGGGGCGTGGCATGTGGAGGAAATTCCATTCTAGACCCTCATTTCCGAAACTGCTCTGTGATTAGCCAGGCTTTGTGACGGCCCAGTCCAGAGGCAGAGAAAGGCTGGCCCCCAGGTCATAAAAGCACCGGGAAGATACAAACGCAGCCCCTTTACAGCCTCAAGCAGGAGGTGAAAAGATTTGCTTTGTTGTTTGTTTGTCTCTCAGACTGAAGCCAATTTTTCCAATTACCTTTTTTTTTAAAGTTTACTAGAGTTTATATTTTAAGTGCATTTCTTCTCAAAAAACAACAAAAACAAAAACCAGGCCTCTGTAACACATTTTCTCCCCTTTGGTTCCAAGGACTCAAGCCTGGTCTCAGCCGCAGGGAGGGTGGGCCTAAGGTCACATGTCAGAGGTCAGGGGGCCCCCTGATTGTTCCCAAATGCGCTTTCCAGTAACCATAGATTTGAACTTTGCATTGTTGTGGGGGCCCTCGGGAGAGAGCTGGGGGGGGTGGGGGAGGCCATCTCTGCCCCTTCAAAGGCGGCTGGCTCTGCTTTCCCTGGGCCCACGTTTCCATCCTGAACCCAGTCCTCGTGGGGCTCCCGTGGGTGGGGGCGGGGTGGGACTTGGAAAGGACAGTCCGTGGAATCCCAAAATGCCAATCTTGCAGATTGGACTGTGCCGTTGGAGCTGGAAACACTCAGGATCAGCGGCGGAGGCCAGTCCCCTGATGGCTTTCTAAAGTCTGGGGATATTTGCCCAGAAAGCCAGCAAAGGTTGTTGCTGGCCCAGAACCAACCAGGAGCTCCCCACTTCTCAGGCCAGGGAAGGATTCTATGAAGTGTAGGGAATGCAGGGTGAAGAGGTTCAGAAATGAACCCAAGTTCCGGCCTTACCCAAGGCTAGTAGGGTTGGCTAGATGAGATCGTACAAGTCCAAGGGGAGGTGAAAGACTGCAGCCCGTCCCTCCGAAACCAGGATCTCCACCCATGCCAGAAAGGCTACCATAAAGAGGACGTAAATTTCTACTATTGATACCGACGAGTGTGTAAGATACATCGTTAAGTGCAAAACGCAAGCTGCCGAGCGCTCTGGCCAGTGCATGCCCCTTCTAGAGCCGGAATGCGCACACACATATGACATACATCAGAACGTTGAGAGAAGCATCCCTGACTGGTGGCATTTCAGTGACATCTTGCCTTTTCTTTTTCTGCATTTTAGAATTTACTTACACTGCACGTGTATTCCGTATAGATATACGTTAAGAGAAATTCTGGTGTTCATGAATCATTCCTTTAGTTCCCGGTTTTTCCAAACTGTGGTTTAAAGCCACCAACATCATCTGGGGTGCCCCGGGGGGCACAGTCGGTTAAGCGTGGGACTCTCGATTTCGGCTCGGGTCACAAGCTCAGGGTCGTGAGATCGACCCCCGCAATGGGTTCCGTGCTCAGCGGGCACTTGGCTCTCCCCATCCTCTCTTGCACGTGTGCACGCATGTGTGTGCTCACTCAAATAAATAAAATATTAAAAAAACGCAAAAAGGCACCAGCATCAGATTCAGAGAGCTTGCTGGAAAGGAGGGTCCCTTGGTTGTAGCTCGGACCTACGAAGCCCGAATCCGGCCTGCCTTCCCTGCTGCCCCTTCGGCCCTCCCTGCCCGCCTTCTGCACATCGAACCGGCCCTGACAGAGCAGACCAGGCCCCTGCTCCTCCCCTTGCCCTTGCCCTTGCCCAGCAGTCCACAGACAGAGCCTCCCGCTCTCAGCCTCCCCTCCTTTCCTTAATGAACTCTTCTCTTGGCCTCACTTCTCTTCTTTGACCAGAAGGACTGACTGCACGAGCTGATTCCCTAATGCCTTAAGTCAAGGGAACCGAACCCGGCTGGTGGAAGCCTGGCCCGTGGGTCTGACCCTGCTCCTGGATAGACGCGTGACCGGAGCTGAGGTACTGCGCCCCTCCGTGTCGTAGCTTCCCCCCGTGGTAACAGGGGGACAGTCCCGCTACCTCGCAGAGCAGTCTCTGCGGGGTTTAAAGATCAAGACTGTGTGCACACAGAGACTCTGGTATGTGGCGGCTGTCCCGTGAAGCCTGCTATTCCCAACCTGCACCGAAGAGCTCTGGAAGGAGTCTGAGACGGGCCTCCCAGACTCCTCAGGGAGTATAGAAATAATGCGGATGAGTAAGTCTTCCCCCCAGATATTCCGAATTCACCCCTCTCACGTGAGGCCCCAGGACCTGACACTTAGCAAGCAGGCTGGCGATTCGGTCACACCTGGCCAGTGGTCCCTGCTCACGCCTGGAGGAACGCTGGTCTAGATTGTCATCGGCAACACGGAAGTAACTACAATCCTCCGTCCCCGTACGGAGGCACTTCCTGCTGCGGCAGCCGACCATCGCCGTCGTACAACTGCACAAGCGGGCTGGGGTCTGGAGGACCTGAGCTGGGCCCGGCCGGCTGTGGTTCCGAGCGAGGGTCGGGGTCCAGGTCTGCGCCACATGTCTTTCATCCTTCCTGGACCATCGGACCCCCCCCCCCCCCGCCCCGGGCATGTTCTTCTCATGCCACACTTGCTCACAGTCCATCAGCCACGCAAGCCCATGGCTCCCGACATCAATGGGAAGAGGGAGAGATGGGATACTCTGCCCCAGAGACGGGAAAATAAAGCTGAAAATAAAGCCTTATTTCTATCAGCCAGGACTCAACAAACTGTAGCCTGCCGGCCACGTTGGCCTCCAGCCTGTACAAGAAGGACTCGTACGTTTTCTAGGAGTTGTGAAGAAAAACAGAGTGAACAGGAACAGCGACTGTATGTGGCCCATGAAGTCTAAAATGTTTACTTTCTGGCCCTTTAAGGAAAAAGTTGGTTTGATTTCTACTGTAAACCATCAAAATGTCCAGGTTTTTTGGTTACACAGCATTACTGCACAAATATAGATGAATAATTTCATATTTTTGTTTTTAAAGTAGGAGGAATTTCATTCTACTTTTGATTTCAGCATTGTGAGTTCGAGCCCCACATTGGGTGTAGAAATTACATTAAAAAAAACAACAACAAGGGGCACCTGGGTGGCCCAATGGGTTAAAAGCCTCTGCCTTCAGCTCAGGTCATGGTGCCAGGGTCTTGGGATCGAGCCCCACATCGGGCTCTCTGCTCGGCAGGGAGCCTGCTTCCTCCTCTCTCTCTCTGCCTGCCTCTCTGCCTACTTGTGATCTCTGTCTGTGAAATAAATAAATAAAATATTTTTTAAAAAAAATAAAAAAATTAAAACAACAACAACAACAACACCACTACGACTATACATTAAGTAAGAAGGACTTAAAAATGTTTCTAAGATGGGGCACCTGGGTGGCACAGTTAAGTATCCAGCTCTTGGTTTCAGCTCAGGTCGTGAGACTGAGCCCTGCATCGGGTTCCACGTTCAGCACAGAGTCTGCTTGGAAGTCTCCTTCCCTCTCCCTCTTTCCCTCCCACTCATGCTCTCTCCCCTTCTCTGTCTCTCTCTTTAAAACAAATAAATCTTAAAAAAAAAAAAAAAAAGTTTCTAAGCCATGGAGTAGAACGATGGAGAAGGAGCAGGGGAACAGGGTTGTAAAAACAGAAGAGAGGAAAGTTAATGAAAGGAGAATGGATCTTGGAAGAGAAGAGTCTGTAAGGAGGAAGGGACAATGGTGAAAGTATGTTGGCAACTGGTCAAAGGGAGAAGGGGGGGGTAGGATCAAGGTGTGGTGTGTTGTCAAGGAGAAAGAGGACAAGACAGGATTATCCGGGGGTAGGACTGTCCAGGGGCTAGGTGTCAGGGAAAATCAGCAGAAGAGAATCCTGGTGTCCTTGTAGTAGAGTGCTGGGGTTTTCTAGTAGACCTTCCAAGAATTATCAGACTGTGGGGATGTGCACCTTGGATTATTTTTGACTGCCTGAGCTATTTAATAAATCTATCGGGAAAGAAGTTAAGTTATAGAAAACTGACACCACCAGTTTTCCCTGTCCATAGGAACACACAGACTCCCATTCCCGGCAGTGCAAAGGCACTGTATGCTGTGGAGAACAGACATCTCTGTGAGTCAAATTCTCGCTTGAATCAGTTTTACCATCTTACTGATTTCCACATTGACAGATGAGTTATATAAAATCTTTGACTCTTGTCTATTTCATAGCTGTATGAAAGTCATAACTTCACCATTTAAGAAAATTCTCGTTTAGCATTATCTAAGGGATCTCACTGGACAGTCACTACAGCCCTGTGAGGCCATTACTGCCGCCTTTGTTATACCACCATTTTGAGGATGAGAGCTTAAGGTCATACTAGCAGAGAGTGGCCGAGTCCAGGCAGGAACTTTGGGAGTCTTCTGACTTCAAATCTGCTATTTTTTCCACTGCTGAGTTAAAAAAAAAAAAAAGGCACCACTATCACGTTATTCATTTGCTTGTCATTGATGAGCACAGGAACTGTGACTTAGGGAGCACACAGACCTGGCATTCTTGGGCCCATGCTGGTTCATATGCAGATGCTGGGAAAGAGACCCCAACAGCGTTAACTGTGACCCTGCCAGAGGGAAACAGCTCTTAAAATCAGTAGGACTGCATGATGAGGCCCAGCGCCAGGAGGAAATGGGTCTCCACTTACTCTTTTCTTCCCTGACAGATCATCAAACTAAAATTCTCAACAGCTGAATGCCTAACAAGTACTTTCCAGAGTCTTTTTGTTTTGTTTCTGCCACAAATCAATGCTCCCCTCTCCGGGTCCCCCCACCACCTCCCCCTGCCGTATGTCAGCATTTCAGGTGATTTCACTCTGAAGCATTCTGCATTTTTTCTCAGCATGATCCCTTGTTTTCCACGAGAAGTCCAACATTTCATGAACACCTATGGGGAATGAGCTAGACGTTGTACAGGGGACTTGACAGATGTCACCTATGTAACAGTCCATAAGCTCTGTAGTTGCTCAACCAGCAAATGTTCAGAAGACACGTGTAATAACATTAGCGATGCAAACATGGAAACAAAACAAAACAGGATCTCCACCTCAGGTGTGGAGTCTAAGGGAGAGACTTGCAGGCAAACAGACAATTACAACACAACGTGCTAATCAAGGGTTGGTGCGCGCATGGAGAAACCAGCCCCTGCGTGTTTGAGAGGATCATGGAAAATTTCATGGTGATAGGATTTGCACTGAGACTTGAAGAAGAAGCAGGAATTTGCCTGGAAGAGAGAGGAGGAGGTGCCCAGAAGCTTCTAGATGGAGAGCAGTGCAGTAACAAAGGGCAACAGAGTACAGGGTATCTAGGAGGCAGAAAACAGCCTGGAGTGGCGGCAGCAATCAGGATGTGGAGAAGAATTCCAGATATGAAACCAGGCAGGTGGGCAGGAACAAGTCGGGGCAGGACCACGATGTGGAAATTTGCCTGCAGGCAGCGACCAAGAGTCTTTGCAGCCAGCAAGGGCGGAGGGTACATCCTGCACCAAAATACCCACGGGTCCCTTCAAAGGAAGGCAAAGGCGCCTGCAGGGAGACGGTCATACCCCGCATGACTGGATCAGCACCTGAATTTCCCGCCTCTGTCCAAATCCCGAAATAGCTGCCATGGTACTTGTCTCTTGGCACTATTACTTGGGCTACTCTTTTTGGCTCGTCTTTTGGGCTGTTGGGGCTGTGATAGCAAAATACCACAAACACAGTGGCCTATACACAACACAAATCCACTTCTCGCAGGCTGGGAAGCCCAAGATGAAGGCGCTGGCAGATTCGATGTCTCTCCTCACAGACAGTGATGTGGGTCCTCTAGTGGCCGAAAGGGCGAGGAAGCTCTCTCAGGCCTTCCGTGGAGGTTTGCCAATCCCATTCCCCAGGGCTCCACTCTGCTGACCTAATCGCCTCCCAAACGCCTCGCCTCCTAATACCATCACCTCGGGAGTTAGAATTTCAACCTGTAAATGTGGGGGTGGGAGAGCCAACCATGGAGGCCGTGGTGGTCCTCAGGATAGGTACTTGAGTGAACGTGAAGACGTTGGTTTGTGCAGATGGAAATATTTTCTGTCACTGGATTATTTCTCCATGGCCTGAGGCCTCCAGGCCTCTACCGTGGTATTTTAGGTTGGGAAGGAAGAGGGCGAATGTCCCATGAATCAGAAGGAGGAGTACACGGTCACGGCAGAGCCAACTGTGAACACAGCAGATTACCTGGCAGAAGCCAACCGATGTCTTCACCATCTTTTTCTCAAGGTCTTCAGAGAAGCTAACAGGCAGGAAGCAAACGTCCCCCCCTTGGAAAGTGATATCTCCGGGGACCTCTCAGGCCACACCTCACTGTGTTCCCTTCCCTCTCCCCATCTACCACTGCCCGCCCCCCGCCCCTCTCTGCCCTCCCCACCTCTCACCCTCCCGAGGAGAAGTCTGCAGTAGGCCTGCTTCCTTCTCTGGCCTCCTCATCCATCAGGGCACTGGTGAAGAGTCTGAAGAGATAAAAAGAGAAGGAATTCGTCTGCTCCCTAGAGAGGGCCTGCCTCAGCTGCCTGACAGCTTCATCTCCCCTGGGTTCTGGAACATTCCTTTTATTTTAATGTGCTGCCTTTTGATGAAGTACTGTTGAAAAGAAACAGAATTTTGGATAATTGGGCAGTAGCAGCACCTTTTACAGCAAAACAGATAGACTCTGTGAGTAGTGTCTGTGATAAAACACCATAGGGGACAGCCCGTGAATTTTCAGCAACCAGGGGGATTATAGTCCTGTAACCCCTCCTTAATGAAATTCTCCCTTCTTGAATCCTTTTCTATGATTCTGATGCCAGAAAGAGAGGGGAGGGGTGGCTCAGTCAATTAAGCATCTGACTCTTGATCTCGGCTCAGGTCTCCATCTCAGGGTGGTGAGTTCGAGCCCCAAGTTGGGCTCCAGGCTGAGTGTGGAGCCTACCTGATTAAAAAAGAGAGAGAGAGAGAGAGAGAAGGGGGTGGGGAGTGTGTACCCATCCCTCCATAGAGCACCTGGGGAGCCCCAGCATCATCTAAATGTGGGGGTTGATGTTACAGCTGGAGCCACCCAGCTCATCCCTGACACCACGCCCCATCGCTGTGCTCGCACATACCCTCTTCTCAGACCGCCTCACGGGTGATTCTTCTGTGATTTGCCAGGCCCGATTCACGTGGCCTTTATTCCTGCATTTCCCTGCACGAGCCCACATGTATAGTCCCAGGAAGCGGAAAGATTCTGAAGGCAGCAACTGTCTCTGTAGTATCCGGCCCAGTGTCTGATAGGCTGGATTCATTCTATTGCTGGGGAACAAATGTCCCAAAGGTAACCAGTTAAAACAGCACCTGTTTGTTAACTCAGGTGTAGGTTAGGCTTAGCTGGGTTCTCTGCTCTGGGTCTCACTTGGCTGAAAACAAGATGGCAGCTGGGCCGGGTCCTGGGGAAGAAGCAATGTCCAAGTTCATTGAGGTTGTTGGCAAAATTCAGCTCCACGTGGCTGGACGACTGGAAGTCCCCATTGCCTTGACCCACGAGGGGTCACTGTGAGCTCCTAGGGGCCACTCTGGTCTTTGCACACGACAAGCTAGCAAAGGTACAGCAAATCTTTCTTACCCTCTCAGTCTCTCTGACTTCCCCTTTTGCCATCAGCCCAGTAAAACTCTCTGCTTTTAAGGGGCTCCTGGGATTCAAGTAGGCCCACTCAGATTCTCTCCCTTTTGAGTAATTCTTTTTTTTTTTTTTTAAAGATTTTATTTATTTATTTGACAGACAGATCACAAGTAGGCAGAGAGGCAGGCAGAGAGAGAAGGGAGGAAGCAGGCTCCCTGCTGAGCAGAGAGCCCGATGTGGGGCTCGATCCCAGGACGCTGGGATCATGACCTGAGCCGAAGGCAGAGGCTTTAAACCACTGAGCCACCCAGGCGCCCCCCTTTTGAGTAATTCTAAGTCAACTGATTAGTAACCTTAATGACACCTGCAAAACTCCTTTTTCCCATGTTATGCAACATAATCAGGGTATGGAATCTCATCTTTTTTCTTGACCCTGAAATTAGGAATGGAAAAGCAGGGGAGACTTTGCTTTCCTAAATTGGGCCAGGCTGGTCAATGGTTTTTCAGTTTTTAAAAATGCCCATTTCAGGGCACCCAGGTGGCTCAGTTGTTAAATGTCTGTCTTCGGCTCAGGTCGTGATCCTGGGGGTCCTGGGATGGAGCCCCGCATCGGGCTCCCTGCTTGTCAGGAAGCCTGCTTCTCCCTCTCCCACTCCCCCTGCTTGTGTTCCCTCTCTCACTGTCTCTCTCTCTGTCAAAAAAATTAGTAAAATCTTAAAAATAAATAAATAAATAAAGCCCATTTCAGGGGCATCAGGCTGGCTCAGTTGGTAGGGCATGCAACTCTTGATCTCGGGGTCGTGAATTCGAGCCCCACATTGGGCATAGGGCTCACTTGAAAAAATAAAAATAAAAAAGAAAGATGTCCATTTCTCCTCCCTCAACCATGTCTCCTTAGAGCTTGGACCTGGGCTGGACTGGAGGCCTTGCTTCACAGTAAAACGTTTCCTAGGTTCTTTCGATTGTTTGTTTTTGACCAGAAGTCTCCCCGCGTCCCGATGTCCTTTTGCCCAGTCTCATGTGCTCTACCCTGTGCCAGGGCTCCTTCCCTTTCCCCTTCTTTTCTCTTCCGTACTTCCTGGAAGTTTTTCTTCCCCTTTGCTTGAAGGTGAGGGAATCTCCCAATCCCCCCTCTAGATGCCACCAGTTCTGATCTCACCCCACATCTCTGTTCACTCTGGACCTCAGGTGCCCAGCAAGGGTAGCCCTCCGTAGCCATCTGGTCATTGAATGAACAGGCAAGCGAATGGATGGGTGGATGCTCTTCTGATCTATTACTCGTTACTGTCAGTACCTTGAAGCTTTCGGATCATTCATTTATTTGTTACTTATCCCCGGGAATGCAAAGGTGAACAGGATAAACATTTGTTCCCAGGCTACTGGAAGAACGGGGGCTCAGTGGAGGATCTGGGGTGTCTCCCCTTTGGGATAAACTTTGCCAGCCCAAAGGTGTCTATAAATCCAACATCTAGGAGTACAAGCAACTGTCAAAGATAATCATTAAGACTCCAGGTCCGCCAATCCAAGGGTGATAGGATTCCTTTCTTTTGTGAAATACAGCATTCTTATTGTTTCCCCCTAAAAGAGACACTTTAAATTTGCTTCCCACCAGGTCTGTAGCTGGTGGCTAATGTGGCTGAAAATGTTATTGAGCCCAGGGAGGAAATCCAATGCCCTGGGGCCACGGGGCTGAATGGCAGCCTTGTTTCCAAGCGCATTCTCCTTTGTCTGCCTGGCCTCTCAAATGACATGTTTGGACACAAAGCCTCTTAGGTAGAAATTACTACATTTGCAGGCGTTCCTAATTTGGAGTGAGGTTTATTTTTTCAAAGTCTTTGTTCAAGATTAAGCTTCAGTGACGTTTTACAGCTGAGTTGCAACTCTCATTTGGAAATAGGTTTTATTACGATATTTATTAGTGCTCTTGTTGATTTTTTTTTTTTTTTTTAAGGTTCCTCTTTGAAAGAGAGCCATCCTGCATGGAAATCTCCCAGTGAGGCTTTCACTTTCTTCCCATTGAGGTCATTTTCTTAACCTCTCAGAGATATTTATCTTTAGGAGTTTAAAACCTTTCTGTGTAAGGAGAGCAGAGGGGAGACAGTTGATAGGGCCTAGGAAAGTCAGAATCCTTGGGGAATTTGGGGAAAGAGAGGCCATTTTCTTAATGACTATTATTCTCAGCCCCCATAGATTAAGTGTTTCCTTAGCCGTGAGGACAGGTTTGGGCCAAGGGCCCTGGGAGCACAGGAATCACGCCTGTTGTATTTGACAGCGTCTTTGCCACTCACCAACTGTATCACACTGTATATTCTAATTTTCCGTATTCCTTTTTCTTGTTGTTTTTTTTAAAGATTTTACTTATTTATTTGACACAGAGAGAGAGAGAGAGAGAGAGAGAGAGAGCACGGAGGGGGGCGGGCAGGCAGAAGGAGAGGGAAAAGCAGGCTCTCTGCTGAGCAGGCTGCCGGATGCAGGGCTCGATCCCAGGACCCTGGGATCATGACCTGAGCCGAAGGCAAATGCTTAACGACTGAGCCACCCAGGCGCCCCTAATTTTCCACATTCTTGATGTTCTAGCACCTGGGGGCTTGTTGACTGGGGAGAGACTGTCCCTCCCTGGTCCAGCCAATTCTGAAAGCCGGCCCACTTCTCTCTTGGAGTACTCCTTTCCTACATGAGCTAACCAAACAGAGCCCGTACTCCGAAGCACTGCCTCTAAATAGTCCTTATACTCCAGGATGCAATAATCCTCTGCCCCAAGTATCCCAGGGCCTAGGGACCAAACCACCAGTGACAACCCCTATGCTCCATAGCGCACAGAAATGTTCAAACCCGCCAATCCTAAACCTGTCTATCCTGCTTACACTGCCTCGACCATTCCTTCCCAGAAAACCACAGTAAAGGCTCTCGTCCGTGCTTTCCACTTTGCCCCTTCTGCCTCCTGACCACCACTGGTGTCTCCTGTGTGGTCCTGTGTGGTCCTGTGTGGCCCCGTGTGGCCTTGTGTGGCGCCGTGTGGCCCTTTGTGGCCCCGTGTGGCCCTGCGGCCCCATGTGGCATGGTATCCCTCTTGTGTCTGGAGAGCTGCACGTGGCAAATTGTCCCTCCAATGGCAGTTTTCTCCTCATCTTCTGGCCTCCCCCTCCCCGAAGAGTCACACAATCCACACTTTTAAAACACCAGCACTGCTCTCAGACACACGGGCACGAAGTAAGAAAGAAAGGGAAGGAAGGCTAAGACCGCGGACGGTCACTTCCTTCCGGAAGGCTGGAGAAGGAGGGGCACCTGTGAAGGAGAAGGGGAGGTGACCAGTGTTTTCTGACTCTGGACATGACCCAGCTAAGCTTCATCGAGGGCTTATAAATGGCCAGTACAGCAAACTCATTTTGCTGATGGGCAACTAAGAGCAGTTAAATAATTTGTCCTAGGCCCCAGAGCCACTCTCGTAGGCCGCGATTAACTCATTCTTATTTCCTTAATGCTCAACGCCCGTGACAACCCAACCCTGGGCTTTCTGTGTTGGCCCCTACCACGTACGGCCTTCACCTTGTGTGGGAGGTTCTGCCGGGCTCTATCCCAAAATAGCTTTGCCATCCACCAAATCCCCTAAAACACAAGGATGAAGATTTATGGCTCTACGCTTCCTCCCCAAGTTCCTTCAAACCATCAGTCCGTGCTATTCCCGAGAACCCGCCACGTCCTCCTCTCTGAGCTAGATGCAGTCAGACGATCTGAGCATGACACGATCACGATCGGCACCTGGAGACTCTGCAGTCGCACCTGGGATATACAACTAAACCGAGGTGACCGAGACCAGATAACACAAGGGCGTAGGTCGTCAGCTGCCAAACTGCGTGGCACACAGCGTGCAAGAAGAAAGTATAGAAGAAAACTGGAGACTTCCTAGAATAGGTGAAACTTGATCAGGACCTTGAAGGATGGGGAGCAGGTGAGTGAAGGAAGAGATAAAAGGATTATTTTTAGACGGTATGGTGGTTCCTAAAAAATTAAAAATAGCATTATCACCTAGCCACATAGCCCACTTCCGGGTATGTGCCCACAAGAATTGAAAGTAGAGACGCAAAGAGATATTTGTCCCTACCAGCGTCATTCACAGTAGCCGAGAGGTGAAAACAACTCAAGTATCCGTGGACGGATGAATGGGTAAGTGTGGTCCGTATTATTACTCAGCCTCCAAAAGGACGAGAAGTCTGACACAGGCACGAACCTTGAAGACATCATGGTGAGTGAAATAAGCCAGTCACAAAAGGACAAATATTGTGTGATTCCATTTCTTTGAAATAGATTCATAGCGACTGGAAGTGGCATGCTGGTCACCAGGGGTGGAAGAGAGAAGAAAATGGAAATTTATTGTTTAATAGGTGCAGAGCTTCTGTTGGGGATGACAAAAACGTTCTGGAATAGATACTGCTGACGGTTTCACGACATCACCTACTGCCACCAAACTGTACACTTAAAATGATGAAAATGGTAAATTTTAGTCATGTTCATCTTGCCATAATAAAATAATTTATTATTATTATTATTATCATCATTATTATTATGGATAGAGAGAGACAGTGTGCAGGCGAGGAGGCCGGGGAGTGCAGAGGGAGAGGGAGAATGGCAAGCAGGCTCCACACCCAGTCAGGAGCCCCATGCAGGGCTGGATCCCACAACCCTCAGACCGTGACCTGAACTGAAATTAAGAGTCCATGCCCCTTGACTGACCCACACAGGTGCCCACCCCCCCAAAAATTAATTTAAAAAAAAAAACAACTTTGTTGTATCCCTTTAAGGGTCAAACCTTGAAAACCTTTGTTTTTAATGGAAGCGTTCTCAGACAGATGACGCATGCTCCTGCTCTCTTAAACCAAGCATAGCAGTCATGACCTCGACATCCCTGGGGGTCCGCAGTGTGGGCTGGGCGACATCAGCCGATCTCCGAGGTTACCGCCGAGAATCCGTTGGACAAGTTACCCAATGCCCTGGCACCATCTGGCTGTCCAGCGCGTTGTCTGTCTCCTTCCCAGTTGCCTGCATCTAGCACACTGCCTTTCAAACTTGCTGTTTTATGTTTCTGATCTATGGTGAGCTGGGAAAGCAGAGAGGCCAGTGTGTTCAAGCGAGGTGCGATAGAAGCCTGAACAGGTTCCTCACCAAGCTGGTGGGGGCTCCTGAGCAGGCACTGCACCAACCTTTGTGCCATGCAAGTCCGATGGCGGCAAACCCAAGCGCTGTGCCTGCAAAGCATGGGTGGATGGGTGACTGCTCACTGCCCTGGAGTTGGTCCAAATTCACCTCATAGTCTGACCCCAGCATCTTGGGCCCGCTCACCACATGGCCATCCGTCAGCACCCCCAAACCCTTACATGATATTCATGGTCACTTTCATGGCTCCAGTACTCCAGGTCCTGGCAGATCCAGGTGCCGGCCTGATCTCCAAATTCTCACAAAGTTTTCTCATTCTTTGTAGTACGTCTTTATAAAACGGTGCACTCCTGGGGCGCCTGGGTGGCTCAGTCGGTTAAGCGTCTGCCTTTGGCTCAAGTCATGATCCCAAGACCCTGGGATTGAGTCCCATGTGTTCCCTGCTCAGCAGGGAGTCTGCTTCTCCCTCTCTGACTGCGTCTCCCCCAACCCCATGTGGGTGCTCTTGCTCTCTCCCTGTCAAAATAAATAAATAAAATCTTTTTAAAATGGGGGTGGGGGGAAGAAGGAAAGAAGAAATGGTGCACTCCTCAAGTTCAAATTCAAATATCACCGTGGTTGGCCCCACCCTAACCTCTACCCCAAACTCTCCTCCAACCCTAAATTAATCACTTCCTCCTCAGGACACCAATGCATTCATTTATATCTCGGGCAATCTTAAATTAAGAACTGGCTTCTTGCTCAGCAGGAGGCTGTGGGCAGAACAGGCATGTAAAGGGTCATACCGAGTGCACTGAATTCTGGTTAATTGACTGACCCTCCTGCTGTAAGATAGTGTCTTAGTTTTGTATCCCGGTGCCTTGAATAGGGAGACATTCATTAACTGTTTGCTAAATTGAAATGAATTATTGAGAATACACTACAGATTAAGCACCTAAATTTAGATGACCAGAGAAAAAGAGATAAGAGGAGATTGTATTGGAACCAATGATAAACTTAATCAAATTCGTGTTTATGACCCTAGAGATTGCATCAACCTGTGAAAATCTAAATGATGAGTTGGAAAGATATTTTGAGGCAGAAGTAAGACTCATGCCCCTCGCCTATTGTCAGCATGCCCTCTCCCACATGTGCCAAGCCTCTTTGTACCTGTCCCAGGTAGGAAGAATACACTTGGTGTCCGTAAACTTGAAACTCCCCATCCATGAGTTTTTCCACTCTTCCATCTTCATAAGCTGTAGGAGATCCCAAGCATTTCTTTTTTTTTTTAAGATTTTATTTTTTTAATTTCATTTATTTATTTTTACTAGAGACAGCACGACAGGTGGGAGGGTCAGAGGGAGGAGCAGACTCTCCACTGAGCAGGAAGCCCAAAGTGAGACTTGATCCTGGGACTCCAGGACCAAGACCTGAGCCAAAGGCAGTTGCTCAACTGACTGAGCCACCCAGGTGTCCCAGGGATCCCAAGTATTTTATTTATTAGGCAGAGAGAGCATGAGAGAGCACAAGCAGGGGGCGTGGCAGAGGGAGAGGGAAAAGCAGGCTCTCCACTGAGCAGGGAGCCGGATGCGGGACTCAATCCCAGGACCCTGAGATCACGACCTGAGCCGAAGGCAGATGCCCAATGGATTGAGCCATCCAGACGCCCCCATTCACATATTTTTAAGTAGGCAATATGCTCACAGGATATAAAATTCAAATGGTTGAAAGGTATGAGACTGGAAAGTTATATCCAGTTCCCCTCCTCAGTGTAAACACTGACTGCTTTCTTGGGTATCCTTCTAGAGATCATCTTAGCTTATAAAAGGAAACCCATATTTTTTTTCTTGTCTAAGCAAATGGAAGCACACCAGACGCCAGCTTTTCTCAACTTTGGCTGGACACTAAAATCATTTGGGGAAGCTGTTCCGAAAGCTTAAATCAGAATCTCTGGGGGAGGGACCCAGCCATCAGTATTTTAAAAATCCCCAGGTGATTCTAATGCACATCCTGCGTCAGGAAGTAATGCATACACATTGTTCGGCAGACTTTTTTTTTTTTTCTAAAAATAAGTCTTCAAGATCTTTTCACATCGATGTGTAAGAATCCCACCCCCTTTTTTAAAACAGCTACAAAGCATCCATTGGCTAGATGGAATACAAGGATACTTACGAGTATCAGGTTTTTCCCAGTATTTCGCTCTTAAAAACGGTGCTGCATGGGGCGCTTGGGTGGCTCAGTGGGTTAAAGGCTCTGCCTTCGGCTCAGGTCACGATCCCAGTGTCCTGGGATCGAGCCCCGCGTCGGGCTCTCTGCTCCGTGGAGAGCCTGCTTTCTCCTCTCTCTCTCTCTGCCTGCCTCTCTGCCTACTTGTGATCTCTCTCTGTCAAATAAATAAATAAAATCTTTAAAAAAAAATGTCGATGGCACCTTCTTAAAAAAAAACAAAAAACGGTGCTGCAACAGATGACATCCCACATCTGTCACTTTGCACACCTATATATGTATCGTGTATATTGCCAGTACTCTACGCCTTACACGTGTAGAATAAAGTTCGACAAGTGACATGGCTGAGTCAAACAACAAGGGCGTTTGCAGCTTTGCGGAATATTTGTGATTTTGCTACTCGCAATTTTACTATTTCATCCTCGATATGTGATAGGTGCTCCTAACTGCCCTGTAAGGGTTAATTATTAAACCAGTTTCATCAAGAGTTTTTAAAGTGGAAAAACATGATTGCACTGTAGAGCCGTATTCAGGAGGGCGAGACCACCGTCCTTGGGCTTGAATTTCAAAAAAGTGAGTGGAGATCGGGGAAGCAGATCTTTTTCGTTGTTAGGGTTACCGTGTCTTTCCTGATAGGGATGGTTGACTGCTCAGTTTCTTGTTCTTTCTTGCCATTAAAGAGTTTTGTTCTCAGAAAGGAAACAATATGTGCTCTTTGATGTGGCCCAGAAAAAAGAGGCCAACACCAAGTTTTAAAATGCTTTGTGGAAGGGCAACCCAAAGCGGCTCTTTAGAAGAAAGAGCTCACAGAGCTGCGGCTCAAACAAGAGAGGTTTTAGAGCATTTGAAGAAGTTCTGACTCTAGAGGAATTCTCTTATTTAAAAAAAAAAAAAAAAAGCAAATCATGGAAAACGTGGACACAATCATTCTCCCTCGAATGGGAATAACTTTCCAGCCCCAGTGGATCTTTACTTTGAGGAGATGCCAGAAACTGCAGACAGTAAATGAAGCCCTGAATCAGAAACACACTCTCGTCCAGAGGCATGTGTTCCTAGGAGCAAGGAACAGGCACCCTTCTGGAAGTTTCCATGGCTTTCCACAGTTGAAGAGTCTGCCCTGTAACGTTAGTCTCTCCTATTTCCTTCTACTTAGTCTTCCCTTCTCCTCCTCCTCTGAGAGACAGACAGACAGACAGACACAGAGAGAGACAGAGATAAACACAGAGAAAAAGACTTGCAGAGACAGAGGGAAACAGGGAAAGATTTTGCTTTGGTTTGGACATGTTTTTAAAATACCTATCAGGATGGCACTGAAGGAAATGGACCATAATAAAGTAGGTCATGCTCCTATCAAATTGAGTTTTATGGCATTCCTGTATTTCCTGAAGAAATTCAAGCATCGTTAGTCTTTGAACAACTTATCAGTCGAAGTTCTTTGATAGAAAGCTCTAGAGAGACTCCTGGGTGGCTCAGTCAGTTAAGCGTCTGCCTCAGCTCAGGGCATGATCTCAGGGTCCTGGGATCCAGCCCCGCATCCGGCTCCTTGCTCAGCAAGAAGCCTGCGTCTCCCTCTGCCTGCCGCTCCTCCTGCTTGTGCCCTTTCTCTGACAAATAAATAAAATTTTTTAAAAATAAAACAAAAGGAAGAAAGAAAGCACTAGAAATTGACTCAGGAACTGAAGGCCAGAAGGAAGAGGTTATGTGAATGATACTGAGCGGCCTAGAGTTGAAATCAGGAATGCGATGGTTCTGGGGACCACGGCAGCAGAGGCTCACAATGAGCTTTTGTTGGAGATCTTGCCATCAGATGAATTTTTCAGATTCCTATGAACATAATCTGGTTGCCTTGGCTTCATCACCTGCCCATCTCCTAGAGCCAGGAGCTGCTGGGTCTCATACAGCGAGGGGTAGAAATTTGGGGGAATATACCAGGAAGTCTACAACAGTCACCGCCCAAACACCCAGATTCTTGTCCCCATAAATAGTTGATCTGGGGGCAATAGCAATTCAACATAGAAATGTCATCACAGCCTATGACTGTGCTCTTCCTGAAAATGTGTAGAAGTCTGGTTAGGATCAGGACTGGACAAAATATTTCCAAGAGTCCCTTATAAGGCCTAGGGCTTACTGGACTTGCCTCAGTCTCCTGGACCACACCAATCATTTTTTTTAAAAGATGGCACATTGGGGCACCTGGGTGGCTCAGTCGGTTAAGCATCCAACTCTTGATCTAAGCTTAAGTCTTGATCTCGGGGTCATGAGCTCAAGCTCTATATCCGGCTCCACGTGGGGTGTGGTGCCTACTTAAAAAATTTAAAATAAAATAAAAAGCGGTGCATCAAAAGCAGTGTGCAGATATCTGCATGCCCATGTTCAGAGCAGCATTACTCACAACAGCCACAAGCTGGAAACAACTCAAGCGCCCACGGAGGGATGAATGGGTAAACAAATATGGTGTCCACACACGATGGAGTAGTATTCAGCCTTGAACAGGAAGGACATTCTGAGAGACGCTACAGCGTGGAGGAACCTTGAGGACATTATGCTCAGTGAAATAAGCCACTTACTAAAGGACAAAGATTGCACGATTCCACCCACACGGAATACCTAAAGTGGTCAGGTTTATAGAGACGGCAAGTGGAATGGTGGTTGCGGGGTGGGGTGGGGCGCTGGGTATTGGTTAGCAGGTCCGGAGTTTCAGGTTTGCAAGACGAAAGGAGCTCTGGAGGCGGAGGGTTGTGCATCCCTGTCACTCTCCGTGTGCTTCAGGGTTAAAATAGTACAGCTTATGTTATACATAGCTCACTACAATTTGAAGAAAGAAACGGTGTCGGAAAGGCGAGATCCAGCAGCACAAGTAAGGAGTGTAGAAAGGGGGGATCTAAAGTCCGCATTTCGAAACGGGGCTCCCTTCCCTGTGGCTTTCCGTGAGGGGTCACCTCGGTAGCTTCCCAGGGTTGTCCTTGACCCTTCTGTAATTTACAGAAGAAAAAATGCATGAGTTTGAAAGAAAGATTGCAAAGGCAGAAAAGGACTTCTTTCTCCTATATGCTACCAGTCTAGCTGGTAATCTGAACCCCTGCATCGACACAGGACACGGGCTTTTCGCACTGGATGGCTCTGCAGAGTCCAGGAGACAAAATTAAAACTTTATGACCAAGAGCCCTATTTCATTTCCTTTCGAAACGAAGCGCAGGAAAGGCCACCCATGCAGCCTTGTGCAGAGAGAGCAAGACTTCACTATAAACCGAAGCAACCATATCGCTGCTTCCTCTATGTGGAAAAAAAGCAAAAGAACAAAGGGGCGCCCAAGAAAACCAAATACAATCTAAATACACAACGACTGCTGGTTTTCGTCTTCATAATTCACCATTGGTGGAGTGGTGAGGTTATCAATAGGCTTTCATGTGGTTAGTTTCAAAATGTTATTTATTACCCTCTCTAGACCGTGGCTCTCTGGTTTGTTCATTGACTTCCCAGCTTACTGCTCCTTCTGCACAGAGGAAGCGCCCCCTCTCCACACCCCCGCCCCAACGCCCCGGCCCTCAAATGCCCTCCCTGTTCTGGAAGTATTCACATCTATCAAGATCTTCTCGAAAGTCCTTCAGTAAAAAGTCTTTCCTATAAAGTCGTCCTGGCCTCCTTCAGATCACTTCCTCCAATGAACAGCTAGGACACTAATTACTTTTTTTCCCCCATGATGCATAGATAGGACTTTGGGCTGTCAAAGAATAATTTTCAAAAAGCTAAAAACCCGACTCTCAGACAAATATAGAACGAACACATGTCAATTATTTATGTAGCTAATTCACGAGAGTGCTAGGAGGACGGTAAAGCTGGTTCAAAGGAGAATTCGAGGAACAGATGTCTCTGCAGTGAGTCAGGAAAGGCATCCTAAAATAAGTTTTCTAAGCCACAGACAAAACTGGTTACTGTCTTTGGGGCAGGAAAACTATAACCTCTGGAGGTATCTTCCCTAGTCTTGGAAATCTACAAGTTAACATGCAACTTCGGAGAATGTGGCCATTAGTCCTTTGTAAATGGCAGGACCACAAAAATACATCTCTTAAACAATTAGATAAAATTTGGGAGGGCCTTGGACTGCACAGTGCTCCCATATGATATTGAAAGGACACAGAGCCATCCTTTTACCTTCTATCAAAGATGTTGACTACATTTTCCTGGCCAGGTCAGTCACCCCATTTTATAAGAGGAGACAGAAGTTGGGAGAGATTAGCTAACTTGTCCAAGGTCTTGGACAAAGCACAGTACTTCTCCCAAGGCAGACCATTGGTGATACACAAACAGCTAAGAAGCATATAGCTAGTTGGTCTTGGGTGGTATTAAGCAAAAGAGTTCTGTGATTCTGGGCTTGATTTCGCCAGTTGCATTGTACCTTCTCTGAGAATCGGTGTTCAACACTCACAGATTTTCTCAGTAAGTACTCGTTGGGTGCCATCTACATCTACAGCAGATTATGTTTTCCAAAGACAACCACACCTCCATACGTATCCTGTCTCCTAGGCTCTTCCTCTAATGGGACTGTATCTCCTTTCATCAGAGGAAGCAAAGTTTCCCCCGACAGCTTGTATCTGGGCAGTGGCCATGGCTGCTCTGATGGCCCACAGCAGAAGGGATGCCATGGGATTTCTGAGACTAGGTCTTAGAAAGTCGCAGTGTCCACCTGGCTCTTTCTCTGTCTCTCTATCCCTCTCCCTCTCAAGATGCTTGCCCTTTGAACCCAACCACCATTTTGTGAGGAAGCCCAAGCTATGTTCAGAGACCAGTGTGGATGTTCTGAGGAGCATCCCTTGTCCCTCACCCCCTGCCACCCGCCACCCGCCAGCCTCCTGGGCATGAACCCCCAGACATGACAATGAACATGCCGTCAGATGAAGGCTTTCCAGTCTGCCAGCTGAGTCCCAGACACTGTAGAGCAGAGTCAATGACCCACAGAAACCAAGAGCAATAATAACTTTTTTTAAAAAGATTTTATTTATTTATTTGACAGAGAGAGAGATCACAAGTAGGCAGAGAGGCAAGCAGAGAGAGAGAGAGGAGGAAGCAGGCTCCCTGCTGAGCAGAGAGTCTGATGTGGGGCTCGATCCCAGGACCCTGGGATCATGACCTGAGCCGAAGGCAGAGGCTTAACCCACTGAGCCACCCAGGTGCCCTGCAATAATGACTTTTGTTTTGTTTTAAGCTACAGTATTTTGGAGTCATTTTTTAGGCAGCAATAGGTAATTACTATGCTGTGTTCTTGGCACTGTAGCATTCATAGTTTCAACTTGTCATCACTGGTTCCAGTGTAAACATTGTGGAGTTCTTCCTAACTTCTCTGAGCCACAAATTGGCACCTCACTCATGGAGAGCAAGGGTGCCGTGCTCCATGGCTGGCGAGGGAGTCTCCTAGCATCTATGTCTCTGTCGATCTCAGTGGTTTCTACCTCAGTTTGTTTGTTTTTGTTCCCAACATGGGCCTTGAGCTCAGGACCCTGAGACCAAGTCCTGAGCTGAGATCAAGAGTCAGATGCGTAACTGATTGAGCCATCCAGGTGCCCTGTTGGTTCCTACTACTAAGTGGATGTGCCTTTGTTCTTGGGAAGAGATATTCAGACCCCTGAAAAAGAAAAAAAAAAGCCAGTGCTTGTCCTGCAGGTGAAGAGAAATTGGGCATGTTTAAGGAAGTAACGATTCTTCGTGGGGAAAAAGAAACAGAAAATTTGGGCTAAGCTATAGAACAAAATTCACTGGAGGTCAGATTAGACCTGACACGGCCTTGTCCACCATGATGTGGCTGGCTGGCTCAGTCAGAGCATGTGACTCTTAATCTTGGGGTCATGAGTAAGGTATAGAGATAACTTAAATAAATTAAAAAAAAAAAAAAAAAAGATGTGGAGCACTTGGATGGCTCAGAGGGTTGGGCGTCTGCCTTTGGCTCAGGTCATGATCTCCATATCCTGGGATTGATCCCCACATCCTGGCTGGCTCAGTGGTGAGCCTGCTTCTCCCTCTGCCTATCCCCCTTCTGTGTGCTCTGTCTCTCTCTCAAATGAATAAATAAAATCCTAAAAAAAAAAAAAAAAAAAAAAAAACATGATATTTCAGCAAGCACTCCATCCAATGCATAAGTACATTTAATGGGGAATGTTTTGCTGGGATGAAATCTGTGCGTGTTTATAGCCTTTTGAAGGTCTCTGGATGTACCCTCCTAAAATCCCAGTGGTCGATTGTGCTTCTTTGTTCCAGTTTGTAGTATAGAAGTTCCCAAGTTGTGAGGTATGAGATTCCTCAAGTTCTCAGCCAAAGAACCTCAGTTCAGGAGGAAAATAAATCAAACCGACCTTCGATTAAAGCAGTCATTAGCGTGGGCTGACTCAGAGCGTTTGACCTAGGGACACGGAAGCTGATTAAGTAGTTTTCCCAGGAAGAGGCTTCCTTTAGATAAACTACACTTCCAGGAATATTCTTGAAGAGCATGAGCACAATAAATTACTACAAAGAACGTATTTTCAAGATTCCTTGATTTATACAATTTTACTCCCATCCACTGGAGGCTGTATTTTAAAATGACCGCAAAACAACCACCACAAAAAAAAGGCAAGCAGCGAAACACGTGGCCACTAGGAAGTCGGAGTCTCGTTTCTGCGATTCACTAGCCCCATATTTTCCCTGAGGCTCTGTTTTCCTCATCTGTAAAATGGGGACAATAATAATCTGCCTCTAGGGTTGTTCTGAGGATTAACTAGGAGAATATAGAAAACACTTAGCACAGTGCCCGTCACACAGTGACATAATAAAAACTGTTTTCAGGGCGCCTGGGTAGCTCAATGGGTTACAGCCTCTGCCTTCGGCTCAGGTCATGATCCCAGGGTCCTGGGATCGAGCCCCGCATCGGGCTTTCTGCTCAGCGGGGAGGCTGCTTCCTCCTCTCTCTCTGCCTGCCTCTCTGCCTACTTGTGATCTCTCTCTCTCTCTGTCAAATAAATAAATAAAATCTTTAAAAAAACAAAAAACCTGTTTTCATCACCATTTTCCTGTATCCTCCTTGCATTTCCTTCATCCGCGTGTTCCTCACCTGTTTCCCCCACCAGAGTCCACTCCAGACCAGCAGGAACCCATTTGGTTTCTGGGATTTTTCTGGGGCCCGGAACAGTGGCTTCCACAGAATACGCGGTAAAGAAATAAATGACTCTTTTTCTTTTTTTTTACTTCTATATCACTGTATAAACAAGCTGTTGCTAATAATACGAAAAAAGATAATTGTTAAATTAAAAGAACACGGAGGCCATTATTCTGAGCTGGCTCTCATGTCATGGTGGCCCACAGAAGTGAACCAAAACCTAGGGGCGCCTGGGTGGCTCAGTGGGTTAAAGCCTCTGCCTTCGGCTCAGGTCATGATCCTGAGGTCCTGGGATCGGGCCCCACATCGGACTCTCTGCTCGGCGGGGAGCCTGCTTCCCCCTCTCTCTCTGCCTGCCTCTCTGCCTACTTGTGATCTCTCTGTCTGTCAAATAAATAAATAAAATCTTAAAAAAAAAGAAAAAAAAAGGAAGTGAACCAAAACCTAAGTCTGTAAGTGCGTCAAGCTTACAAACTTGAAACCTTAGGACGAGCAACCGCAAACAGCCAACCAGGCTTTAAGCTACAGCCAATCGATATTTTTTTTTTATCAATTTGTGTTGTTGTTATTCTCTTACTGTGCCTAATTTATACATTAAACTTTGTCACAGGTGTGTAGGTACAAGAAAAAACCCTTAGTGTATATAAGGTTGGGTACTACCCGCAGTTTCAGGAATCCGCCGGGGGGTCCTGGGTAAGGTGGGCTGCCCAAGTCTGGCGGATCTGAGGGACACGTTATAAGGCAGAGACTCCTAGTTTCCTGCAATCTGTGTTTTTCTCATCTTTCCTAGTAATAAACATTGTATTGGAGGACCAGGCCACTGTCATGATTAGGTTTGCTGACCTCCCTAGCAGCTAGGGGTGGCCAGGTGACTAAGTTCTGAAGCTGGTGTGGCTCGTCACCCTTCTCTTCTCCCTTCTTCATCATCCCTTTTGCGTCCCGATGTGGGGAATGCTGGTGCCACCACGCTGGACCAGAAGGACCGGTCCCTGAAGACTTCTTGAAGCAGATTGCTGACTTCTTCAATGTGTCTCTCTTGTTAAGCAACTGTTATTTGGGGTTTTCTGTCACTCACAGACAAGCTGATTCATTACTAATTCAGTGGCACATGTTGTAAGTCAAGAACTGGAGGAGGTGGCACTTCGGGACGAAGCTGATAACTACATGGCTTCGCTGAGATTGCATCCTACGGCCAAGAAAAGCCGTAATGATGACGGCTTGCTTTTTAGAGGGCTTTATCATCTCAAATGGATTTTTGATCCTCATCATAAACTCCCGTGCCCAGAAATAAAAGGACCTTGGGGGTAGTCTCTAAACTGAAAGTCACCGTCTCCTTGCCCCGGGGGCACAGCATTTGCTGCCCTGTCTCACCATCTGGTCTGACTCAGCAATTCGATGGATGGCACATACAAGTCAGAGGCTCTACTTTCCAGTTTTTTAAAACTTCTCAAATGGATTTCAATTATCTTTACAATGATAAAGCCCATGCGTTGAAGGTCTGAAGTGGGTGCCCCGTAAATTCATATTTTGGAGCCCTAACGCTCATCAAGACTGTATTTGGAGAGAGGGTTTTTGAAGAGGTAAAGTTAAATGAGGTCTTACAGGTGAGGTCCTAATCCAAGACGGCCGGCGTTCTTATAAGAAGAGGAAGAGACCCCAGGGATACGTGCGCAGAGGGGAAAGGCCATGTGAAAATGACCATCTACAAACTAAGGAGAGCGGCCTCAGTAGAAGCCACACCTATCAACAACTTGATCTTGAAACTGTGAAAAAATAAATGTCTGTTCCTTAAGCCGCCCAGTCTGTGGTATTTTGGCAACCTTAGGAAATTAATACAAGGACCAAACAATTCTCCTAGCGTCTGAGAGAAGACGGAGGTCCAAGTGTGTCAACATCAAATCCAGGAATGGAGAGTATCGGTGACTCCCAGGTCCTAACTTATCCCCAGAAGACAGACCTTCCCAGCTCATACCCATGTCCTGTCATTTAGACCTTTGGGGGCTGACAGCCCCACTGTGAGCACACAGAGTAAATGCTTTCTTGTTGACTATTATTTATCAGAAAAAAATTTTTTACATAATTGGTGGTTTCCGAGATGTTTTCAAAAGTCAGAGAAAATGTCGAATTGAATGGAAAACAAAAAGTGCATAAGGGAAACTACCATGAGGCATCATTTCCTACCCACTGGGATGGCTACAATTTTTTGAAAATGGAACAGAATAAGTATTGGCGAGAATATGGAGAAGCCAGAACTTGAAGAGTGTTCTATCTGTACAATGCAATATGATTTACTCCTAAAAGGGAATGAGGTCCAGACGCCTGTTGCAATGCAGATGATAATTGAAAACATACACCAGATGAAAGAAGTCAGACACAAAAGGTCACATGTTGGATGATTCCACGTATATGTGACGTCCTGAATGGTTTACTCCACAGACACAGCCACAGATGGGTGGTTGCTGGGGGAGGGATGGCTAGCGGGAGCAGGGAAGGGGGTAAACCACTCACTGGGTCCCAGGTTATCTTTCAGCATGATAAAAATGTTTAGGAACTTGAGGGGGCCCTGGGTGGCTCTGTTGGTTAAACTTCTGCCTTTGGCTCTGGTCATGATCCCAGGGGTCCTGGGATCCAGTTCCACATTGCGGGGGGTGGGGGGGTCCCTGCTCAGTGGGGAGTCTGATTCTCTTCTGCCTGCTACTTCCCCTGCTTGTGCTCTCTCTCTCTCTGACAAATAACTAAATAAATAAATAAATAACCTGTTTAGGAACTTGATAAATGTGTGGTTGCCCAACGCTGTAAATGTCGCAGATGCCACTAAATCGTACCCTTTAAAACAGTTAATTTTATTTTGTGTATATTTTACCTCAATTTCTAAAAAAAAAAAGGCATGGAGAAGAAGAGAGATTTACTATAAAGCTAAGGAACCTTAAGCCTCAGGGCCCTTGACCACCTGAAACCTTCTGGGGCCCTGAAGAGGACCCTAGTAACATGTCCCCATGGCTATCTATATCCATGATTTTCTTAAAGATGACCCCCAAATTATCTAAGTCCCAGACCCCACAGAATCTGGCTCTGCCCCAGAGAAGGATCTGAGCCCTATGAATGGCTGAGGGAGAGAAGTCAGGTTCACCTATATCCACTCAGCTCTCTTTGAGGCCTCAGAGAGGAGGGGACACCAGTTCTGGGCAATAAAGACTGACCCTTGTGGCCAAAGGCTCTGAAAATAAACCCAAGTCCTGAGAAACATTTTTCCTTGGAAAGGATCAACTCAGCTCAGCAGGAAGCCTCCTAATTCCCGCTCCCCCCTGGATCATCCGGTCAAGCTCCGTTCTTTGGCATAGCGAGCTAGCGAAGATGGGGTGACCAGTCTCCCCAGTTTGCCTGGGACTGAGGGGTTGGCCAGGACACAGAATTTTCGGTCCTGCAGGGCAAGTCCCAGGCAACCCAAGATGGCGTGTTCACCCTCGTGAAGGTGAAAAATGTCAACACCTCAGGGGTAGCAGGACGGTAAGACCATTCATTCCCTCCGAGGAGATTTGGTGGGGTCTTTTAGGCGGCTAGATGGTCTGCTGAGCACTGGTTCTTTAAACTGAATGAAAATACTGTATGATTCCATTTCCATGAGGTATCTAGGGTGACCACACTCTCCAGGAATGGTGGACGGTAACGGCCATGGGCTGGGACAGAGGTGGAAGGGGAGTTGTTGCCTAGTAGGTGCAGGGTTTCAGTTCTGCGAGCTGAAGCAGCCCAGGAGGTGTGTTTCACAACAGTGTGAATGTACTTACCACTACTGCACTGTGCGCTGAAATGATACACACTGAGATGGTCAACTTTGGGGTATGTGTTTTAACCATGCTAAAACAAAACAAAACAAAACAAAACAAAAATAGACGGAGAATGAGACCAAGACCTTGCCTCCAGCTGGCCCCAGTTTCTTGGAGGGGAAACCAATGGCAAGTAACTTAGTGCTCGTCACAAGTTCGTTCTTTCTTTCTTTTTTCCTTTGTTTCTTTCTTTTTTTAAAAGATTTTATTTATCTGTTTGACAGAGAGAGACACAGCGGGGACAGAAGCAGGGGGAGTGGGAGAGGGAGAAGCAGGCTTCCCGCTGAGCGGGGAACCCAATGTGGGGCTCGATCCCGGAACTCTGGAATCATGACCTGAGCCGAAGGCAGACGCCTAACGACTGAGCCACCCAGGCGCCCCGTGGTAATCATTTCTCAATAGAAAGATATGTGGATCAAATCACCACATTGTACAACCTTGAATTTACACAATGTTATATGTCGATTAAATCCCAATAAAGCTGGGGGAAAAAACCCATTCTGCTCTTTTTTGAGACCGTATACATACATACACAAATTCCAAATTGGAATGAATTCCAAAAATGCTTTTCGTTTGGAGCGGGGCTGGACTGAATATAGCGTGCAAATAATCTCCAAATTCTAGCATCTGTGCCAGCATTTTTCATAGGATACCGTTACGACTTGCTTCTCTTTCAGAATTTGTTTGAATTATAGAAAATACCAAACAAATACCAAAATATGGAGACTATTATACTGACTCTTCCTGTACCCACCGTTAGCCTCAACAATGATTAACTCATGACAATGGCCTTTTAAATACACCCTCCACCCACTTCCCCCTTCCCTCAGGATTATTTTAGCCCAAACCCGGATATCTTATCATTTCATCAGCAAATATTTAGCATGTATCTCTTAAAGATAAGGATAATTTTTATAACTGTCTCTACATCCCTCTGACCCCCCCAGTTTATGAGCTCTACGAGAACCAGACTTTATCCTCTTGTTGTCTTCCGAGAGCCAGAGTCTGGGCAGGCTTCACAGGGGTGTGGCCTCTGCATCTGCACAGGACCCTGGAGCTCTAAAGGGTCCTGTGCTTGGCTTAATGTTCTGCCACCCTGAAATTCTTAATCATTTGGGGGCACCTGGGTGGCTTAGTTGGTCTGCCTTCAGCTCAGGGGGTGATCTTAGAGTCCTGGGGATCCAGTCCCCACATCAGGCTCTCTGCTCAGCGGGGAGTCTGCTTCTCCCTCTGCTCCTCCTCCTCCCACTTGGGTTCTCTCTCACTCACTTTCTCCCTCAGAGAGAGAAAGAAAGAAAGAGAGAGAGAGAGAGAGAGGAAGGAAGGAAGGAAGGAAGGAAGGAAGGGGAAAGGAAAGGAAAGAAAAGAAATAAAATCTTAAAAAAAATCTTAATCATTTTTGAAACGAGGGTCCCTCATTTTCATTTTGTACCAGACCCCACAAATTATGTAGCCAGCTGTGGCTACATGTAGCTTAACCAAGCATCAAGCATTGGGTGATAGAAAGAGGCACAGTGCTAGGTTCTACAAGGAATAGAGCTCACTTGTGGTCTTCACACTAGACTGACCCTCCTTCCACATTCCCAGCTCAGTGGACGGCACCGCTGCTCTTCCTGCTTGCAGGGCTGAAGCCCAGGTTGTCATCGGGGCTCCTGGCTGGCTCAGTCAGTGCAGCATGCGACTCTTGATCTCGGGGTTGTGAGCTCCAGCCCCATGTTGGGTGCAGAAATGACTCAAAAAATAAATTTAAATGTTTAAAAATTTGTTTAAAGGGGCGCCTGGGTGGCTCAGCCATCGAGCATCTGCCTTCAGCTCAGGTCATGATCCTGGGGTCATGGGATCGAGCCCCACATCGGGCTCTCTGCTTGGCCGGAAGCCTGCTTCTCCCTCTCCTGCTCCCCCTGCTTGTGTTCCCTCTCTCACTGTGTCTCTCTCTGTCAAATAAATGGATAAAATCGTTTTTTAAAAAATTTTGTTTAAAAATAAGGGGCACTTGATTGGCTCAGTCTGTTGAGCATCCAAGTCTTTTTTTTTTTTTCCCCCAAAGATTTTTTTAACAGGGAAGGCAATGAAGCATGTAGTGTGTGTTCATGGGTGGGTTGTCCCTTTAGGCAACTGCGGCTTGATGTATTGGGTCCCCTCTGAGAGTTGGTATAGGACACGTCTTAGAATTGCCCCACAGAAAGGGGAAGCAGCTGGGGTGTTTAGCTACCAACTCTACAGTAGATACGACTCTGTCTACCAAATGTACGCCACCATCTCTCTTCTCCACACATCAGTCCCTCATCATCCACATTTCCCTCTCGTCAATCTGTTCTTCACCGCACAACCAAAGAGATTTTTCCAAATTCAAACCTAATCACACTCTCCTCCTGCTTAAAATGCTAGGGTCTGGGGTGCCGGTGTGGCTCAGTGGGCTAAAGCCTCTGCCTTTGGCTCAGGTCATGATCTCAGGGTCCTGGGAACAAGCCCCACATCGGGCTCTCTGCTCATCAGGGAGTCTGCTTCCCCCGCCCCCCCTCTTTGCCTGCCTCTCTGCCTACTTGTGATCTCTCTGTCAAATAAACAAATAAAATCTTAAAAAAAAAAAAAAAAAAAAAAAAGCTAGGGTCTTCTCTTGGCTCCCAGGATAAAGAACAAAATCTGGGAGACCCTAGAAGGTTTGGCCCTGACCTGCCCTCCAGCTCTATCAAGCACAGGAAAAACAGCCTCCGCTAGTCAGCCATGTTTCTTTGATACACTGTGCTTCCTCTTTCCACAGGGCCTTTGCATAAGCTGTTCCCTCTTCCTGGAAAGCTTTTCCTAACCTCCCCCCCCCCCACCCCAAGCTTTTTTTCAGTGTCTCAGCTCAGCGGGAAGTTCTACAGAGAAGTTTTCCTCAGCTGTCTGGCTAGGTCAGTTCCAATACCCTATGTTGTCGTAGTACCAGATGGTTCTGCTTGTTAGCACGTCTCACAATCATAATGTCACAGTTGTTCTGCAATGAATTGTTTGTTTCCCTCATGGTGACAGAGCGTCCTTTTTATTTTATAGTCTCGGCATTATCCTCCGACCCTGAGCTCAGAGCCTAACCAGTATAGGGCAGGTACCCAGCAACTCTTGTGGATGAAGTTGAAGACATATGTTTAAAAGGAATGTACTGAGGAGGCAAAGCTTAACAGAATATCATAAGCACAGAAATATATTAGCACAAGTAAACAGACACGTCTTTAAGGGTATGCAGTGTTTGTAATTGAAAAAGCTAAAAACCTAAAATTCTATACACATGGGAATACCTAAAAAAAAAAAAAATCTATGCTATATTCATGCTACGGATACTCCACTCTGCTGATAGAAAGTGATGCAGAGAGATGTCACTGATAAGAGGGGCACCTGGGTGGCTCAGTCGGTTAAACATCAGACTCTTGGTTTCCACTCAGGTCATGATCTCGAGGTTGTGTGATTAAGCCCCGAGGCAGGCTCTGCTCTCAGTGTGGAATCTTTTTCAGATTCCCCTATCCCTCTCCACTCATGCTCGCTCTCGCTCTCTCTCCCTCCCTGTCACTGTCTCTCAAATAAATAAAAATCTTAAAAAAAAAAAAGATGCTGCTGATAGAAATGAAACAAATTGTAGAGCGGTGTATGTATAACGTGGTCGCGTTAGGTGTGTCTGTGTGTATGGGCGTGTGCAGGCACTTCGTTTGAAACCATAGGAACCATAGGAAAGGTGACCCAAGAAATAGTGGTGATCCCTGGGGAATGCGATAGGGTGATAGGAAGGGTAATTGTACCCGCTGTGTCTATAATACTTGCCTATTTTACTTTTATAATAATTACTGAAAGTCAGTGACATGGAATTTCAGGCATCCATAGGGGAGATTTTCTTTTTGCATGTGTAGGGAAAAGGCCTGTTGGGTCTACCCCCTAGGAAACGTCTTCACTTGTCAAAAACTCCCCCAGGACCCAGTTAGGATTCTATTAGCTGTGTACCCACCAATATGGAGGAAATGCCAATATTTCAAAATCTTTTGTCTTGTTGAAGACTTCTGGGACATTCCAATATTCCATTTCCTTTCATTAAAAAGAAAATTGTCGGGATGCCTGGGTGGCTCAGTCAGTTAAATGTCGGCATTTGGCTGGGGTCATGATCCTGGGGTCCTGGGATTGAGCCCCGAGACAGACTCCCTGCTCAGTGAGAGTCTGCTTCTCCCTCTCCCTCTGCCCCTCCTCCCTGTTTGTGCGCGCGCACTCTCTCTCTCTCTCTCTCTGTCAAATACATAAATAAAATATTTTTAAAAAAATAAAAAGAAAGAAAGAAAAAGAAAATTGTCAGGAGGCGCCTGGGTGGCACCGTCTGTTAAGCTCTACTCTTGGTTTCAGCTTGGGTCACGATCTCAGGGTCATGAGATGGAGCCCCATATCGGGCACTCAAGTCTGCTTCTTCCTCCCCCTCCGCCGCTACTCCCCGAGCTCTCGTTCTCTCTCTAAAATAAATAAATAAACCCTTTTAAAAATTGTCAGGAGGTTTTCCTCTATTTGCTCATTCTCAAAGTAAGCACAGCATTTGGCTAGAATATTCTGCATTTAGCAGAAGGCAAGAGTGAGACAGTGAACTTGCTTTGGGTTATGAAATGTTTCTCATAGATTAAGTTAAAGCATTACTTTTCTGAACACCAGTCACATGGCTAGATTCAGCATTTAATTTAATTCATGCAGATTGGAAGTCAAAGCACCTATTACTTATAAAGCACATAGGGAGTCAACATAGTAGGCTTGGAATGAAATCAACACATCTTGAATTAGATCAAGCACCCTCACTTAAAAGCAGTGTGATTTCTATAAACATAAATTTTGTTATCTGTAAAATGGGAATACCATCTATGGCATGGAATTGTTTGAAGGAGAAATATATATATTCCTACATTTAGGAACCGTGAACCAAAATCATTATGAGATACGACTTCACATCTATTAGGATAGCTATTATAAAAACAAAATCCAGAATATGACAAGCGTTGATGAGGTTATAGAGAAATGGGAACCCCTGGGCATTGCTGGTGAACATATAAAATGGAAACTATGGAAAACAATATGGCAGACCCTCAGAAAGTTAAACATAGAGCCACTACCACATGACCTAGCAAAGTCCACAGCTGAGTACATATCCAAAAGAATTGAAATCAGGGACTCAAACTGACATACCCATGTTCATAGCAGCATTAGTCACAATAGTCAAAGGCTGGAAATAACACAAATATTCCATCGACGGGTGAATGTATAAGCAAAATGTGGTATATCCATATGATGGGTTATGATTCAGCCTTTAAAAGGAATGATAATTTTTGTCGTTGTTAGGATTTTTCATTTTGCGGAGGGCACCTGGGTGGCTCACTTGGTTAAGCATCTGACTCTTGATCTCATCTCAGGTCTTGATCTCAGGGTCATGAGTTCAAGCCCTGCAGTGGGGTCCACAATGGGTGTGGCACCTACGTTAAAAAGAAAAAAGAAGAAGAAGAAAAGAAAAGAGGGACACCTGGGTGGCTCAGTGGGTTGAGTGACTGACTCATGATTTTGGCTCAGGTAGTGATCTCAGGGTCATGAGGTGGGCCCCGCATAGGGCTCCGCACTTAGCAGAGTCTGCTTCTCTCCCTCTCCCCCCATCCCTCCCCATGCACTTTCTCTCTCTCTCTCTCTCAAATAAATAAATAAATCTTTAAAAAAAAAGATTTTTTAAAAAAGATTTTATTTATTTTAGAGAAAGAGCATTTGAGTTGGGGGAGTAGCAGAGGGAGAGGGACAAGCAGACTCTGTGCTGAGCACAGAGCCCAACACAGGGCTGGGTTCCATGACCCCAAGATCATGACCTGAACTGAAGTCAAGAGTCAGATGCTCAACCGAGTGAGACATCCAGATGCCCCAAGACTTTTCATTATTTTATGTAGTCTCTACATGCAGCATGGGGCTCAAACTCATAACCCTAAGATCAAGAGCCACACATTCAACTAACTGGGCCAGCCAGGAGCCCCCAAAGGCAATAATATTCTGATCCATATTACAACATGGATGAACCCAGAAATCATCATGCTTAGTGAAATAAACCAGACAGAAAAAGACAAATACACAATTCAATTTATTGGGGCTACCCAGAATAGGCAAATTCATAGAGACAGAAAGTAGAACAGAGTTTACCAGGGGCTGGAAGAGCCTGGATGGGGGGTAATGGAGAAAGGGGTACAGAATTTTGTCTGGGCTGATGAAAAAGTTCTTGAAATAAATAGCAGCGAAGATCACACAACATTGTGAAGATAAGTAATGTCATTTAATTATATACTTAAAAATCATGAAAATGGTAGATTTCATGTTATGTATATTTTATTATAACAACTGTATTCTGTTATATGTATTTCAAGCACCTAACATGATACTTTGTGGGCACTCAAATTTAATTGGAAGCATTCCTTAGGTAATACCTTTACCGGGATTAAGACTTTTCCATAGTTAAAGAAAGAGGGTGCAAGACGTCACCTGGGAAGAGAGCCACAGCAGGGCGTTAAAGAAGAGGTCAAGGTAATCTTCATTGCAACCGTTTATTCACCCTAGTGCCAAGCCCACGGTAGAACACCAAAGGCGGAAGGCAAAAGCTGCCCATCCCTGCCCCCGCTCCCAGCACTTACATCTCTCTGAAGACATGTCACAGAAGAGAAGACAGAAAACGTGAATTGATTTTTCCCCTGTCACAGGAGGATTTACACGTAAGGCCAGCTCTGCTGTCAGGCAAGCTCTGGAACCAGGTTGAGGGATGGAGGATGGGGGTGGCCTCGAAAGCTGACGGAGCACTCTATCTTTACAGGTTGAGGACCTCTATCAGCTTCTCCGAAGGTGACCGGATGGACCCCAGCCAAATCTTGTAAGGTCAGTTTTCAACCCATAATCAAGTATTCGTGTCCAGTAATGGCTAGAGTCATTAAGTAGATCGCCATGAAGAGTCCGCCGTCAAGTCTTTGGTGTGGTAAAATGCTCGACACACAAGGACGTGCTCTTACTCTTTCCTGCCCCTTTCAGAATTCCTTGCAGACCCCCCTTTTCCTATAAGCCATTTCTCCTTGAGACAGATCCCCCAGGTATCTATGTTGCTTGCTGCCTCTAAGGGGCACCGTGGGCCTGAGGACAGAGTCGCCTGGGCCTCCACACAGGCAAAAGTGCTACCAAACCCCATGAATGTGAGGGACCTCTGCAGCTGTGTGCCTCCCCTCCGGTGACCTGCACCCCCACTGGATCCCTTTAAATCCAAGTTCCGGAGGGAGGGGCTTCAGACTGAAAAGCCACCCCGGGTGGCGCAGTCAGTGAAGCATCTGCCTTCACCTCAGGTCATGACGATCCCAGGGTCCCGGGGTTGAGCCCCGCGGTGGGCTCCCGGCTCAGCAGGAGAGTCTGCTTCTCCCTCTCCCTTTGCCCCTCCCCTGACTTGTGTGCGTGTGCGCTCTCTCTCTCAAATAAATAAAATCTTAAAAAAAAAAAAAAAGTGAGGCAGGCACTAGGGAGTGGTGAGGACTGTGGCACCTGTGGGCTCTCAGACCTCCCCTGAGAAGGCAGCCGCTCAGCTCTTGCCTGCCGTGGCCACACCCACAGCTGTGGCATCCCAAGACCCTCCTACTTCATACACAGAAGTCCTAAGTCTAGATTCTTACGTGAAATATCTCACTGTCTAAACACTGGTGTATTAACCGTGTGTCTTATTTTCTGCATTCCGATGCTGGGGTCTTGTTGACCCTGGGAGGACTGTCCCTCCCAGGGTTAGCTATTTCCTGGAGAGAGTAAACAACTCACCCATGAGCACACTGGTCAAATCCAAAGTCCACACCTCAGCCACCTCTTTTACTGGGCTCTCGTGATCTGTGTGTCGTTACCTTCCTGCCCTAATCACCCCAGGGCAAGTCCCAGACAATCAAGGGCCCCACCTGTGCCCCTGTCCCTGCTGACATCATTCCAATAGCCAATCCTAAACCCGACACCCCTGCCTTGCCCACTTCTTCCCACAGAAACCACCAAAAAGGCTCTTGCCCATGCTCTTCCCCTCCATCTCTGTCTCTGCTTCTGGACCCACCCTAGCAGTTTCCCTCTGCATCCGCCCCCCACTCCCCGCCCCTGCCATGGTGTAATATTTCCTCTCTTGGGAACTATAACCAACTATGTTTTCGATGACAATTATTTCCTCAACTATTGACCTTACTGAACTTCAAATTCTCTATTGATACACTATATTTTATTTTTAAAAAATATTTTATTTATTTGACAGAGAGAGAGAGATACCGAAAGAGAGGGAACACAAGCACAGGGAGTGGGAGAGGAAGAAGCAGGCTTTCCACAGAGCAGGGAGCCCGATGTGGGGCTCGATCCCAGGACCCCGGGATCATGACCTGAGCCAAAGGCAGATATTTAACCAACTGAGCCACCCAGGCACCCCTGCCCATAGTTTTATAATATAGTGTATCAGTAGGGGCACCTGGGTGGCCCAGTAGTTATGCGTCTGCTTTAGGCTCAGGTCATAATCCCGGGGTCCTGGGATCAAGCCCCACTTCGGGCTCCCTGCTCAGCGGGGAATCTGCTTCTCCCTTTGTCTCTGCCTGCTGCTCCCCCTGCTTGTGCTCTATCAACTAAATAAATAAAATATTTTAAAAAATAATAATAATAAACAATGGACAACATGGCTTTTTAAATTTTATTGTTTGTTTGTTTATATTTTATTTTTAGGGAGAAGAGCAGGGGGAGAGGCAGAGCAGGAGGGAAGGAGGATCTTCATGCAGACTCCCCGCCGAGCCAGAGCCCATTCAACCCAGGACCCTGAAACCAGGACCTGAGCCTAAGCCAAGAGTCTGCTTAATGGACTGAGTGACCCAGTTGCCCCCCCACCTTTTTTTTTTTTAAGATTTTTTTATGTATTTATTTGGCAGACGGAGATCACAAGTAGGCAGAGAGAGAGGAAGAGAGAGAGGAGGAAGCAGGCTCCCTGCGGAGCAGAGAGCCCGATGCAGGGCTTGATCCCGGGACTCTGGGATCATGACCTGAACTGAAGACAGAGGCTTTAACCCACTGAGCCACCCAGGCGCCCCCCAGTTGCCCCTTTTTAAAAATGTTTAATTGGTAAGAGCAGTGACATCTGTTATAATAAAGGAAAGAGGCTAACATCTATGAAGCTTGCAAAGAAGTTTTCAGTACTTCTTTCCACTGACTCTTCACATCAATCCTGTCCAGATACTATTGGTTTCTTTCTTATAGATAAGGAACCTGAAACCCAGAGAAGTTAACTACTAGCCCAATGTCAGCAAGTAAGCGTGTACATGGAAATTGAATTTGAGTTTGAACTTGGAGAAGGCAGGATTAGGGGAGGAGGAGAAACAGAAACTCCTCAAACAGAGATCAGGACTGTAATCTCACAGCGGCCAAGGAGAGAGACTGTCCGAGGGGACTGGCTAAGTGGTCGTTTCCTTTTCTCAGGACATTAAGAAAAAAAAATGGGGGTGCCTGGGTGGCTCAGTTGGTTAAGCATCTGCCTTCAGCTCAGGTCATGGTCCCAGCATCCTGGGATCAAGCCCTGCATTGTGGCCCCTGCTCAGCGGGGAGCCTGCTTCTCCCTCTCCCTCTAATCCTACCCCCTGCTTGTGTGCTTTCTCTCTATCAATAAAAAATGAAATCTTTTTTTAAAAATGGTTTCAGGGTACCTGGCCGGCTCAGCCAATAGAGCATGTGACTCTTGGTCTCTGGGCCATGAGTTGGAGCCCCACATTGAGTGTAGAGATTACTTAAAAAAAAAAAGTTTGTTAGTGCCCATTGGTGATGGTTAACAATTGAATAAAGATTTTATCTTGTTCTAAGGTTTGTGTTTTACTTCGGATCTAAAAATAGAAGGGCTTCATCCAATCACAAATTAGCTCTGGTAGAGGAAGAGGAGGATTGAGCCGCTAGATAGTTAAGATTCCAAGTTAATAAAACACCTGCTGGGGGCGCCGGGGTGGTTCATTTGGTTAAGCGTCTGCCATTGGCTCAGGTCACGATCCCAGGGTCCTGAGACTGAGCCCCTCATGGGGCTCCCTGCTCAGTGGGGAGTCTGTTTCTCCTTCTAACCCTCCCCCCCCATTCTCTCTCTCTCTCAAATAAGATCTTCTTTTTTTTTTTTTTTAAGATTTTATTTATTTATTTGACAGAGATCACAGGCAGGCAGAGAGAGGCGGGGAGGCAGGCTCCCTGCCGAGCAGAGAGCCCAATGTAGGGCTCGAACCCAGGACCCTGGGATTATGACCTGAGCCAAAGGCAGAGGCTTTAACCCACTGAGCCACCCAGGCGCCCCTCAAATAAAATCTTAAAAACAAAAACAAAAACAAACCCCTTATTTAAAACCCTTGCTGGTACTGAACTAGCAGACCTGCAGTGGCTGCTGTATCTCAGGCCCAAGGTCATTCCCATCAGTTTGTACCAAGCGATACACACAGGTGTGTTGGGCATACTGAATGGTACCTCTGGAGTTTGCAGACTGACATTTTGCATGTCCAAAGAATGCAGATGTTGATCTGGTTGTTTTTTAATGTGCTATATAAATGTCATCTCAAAACAGAAGAAATTCAAGGCATTTCATTTCGGGGCTATTATTGAATTGCTTGCCTGGGTAAAGTCCATTTTCAGCTATGTGCCCCATGACACCACCAGGACCCCCCAGGTTGGGTGTGACACCCCCCCCCCCAAGCTGTGCAGGGTCTTCAGCCCTATACTTACAGAATCACACATGTTTTGGGATGTCTTTATACTACCAGTGAATGTGGACAAATGCCAGGATCAGAGAAATGGGTGTACCCCCGACAAGACCGGCTGTGTCAGAAACCAGGCAGCGTGACCAGCAATAGGGTGTGACAGGCACCCTTAGTATGTCTCCTCAGTGTCCATCTCACCCTCTTTGCTAATGAACCAAAGGTGGGAGGGTGGGGTTGGCAATGTGCCCAGCTAATTAATCACCTGCCCTCCTCTCTTGCAGGTACAGCTGGCCATGTGACACAGCTCGGGACAGAGATGGGGAACCAGAAATCCACTGGGAGTTTCCTAAGAAAGCTTGGCCTTTCCAGGAGAACGGGGACAGAGGCAGCAAATCAAGTCTTTACCTCCCGCTCCCTCAAATGGCGGTGGGATGACTGCAGCGCAGCAGGTGTCTGAAAACCACGAGATGGATAAGCCTGAGAGTGGGAACCAACTTGGTAGGATCGATGGAGCAAAACCTAGAAGGCAGCTGGGTCCCCAATGGCACTGATGAGCAGCTGTCCCGAAGCCAGCTCCTGTCTGCTCCTCTCCCCACCTGACGTCTCATTGTGAAAAAGTTTTAAACTTACAGAGAAGTTGAAGGAGTTGTACAGTGTACACCCACCACCCATCTTCATTTTATTACATCTGCTTCATTGCGTGTGTGCCCGTCACACGTCCTTCCAACCATCCCTCAGTCTGTCTCTTCTAAATGCATTTCTGAGAACACTCCCTCCCATACATTTTAGTACGCATGTCATTCAGTAGACTATTGGTTTAGAATCCTTTTTAAAAGATTTTATTTATTTGAGAGAGAGAGAGAGAGAGAGAGTGGAAGCGAGAGAGAGAGAAAGAGAGAGAGAGAGAGCATGAGCAGGGGGAGGGGCAGAGGGAGAAGTCGACTCCGCACTGAGCAGGGAGCCCGTTGTGGGGCTCGATCCCAGGACCCTGGGATCATGACCTGAGCCTAAGGCAGACACTTAGCCACTGAGCCAGCCAGGCACTACACCGCATTTTTTAAATTTTAGATTTTAGCTCTCTGGAGCGCATATCATGATATCTTATAGTGATTTTAACTCGCATTTCCGTGATGACTCATGGTGTTGAATGCTTTTTCATGTGCTCATTGACCACTTGGGTGTCTTTTTTGTCAAGTTGGCAGAAGCACACGACGGGGGCTGCCAGCATCCCCCTCGCACGGCCTGGAGGAGAATCGACTGAGCAGCACAAGCTGGGATGTGAATGAGACATAACCTTCTGTTTTGCGAATCCACTGAAATGCCATCCCATTTGCTTCAAGAGTTAAACTGTATATTAAATTATACCTCTGTACACTTAATTAAAAAATAAAATGAATGGTGGAGGAGGGGGTGATCCTGAGAAGACAGGAACTCCAAGGGATGCTGAGGTGATCTTGGACCTCCAACCATCATGACTCACAGGTGGACAGGGCTCTGGGCCCTGACTTTCCGTGGTTGGATTTAGCCCTCGACTGAGCATTTGTAATGTTCACTCAATTGTGTTCCTCCCAAGATGTCATCAGTCTTGAGGTGAAAATTTAAACTAGAGCAATGCAGATGGGCTGGAATTACCCAACATTGTCCCAAAAAACCCAGCTCCGGTACTGGTAAACCAAGAGGCCAGGCCTCAGGCTCCAATATCTGCTCCAAATGGGCCCACCTCCTGCAGTCTGGGAGTGGCTGATTCTGGGCCCAGCCGCCTGCAGAGCTAAATTGAGACCGCCGGGAACTCTGTTAGGCACAGGTATTTCTAAATCCTCTGGACTGTCCTTGGCCGAACCTTCCTCCACCTCCCCCAGGCCTGCTAAGCTCTATTTGAAGAGCTTGCAATTTAAAGAAGTGAAGAACCAGCAAATACATCGGGTTGAAAATGAAAAACATTTTCTGCAGGGTTTAACCAAGTCCTGGAGTTAAGACTTGTTAGTGGAGCCCACCTGCTATCCTTTTAAATAGATAAAAGACATTTCAGTCTCTGGCCTTGAAATACTAGAGGCCCTCCCTGCTCCCCCTTCGCTTTCCTACCCCCCCGCTCCCCCCTCCACCCCAAAATCCTATAATTAAAAAGGCTCTTTTCAGACTGGAATACAATTCAAACATAATCATTATGAAAACTCTGCCCTGTTTCTGTGGTTACTGACAACTCCCTTTGTGTAAATCTCATTAAATCAAACCAGGGACTCCCGATTTGGGGGACAATCCCCGGGAAGAAAAGGCTCTGTTGATTTTAGAAATAATGTTGCAGGTCTCAGGTAGGAGACCCTTCTGGATTAGAAAATAATATTATTTATCTCTCCGACGCCACTGACAAATCAACCATGAAAAATTGATAATGGCTTTTATCACCCCACGTGCTTTTTCTGCCGCGGCGGTATTCTCACGTCTCCTGTAGAAGGCGGCTTTCTCTGACAAGCTAGCTTATTTTCCTGCCTTTAAGAAGACAAATGAAATCACTGAAAACGTTGCTTTAGAGACTATGTTCCATTCATTTTCATCCTATACATTTTCAGCGCTTAGGAGAAATCAGCTTCTCATTTGTAAAGAATGATTTCTATTCAAGCTGTAAGCAGTGGTGGGTTTTCATTACACCCTGAAAAGCTTGAGAAGTAAAGTGGTTCTCATATAAAATTAAAGACAACAGTGAAATTTCTGCATATCTTACAGAGGAGCATACAATATAGAAAACTTACACTTCTCTCTAGGCCTAGAGGTGATGTTAGCTACTGTCCGTTTCCCCTTTAATTTTGTTCTTTCTATTCCAATTCTGGAATTTCCCAAGTCCTTAACGGTAAAAACATTCCTCTTGCCCCTGTGACTTTTTCCATTAGAAGATATAAATGGCTTAGACTTCCTTACCATCAAATGCACAAACAGACTATATTGGGCCCTATTCTGGGTGTGACCAATAAAGAATGAGGGTACCACTGACCCTGTGTTCTGCCCTGCATGGATTTATGCATGCATATGTCTTTCCTTGCAGGAATTAGGGCTCTTCCTTGCCACTGTACCAAGACAACTGGCAGAATGGGAGAAGATTATTTGCAAATGACGTATCAGATAAAGGGCTAGCATCCAAAGTCCTAGTGACTGGAAACAAGCTCCTTGGGGACTCCATTTATTTTTAATTTTTCAGAGATTTTATTTATTTATTTGAGAGAGACACAGGAAGAGCACGGGGAGGGGGACGGGGGAGCTGGGGGGAGGAACAGAGGGAGAAGCAGACCCCCGACTGAATGTGACACATGACGACGTGGGGCTCAATCCAGGATCCTGAGATTAGGACCTGAGCTGAAGTCAGTGGCTTAACTGACTGAACCACCCCGGCGCCCCTTGGGGACTTCATTTAAAGGAGTTAACTTCCACTGATTCATCGGTCTAATAGGGATCTTCCTATAAGCCTTCTGCCTCGCTCAAATTCACGTGCATTTACTAACCTTAGTACATGGTTGCTGCAATCAATGGCTAATGTGTCAACTTAGGAGAAACAGACTCCAGGTGGGGTAAGGATAAAATATCGAGTGTGACCATTCAGGGATCAGCAGGAATAGAAACTCTGAATGCCACACTAAGGCCTGAGCTGCCCCCGCCCCCTGCATCTACCGGCTCCCCCTGGGGCCCACGGGCCCCCAGCTGCTCCCAACATGCTAGCTTTTGCCTTGTAAGTCTTCTATTTCATTCTGCCCCTTATTACAGAGCACTGTTTCCTTTGTGTTTATCCTTAAAGACTGGAAGGTGTTATTCTTCTGGGTGGCCCTCCAGGGCACACCGCTCTGCCCGGCACGCCCATTTATACATGTGAAGAGAACCTCTTATCCATCGCAGGGAGTATCAACGGAGTACAATGCCCAAGAATCTAGAGCTGTGGGGCCTTGGTCAGATATACTTTACAGAACAAAGATAACCTTCTGGTAGAATAAACTAAAGATAGAGGTAAATAAAGAAAGCTTTAGATCAGAACCAGAAATATCTTTACCCTGAATGAGATTGCAAAGACCTAGGAAGACCTTCGGAGGTTTAGGAGTGGAGAAGAGTATCAGACAAAGGGAGGAGGGAGGAGAGGGCCAAAGGGAAGAGGCTTACGGAGGCACACCCTTTTGTGAGATTACATAGTGATTAGCACAGTGGAAATGAATATTTATGAAGCCGGCGTTGATTATACTGTATTACGGGAGATCATTTGAATAATCATGAATATGTTTCCACGCATTTGGACCTAATGGGATGGTTTTCCGTCTTTAATGAGGCACTGGCGCGTGTTTGAAGAGCCTGGGAGAGGGGGGTGGGAGCAGGAAGAAGGGAATGAACAAAACAGGTCACCGGGTTTCAGCCCGTATTTTTCTCACTGTATTGCTCTCATTGCTACAGTCCTACCAGTATAGATCTGAGGGAGAAAAGGGTCTAAAATCATGAATTGGGTGCCCATCGATGCATAAGCTAAAAGGTTAGTGACTTTCCCAAGGTCACACAGGGATGCAATGGCTGAACCAAGGCTGCAGATACATTTCCGCCACCACTTCCAAGTGCATAGGGTGCATAGACAGCCGGGTCCCAGGTTACCCCTACTGTTTTGCCACAATGACTATGCGATTATCCCTTTCATTGGCAAAAGTGTAACCCTTGGGATGTTAAAATGGTTTCTTTTGTTAAATGGTTTGAGGAAAGCACCCATTTATTTATTCTACCTTCAGTCCCTAGCGGGATGCCAAGTGCCCATAAATGATGGTAGCTGTTTTGGAAGGAGAGCTCTCAGGAGGGCAGGTGGAGGGAGACTGGACAAGCATAGAGAGATGGGAGCACTTCTGTGTTCTTGTGAGTTGTTGGGAAGCGCGGGGGGTGGGGGCGCTGTGGTCAAAGACCGTCTGTGGGAGCGAACACAGTTCAGTATCACTCTATTGAGATGGATTTGCTGCTCAGAGAAGACATGCATGAAACCAGCCCTGCATAAAGCGGGGGCATAAACCAGAATGCCAACTCAGTTATTTTCTACAAAGAGAAACACAGCTCTCCCTGGTCCAGGCATGCTCGCGTGGGCGGAGCATGCCGGGGAGAGGTGAAGCTGTCCTGCGTCCGGGAGCTGGGCGAGCCCGGATCCAGACCCCAGCTCTCTCTCGGCATCTGCAGTTTGACCTTGGACAAGTCCTCTAGCTCCCGGAGGCGTGGGTTCCTTGGCCGGAAGCTGGGCTGTGTGGGACTGAAACGCAACGAGGAGTGTACCCAAGGTGCCTAGCCCAGGCTGCAGACCAAGCACGTGGGAGCTATTATTAGCCTCTGCCTGAAGGCGGAAGCGGAATTGCACTCGGGTTGCGGGAACTAGAGCGGAGGAGGTAAGCGGCTGATTCAGCTGCTGGTGCATCCTTTTGGAGCCGGGCTACACCCGCAGTAGCTGGCACCTCCAGCCTGGGAAGGTTCTGGGTGGGCGCCGTCAAAGAAGGATACCGACTGGAGTTTATTTTCCCAAGGTTCTAAGCTAACCGCCCCCCCCCCGTGTGATTGACACATTCTTTCTTTAGATATGCTAATACCCTCCACCGGCGTACGGTCTCGTCTTGCCTTGGCAGCCTTTGTCTCTTAAGAGAACTTTGTCTATTTCAGTACTTTCATCTGAGGTTTTTTAATAGTTCACCGCTGAGGCAAACTTTTGACCTTATTTCTGAGTTCCATCAGGGGTATCCCACTCCGGGTAACCTCCAAGGCCGACCAGGGCCCCCAGGGCCCCACTGGACAAAGACTTTTTTTTTTTTTTTTAATAGCTGAGACCTCTTGATCAATTTCTTTTTAAACGGGAAACTACAGCACACTTTCCTAATCTACCAGCTGGGTTGTCCAGTGAGTTGTTATGAAGCTTATGCTAAGTAATCCTCAAGGAAGGATCAAGTGAGCAAATCTGGGGTATCCTAGAGCTTGGTGCATGGTAGTTTCTCCATAGTGTGTTGAATGGATAATGATTGTGGCTACTTTTTGGGAATACAACAGTGAATCAAACAGGGTCCTCACCCTCACTGAGCCTGCCGTGCACAAGGGAGAAAGGCAAGTAAGCCTAGTGCTGTGTCATAAAGGCAGTGATGGGGGACATAAGGGTGTTACTGGAGCTCTTAGCTGGAGGACCCAAGTCAAGGACGAGGTCTTTGAGGTTCCCCAGAGGAAGTGGCTTCCATGCTGTGATAGGAATTTTCAGAGTTAGCCCAGCAGAGGCGGAGAACCTGCGCGCCCTGGTGCAGAGCTCTCAAGGCAAGACAGCTTTCTTCCAAGAGAAAGACCCTGACGAATTATTTTGAGTGTTTCTTGTCAGAGGATCTGGGCCTGAGGAGAGGCTGAGGGGGTAAGCTAGGGTTGGATTTGGGAGGGGGTTGTAAACCACATAAAGGAGTTGGATTTTGTCCTAAGAGACAGTGTTAGAAGACAAGGTTCCACAGGCTCAGCAAAAATTAGAGTGCGGAGGGAAGGCTGAAGGAGGGCTATGGACGACTCAGGGCTTTCAAGGGTGGATTCCATGTTGAGCACTGATCCGCAGAACATGGTGCCGGACGGCCTGGGACTGAGCGCTGACCACTGTGGAAGGCCGTGTGCTGGCGAAAGCCTCATCTGTAAACGGAGAGAAGTCCCAGGACCCAACTCTTAGGCTCACAGGAGAGAACGTGGGTTAAATGTGACAAGATACAGAGCAAAGTACTTTGCCAGGACCGGGCCCAGAGAAAGCACCCCCTACGCGTTGGGTGTGGTCTTTGCTAGGAGAGCTCACACAGCAAGTCAGCGAAGTCGGAGGCCCAGCCGGCTCTGTAAAACGTACCTGGGGATTGCCAAGGGAGGGGCAGCTTAGAAGCTGCCGGGAAGATGGAGACTCCAGGAACTTGGAGCTCCTCCTCTCGGCTTAGTCCTGCTTCCTTACAAACTTGGTTTCCATAACCTCATTAGAAGAGGAGGAGCTGGGGCGCCTGGGTGGCTCAGTGGGTTAAGCCTCTGCCTTCGGCTCAGGTCATGATCCCAGGGTCCTGGGATCGAGCCCCACATCAGGCTCTCTGCTCCGTGAGGCGCCTGCTTCCTCCTTTCTCCCTGCCTGCCTCTCTGCCTACTTGTCATCTTTCTCTATCAAATAAATAAAATCTTTAAGAAAAAAAAAAAAAAGAAGAGGAGTAGCTGCCGGAAGCAGGTCCGCTAGAAAGGCAGAAGGAACTACTGGCAGCTCAAGGAAAATCCAAGGTACTAGGAGACAGACCCAAGAACCACAGAAGTAGAATAAACTGGCAAACTGGGCATTGCGAGCATAGGGTGAGTCCCGTCCACTCAAAGCTCAATGAAGTCTTCACTGCTTCTAGTACAACTACTGAGCGCGTAAAGACACTGTTCAGAATACCGAACGTTTGCACGTTACGGCAGGCGAATGTTTCATGAACTTCAGAAACCGTGTTATGTGGGACAAACCATAACAGATTCCCAAGAGATCTAATGCAAAGCAGCCCAGGGCATGCTCTCTGGTATTTCTATTCTGAACCTCGGCTTCCGCCTGCCGGGCTGTCTAGGTTTGGCACCGGTTTGGCTTTTTCTTCTTGGGGTGGATTCTTGGATCTTGACAATGTTCTGGGCAGGTTTTCAACAACATCTGCCTGAACTGTTAGCCTCACTTTCTTCCTGCATCCCCCCGCTGTGTCCTTGGTACTTGGTCCTTTCCCCCCGGATGTTCCAAGACCCGCACTGCTTGTAACTACGCTGGAGGGTTAAGGCACAGCAGACCTTAGAGGAATTACTAAGAAAAAAACATACATGGCAATTTATTTATATGAAGGTAGATGGTTTCCGGTGGTTTTTTTTCCCCCTCATTTCTTTTCCTCCAGATGGGTGGGGTGTGGAACAGGCAGAAGAGATGTTGGTTTCTTTCTGGGTGTTAATTTCAAGTTTAAACCATGGCAAGAAGCACTCACCTTCTGTTGCTGGGTAGGAAAGGTGTGCTGTTTTGAGCTTCCGCCGCCTCCCCGGCTTCCTGCCCCTGGAAGAGACCCGTACGAGGAATGCCACGGGTCACGAGAGTTACTTAGCTGAGTAAACACACATGAGTGATTGGGGGAGAATTACAAAGTCTCCTCTAAGTAACCGAGTCAAAGCTAACAATACTCAGTTGTCAGAACATCAAATGAAGCTGCCCAAACTATCACCCTAGACACGTCCAAGCATTTAAAAGACTAGCTGTTGAGGACAGTATTTGATGGATGTAGTTTTGTTTTCGAGCTTATGGGAACCAGAGCTCCACGGAGGAGTAACAGAGTGAATGCAGTTGGGGAAGGAAATCCGGGGATTGTCCCCGGGGGCTGCTTGGCAAGACAAGGAATGGATGGGATGGGGGTATGTTTAAAAAAAAAAAAAGGATTCTGTTTTTACTGCCACATTTATGGCTCAATTTAGATTTGTGTCAGCAGGATTTGTAAGCTGTCCTTTGCCTGGGGTTTGGCGGGTTGGTATGTACTGGTGGTCTTAATCCAGTATCTGGACCCGAAAGCAATCGTTTACATCCTTGGAATCCCCGTTACAATTGGAAATTTTCCAAGGAGACAGCAGAAGCCAGATGGGAATGTCGCATGCTTTGCCGGGTTAGCGCTGGGTCCTCGGTGCTGTAGTGCTTTGTGCTTTCTTCCTTATTCTGTAAACTGATGAACTCCTGCTCTGTGCTAAGGCTGGTGAGGCCCCAGAATGCTAGGTGTTGGGGATTTGGAGCAGTGAATCCAAAAGACCCCGTATCTCGGTCGCACGCAGTTCCTGTTGGGAGTGGGAGGGAGAGAGGCGATATAAGTGAAAAATACAAGACGCCCAGTTAAATTTGAACTTCTGACGAAGGATGAATGATTTTTTTAGTGTAAGCAGGTTCTGAAGATGGCAATGTGTGTTATCTGGCGATCTTAAAAATAAAGCCGGGTGGTGGCAATGCTGCGGGGCAGATAAAGCAGAGTCAACGGCCAGCTGGGGATGGAAGGAGATGTGAGGGTGCCATTGAATTAGCGTGATCAGAAATGCTCCCTAGGACAAGGTAACAGTTGAGCCGAGAGGGGAAGGGGAGGGGGCCAAGCCCCTAAGTGTTGGTGGGTGGGAAGAGCCTCGGAGGGAGCAGGAACTGTACTGCAGAGGCCCTGAGATGCCATTCTAGCTCCAAGACTTGGACTCTGCACCAGCAGGCCCTCAGTCACGGACGGAAGAGGTTAGCCGCTCGCTTCCTAGTGCTGCCGTGGGTCTCTCGACATCTGGGTGGTTGGGTGGAAAAGGACGAAGAGTGGGAATGAAGCAGGAGAGTACAGAGACTGTTGAGCATGGTCTGGGGATGGAATTCAGCCTCAAAGGTCCACCCTGGGCACAGCTGGGAGGGGACCTTTGCGAGCTGACGCTAGGCACGTCCCTGCACGCTGGGTCTCTAAAGGCAGGCTGGTCGTCTAATGGAAGGGCTGTTTTAAATCCTATCCTCCGGCATCAGAGTTTGGCATAAGGTTGAGTGCCCCTGTTGTTTCTACACTGGCACGTACGCCTCAGGACTGTAGCATCCACTGTCGTAAAGTACCCCCTGTAACAGATAAAGGATGGTTTTCCAAATGCTGCCTAGAGAGCCATGGTTCTGGGACAAAGGGAGGCCTTCCCTGGCTTTGTATTTGTTCATGGGCTTTTGCCGTTTAATTCTAGGTGTTTATTCACATGTTCGCTTGGAACGGTAATTTAAAAAAAAAAAAGGTTTTCTTCTTCTCTTGACGAGTTTCCTAGCAGAAACAACAGAAATAGGGGCGCCCGGCTGGCTCAGTGGGTTAAGCCTCTGCTTTCGGCTCAGGTCATGATCTCAGGTTCTGGGATCGAGCCCAGCAGGGAGCCTGCTTCCCACCCCCCCACCTGTCTCTCTGCCTACTTGTGATTTCTCTCTCTGTCAAATAAATAAATAAATTCTTAAAAAGGAAAAAAAAAAAAGAAACAATAGAAATATTTTAACACAAGACAAAATGGTTGGGAGGGGCTCCTGGCTAGCTTAGTTGGTGGCGTGTGTGACTCTGGATCTTGGGATTGTTAGTTCAAGCCCCATGTTGGGTGTATAGATAACTAAAAAAAAAAACAAACAAACAAACAAAAAAAAACAACTTTTTAAAAAGATTATTTGAGAGAGGGAGAGAAAACACAGGAGATTTTGAGGGAGAAACAGGCTCCCCACTGAGCAGGGAGCTGGTGCAGGACTCCATCCCAGGATCCTGGGATCATGCCGAGCCAGAACGCAGACACCCAATGACTGAGCCCCCCCCAGACAACCCTAAAAATAAAAAAAATCTTTTAAAAAATAATAAAGAGGTTAAGAGGCTAAAAGTTTAAACACAATTCTTTTCCCAGATCTGTCCAGTGCCTCCCTCAGATCCTACTTACCTGATCATGCAGGTGTCCTGTGATGGTCTTGGATTTACAGGTAGCAGGATCTGCCCCCCTTTTATGGCAAGACTGTGGATTTGCGAAGGATAAAATGACCGGACCGTTTTACTGAAATTTTTCTTACTTATCCAAATGCTTTACTCTCTAGTAGGTTCCAGGGAATACTTCTGTAAATGTTCTCTTTCCTTCGGGTCACCTGGCCTTCTTCTGACCTCAGACTGGAAGGAACAACTGGCTACCCCCGACCCCAGCCGCTACATTGAGAACTTAAGCTGCACCTTAGTATCTGCATTAACATTACTTTGCAATTTCATTGCCTTAATTAGCATTTCTTCCAGAACTCTCTTGCCCAAGCCAAGAGTTTGATTGTTTCTTAGAGGAAATTCTTCAAAGACCCATCAGCTTTTCAGTGGAAAGGGCCTAAGCATTTGTGCTCTAAAATTCTTTCAATACCTCTCCTTGTTGTTACCAGCAATCCTGGACTCACACCTCTTAGCCAAATTCCTGCACTGAGAGACCCACCTTAAGCCAAGCTTCCGGTTCTCTATAAACTCTAACCAGACATCACCCATCCCCCACCCCCTCCAGATACCGCCCAAGCTTTCCAGGTGTTGTTCTCTCTTAGGTAAGCCTTGAACTTGGCTTTGCCTCGTCAGCAGGTTGTGTTGGTCATGTCTGGGGAGCCAGCTTCTGACAAGAGGGACCTTTTTCTTTCAGAGGAGAGGAATAACATGGTTGCTCTGTATTTACTCTGATAAACTGGTTGTTTAAGGGTGAGGTTAGTGATTAGCGACATGTCTGTAAGACCAGGTGATGGACAACCGCTTACAACAGGGCATCAGTGCAGATAGAAACAGCGAATCCCGTGGAGACTGTGGGAAGAACCGGCCTCACTCTCTGGGATGTGGAGGGAGGAGTGTAATAGGACAAGGGACAGGGAAGTGGGTGTGGTGCCACTGAGTCACATACTGGCGGCCCAGGAAGAAAGAGGAGGAGGTACCATTTTGGACCTCCTGAGTTGGAAATGGTTGTCAGTGATTTCTCTAATTTCCTGGGCAGTTTATTGTGATCTGGAGTTAGAGGAGATTTGAGCGCTAAAAACAGATTTGAGGAACACCAGTGCAGGTACTTAAAACCCTGAGTGCAAATGTGTTTACCCAAGAGGGGCAGATTTAGAAAAGAAGGGCTTTGGGTACACCTGGCCTGCTCGTTCTGTAGAGCTTGTGACTTGGTGTCATGAGTTCAAGCCCCACACTGGGTATAGAGCTTACTTAAAAAAAAAAAAATAGGGGCGCCTGGGTGCCTCTGCCTTTGGCTCAGGTCATGATCCCGGGGTCCTGGGATCGAGCCCCACATCGGGCTCACTGCTCAGCGGGGAACTTGCTTCCCTTCCTCTCTCTCTGCCTGCCTCTCTGCCTACTTGTGATCTCTGTCTGTCAAATAAATTAATTAAAAAAACAAAAAACAAAAACAAAGAAACAAATCTGGGGTGCCTGGGTGGTGCTGTCATTTAAGTGCCTGACTCTTGGTTGCTGCTCAGGTGGTGATCCCAGGGTCCTGGAATCGAGTTCCGCGTTGGGCTTCTTGCTTCACGGGGAGCCTGCTTCTCCCTCTCCTTCTGCCTGCTGCTCCTCCTGCTTGTGCTCTCTCTCTCTCTCTCTGTGTCAAATAAATAAATAAAATCCTTTAAAAAAAGAATGCATGTTTAATATAGGAATGCAGAAAAAGCAGCTAAGAAGAAAGCCTGAGAAGGAATGATCTTTTTGGGAAGGGGAAAAGCCTCAGGGAAGTTAAGGGAAGAGAGAAGTTCCAGAAGGGGCTGGAGAGAGGTGTCCCAAGCAGAACTCCCCAAATAGAGAAAATCTTGCAGACCATCGTTTCACTAAGGGAGACAGCCAAAAAGGGGCCAGAGGATTGATTTTATGCCCCAAGAGAATGGGTCATACATTATTCGTCTTTGACTTAATTTGTGTTTAGAAGGTAAGAGATATGCTGGTTGAAAGACTATAGACGGATGATAGCACCTGGAGGGCCTTCCTCACTGCTCTGTCTGCAGAGCTGGTGAGCTCTGTGCACCTGTCTGGTGCCTGATGTCGCTTCCTGGGTTGTGATTTATGCTCAGAATTCCCCTCGGCTACAGTTGAGGTGACAACACTGTATGGCCCGCGTGGGCGGTGGGGGTGGGGGGACAAGATGAGATGGGAGAAGGATCAGGGAAGAGGCGAGGCCAGAAAGGGAGGCTCCAGGAACTGTCTGCAAGGGAGCCGTCCAGGCAGCATTTACGTTCGGTCAGTGGTTGAGATGGAAACTCGCAGACTGTGGTGATGTGACTTATCTCATGCTTGGACTGGGCTCATTCAGCACCACAGGCATTATATTTACCCAAATCTACACTGTCAGCGCAGTGACAGTAAGGAGTACGTAGGTGTTCGCCCTGTGGCTGGCAAACGTTGAGCTTGCCCACTCAAGGACATATTTTGACCCACTGGCTCAGTCGCACCCCTATGTTCACTTTTAAATTCAAAACAGGGAGTCCTATGCTAATAGGTCATATGTTACAAATTATACACAAAAATAGAAGTCAAGTTTGAAATTATGGTGGACTAAACAATGTCATTGACATTTACTTCTCTTTAGAGGCGCCTGGGGGCTCAGGTCATGGTCTCAGAGTCTTGGGACCGAGCCCCCCTCCCCCCCCCCTGCAGGCTCCCCCCTCGGCGGGGGGTCCGCTGCTGCTTCTCCCACTGCCCCTCCCCACACTCACTCATTCTTGCTCTCTCACTCTCAAGTAAAATCTTTAACAAATTTTACTTTTCTTTAGTAGCAGTATGGAGTAATTTTGCTTTCATTAAAATTCTGAATATTGAACATGCTTCTTTTTTGGAAATCTTGGAGTAACGCGTTATGACAAGATGATTTGAAGATCTTGTTCTAAATTCCATTTATTTCAACCTTAGTTGTTTTCAAAGCTGTCCTACTGGGAAAAGATGCTTCACAAAGTTATGTACCATTGGAAGAAGTCAATTATTTTCACCATATACTTAATAACAATGCTCGTCTGTCTTTCCTTTCTTTTCTCTTCCTTCCTTCCTTTCTTTCCTTCCTTCCTTCCTGATTTTAAAAATAATCTCTACACCCATCATGGGGCTTGAACTCACAACCTCGAGATCAAGACTCACATGTCCTCCGACTGAGCCAGCCAGGCGCCCCCTAATGCTTGTTTTTCAATTCCACCTACCAACTAAGCAAAACGTTTAGTTGAAATTTAGTTGATGAATCCCTGTTTCCCAAAGTCGGTCCATCATTCCTGCAATGTAAATTGGAGGATTTTGCATTTGCATTTTTATATTTTAAACAAATAGATTTCAAGCACACTGAAACTCTTCATCCGGGAACTGTTGTTAATGGTTTAGAAAATTGTTTATGACATTTTAAGTGTACATATCTGATAGCTGTCAAAGGTAATACTCATACATAATTTTTAGCATCGAACTATGAGTGATTTCCAAACATCTGTTTCTAAAATGCTCTCTCCATAGCATGAGTTTCTTCCTGAAAGCAATCACTTTCTTTTTCATGGTTAAATGTTCTCTTTACCTTAAAGTGTCAGATTAAACATTTTTGTTCCAACATATTTCTGCCAGATAGCATATTACAGACAGCATTTACCAAAGATCAGCAAATTTGAAACTCCTCTTTTTAAAAGGACAGTGAATAACTCATCTTAAGTTCTTTGCCATAACCAGCAAACTACGGTGTGATACAAAATATTCCAATAGAAATGCCTTCTCTTTCAAAGACCAGTAGAGGGGCGCCTGGGAGGCTCAGTTGGTTAAGCATCTGCCTTCCACTCTGGTCATGATACCGGGGTCCTGGGATCGAATTCCACATTGTGGGGCGGGGGTGGTCCCTGCGCAGTGGGGAGAATGCTTCTCCCTCTCCCTTGGCCTGCCACTTCCCCTACTTGTGCTCTCTCTGTCAAATAAATAACTATCTAAAAAAAAAAAAAAAAAAAGAGCAGTAGAGTTCTTTGTAAAGGGAGGGTTGCAAAGTCCTTCTTACCTCTCTTTAAAAATGAAATGAACTTCACAAGGGCTGGCCTCCTCAAGATGGGCCACGTTGGCTTGAACATTATTTCAAGTTAATAGCAAGCCAAACCCAGCAGATTCAGAACAAACTCTTTGCTTCCCCCTCAACTGCCTTGCTGTACCAGGAAGAGAGGTATTAAGAGAGATTCTTCTTTACCAAAGTAATTTATCTGCATAACAGAGCAACCTTTGTTTTCCAGACATCTCCTCTCCCTTTCCGGCTAATGGTCTTTTCTCCCCTTTGTATCCTCAGACCCTACCTCTCTTTCTAGCTCCCGTTAAGCATCTTGTTGCTGAACTGTTTGGAACTTCCAAATCGGGGTGGATTCCCCTATGTAGTAAATTAAATTCGATTTTCTCCTGTTAATCTGTCTCGTGTCATTTTTAGTCTTAGTCCAGCTAGAAGGACCTTGAAGAGCAGAGGGAATTCTTCCTCCCTGACAGTAACAATCTATAAAACTTCTGGCTTCAATTTTTTGGCTAAAGTAGCTTATCTGTGAATGATTCAGTGGGAAAATTTGAGTGTTGGGAGTTTTGTAATTTAATCCCAGAATTTTAAATTGCTGTAGAGAAGCAGCTTTTTTAGTTGTTGTTAAAACAGTTTAAAAAATTATATACATGGGGTGCCTGGCTGTCTCAGTTGGAAGAGCTCGAAACTCTTGATCTTGGGGTTATGAGTTCGAGCCCCATATTGGGTGTAGAGAGAACTAAAATAAATAAATAAATAAAACTTTAAAAAATTATATGTGCATATTATTTTGGCTAAAGAAGTAATTTATTATTGAGAATATCCCTTCCCTGCTAAATTTTTATTGAGTGGTTCATAAAACAATAAGTTTTTATGGAAGGTCCTGATTGGAACAAGATCAAACTTACACCCTAAGCAGCGGCATGTTAGAAATAGCTGTACTTTTCTTTCAACAGTAGGGCAATCCTCCCACACTGTGTAATTTATTCTAATACGTGTTTCTTCAAATCTACAGCAATATTTTCTAAGCGTCTTCCAACTGTTTGCTGACAAATGAATGTATTTTATTTTGCAGTCATATTTTCTGGTTATTATTTTCATCTTTCAACATTTGCTTGTATTTTCTACCTTTCCAGGAATAACCAATGTTTCCCGAGTGAGATGCGACTTTGGGTCTTTTGGCAAGAAATAAATGTGTCATTAAGTCTAGCAAAAATTGTAAAGTACTTGATCTTCTCTTATCTCTAAATGTCATTGAAAAAAAAATCAACAACCCCGTTGGTGTTTAATTAAGCTTGATGTTCTGAACTCCTAATTTTTAAGTGTCTTTCTGTGTGTGGTAGCATTGAGAAGACTTCATTGAGCCGAAGTATCATTGTGCCTGATCTCACAAGTTTCTTGTCTCGTAGAGAGAGCCAAATATATCTCAAATATTGTGTGGAAAGGACAATTTAGGGACACACGTCAGGGACACCCAGACTCAGCTTGTGTGTGGGGGGAGAAGTCAGGGAAGACTTTTCCACGTGAGAGACATAAATTAGGCGTAAAGATAATACATGGCAATAAGACAAAGGGGGTTGGGTGGGAGAGCTCCCAGAAAGAGGAAACAGCAGGGTCAAGGCCTGATGGTGAAAGCAATAAGGTCTCATTGCAATAACAGAAAGTTCTAGGAGGCTGCATCTTGCAATGGAGGAGGGAAGGGCAAGGGATGTGGACAGGCAAAGGGGCTTCATTACTTACACAGCCTGCGCCTTATTCTGTGGACAATGGAGACAAATGGAAAGGTTCGAGCAGAGGCATGGCAGAATGGTATCTTTAGAAAGTTGCCTGGAGAATGTACTGGAAGTTGGCCAGATTGGAGGCATGAAGATCAGTTAGGGGATGGGAACTGAAGGGATGGGCTAAGCGTTGAATCTGGTGAAGGATGTGGAGAGAAGGGACTGGAATTACGAGATACCTGGAAGGTAGAATCCATAGCACACCATGATGAAGTAGACGAGAGGGAATGGGAGTCATCAGAGAATGGAGTTAATGGGGAGTTGGGGCTGAGTGTCCTGGAAACAGGCTCTTGAAAATCTCTGGAGGAAGACGTGTGAGGGAGTGAGGAAGGCAGGATTAGGCAGAATGAGAAGCTTGAGCAACATGCTATGGGGACCAAGGCCTCAGCCCATTCACAGTGAACTCTGGAACTGGGCGGCCCCTCAGAAATAGTCCACACGAGGCAAGAGGGCTAAGCCTTTGTATCTCCACATCAGCCAGACAGAAGTTGCTTGCTACCTGGGACCAGGGCATGGGGGCAGGGGGTAGAGGAGGAGGCACAAACTTAGTGAAGACAGTTCCCAGGAACTGGCACAGGTCAGTACCAGGACAATGGGCAGGGAGGGCCTCAGCTGGGAGTGGTCAGCAGCCGATGTTCTCAGGAGCTAGGGGATGGGACATACCTCCTGAAGAGAGGTTCTGGACAAAACACTGTAGTCTCCACTACCGGGGCAAAAGCTCTTACATTTACTATGGGGTATGTTTACTTTTAGGTGCCTGGGAACTTATTATCCATTCCTTAGTTCCCAACTGGTTAATTCCGTCCCACAACTAGTTAATTCTGTCCTTCCTTCCTTCCTCCCTCCTCCCCTCCCTTCCTCTTCCTTCCTCCTTTCTCCCCTCCCTTCCTTCCTTCTCTTCTCTACACCCAACATGGGCCTCAAACTTATCAGGCAAGATGAGGAGTCGAATGCTCTACTTAGTGAGCCAGCCAGGCATCCCGATAACTAGTTAACTTCAGCTGTGGGATGTGTGAAGCATTATGCTAACTGGTGGGGATGGTGGGGGTGTTGGGGGCAGATGCAAAGATGAAGATTCAAAAAGCACAGTGCCCAGGGAGCCTCTGTACTGGAGAAGACCAGTTCTTCTCTGGGTCCTCATTTCCTGCCTGTTCCTTTCTCCTCCTTGAAAGATTAACCGGACGGCTCTCCTTTTTCTCAGACACCGTCTTAGCTCTCCTTCCCTTCTCTTAGGCCTGGAGAGTCGAAAACAAGCCCAAACATCAGTTCTTTTCAGAGATCCTCAGGCATAATGTAAACATTACAAACAGGTAAGAGATCTTACAAAATTCTCAACAGGCCTTGCCCACTGGCCCACCATTCCCAAAGATGATTCTGTGCTGGTATACCAAACGCCATACCTCTGGCTTTTCTTGAATTCTCTAGAATTCATAAAACCACCCCTTCCTTGGTCCCTGTCCTCTTTCCTTGGGCAAGGCTGGCTTTCCAGCAGTCAGGCCCCAAAGTGACAGTAGGAGAGAAACCTTAGCGGATCCATCTAGTAGCCAGGACTCAGGAAGTCATTCAGATATCGAGGGGCCTCCTGCGGAATGCCCAACTTTGAACTGTTAAATTAATTAAAACAAGGAGGCCAACAGACTGAGGCAGCTCGAATGACATGGTGGCCCACGTACGCAAATCAAAATCTAGGCCTGTAAATACTTGAAGGTCACATAATGGAAAAGCTAAGGACACCCAATCACAAACAGCCGACTGGGCTGCGGCTGTAGCCAATCACATCACTTCCTTTCTTTGTTCCGGCACCTTCTCTTGTCTCTCCCCGGGCTCCTGTAGGTGGAGCGCTCGGAACGACTTCCGGTTTGGCACTGCCCAATTTGAGTTCATTTTTCCTCAAATAAACTCTTCACATTTTTAATATGCCCCGGTTTATCTTTTCACAGACAGACACCCTACTTCCCCCACATTCAGTTCTCTGAGTGAAGGGCTTCCCAGGCATTTCCAAACTCAGGGTCAAGAAAGGGGATGTGGCTTTGCTACAGAAAATCTATTTATAAAATCACTAACAAAGAATAAGGGGAACCCTTTCCCAGACCTCCCCCCAGTCTATTTCTGGTAGGCCAATAATAATTTAAATCTGATTATGGCTTCTTTCAAGGGTATGGTTTTTGGGGAAAAAAAATCCCGATTCTATCAATATGTCGATGTTAAAAAGATGGATTTTCTTTTCCTTGCTGGTCACTCAGCTCCAGATCTTTAAATTATAATGCTAGTGTTGAATAGTGTAATCACTTCTTTTAAATCGAGCCAGCAAATGTAACCTATTAAACTATAACCGCCTAGGCCGACCTTAGTTTTGAGGTGAAAAATGTGTAGCTCAGGTCAGGAGACTCAATTTAGGAGTAGTTTCCAAGGCTTTTTGATGGTGAGATAAAGAAAAGGTTTTTCTTCTCGTTTTTGGTCTCCTTTTCCTCAAGGAACACACCTTTTGTGTGCTCTAACAAAGGAATTTCCGAATTCATAGTGGAATTTGGGGGTGAAGTATTACGGGTAGACTGATAACTATATGTGCTTGCAAAGCCGGTTTCAAACCACAAAAGGATTAAAAAAAAAAAAGAAAGAAAAGCTGGGATTTTGCAATATACTGATTGGAGGAAAAGCTAAGACATTGCGAGTTAGCAATAAAAAACAGCAACAAACAAAATCCCAAAGGATTTGGAATTCCTTTAGTTTCTATTTGGCATAAGAATAATATGATTTCTTTGTTCTGTTCTTTCTTATCTCCAGCACTCAAATAATCCTTTATTTCATTCGTGCAGTCAAGTTACTTCTATTGTTGCCCAGAGCAGAAGGGTACCCAAGATAGCCTTACGTATGTAGAATAACAGAATGAACCTTTGTGTTGATTTTTTGGTGGAGGGGTAGTGTCATGCTTCAAAAACTTACACTAAATGTGTTGTTGTTTTTTTTTTTTTTTCTGTTGTGAAACTCAATAATTTTACAGAATGGGCTAGGATGGGTTCTTTGCTTTTAACTGTTGGTCTACCTGGCAAAAGGATTTCTCTGAAATCCTCTTTGTAAAATAGAACAGAGACAATGTGCAAGAAATTATTATTTTTTTAAAATTTTGGTTGTTTATGGTTTTTAAAAGCAGATGCAATGTTATCTGTGGCCGTTTGTGCAAATGATGAATTGTGCTTTCAAACTAATTTCCTCCAGCGAGTTTGACCAAAACACTGGGCTTTGTAAAAGCTCTGCTTAAAAAGTATTTGGCATCATGAGGCCACGAGGCAGTTGTACAACTGAAGCCTCTTTATGATAAAAATAAGAAATCCAGACTTTAGTTTTGGTAATACAATTTTTGTAACCATTCGAACACTGCTGGGCTGTGCTTTCAACTCCTGAGAGAAGGAATGGGGGCAGGGCAAGGGAGCTTGCTCAGTAAACAAAGATTCCAAATCTAGGGAACCTAGGATTTAGTAGGATATGTGCATTATGAAATTTCATATATCAGAGTATGTGTAGTTCATCAAGATTTCAGATAAGTAGGTCCTTGTATACTCTTCAATGCCTGGAATGTTTTTACACGCATGCTAATAAAGGCCCACCTTTGGGAGAAGAAAAAAGGCCTCCTTTCAAATGAAATCAAGCCCAGGTAAAGTTGAAACTCAACCCACAGAGCTCTGGCACCGTTTCAGGCTAAAAGAAGATGAGAGTTTCAATTTCATCATCTTGTAACACTGATAAATGTGGTGCCCTGGCTGACAAAATTTGCAGATTACCGAGGTCTTTCTAAACACGTGTAAATTCGCGTGCCCATTTATGTGCAACTCCAAACAATTTGCCGTTTGCAATGAAAGACCAACGACTCTTCCGTGAGACAATCATTTGGTTCATTTACATGAAAAGTCTTAAATAGCAAAAATGCTACTTTCAATTTACATCATAGTGTCCCCATAATCGAGAACAATGGCTTCCTCAATGGAAGATAATGCAAAGGAGAGGCATACTGAGATTTAAAAAAGAACAACAACAAACCTCTAAAAACAAACCAAACCAACCGCAACTTTTCAGCATACTTTGCAAATACAAGCCAATTAATCTAATTTAAAATATAACACACAGCAACAGCTTCCCATGCTGGGAGTCTTCAGTGCTACTGGAGGAATATTAGTTCTCTTTAGAGTCCATCCGTTCACACACAAGTGAGCCTTTTTAAGAGCTTATGGTGACTTTTTTTTTTTTTTTTTCAGATCCTTCCATTTTGTCCTAGTTCCAGGGCAGCCACAATTAGCTTGACATGGGGTTTCTCTCTCCTTTCAAAAAACCTTTCAATTGAGTGCACGTCTGTGAACGAGGTAGGACCCGGGACCCAGGGCCGGATAAAGAGCATACCTGATCTGTTGGTAACATATTGTCTCCTTCGTGGACGTGTGAACGATTATGCACACCTCTGTGCGGGGTTTATACATGTATCTTTCTGCGTTCTGTAGGCTAGGACCACCTGCTGTATGTATAATACGTGCTTGCTCTATTTGTACACCATCTTCCTTCTTGAATTTAAAGACCCACCTATTACAGCTTGTTTACTCAGTATCATTCCCCCATTAAAGAAAAAAAAAATCCTACAAGAACTCAACATGCCATGTTTCAATCTGGCCCCAGTGGCTTTTTCCCTGAAAGCAAAACGTGTGTCTTTTACACCAGGGCTTTCTCCCCACCCCAGGGGGTGTCTTCCATTCTTTTGTGGCTCAGTTTAAGGCGAAAGGGCTCCAAACCACTAACTAAACAGAAGAGAGCCCCTTCTTCCCCCTCCAGGGAGAATTTCAGATTTAATTTATCTGAAGATAGCGTGCTCTCTTCTTACTTATTTGCCACCATTACGAGGATAACAAAACACCACCTTGGCTTCAAGATCCTGGGTGGAGAGGCTCACGGTCTTTTTCAACCATCTTTGGCGAGGCCTTGCTTCCTTCCACTCGAGTAAGTTGCGGCTTGGGGCCACGGAAAGGACTGGGTGAGAGCCCGAAATGTCGTTTGAAAAAGAGAGAAGCCCTCCCTCCATCCCCTGAGCCCCACCAGCCCGCTCTCCGGGGCGAAGCTGCGATCCAGCAGCCCCATATGGGCGAGACTTGGCAGGTCCGCGGGGCTCCTCTCGCAGCCGCGGAGTCGGCGCCGGCCGGGCGTCCGCGCCCGCCGGCCGCGGGGCTTCGCGCTCTCGCCTCCCTTCTCCCCGAATCCTCCCTTCCCCCACCGGCCGCCCCCTCCCCCTCCGCCGCGCTCCCTTTTGTTCGCTCGCCGCTCGGGCCGCCGCCGCCGCCGCCGGGCCCGCACCCCCAGCCGTAGGCCCCGGCGTGGCGGGCCGCCCCGCCGCCGCCGCCGCCGCCGCGCGGCCTAGAGCGCGCCGCCCGGGGAGGCGCGGGGCCCGGGGCCGGGCGCACGGCGAGGCCGCGGCGGCGGGGCGGCGGCGGGGCGGCCCGGGGGCGCGGGAGCCGGCAGCCCGGGAGGCGGCGGCGGCGGCGGCGGCAGGCGGCGGCGAGGCCGCTCCACCGCACACGCACACACAGACCCCGGCAGCGGGAATGCAGATGACACGCCCGTAACATGGAAGCCGCCGCCGCCGCCGCCGCCGCTACGACGACAGCAGCAGCAGCCACAGCAGCAGCAGCCGGCGGCGCCGCGCTGAACAAAGGTCATCCGAGCTGCGGCCCAGACGCCCGGGCTTGACCGCTGCGAAGGCCAACCCCGGGAAGGGGGTGGGTGTGCGCCCGCGGGGCGGGGGGCGGCGAGGGGCGGCCGGGACGGGGTGGGGTGGGGTGGGAAGCCGGCGAGCGAGGGGCGAGGGCCGCGCAGGACGGGGCGCGGGTGGGCTGCGGGGGAGAGGCGGGCGCGCCGGCCCCTCGTGCCCACCCCTGCGGGCCGGGGTGAGCGCGTGAGGCTCAGGCCCCTTGGCCTGACTGCAGCGGCCTGTCCCACCCTGGCCTTGGGGACGGCTGGCCTTCGCGCCCCGCCGGCTTCCTCGGGGGGGCCGAGGACGAGCCGGTTTCGCTAGGCCCCACAGGTTCAGAGAGGGGGGCCACGTGAGCGCTGGAGCTCGCTCCTACCCCCTCCAGCGCCGGCGGTGCACCGAGGAGTCTTTAAAGGCCTCTGTGCCCCTCGTTCTCACTGCCCCTCCGCTCGCCCCCCCACCCCCACCGCAGGCATCCCTAGTTTCCTACCCCGAGGTGAAGGGATTTGGACTTCTCCCCCCAGGTGCTTGAAAGAAGAGAAGGTTGGAGGAGGAGGAGACTGGGGGGGCTGCTGGTGGTGGTGACAGGGCTGGGAGAGCGAGGAGAGGGACGGGAGGAGGGGGCTGGGTGGGGTGGGGGTGACAGGCAGAGAGGAGCCTGGTCAACAAGCCAGCACCACTCTGCTAGGAGGCCGAGGCCGCTCCTGCAGCCGACGCATCCAGTGTGAAGAGACACACATAGATTGCTTTCTTGGGGGCTCTTTGTCAGCCACCAACACAGAGAACACACACTGACACACACGTACACAAAGATGTGAGCCAGGTTGTGGGAGGTAAGTGGGGGAAGGAGAAGGAGGGGGAAACAGTGTCTGCGGTGGGCTTTGGGGTGGAGGGGCAGGGGGGATGGGCCCTGAGGGGCTCTGGGGTGCTTGTGAGGTGAGCCTTTCCAAGGCTGTGTGCTTGTGTGTGTGTGTGTGTGTGTGTGTGTGTGTTGGGGTGGGGGACACACGATGACCTTCCCCTCCTCACGAAGACCTAAAAGGGAAAAGCAACCCCTAGCGAGATCCCCTCTGTGCTGATGATTTTCAGGGACTTGTTGGCAACTCAGCGAGGGTTGCCATAGCTTTTTTATGTAGGGTGACCAGAACCGGCTGAAACTGGTTTGAGGCAGATCAGCTCCTGAACACAATGCAGTCACTGAGCTACTACAGTGGGATAGCAGCTTCCTCCCTTCATGGCAGCCAAAAGCAGAGGAGCTTGCAGGAAGGTACCATCCCAACACAGTATGTGAATGCACACTTAGACACCACACAGCACTGGTACGTGACTGATGGAGCCCTAAAAGATTCTGTGTAGAGAAGAGGGAAAAAAAAAATGTGCAGGTTTGCAAGGTCTGAGATTACTTGGGCTTTTCCTGCCTTTTTCTTTTGCTTAAGGGATGGACAAGGAGCTGAGATTTATGACCCTTATTAAAGAAAAAATGTGCCTTGCTAGGGTGGGGACACTTGGTTTCTGCAGTCTCTCTTTCTCTCTCTCTTTCTCTGTGTTTTTAACAAAACAAAACCAAAATGAACTGATGGGTTTGTAATGGTAGTTTTGTTTGTTGCTGGAGAATGCTACTTTGCATGCTTTTTTTTTTTTCTCTCTCTTGCAGGGTATGTTCTGTTTTGTGCTTTTCCTTTTAGAAGCTACTAAAGGGTGTTGGGGATCCTTCTGACTATTATGAAGGCCAAAAGGTAACAATATTGTTCTAGGAAATGAGCATAAATGCGTTCCAGTGATGCTGTAAGGCATACATGCTGTCTTTTTTTTCCTTGTAGGCCTGTTGACTGGGGCTGCTTTTAACCCTTTCATATTTGCAGAGAATGCAAAACCGTGTGACAGTCACTGAACATTGAGCCAAAGTCTTTCCAAAAGGTCAAGGTTCACAAGGTGAGATATGATATTTTGAGCATGAATTTAAGTGTTTTATTTGAAGGTCTGTGCAGAGGCAGATGGACAGTGGATTGGTACCCTGGAGATAATTTTGGGTTCAGAGTGGAGAGGGAATACTCTTAATGTTATCCAAGTTTAATGGGATTAGGGTGACTTTATGATGGTATTGCTATCAAGGCAAAATCAGAATGACTTCCTTAATTCGCATGTGGCTAGTCCTTGGGAAGGAGGCAGGCCTGGAAAGAGGCAAGTTTAGAGAACGGTAGGCATCAGGGCCTTGTGGCGAATGCACTGGTTTGCATGAGACTTAAAGCAGCACACATGTAGCATTATCCTGATGGTGACCAAAAAAAAAAAAAAAAAAAAAAAGGAAGGACTTGGCCAAATCGAGGCAGCCTATTTGAGGAGTCTGAAGGTAGATTTGCCTTTTGTTCATTCATCACCTTCCTTTTACCTTGTGCTCTGTGTTAACCTGAAAGGTTTTTCAACTCCGAGTCAAGTGGTGGAATGGCTTTTATTGATTTTAGGGGCTGTCGACGGTGAGTTTGCCATTGGATTATTTGTGGCATACATTTTAATGTGGAATGCTAATGCAGTACCAGGAGGAAACCGGCTAGTCTGGCTTCGTCTGTGAAAAGATGCCTGTTAACTCAAAGCTTTGTAGCAGAGGATGGTGGAAAATGTCTGATGCCTTAAAGAGCTCTCAGTTATCTTCGGGCTGGCGTTTGTATGCACCCCCAAAGCCAGAGGTTTTCGAGGAGCAGGGAGAAGAAAGCAGGCATGAGTCTGGCAAAGTAAAGAACAAAGGCAGTGAGCGCTCACCGGGGGAGCACTAAGCATTTTGCCTTAGGGTTCCTGGTGAAAAGAGCTGCAACTTCCCCAAGCAGGAAGCCAGCCGCTCCAGAATCCTATCCAGTATGGTCTCCACGACACACAGAACTCGTTCTGGGTCCTGGTTTGGTAGGAGTACAGTCAAGAGGAGCTCAGAGAGGACAGGATTGGAAAATACATTTGTCCCCTACTTTGAAGAGGGCATTTTGTTCCTCCTCGATTTGATTTGCGCAGAGTCGAGCCTTTTCAGAAATGCCGTGGATCTTAGAATATGCTAAGTTGTGTGCTGGCCCGTTGGTGGGCAGAGTATCTGCAGTGAAGGGTGTCAAGTATGCAAGGGGTTTTATTGTTAAGGGTTTTTTTTCATGTGATCGCAGAGCACCCAGTATGTGATAAAGCTGGCAAAAGGGAAGCGAGTGCACGGTTAGCTCAGAGTACTTTGCACAGTATTTAATAAAGATAAATGTAATCTTCGTCTGATATACCAGTAAATAGCTTACACAATGGAACAAGATTCTTTACAAATCACTGTGCTAAAATGGGTGTTCAATTCTACATCATTTTCGACTGCCAGAGGTTCTCTGTCTGAGTGTGGTAGAAATCTGCTTGCAAAGCAGATCACAATCCACGTTGCACGATATGCTGCTCCTGCTTTTCTGGTGCCAACTAAAACTCAGATGGCGAATATGATAAACCTTAATTAGCTTAATACAATAAGCTGTTTTATAATTTAGTCCTTCATTCCCATCTTTAGAAAGGCAGTGGTTTTTATTTAACTTTGACAGCTAACCCCTTGCAATCAATGTTTCTTGATAGTCTGTTTTAAGAGCCCCTTTTGTAAGGAATTGCATGGCGCAGAATGTTCTGGTTGACTCTCTCTGTGGTTTTTAGCTTTGTTACTCCTCCTCCCCCCAGAAGGCTCCTGGAAAATCGCATTTGTTTTGCATTTAGGCCAGCCTTTCCAGCTGCAAGGGCTGTTTAAGCTTGGAGAGCTGGTTCTCCGGGGCAGCAATCAGAAGCTCATCTGTGGACTGAGGTTTGTCTCAGGTGGCGATCTCCTGCTGAGGTCTAACAATGTAGCAGGCCCAGGTCTCCCAGGACAGGAACCGAGAGCTTTCTGGGCTTGGCAATGTGAATGTGAGTGTGGAGAGTGAGCAGCAGCATTCTTCTTCCTGGAAGAGCCAGGAGAGAGCAGGGTAGCACCCCCATTTGGGGCTGGGCGTGTGTCCTTGCTGTCACTGTCACCATGCGGAAGGCCACACCTGGAGCCTGCCAGGGATCGCCTGCGGCAGGCTCTGAGGAGGGTGACAAGCCGGCCATCCCGTCTGGAGGAAGAATGTGTGGGTTTGGCTGATGAGGGTATGCTGGAAAGAAAGTGTCGCAGGGTGTTGAACCTTTGTTTTCATCATTTGCTTCCTTGGATTTATTTTTTTGCACGTTAAGAAACATTAGATCCTGGGCTTTTAGGACTCTGAGCATCCTGGTTCAGGAGAGGAGGCTTGTTGCTTTCTCTTTCCCTCTCTCTTTTCTCGCAAAGGGATTCCCTGCCCCCATCCACCTTGACTCCTTAAAAGAAGGGTTTAGGAGGGAGGCAGGGCACATGTAGGTGGAATTTTCTGTGTATACCTTTGCCTCGGATGAGTTAGAGTTTTCAGATTTGTGTCTCCCATCCCTCTTTATTTCTTCCCTTGAAATGCTTTCTTGGGTCTGTCTTCTCTTGGGTTTGAATAAGCTCCCTCGTCTCCTTGTTGGAACTCCCCATCTAGCTCTTCACAGCTGGAGCAGAGGTTGTCCCGATATGGGACCCTGGGATGGTTGCCAGTGCAAGGGAAACCGAAAGTATCTGGAAAAGATTTGGGGTTGCTCTCTCCTCATTCCCCTAACATCTCACCCGAATCAGTACAGTAACCACATCCGCAGTAAACATTGAGGGAATCTACACCTGTGTGTTAATTACATTCGAGGGATGATCTTTAACCAAGTCATGGTTAAATAATTAACTTTTTTAACTTTTAAATTTACATACAGTGAAATCTGCTCTGTGGTGTGGAGTCTTAGGGGTTTTGACTAGCGTACAGCGCTGTGTGTCCACCCGCGCCGTCCACGGGGAGTGGTTCCGTCACCCCTGAAACTTGCCTCCTGCTGTACATTGGTGGTCAGATTCTTCCCACCCCAACCCTTGGCAACCACTGGTTTGTTCTGTCCCTATGTTTGGTCTTCCCCAGAATGCCATACGAATGGCTTCTTTCCCTTAGCAAAGCCCATCTGACATTCATCCACGTTGTTGTGTGTATCCATACTGGCTGCTTTTCCGTTGCCAAGCTGTGGACCTCGATATGGACATACCACAGTGGGTTTCTTCGTTCCCCCGGACGTGTGGGGGTGCTTCTGCTTGGCGGGTGCTTGCGAGTAAGGCGGCTATAAACATTTGCATACAGGCTTTTGTCTGAACCTGAGTTTTTACGTCTCTTCCCTAAATACGTGGGGGCAGGTGGCGTGGCTGGGTCATATGGTCAGTACCTAAGAATTAGAAGTCCGAGCGAAAGCACGTTCAGCTCTTCTCGCAGCTCACGAGAGAGAGCTGGCCTTGTCAGTGGCAGTTAAGACTTCCCAAGTAAGACATCGCAGGGAGCATTATCTGAAGACGCACGAGAGATGATTATGATAATAGGACCACTCACTAACGGGATGACATGCTTTATAACCCAGAACTAATCGGAATTAGCCAAAAGTGGAAACAGAAAACTGCCGGTGGTAAAATATCCTTTATTTCCTACAGCGATCATTTTTCGTCTCTTCAGAAACATTTGGCAGTTTAATTTTTACATTTGTCTTCAGGTTCAGGGCCACGCCAGACAACAGCAGAATCACAGTTTCGGAAAGTGGTACCGAAGATCTTTGTTGAAATTGGACTTGCGTAAACAACGTATTATTATGATTTGCCCCAGTTTTCGACTGCCAGAATATGGGTGTGGTTTTAATATCTGAAGGTATTTTTCAGGTTTGATGCCTTTTAAGGAAATGAGAATATTTAAGCAAAATCCAGGCAATGAAGTCGGGAGATTTGGGGGATATTTAAAAAAAATTTTTTTTTTCTTTTAACTTTAAACATTTTTCCAGACCAAGGTTATGGGTACTGGAGACAGAGGAGAGCCCGAGAAGTGGGAAGTGATCTTAAATGGGGCTTTATTTCATCCATTTTACAGTTACTGAATGTTTACAAAGCACCAGACATTTTGCTAGGCCCTAGGAGTACCAAGAGAAAAGGAATCCAGAGAGAAAACTGGAGTGGGAAGTAGCCTACTGGTGCTATGACAGGAATGTGAATGGGCCACCTAATGCCCAGTGTCCAGAGGGAGGAGCCCTCAAAGAGGTGGCTTCTGTAGCGAACCGGGAAAGACGGGTAAGAGTAGAAACAGCAGGCGGAGGCCGGGGGAAGAGCGCGGAGTCCTTTGGAAAGACACTGAGCGAGCCTGGAGTTGTCCATGGGGCCGGGAGAGCCACGTGGCTGTGGGAGAGGAGGAGAGGACATCAGGAGGCTGTCAAGGGCCAGGCTTCTGAAGGTCATTCTCGAGTGGGGACTTTCTTGTGGAGGTGGTAGAAGCCGAAAGCCTTCGGCCTTGGGGCAGTGTCTGAGAAGGGAAGGGAGGCTCTCCTGCTGGAGGCAAGGAGGTCACAGGAGGGGACCACCGTAGCAAATCCAGGACGGAGGAGGGCCTGACCCCAGGCGATGCAGTGGGACGGAGTCGTAGGTGGGGGAGGTGTGTGTACCCATGGGAAGGGGGTGGGGGAGAGGGAGGAACAGAGGACAGCGCCAAGTTTGCTCCTTGAGGTTACTTGCTGCTGGTTGTTTTTGTCCGGGAGACACCGCGATGAGAAGGCAGAATAGGTTTGGAGGGTGAATGTGAAGGGGCTCCATACAGTGAGGTCAAGTTTGGGTTGGGTTGCCCATGGAAGTGTCCTTTGTTGCCAGGATCTCTTTGGGCTGGAGGAATGGGCATGGAACAGAGATGATAGAAGAAAGATGTAAAAAAAAAAGTTGAGTTTGGGGTTCCATAAGATAACGGTTTATATAGTCACAGCTTTAAAGAAGGAGCAGCTGAAGAACTTACCACGCATGCTTTGGAAAATGGGAGGGCAAGACATTTCCGGAGAGGCAGAAAGTAATCTTAGTAGCTGACATCTGCAGACACGCAGCCCATGCAGGAGGCCGTTCTGCTTGTTATCTCCCGTCATACTGAAACAGCGAGAGGAGCTGGGTCCTTTTATTCCCGTGATGCAGGTGGGAAACAAAGACCTGGCCAAGGTGGCTCGTAAGTGATACTAGAGGCAGAATTTGAAGCTTGTTCCTCACCACCAGGCTGTTCTGCTTTGGGGAGCAGAATTGGTGGGCATGAGGAAACCGTGGAAGGTGTTTATGGGTGTGGAGGAGGAGCCGGAGAGGGCACAGGTAGGCCCTAGACAGTAAAGGCACTGATAAGGTTCACGTTAGAGGTGGCAGTTGACGATGGCTCAGGTGAGAACATGTCATGGAGAAGTTTGGGACACAGTTGAGGTTCCCTTGTAATTAGCCCCGTTTTCTTGACTTCACTCAGCCTGGAGAGAGGAGAGTACGTCAGAGATGGTGAAGGAAAGTGGGTTGAGAAGAGTACATTTTTACTGGGCACTATAGGGTGAGGATACAAATTGGAAGGGAGAAGGAACAGGGATGTTTTTGTTTTTATTTATTCTTTGGAAAGAACTCAGATTGAAAGTAGTGCTGAGAAGAATCTTTAGTTTCAGTAATAAATAAACACAGTTAAAGAATTCTTTGAGTCATCTTCTGCAGACAGGAAGTTCTAAATTTTTCCTCTTTTAGAATGGGAGGAGGAGAAGCAAATTCTACTTGATCTAAATCTGGAGACTGAAATAAGTAATTTTTAGACAAACCCAAAGTAGCCTTTTTAGCTGTCCCAAGTGTTCCCTCCTAAGTGGCCTGTAATTGATGGTCCTTAGGGACAGAAAGTGCGGGTTTTGTGTTGTTTTCGGTTAGGTATTAGTACAGCTAGACGTAAGAAGAAATTCCAGGCATCTTGTAGGATCTAGAGAGGCCTAAAGATAAAATCAAGGTGTTGTTCTTGAATGTTTTCTCAACTCAGCCTTTCCTTTTTGGGACACAAACTCTGGCTTTGCAAAGGCTGACTCATTGGTTTCATTATGGGTATTGATTTTGATCATTTTCTTCCGAGAGGAACAGAATTCTTTCTAGGGATCTGAATCGCAATTAGGTAGCTGAAAACCTAAGAAAATTTGGAGCCCTGTGTTATGTTTTTGTTTTTAAAGATCTGCTAGCTGGAAATACTTCAAAGATTTACACTAATCTCCTCCTTTACTGCAGTGAGCCCAGATTGGGGGGAGAGTGGGGTCAGTTGGTGGACGTGGAACCCAGCACTCTCTGCTCCCAGTCCGGCAGCTTGTGTCATCACAGACTGTCTCTCTGCCCTCCAATTTGTTATGGGCTGGCTGGTGTGTATGCCCGCTCCTGATACCATCCTTAGGTCCTGTGAACCACACAGGTTCTCATTGGTGAGCTGGTCTTGAACTGTTCTGCTGATTTAACATAGCAAGAGTGGGAGAGGTAGTTTGAGGTCTCTAGTTTGAGACGTGATCATGCCGAGTGTTCTAGTGAAATCTGGGGGCTTGGTCCACGGGGATTTTCAGTGGCCTTTTCCTGGCTCTTGGTGACCTCAAGCTGCATTCTGCCACCATGGGACCTTGAGCAAGTTCCTTAAATTCTAGGCTTTGCTTTTCTTTGAGGGTTGTTATGAAGATTAAGTGCATGTAAGGTGCTTCATAGAGTGTCTGCTACAGGGTGAGTCCTCCCTTGGATCTTAGCTGTGCTGTATTCCCAGCTTCCCTGGTTTAGGGGAAGGGCCTTTGCTGACATTTCTTCTCTCATCGTAGAGGGCGTCGTTTCTCCTGTCGTGCCTGTTAGCTCAGTTTTAAGTACTTTTGTTTTGGTTTGTTTTGGCCCACGAAAATCCACAGTTGAGTGTCTCCCACCTGGTCTGTAATGTCTTCAGTGATAGCTGCCCGATACCTGGTATATAAGTAGGGGAAATGTAGGCAGGAGGATAGTGTCCTTGTTCCCACTTGGCTGGACATTCATTTGTAGCTGGAAAACGTTAGATGAATGTTGTCATTATCATCTCATGCTTCGACTGTCTTTGTTTCCAGAAAAATCCAGCCCAATCAGTGGTGGCTGTAGCCTAGCTGATGTCATTTATGTTAACCAGAGATAAAAGAAACAAAACCTGCTTGTGCAAATATGGCAGGTTAGCCACAGCCTCCGCTCCGTCCCTTTTCCCATGGCACGCTGCTTCTCACGTTTGCTTGGCAATGACCAGATGCTCGTTATCTTGCACACCGGGAGTTGGTGGTGGTAGAAGACTGAGTGGAGAAGGAACCTGCGGGTCATATATTAACGTCTAAAACTTCACTGTCGGTAGAGTGAGCGCCAGCCCCATAGGGCCGTGGAGTGCTTGCAGTGTGACGGGTCCTAACTGGGCTGAGCTGTAAGCATAGAACGCACACCAGGTTCTGAAGACATACACAAAAGGAAAAAAAAAAAAGGATGCAAATATTTCATTAATACTTTTTCATATTGATTACATGTTGAAGCAAGGCTCTTTTGGTTGAATACAATTTATTACTAAACTAAAATTATTAATGTTGTTTTGCGCGCCCCCCCCTTTTTCCTTTTTTAAATGTGACTGCTGGAAAACTTAAAACTGTATGTGTGGCTTTCATTCTTTCTCTGTTGGACAGGGCTGGTCTGGAACATCTGAAGAAATTAAGCGGTGAAATCTCTCTGGTGCCCTCAAGTGTTGAAGTTCATTGTGTTGAGTTACCCTTTGGTTGGAAAAGATAGTGGGAGACGATGTGACGTCTCCTGGTTAGAGAAACTCGTGCTCCCCTGGTTTGGACCCTCTTCTCTCACACGTGTCCCTGGTTCACGTCTCTGCATTATTGGGTCTAGACAGCTGTGCCAGGCCGGCGTCTGCTTCCAAACGGACTAGGAACCAGTGCGGATCACACGTTTACCACGTACGCTAGATGCTAACACCTAATGTCCCCTGTGAAGTGTGATTACCATCCCCGGTGAGACTCCGGGGAGGTGAAGTGACTGGCCCAAGGTAGTACCACTCGTGAGTGACAGACCTTGGATTTGGGCCAGGGACGAGCTGGCTTGGGAGTCCTACTGCCTTTTCCGAAAAATGGTTCCTGCTTGGTGTTCCTGTCTTGGTCCTCTTGCTCAGAGTCCCATACCTGGTCCCGGGTGCCCTTACTGTCTAGATAGCATTTCTCCCACTTTAATTTGCACGCAGATCCCCTGGGGCTGTGTTAGATTGTGCAGACAGTGATGCCGGCGAGCTGAGTGGGCCAGGGTTCTGTCCCTCTAACAGGCTCACGCCGGTCGTGGTGATCTGCTGCTGGACCACACGTTGGGTAGCAAGAGTCTGCGCTGTTTCCTTGGGTTTTGGACTTGCTTCCTCTGATTCCAGAGTGATCTGATTCTCCAAAACTTGCCTCATTCTGCAGGGGCTCACCCTGTGGCTTTGCCTGGGATGTCAGCAAGCGCATATGGGGCCGGAACTGGTTTTCGGTCGCAGGTACCCAGTGGGCATGAACGCTGATTTCTGTGTACACACAGGTGGACTGGATCGACGTATTCCTGTTCTTATACAAGTGCATCACTCCTCCTTTCTTATCTTAACCCCTTCCACACCTGTTGTCTGATAAAACATAAGATAATTTTAACACTGAGCTATGTGGTAGGGGTCTCCGTTTGAAGTCCTTGCGATGAAGACAGGCCTTAAGTTGACACTTGGGGCTGACTCTGCCATGTTTGGTTTAGAGTCGGTATCTGAGAGAGATGAGGACTCGGAGCAGTGGGCCTGCCACTGTTTCTGCCTCTGTGCCTGACAAGGAATCCAGGTGGCTTGTGACTTTCCCTTAGAATGGGAGTTACAGTGCGCACCTCACACCGAAGTGTGGAGGGATGAGTCATCACCACCACCTGCTTCTTAGCTCAGGGTGAAGGCAGCCAGCCCGGAGTCCTTGGATCAGGAGGTCTTGGTCTTTGGACAAACCAGAAATGGGGTTTCAGGAGGGAGCTTGGTGTGTTGTGTGTTTGAACTCTGAAGAGGTTGTGCAAAATTTAGTGTATTTTTAAATTTTTAAAATTTTAAACAAGTTTTAAAAACATCTTAACATTTTTTTTTTAAAGATTTTTACTTATTTACCTGACAGAGATCACAAGTAGGCAGAGAGGCAGGCAGAGAGAGAGAGAGAGAGAGGAGGAAACAGGCTCCCCGCCGAGCAGAGAGCCCGTTGCGGGGCTCGATCCCAGGACCCTGCGATCATGACCTGAGCAGAAGGCAGAGGCTTTAACCCACTGAGCCACCCAGGTGCCCCAACATCTTAACATTTTTAATCTTTAAGAAATGATTTATCTGTTTATTTTTAGAGAGAGGGAGAGCCTGTGCACACACTCACGTGAGCAGGGAGGGGGCAAGGAAGGGAGCAAGGGAGAGGCAGAGAATCCTCGGGTGGATTCCCTGCTGAGCACGGAGCCCAGCGTGGGGGCTCAATCCCAGGATCCCAAGATCAGGACCTGAGCCCAAATCAAGAGTCAGACACTCAGATGACTGAGCCACCCAGCGTATTTTTTAAATTCGGGGGTGCGTATTGATTAAATGAGCTAATGATTAAATGATGTCTGATACATTAGGTTACTGTCCCCATCGCTCTGTAAGAAAACTCTTTCACAGAAACACGAGTTGAATTTTAGATCTTACTGGAAATTTGGATTCAGAGTGTTCTACGATACATGAATCTGGCACAGTGAACAGGATTTTTAATTGTTGGCTAAATCTGTCAGCTCCCTGCTTGGCGCGGGACCCTGTGCCTGGTGCGGTGGGGTGTCTGCCTGGCCCGTGAGCGAAGCTGCTGAGTCCCAGACTGCTGGAAGGGGAGTGGGGTGGGGTCGGGGGGGGGGTGGCAGCAAGGCTGGGTGTTCAGGGTGGGCCAGGCGGTGGGGCCAGCCCTGGAGAAAGGGGTTGGGACTGTGGAAGTTCAGTCTGAATTGCGGGTGAGTTCAGAGTGCAGTGGGGGGTGGTAAGTGCAAAGGCTTTCAGAGCATGCCAAGCGTCAGGAGAAGTTAGGAGTCCGAGACGAGACAGACACTCAGAGGTTGTCAGAAGACAGAGCAAAGCTGGATGGATGGTCACGAGTCTAGTGGACAGGCAGGAACCAGCGGAGCACGACGCCGCAGAAGTGGCGGCTCTGTAGAAATTCAGGACAGCAGCAGTTGGGCGATGGGGACTGTGCGCTCAGAGGAGAGGCCCCCGGAATGATGGTGGGGTGCGTGAACGGGCGAGGGCGAGATGAGCTACTGTTGCCAGTGATCTCTGCATCACAGAATCAGAACCAGCTCTACGGGGCAGCCTTCCTGTGACGTGGCAGGTCAGGACACTTATTGCTCAGGTGGTTGAGGTTAGGAGAATGGACTGGGAGAAGCAGTAGCTCCTTGTACGCAAGATGGATGCAGAAAGGCGTTAAAATACTAGATCGTTTGGAGTTTGCCTGATTTCACAGGACACATGATCAAGAGATGGCTTTTCAAACTCACACCGGAGGAGAAGGTGTTGACGATGAGGCCATGCCTGCTGACAGGGAGGGCTCCCATGTCATCTTGCACTGAGCTTATTCTGTGTTCTTTTCAGGGCCACATGGCCTCTGCTGTCTCTTTGTGCCTCTCCTTTGGTAGAACTGCTTTCTCCTTCTGGTGCACTTGGCAATGGTGACTGTCCCACAGCCCCTGTGTTCCCGCATCCCCGTCTAAACTGCTAGTAACAGGGCACCTGGGTGGCTCAGTGTGTTAAGCATCTGCCTTCAGCTCAGGTCATGATCGAAGGGTCCTGGAATCCAGCTCCGTGTTGGGCTCTCCACTCTGCGGGAAGCCTGCTTCTCCCTCTCGCACTCCCCCTACTTGTGTTCCCTCTCTTGCCGTCTCTTTGTCAAATAAATAAATAAAATCTTAAAAAAAGAAAGTCCTAGTAACATCCCCTGTGTTGCTTAGTGCTGCTTCTGGTTCACCAGACCCGCAGCTAACGGGTCCTGTCTGCTCAGCTGTGGCTTGGAGGGCCGGGTTATGCTAACGCTGCATGGGTGGTAGTTCGCACTGGCTAGTGAAACACCCCTTAGTGACACATCTACTGCCTGGCAAGGGGGTGGTCTTACCCCGTTGTATGCCTGAGAAACTCGAGGCTCTGAGAGGTTAACACATGGGGAGGCTTAGTTGGGAATTGGCTTCCGTGCCGGGGTCTTCCTGACCCCAATCCTATACCCTTTACCATTCTCTGTATAGTAGCTAAAGTGAAGGGGCTCTTTGGAGCATAGAGTTGGACTCCTTTGTTGATTTTCTGTTTACTCAAAATCACAAAAACGATATGCTTAGCTTCCAGCATTTGCTCCGTAAATGGCGAAGGCCGATTATCTGAGTTATACATTGGAATGAGACACCGGAGGTAGGAAATTTGGCTAGATGGCTACACATCAGGCCTAATGGGTAGGGTTCACGGGGACGTTGCTGTATATTTGAGGCCTCTCCCGGGCAGGGGTGTGTGTGCGCGCGTGTGCACGCACATTAGTGCATATGTTTGAGGCCCCGTATAGCACGTACCTATTTGGCAGAAGGCCAAGTCTGGTTTATCCGGCCGATGTTAATTTGGGGAAAGATGAAACACTTATTTCAGCACTTGAGTAGTAATAATGAGGCTTTAATGGTTTTGATTTTGGATGACTCATAGAACTGTAAGACATTTGTGTTCTCCTCGTCTGCAGCGTTAGGATATTGTCGACCTCCGCTGGAATTTCACACGTAGCTCTAACCTCTTTGGTTACACAGTGCTCTTATTTCAGGTCACTGAGGACAGGAAACATTTGTTCTGCGTCTCTTGTCCTTCTTAGAAGACCTTGTGGGGCTGTCTGTGTGCAGGAGGCACTTTTGGATGCTCGTTCTGTCCCAGGTAGTGGCTGGGAATTCTAATGGTATCGGTCTTATTATCCCCTATCTGAGAGCACCGGAGTTGTGGCTTCATTTCTTCTAGGGCTTTCTCTATGCTAGAATCCTCTCCCTGACCTTGTTTTGATACTATAATAACCCAGAGTAATCAGTACTCAACTGTATTCCAGATAGTTCAGGTAGAAGTAAGTATCTACCTGGATTATTAGTATTTTTTTAAGATTTTATTTATTTCTTAGGAAGAGAGAGAGCAGGGGGAGGAGCAGAGGGAGGCGGACAAGCAGACTCCCTGCTGAGCAGGGAGCCCGGCATGGGGCTCGATCCCACCACCCTGAGATCGTGACCTGAGCTGAAACCGAGAGTGGGACGCTCAGTGGCCTGAACCACCCAGGCGCCCCTGGCTTGTTGTATTTAACCTTCACAGTAACTCTGGAGTGGGTCTTATTTTTTTCATTTTACACATGAGAAAACAAGCTTGAAGAGGTTAACTAACTTGCCCAGAGTCTCGTAACTTCGAAGGGGAAGAGCCAGGGCTCACTCGCCTTTGTCTTCCTCCGGAGCCCATGCTTTGAGCCATGACCGCACACTGTGGTTTACAGATGTCATTTCTGCAGCCCAGCCACGGCAGGCTCACGTGTCTTTGAGGTTCAGAGCTGCTGCGTCTGGGTCAGCCAGTATTTCTCCTATTGTCGAGGTCCGAGAGGTATTTCTCGCCTGCTCTGTGACACTGATGTGGCTCTGGCGGCTGAAGGCAGGTAAACATTGAGAGCTACCCGTGCCGCCTTCCCTGACTTGTCTTCTTGACCACACGTGTGTCTCTACCTGTGCGTCTGTGCGTCTGGCAGCACAGGCAGCGTCCTTTGGCAGTAATTACCCGCCAGTCAATGTCTTTGTCATCCCTTTGGCGGCGTTAAGGTTAAGGCACAGTCTATTTAGGATCAGCTTTTTATTACTCTTCCTCTGTGTTTGGAGATTCGTTCCCTTGCTCTTTCTCGAGTTGTCTTGGGGTTAATGCAGAGGTGCCCACGGAGTGGAGCTGTTGGGAGAAACACAGAGTTAAACATCAGGAGAATGGGAATGGGGCATGTCCTGCACACTCCATTCCAGAATGCATTCCTCTTTGCCAAGAGCCATCTCCAGGGAGAACAGCTGCTTACACCTTGTTGCAAGCGTGTCCCAAAGATGTCTCACCCACAGGCTTCTGGCCTCCAATCCTCTTGGAGGGTGCTCCCAGCCTGGGGCCCCAGAATGAAGATTCTCACTGGGAGTTCACAGCAGCAGATCCGGGAAGAGAGCTGTGTGTGTGTGTGTGCGCGCATGCACACACACATTTAATCCAACATTTCCCACATTCCCGGGTTGTGGAATCCCTTTTTGGTGGAACATTCCTGGGTGAACATCCTTCGGGCTGTTGGCTGTCGCTGATGTGAACTTAGTGAAAGATGGGGAGGGCCTCGAGGGGAGGAGGGCCAGGGCTTCCTCCGATCTCTTCCTTTTAATATAATATAGTGACTGGTGAAATGATGTGATTCATTGTGTGTTTTTCTGCCTTCTCTCTACCCCGGGAAGAGAATTTGTGAGTGAGTTTATTTGTAAGGTCCACAGCCAGTAGGCCTGCTGTGAGTGGTAACTTCGGGGTGAGGCTCTTAGTTGTAGCTGATAGATGAAAGTAGTACCTTTCATAATTCCAAACACGTTTTGAATGAAACGTGTCTGGTGAGAATCGTTCAATGCTCCGGTGATGGCTTCACTTTGGAATGAATGTGAGAGCGTTTGCGATCGGGACGCAGGGAGTCCTTCGAGCACACTCTTTTCAGTGGGTGGAGAGGAAGGGGGCCGAGGTGCCAGAGCAGGTGCCGGCCACCATCTCCACCTGGGTGACTGGGGGGCTGGCGGGAAGGCAGGTTTGTGGTGATTTTAAGAGGTTTAGGTCTTGGTGAGAGGAGGACAGGGTGGTGATGGGAAAAATCTCTTGTTCACTTGGAGCAAAGTTTTTCAGCCTCAGTGCTGTTGGCATTTGGAGCTGCACAGCGCTGTGTTGTGGGGCTACCCTGGGCATTGCAGGATGGATGGCCGCATCCGACACCGATACGCACCCCTCACCTCACCCTCCGCCGCCAACATGTGACAACCAGAGATGTCTCTAGACCTTGCTAGATAGCAGGGATGGGGCGGGGATGGTGAAGGGGAGTCGCCCCACTTGAGAACCACGGACTGAAAGCGTTATGGCAAGAACGATACTTCAAAACTTCGGGCAGTAAGAATTCCCAACGAAGACCTCCAAGCAAAGCGAGCAAGCAAGCAGGCAAGCAGGCATCTTGAAACTGTACAGATCCCCCAAGGAATGTAACATACCGTGAGCTGCTGATTTTCTCTTCTGTGTTGTCTAATGCTAGGAGTCTCAAAACTGTTCGCACGTATTTGAAATTTAGTATTTAAGTTGAAAAAGCAAAAAAACAACAACACTGGTAAAATGAGTAAGAAACCACAGAAAACGGATCTGCTGGTTTGATTGTAGCATTTCAGGGACAAAGCCTTGCATGTAGGATTTAGGGTTTATGTGTGAAAACTGAGAAGGCTTATTCAGGTGACAAAGGAAAATTACTTTGAAGTTCTCCATTGTATACTCAACATTTCACTTGTAATTTAGCAAATCAATCTTTGCTTCAAGCTAGAATTGTAGAGATGCTACTAAAAAAATGTGGTATTTATAAAATGCCAAAGGAATGCTAAAGCTTTTGTGGGTTCTGCTCTTGACGGTGGGGATCCTTTGTTTCAGCATTTAAATGGGCAGGTGATTTCTTGAGTTTGAAATACTGGAATTCACCAAACATGTTTCATTTAAAAAAAAAAAAGGCACTTTACATCTAATAGTGAGGTTTTTTGTTTTTTTGTTTTTTTAACTTTCTCATGTAATCTTTTGAATAACCCACTTCAAGCAGAGGATGTAGTGAACTTTCCTGAAATTTATTGATGGTGACAGGTTTAGCCCAGACCCTTTCAGTATTTCTCTAAACTCATTGATGAATTAGCAAATTACCAGCACCAGGGTCTTTCACTTAAAAGAACGTAAATCCAATGGGAAATAGGGCTAGAGCAAAAGTGCCTTGGACAGAATTTACCAAGATTGATGACTTTGACTATGCCTAAGTTCACAAGAAATATAAACTCTCATCTACTTTCCTGTAGGTATGAAATTTTGAAAATGCACACCTACACTTGGTGGATGAACTCCGAAAAATATTTGCCCCTGTTTTCCCATCATCCCCTGCTCTTTTCTGGATTCAAGTGACAGAATGTTTGGTGTGCATACTAACCCTTTCTATGAATTTTACATATCTCTTCATTTTACATATCTATATGTAGAAACATATAAAATGTAGTATGCTTGTTTTTTCTTTTCAGTTTTAGTGTAATTTAGATACTGTTTTATGACCTGATTTTTATTTTCACAAAATGGTGTACCTTGATGGTTCCATGTTAGTATCTATAACACACTTACTTATGCTTTTTTTCTTTTTTTTTTTAAAGATTTATTTATTTACTCTGGAGAGAGTGAGGGGAGGGGCAGAGGGAGAGAATCCTCAAGCAGACTCCACCGAGCAGGGGGCCCAGTGTGGGGGTGGAGGGGGGTTGGGGAGGGGGTGTTGGGGTGCTCAGTCCCAGGACACATGCGATCATGACCTGAGCTGAAACCAAGAGTCAGAGGCTTAACTGACACTCAGGTGTCCCTCGTCTGTCTTACTTTAATGACTGCATAATACTCCATAAAAAGGATGTATTATAAATAATGTGAAAGGATGTATTATAAATAATGTAAATGAGGTAACACTGTTGAACTGTGTACTTAGAAATGCTTAAGGTGGGGCACCTGGATGGCTCAATTGTTAAGTGGCTGCCTTTGGCTCAGGTTGTGATCACCGGGGTCCCTGCTCAGTGGGAAGCCTGCTTCTCCCTCCTACTCCCCCTGCTTGTGTTCCCTCTCTCGCTGTCAAATAAATAAGTAAAATCTTAAAAAAAAAAAAAAAAAGGTTAAGGTGGTAAATTTCACGTTACGTGTATTTCACCACAGTTTTTTTGAAGAGGATGTATCACAGTTGATTCAGTCATCTCTCTACCGATGAACATTTCCATTTTTTCCAGGGTTCTGCTGCATCAAACATTTTTTATAGCAGTGCCTCTCACTTTGGAAGATTTAATTTTTTTTTGGTTTAAAACATTGCCCCTGTGCCCTAAGGTCAATGTCATGTTGTCCAGGTACAGGAAATGGGATCCTTGTCTTTTTCCCTTTGGAGGGGAAGAAAAAAAAAACCTAAGGAAAAGAGCCTTTGCTGCCCCCCCCCCCCATCTGGACTTTAAGGATTTATTGGTTGTGGGTGGGCTGCTGGAGAGTGAGACTCCCATGGTAATCTCCTTAGCTGAAGGTTCTCTCTCCTCATTAGCAACCTCCGGGCGTCTGGGCAGGCCCTTGCCCAGAGCACCTTTTTGTTGTCCTAGACCAGATACCTGTAGAGCTGTGAGACCAGGTGGATTACCGGGTGTCCAGAGGAGTTCCTGGAGGTGAAATGAAGGACAGCCCTAGGGAGGGCGTGCGCAGCCAGATAACAGTTCTGATAGCGAGGATCGGGCCCGGGAGGGTTCAGGTCGCCTGCGGTGGTTTGATAGTCAACTCGTCCTTCTGCTTGGAGCTTTCCTAGCAGAGCCATTGCTTTGAAATGCTAACCCGAGGGCAGCCCTGCCCTTTAAATTGCCATTCCGCTTTCTAAAGAAAAACCTGAGATAGGTATTTTTGGAAGCTCTGTGTGTTCAGTAAGTAGATGTTCCCCGGCTCAAAAACTTTAGCACTCTGGGCCAGTCAGCACGATTCTATTTTTGACTCTTGAGCGAGAGAAAGAAAACAGTGGTCACGTGGATCGACTGGAGGGGCTTAATTTGGGTATGTTTGATAGCGGTTTCGTCAGACAGCACCCTGTGTCATGTGCCTTTTGGGTCCCTGAGACCATCTGGTGGGAGAGGAGGGAGATACAGAGTGGGTCTGAGCAGCTGTGGCAGTGAGGGACCCGTCACCTTCCACCTGGGCCCCCACAAAAGCCACAAAACAAAGCAGAAGCCCCAGGCTTGAGGGCGCGGGAGCGTCTATCCTGTGGGACCAGCCAGTGTCGCTCGTTGTGGCGAATGTGTCCTCTTCCAAATCCTAGACCTTCTCTGAATGCCGGAGAGCACGCTGAGCTGGGGGCGACTGTGGTCAGTCCCATTTCCTGAGGAAGTGACTGAGGCCGCAGGCTTCTGAGAGCGGCTTCAGCCTGGGACCCCAGGAGCCCGCAGGACTGGAAATCACATGCACATTGATTTTCCTTTGAGCAGGGGCTTTGACACAAAAGGAGCCCTCTGCCGATGTTTTTGTTAGGTTAGTTCTTTGCTTTCGAAAATTATTTTACTGCTCTGCCGTTATAGTTGTCTTTCCGTGGCTGTCCTCTACTCCGGGAAGTCCCAACACGGAAGGATCGGAACTTTGTGTCTCCCGCAAGGGTGCTCTGCGATTACGTTCTGGTCTAAGTTAAGAAACCCAGTGTATTTTAAAAGGACTTTAATCACTTGAATAACAAAACACAATCTTTATGGGATATTTAATGTTATACAGGCAGACTCAGGATGGAATTCTTACTGTTTTTTTTTAATTCTTAAAAAATAATTAATTTGATACATTTATTTGAGAGCGAGCATGTGTGCACGAGTGGGGGGTGTGGAGGGCAGAGGGAAAGGATCCCAAGCGGACTGCTCTGAGCGCAGAGTACCACCTGGGTCTCGATCTCACAACCCAGAGATCAGGACCTGTGCCGAAAGTGAGTCACATGCTTAATCGACTGTGCCACCCAGGTGCCCCTCAGATAGTTTTTTTAACGGACAAAATATGGGAAACTGGGCATTTTGGGATTTGTATGTGATGTTAGCAACGTACGAAGGAAAATGAAGTATTAAATCAGCGAACTCCACACGAAGAGGGCCATTTCATGGCTTGATACCATGTGTTTTCTAATTTTATAAATATGAAATCAGGTATTTTTCTTTAGAGTTTGTTTATTTTTTTTAAGGTGAAAATGTATATGACTCAGTCTTTTCCTCCCCTGGCCACCCCCTACCCCAGCATATTGTGGACCGTATTTTCTCTTTTCTTGATTTTCCTTCTTCCCAAGCATTTAGCTAACACACAAGACTCAGAAGCTCTGAAGTTAGCTTGGTGGAGGTAAATAAGCCCCGGGTTTCCCTGTTTGCAGGTAGCTGGCACAAAGAAAGAAAGGAGTGCTTGTTCAGGCTTTACCTGAAATCCAGGGTTGTCTCTCTTGAGCTACGTAACGTTTATCCGTATGTCTTTTTTTTTCTTCATGTTGCTTTTACTTGCCTTTTCATATATATTTTATATTTTTTATAGAATACAGTTATTAAGAACATCATTCATATTAACTTGAGCGTTCTGTTTAAAAAGACATTTTTCCAGAAGTGGAGCAGGTGCTTAAGAAATATAAACTCCTAAATAAAATTAAGTACCCTTGTCAGTCCTTAACTGTTATCACCTGGGCTTATCCAAACATTTGCTTTCCTTCTACCCAGAGGGCAGTAACTGTGCTCAGGGCCCCATTTCTTTCCTGGAAGGGTGGTTATTACCTCTTTAACGACTTCTAGGTATTTCTTTTTTTTTGACTTTTAATTGTACCTGGTATCTGCTTGCTAAAATCCCCTCAGTCTCAATTGCTCTGGTAAAGAGTTCTTTTCTGTCTCCCTGCCTATCTTTTTTGAGAAATGTAAAATGTAACAAAAAGAATAATGATGAATTGCATATCAGGTACGAACCAGGCACTATTTTAACTGTGTATGTCTCTCTGTATGCACACTCTGTTCCTGCTTCTCCTCTCCTACCATTTCCCCCTTCCCTTCCCCCTCTCTTTCTCCCTCCCTCTTCCTCCCTTCTCCCACCTCCTCTTCCCTCCTTTTTCTCTCCCTCCATCCTACCCTCCTCTTTCCCTGCCTCCCTTCCACCTTCTTCCTCCTCTTCCCTTGGACCTCATAGGCAACTGGCTCCTTCCTTCCTTTTTAGAGGGACCTGGGACCCTTGTACTGATGCACATTAAAAATCACCAGATAAATGGATTATGCCTTATAAATGGGGTTAAAAAGTTTTCTTATGGGGCGCCTAGGTGGCTCAGTTGGTTAAGTGTCTGCCTTTGGCCCAGGTCATGGTCTCAGGGTCCTGGCTCAGCAGGGAGGGAGCCTGCCTCTCTCTCTCCCCCCTGCTCTTGCTGTGTTTCTCAAATAAAATCCCCCCCCCCAAAAAAAGTTTTCTTATCCTTGGGTTTTCATCTGTGTTTTCACATATGTATGAAGCCTCTTAAAACAAGAATTTGACTTATAATCATTTCGACTCAATGTACCTTAGAAAGTTGACTAGAGATCTCAGCTTGTCTTCCTGACCAGCCTTTTTTTTTTTTTTTTAAATTGTTGACCCGTGTGGATTTTCTTTCTCATCCTAGCATGATTGGCTATTAAGTTGCAGCCTCAACCAGTTTGCCCTTTCTTAGGAAGCTTGGTGGCCTTCTGGATTCGTCCTTTCCTCGAGCAAGGGAAGTGGCTTATTGTTTAGATAAGACTTCCTTCAGGCTACGATCCCTTTGGAGAGTGGAAGGGAAAGCATACTGCGATATCAGACATGGATAAATACAGATAAATATATTATAAGTTTTTGGATAAATGCTTATCCACAGAGAATCCTAGTTTACTGTGAAATCAAGAATATGTGGTCTCTCGATGGATGGAATGACAGAAGTTAAACATAAGGGTTATGATTTAAGAGCATGAGTAAATGATTTTAATGTCTGTTTCCCTCATCTTTCATTTTACCACGAGCTAAAAATACATCTTCAGAATTTTAACGCAAATGGGTGAAACTCAACACTGTATATCTTAAAGGTTATTTTTTGAAGTGTTCTTATTTTTGCAAGAATTCTCCAAGAAAGGTCTCTCTCGTGGTTCCTTGCCTTGGCAAAAATCTCTTTGGAAAATATCAAAATCTAAATTTAAAAGGGTATTCTTGAGCAAATGTGTGCACTGAATTCACACGAACATATGTCTGACATGATGGAAACATGCATAGACATGGAGAGAGATTGTTGAATGTGACAAGGCCTAGTATGTTAAAAATATGTATGTGTGTTTGTATTTATGCTTCTGTATGCATTTAGAAGTCTGTATGCCAAATGTTATCAGAACTTACCTCTGACTAGTGGGCCTCCTGGAGACTTTTGCTTATGTCTTTGGGTTTTAGAGGACTGGCAAAGAGCATATACTATGCTTATAATAAAAATGGTCTCAAAATCCAGGGGTGAAAGAAAGGCATTTGAATAAATGGCAGCCCGCTGGCTAAATAAAGCTTTTTTTCAAAGATGCTAGCTGAGCATTCAAGGTTAAGAGTGCTTCTGTTGGAGTGGCAACGTTTACATAGGGATTTTAGAATCTAAGTGGTGGTTGTATTGGCAAGCAGGGAAAGAGCTGGAGGTGGTGGGATGCCATTACCGTAACAGAACTCCCATGAAAGAACTCTGGGTTCTGTGGCTAGTGTATGAATTGGTGGGGTTCTTGACCTGTTGTTTCTGTACCATTCAGCGGACAGAAGAGAGGGGGAGAGAAGGGCGGGACAGAGGGAGAGGGAGTGTCTCCAGCAGGCTCCACACCTAGTGTGGAGTCTGATGTGGGGCTCGATCTCATGACCCTGAGATCATGGCCTGAGCTGAAACCAAGAGTCATATGCTCACCCACCTGAGCCACCCAGGAGCCCTAGTAGACAGAAAATCTTAAGGAATGCTTTTCAATAAAGAGAGTGGGTTGGTTAATCCCAGTTATGAGGTCAGCATTTTCTGATTTGTTCTTCAAAGGAAGAAGTAAAAGAATAATTGGAAGTTTCTGTGAGTTCCTTCAGACCTCAGTGAATCTCCTCCTGTCAGGGGGTACATTAACCCTTAACTATTAGAAGTGAGCTCATTGGGAAGTTCTAGACATTTTTGGACGTACGTGCTTATTACTCAGTCTGCTAGAATTGTCTGAAGACCTGGCCTGCCCATGAAATGGTTGGCCTTACTATTTTCTTTCTTTCTAAAGGGTTTGGCTTACATTTTTTGTGTGTGTAAGCCAGAGAGAGCAGTGACGGCATGGAGTCATGGCGGCCTCGGTTTCACTTACCTGTTGGTCGGCTGGATGGTTCCAAACATCCTGAACCTTCAAAAAATCCCCCCAACATGTTCACTGGGTTTATTGTGGCTTTTTCCTTGTCCTGTATTGATGGTCTTTGGTAGCGAGATGGGAGAACCATTTCCTCTGATTCTAGACTTGAGAGGAGGAGGAGCGCGATGGCCCCTCGGTGTCTTGCTGGTCCAGTACTGTTTATCATTGACCTTGTCATTCTCAGCACTTTTGCAAAGAAACATAAATATGTGATTTTCATCACAGAAGGCCTTTCCTCTGTTTAGGAGGGGTTGAAATAATAAGTGAAAATAATATTCTTACTAATCAAATCCAATAAACCATGGCTTGTTCTGGGTGTCAATTTGCGAGGCTTTAAGATTATTGACCTCCTTATCCTTCCCTAAGGAATTAATTAATCATTTGCCCTTTCTGCTGCTCTCATCCTCCTTTTACCGGCTTCATTTCCATTGCACTTGATCTTCCCCTGTGTGTAGGCATTCCTTGGCATTCTGTGAACTGAGCTCATTTATCAATTTTCTCTAGATATTTGGGCAGCTTTATCTAGAGTCATACTGCGCCCTACCTGGAATATTTTAGAGGTTAATGTACCTTAAGGCTGTGGGGGTTATTGGAATCTTAAGGGTTGTGTTGTGGGTCCTGGAGAGAAGTTAATATTCCCCTGGCAAGACCAAAAGAAACTGCCCAAACTTTCTCTTTCCCTTGAACCCTGTGGCTCGGGGCCAGTGATCAGAGGCTGTTTGGGCTCCTCTGTGTAAATTGTCTGGAAAGTTTGACCCACATTGGCTTGTCCCACTTGGATTGTCTACCAGGGTGCGCTGGTCACACCCGGTATTGGTGGTGCTCTACACCTTCTGGACACCTGACCATCTGTGCTCTTTGTGGTGGTGTCTGTTTGCGGCTGCCGATGAGAAGACTCGTGTCTTTGTGGCAATACTTCCCGGAAGACATGGGGCACCTCTGAGTCCCTCTTAGAGGAAAAAGAGGGTCTGGAGGTCCAGTAGATGTGGTGAACATTTCATGCTGCAGCCGCTCTTTGTGATTCAAAGTGGATATTGATGTGGTAACGATCTCAGAAGGTGGGGCGCCTGGGTGGCTCAGTTGGTTACACAGCTGCCTTTGGTTCCAGCCACGATCGGGTCCTGGCATGGAGTCCTGCCTCAGGCTCCCTGCTCAGTGGGGGGCCTGCTTCTTCCCCTCCCTCTCCCTTTTCTCCTCCCCCTCCTTTCGCGCTCTCTCTCTCTCTCTTGCTCTCTCAAATAAATAAATAAAATCTTAAAAAAAGAAAGAGCTCAAAAGATGGTGGGGATAGATATTTAGGGAAGCCTTGTGGTAAGGAAACCAGTTTAAATGTTGAACCATTTTACTCAGAAGCTTCTTCCCTCCTAATATTTATAAACAGAACACACTTTGGGAAATAGTGACGTGGAGATGTCTTGGCGGGTAGCAGCTGCCCCTCACTGGCTCACTTGCCCACTGCGTGTGCCTCTTCTCAGCCACACTGGTCATGTTTATCGTGTTAGTAACCTCCGAAGTGTATTGTGGTGGGGGTACCCAAACACTGAAATGGATAAATGCTAAAGATCAGGGCTCTGTACCCCTCAGATTGCTGTTTGCTGGAGGTTACCAGCACTGTCCATTTCCTTAAAGTTGGTCACAAAAGGGTACTGGATTTTGGAATTTCCAAAATCTTCATTCCCTCCCTTCCTTCCTGTCTTTCTCTCTATCTTTCTTCCTTTATCTCCATGCCCAGCGTGGAGCCCAATATGGGGCTTGAACTCACGATGCTGAGACGAAGAGTCATATGCTTTTTTTTTTTTTTTTTTTTAAGATTTTATTTCTTTATTTGACAGACATAGATCACAAGTAGGCAGAGAGGCAGGCAGAGAGAGAGAGGGGAGGAAGCAGGCTCCCTGCTGAGCAGAGAGCCTGATGCGGGGCTCGATCCCAGGACCCTGGGATCATGACCTGAGCCGAGGGCAGAGGCTTTAACCCACTGAGCCACCCAGGCGCCCCGAAGAGTCATATGCTTAACCGCCTGACCCACCCAGGTGCCCCTCAAAAATCTTCATTTTTTAAAATTTAAAAAAAAAATTTTTTTTTTTAAATTTGACAGAGAGATCACAAGTAGGCAGAGAGGCAGGCAGAGAGAGAGGGGGAAGCAGGCTCCCTGCTGAGCAGAGAGCCTGATGCAGGGCTGGATCCCAGGACCCTGAGATCATGACCTGGGCCGAAGGCAGAGGCTTAACCCACTGAGCCACCCAGGCGCCCCGAAAATCTTCATTTTAAAATCCGACACTCCTTGTCCTCTCTGTTCTTCTCTCTTCAGCGCAGTTTTTTTTTTTTTTTAAATTGTGGTAAAATATGCGTAGCATAATAGTTACTGTTTTAACCATCTGCATTAATTAACCAGTGGCATTAAATACATCCCTGTGTGTAAAACTTTTTCATCACCCCCAACAAAAGGTCTGAACCAGTTCAGTGGTAACTTTCCTCCCCACCTTCCCCCACGCCCCTAACCTCTGTTCTGCTTTACGTCTCTGTGAATTTGCCTGTTGCGGGCGCCTCCTCTACGTGGAAATAGAGTTTTTATCCGGGGTGTCGCCAGGATCCCGTGGAGCCGTCTCCGGTGTCTGGGACGGAAGCTGAGGAAGGAGGGTGCAGACGCCTTCAGATGCCTGCGTCACAGGGGATGCCTCTCCCTCTGCAGTTTCGGGTCCTTATCTGTCTCTTACTATAAACCACTTCAGAGCCTTCTTCAAAGGTATCAAATGAATAAAACAATGACGCATGGTGGAGATAAGTGTTAGAAAGGCCAGTACCTTGGACAGATTGAAGCAGGTCGGGGTTGCTCAGTTAGAGGTGTCCTCGGGAGGCTTTGAACAGGAGGAAGTCAGATGAGGCTCAGGAATAGAGCGGATGGAGGTAAGCCAGCCGGAGAACAAGCTGGGAGACAAGCCCCGAGCCCTCTGCGACCTCACATTTTAAGATGGGCAGCCTGGTTAGCTAGAGACATAAAAGGCTACCCGACTGCATTCTACAAAGGGCCATGGCTTTGTTCTGGGGTCAAGTCTTAGGTTGTAAGCCTTTTTCTTTTTTCTCTCTGTTTCTCCCTCCCCAGGGCTTGAACAGAAACACAAAAAAATTCTCCAGGGTTGGAATTTTTCTCTTTGATACTGGCCCTGATCTAAGTGGGGGGGGGGGGGGAATTGTTATTTGCATTTCATTACATGTGCTCTTAGATTTGGTAGGCTTGGCGGAAGAGCTCAGCTGATTCCGAATTAAACAAATAATTTTATGAGCTGTGCAGTTTTCTAGAATATACATAATCTGAAAGTAGTTGGATGCCAAATCCTCCCCCACGCCTCTTTTTGCTTCCTGTATTTTTAACTCTCACTGAGTAAGGGTCTTCTCAACGCGTTGAAGTTGGAGGGAGAGAGACCTCAAAAAGAAAAACACACTTAAAAATTCTTCCTGAATATTCATGTAGCCTAATTTTGCAATAATAAAAAAAAAAGACTATTTCTGGGTTTTCAGTTACGTAACATTTTTTCTGACCAGTGAGGGAATATGCCATATTTCACTGTAAAGAATTTTGAGACCACACTTAATACGGTAATGCCCTAAGGGTTACAATTAGTGAGCTGCTTTCTAATTGTGACAGATTTGCACTTGCGTTAGGAAAAGCCATGAGTAGGTTTTATGCTTTTTTGGAGAAACGAGGCTTTGAGGAGCAGAGTGATTTTTTTTTTTTTTTAAAGTTGTCTCTGTTGAGGGGAGAGATGTGATGTTAAGATCGTTACTTAACGATTTCTAAAAGTTTTAATTTTTTGTCAAAGTAATACACGTACATAGATTTGAAAGAACCACACGGTGACTTCTAGTCCTCATCCCTGCGGGCAGTCAATTTCACCTCTTTGATCTTCCCTTATTGACTCTCTGGTTTCTCAGTAATAAACTCACAGTGCTAACTTCAGATTTCTTCATTTTAGATATTACCTCCTGATCTCCCGGTGGAGGTCACAAGCTGGGGCCGCGGAGGCAGAAGGTGTGGGTTCTTGTCCATCCTCCAACATTGACTGGCCATGTGTCCTTGAGTGAGATACTCAAACTCTCTCTGCCTGGTATATAAAAGAGGAATAATAATAATAGTCGTAATAGTCATAATGGCTCCCAGGCCCACCCTTGATGTTCCAGAGCAGAGCCTGGGGCCAGACTACAAGAGGAGACCAGCTGGCTAAATATTTAAAAGGTATAATGAAATATTTAAAAAATATATTTAAATATTTAAAAGGTATATACCATATGCCTAAATATTTAAAAGGTTTAAATCAAGCTGTGTCTTTGGCCTGGTCCACGGTCCCACCCAGGGCCTTGCCGCCTGGCCCTCAAGACCCAGAGTGTGCAGGCGGCGTCCTCCTCCTCCAAGCAGCCCTGTGAGCCCAGCTAGCCTGGAGCCCCCGGAACCCAGCTGCGGACAGCAGCGCAGGCTTCCCAGGGAGCCCGGATGGGTGGAGTCGCCATCCAGCATAATTTTCTTGAACTTCTCTCCGACTTAAGTTTTGTGACTGAAGATTTTCAGTACTTCCGTGCCCCTGGGAGTTAAGGAGCTCGGGGACCCCAGGGCAATGCTGTGGTCTCCACATACATGCCACCCCCGTTTCTTTCCCATAATTCCTATTCACTCGGCCAATGTCTGAAACTAAAGGGAAAACCAAAACTCCTAAGGGGCCAAAGAGAAAAAACCCAGTCTCTGCGTTTGGTACTGTTGGAAATGCCTGCCTAAAGCACAGGCCCAGGGCAGGGCTCCTCTTGTCTGTGGACAGGTGTGAGTTGCCCTGTTGGCTGCCGAGGGGACCCAGGAAACGCTGTCCAGTCCTTTGTTGTACTTCTTAAATTTTTTGATGTTCCTTTAATTTCGCTGTGCTCTGGACTGTTGTCATTTGCTGTGCTAGGCAGTCAGAGGTAGAGGGTTGCCAGATTTAGCAAACAGAAAACACAAGGTGCCGAGATAAGCAACAGAACATACTTTTGCAAAGAGACAGATCACTGTTTATCTGAAATTCAGATGTAGTTGGGCATCCTGTATTTTATCTGGCAGCCTGTGCTGGCCCCTGCCTCCCGAGACTTGGCGCGTTTAGTCTCGGGGAGTTACTCCTGCATTTTTTCTTTGATAGTACCTCTCTTTATTTTTTCTTTCTGAAGCACTCTCAGTAGTCAGATGTTGGACCAACTGGATTGAACTTTCCATGTTCATGCCTTTGCCCTTTTGTCGTCTGGATCTCTTTTCCAGTTCCGCGTTCCTTGGCTTTACTTACTTATTTATTACCTGTTTTCTCTTTTGTTTCCGGTATTATTTCTAAAAGTTCCTTCTTACTCTTTGGGTGCATGTTTTCCATAATGCCTTCTTCCGTTTTCTCCGAGGCTACTCTTCGTGTGTATATCCTTCCACTCTTTGCAGCATTTCTGTCCTCTTTTTGTTTTTTAATTCTTTATTTCTTCTGGTCTCTTTCCTGTTGGAGGCTTTCCCTCAGGTCTGGCAGTCCGAGTTAAGGACAAGGCCATGAAAAGCTGGGTGGAAGCTCTCGCTTCCCCGTGAGACGGCCCTTTGCCCAAGGGGCGGGGGCGGGGGGTAGGAGGGTGGGAGTGTTGGGGGGGGCGAGGGGGTGTTTCTCCGATTACTCATGGAGTTGGACCCTTCTTTGCGGGATCCCACAAGCCAGCATCTGGAATCTTCTCACTGCAGCTTTCGTTTCTTAGGAGACTCGTCCCTGCTTCTGTCTGGGGAGTAAACTTGGCTTTTGGTTTGAGGGGTGGAGGAAACGGAAGGCCGCAGGCCAGGCTTTCCGTCTCAGACTTCACGACGGGGGCTCTGAATCCCAAGCCTCCCGTGGCTCTCCGATAACCCGGAGCATTTGCCCCCTCCCCTCCAACTGGCCCAGCCTGCAAGAGGCCGGGGAAGGGCACAAGGGCTCTTTATCCGCTCCCTGTTGGACCCCCACCCCGGTCCTCCCGACAGATGCAGCGCTGACTCCTTTGCTGAGTCCGAGGCCTGAGCTTTGAAGTTCCCTAGGACTCACTGTCCGGCTCCGTGGCGGCCTCCTGCATGACCTTGGGACACAGCTTCCTGTCCCTGCAGAGCCAGCTGCCGCTCGCCTGCCCTCTCTTCCTTTTCCCTAAAGCTTTGTTGGCGTCTTCTGTTGGGTTTGACTCCATTCTCGCTGTCCTTTCCTTGTGGGTATACAGTGTAGGTAATTTTTGGTAGGGACTTTATTTAGAGACGCAGGTCACCCGCGTGCGGCGTACGGGTCGGTGGTTTTCCGTGTACTCGAGGAGCTGTGGAACCATCTCCATGGTCACCTGGAGGACTTTTTCATCCCCCAGAGAGAAGCTCTGTTCCCCTTAGCTGTCCCTCCTCACTTCTCCGGTGCCCCCAGCCCTAAGCAGTATGAGATACTTCTGTCTCTATGTTTGCTATTTTTTTTTTATTTTTTTATTTTAATAAACATATAATGTATTTTTATCCCCAGGGGTATGTTTGCTATTTTTATCTTTTAAAAATATTTCTAATGTCATTTTTGTAGGACTGGAGGGGGGGGGAAGAAACTCGTGAATGCAGTCAGCATTCTTTCATGGGAAGCTCTTGTCCTGTGCAGAATATTAATACACAACAACACTCCACTTGTTTCTCTACTTCTGCATTCCAGGGGTTGACGAAGCGCCCTCTGACAGACGTGGGAATTTTCCTGCATGTTCTCTCTTTCTCTTCTTTCCCATGTGTAATATCTTTGCTTGACCTGAACTTGGATCTTTTGGAGCTGGAAATTGCTAAGCCTTCATGTCCTCTTGGCATCCAGAGATTTTCAAGTGTCTGAGGAATGGTTCTCCAGGGGGGTTGACGCGGAGCTGGAAGGTCGGCCTTTGAATCCAGGCCCCCGGTATTTTCTGGGTGAAGGAAATGGGAGGCTGTGTGCTGTGAAAGTAGACTACTTTCAGTCACTTTGTAATTTTTTTTTTTTTTAAAGATTTTGTTTTGGAGCACCTTGATGGCCCAGTCGTTAAACATCTGCCTTCGGTTCAGGTCATGATTCCAGGCCCTGGATCGGGCTCCCTGTTCAGCGGGGAGCCTGCTTCTCCCTCTCCCACTCCCCCTGCTAGTGTTCCCTCTCTTGCTGTGTCTCTATCAAATAAATAAATGAAATCTTAAAAAAAAAAAAAAGATTTTCTTCTTAAGTAATCTCTACAGTCAGCGTGGGGCTGCTGGAACTCATGACTCCGAGACCAGCAGTGGCACACACCACCGACTGAGCCAGCCAGGCGCCCCTCGGTCACTTCTCTCTTACATCATCGTTCAGTCAACACCTACTCTTGGGAGAGCATCGCTGATGAGCGGTGGCAGAGCATGGGTGGAACCAGCTAGAGAGAGGACAGACACAAACGCAGCCCTTATCAGAAGTGACGACCCGCACGTCCACAGGGGGGCAGTCAGGAGTTAGCATGACCTCAGAGAGCACCCCCAGTGGACACTAACCTCTTCTTGGGGTGGCTGCCAGGGAGCCCTTTCCCCATGTCGCTCTGCCTTCACAGCCGCCAGACCCTGGTGGTCTTCCCCTCGTCCCAGGTCCCCTCCCTTCGTCTTTCCACAAGGAAAGGGCAGCCCCTCCACTTGCCAGAGAACTGGACGACTGGGTAGATAACTCTGCAGTGCGGTGAGGACTTCTTAGCCCCGTTTTGCTTTGACTTTTCTTTTCTCTGAGCCTGGTCTGCCCCTTCCCTTTCTTCTCTAGCTTCTCTTGGAGTGTTGGTTCATTGGTATAGGACTTGGGGACCACTCCTCGGGGTGGGGCTCCTGGCTGGGGGAATTCTCCTGAGGGCTCCTAGTGTGGCGTTCATCCGTGGCGACCTGCTGGGGCTGCTCGGGCTGGTGCTCGGCCCTTCCGTGGGGCCCGGTCTGTGAGCCGCCAGGGCCTGGTGCCATGTCCGTCAGCGTGTGAACGTGGTCCCGCCGTGTGGGTTGGGCCAAGGTTGGGAAAGGAGTTGTTGAGATCGCAGCCAGTCACGCTTGGCTCAGAAGACAGTTTCGAAATTGGGAAAAAGGGTTACGGGACAGTCAGAGGGACCTGCTGAGGTATTTTGCTTTGCAGGTTGAAATTCTGCTGCCTTTTCAGAGGAAACTACGCTCTTTTCCAGGTACGAAGTCTCGTGATCCTAGCGGTGGCTGGTGGTGGGACTGGGGCGCCTCCACGGGAGGAGAAAAGCTGTATGTTGTGAAGTGAAATGAGATGTAGTAAGGAAGCGGTGCCTTCACTTTGCAAAGTGCCTTGCTTTTCCTCCAACCAAACCGTCATTACCTCCAACTTACTTTACTTCCTCACCTCAAAAACACTTACTCAGTTTTCCTTTTTTTTTTTTTCTGTTTTGTTTTGCTATTCTCACAATTCAACAGAAAGGAGGAAAATAGCATTTTATTTATTTACTTATTTACTTTACATTTACCAGTTTTAAAGATTTTTTTCTTTTTTAATTTATTTGACAGAGATCACAAGTAGACAGAGGCAGGCAGTGAGAGAGGAAGGGAAGCAGGCTCCCCGCTGAGCAGAGAGCCTGATGTGGGGCTTGATCCCAGGACCCCGAGATCATGACCTGAGCCGAAGGCAGAGGCTTAACCCACTGAGCCACCCACGTGTCCAGAAAATAGCATTTTAATGCTGATGCGTTGGTGCTTTGTGTATGTATTACGTGTTTTCACTTACACGGCAGTCCTGTGCAATGGCTGTTGTTATCGGTGCCCATTTTTAAAATGATGAAGTTGAGGCTCTTCGAGAAAAACCTGAGGAATGGGTTCTCAAACATGGCCCACGGAGGGGTGTGTGTGTCGGGCCAAGAAATCACGAGGCCCAAGGAGAGGTGCGCCTGCAGGGGATACCTGCCGGGTGCGGCCTGGCGGTGGTTGGCCCTCACTCAGCTGGATAGGGCCTATGGGGTCAGGCCAAGGAGTTCGGCTGTAGTTTGGAAAGTGATTTGAGGATTTTGAATAGAGGGGAGTGATAGATATGGTTGAAAGGGAGTGTAGATGGTTGAGTCAGGCAGTTCCGAATGAGAGGTTGGAGAATCGGGTGTTGTCTTTGTCTAGGTGTGAGGTGACCTGGTTCACAGCTAGAGGAGGGAAGGCATTCTAGAGAGGACAGATGTGACGTGCCTGAGGAAAATGGGCAGGACTCCGTGAGAGAGAAATAGAGGGGATACTCTTATTTTGAGTGTCTGAGAGAAAAACAGTATAGGGAGAGGGGAGTCTGATTTTGAGGAATAGGTAGATGGGGAAACTCCACGGAAGAGACTTGAAATGAGGTACGATTGTAAATCTCTCCCAGGCCCTTTAACTGGATATCTCAGAAAAAAACCCAAAAATTAGGTTTGAATCTCTCTCAAGTGAGTGGCTGGGGTATGACATACAAATGTTCAGTGAATCAGTTGTGTGTTCGAGAGAGAGAGAGAGAGAGTGAGAGAGAGAGAGTGTGTGTGTGTGTGTGTGTTTGTGTGTCCGAAGTCTGAAGTCCAAACCTTGGAGAATGTGTGAGTTAAATTGCCCTTTAGAGGTTTTAAGACACTTTCAGCAAACATTGGGGGACAGCTCAGCTAATTGTTTTAGAAATAGTAGGTAGCATTTTTTTGCTTTTATTATTTTTATGTAGTTTTCATATTAAAATTATATCGTTAAAGGGCACCTGGGTGGCTCCGTCGGTGAGGTGTCTGACTCCAATCTCAGTTCAGGGCTTGGAGCCTCCTTAAAAATATTATTTAGTTAAGATGGTAAACTTTGTGGTATGAGTATTTTACCACAAAAAAAAAAAATAAATGTATTACCTTGTTCTGTTTTCCTGCATGCAGGCCATTCGTTGTATTGGCTTCACAAGTGGATTGCAGTGGATGACTGGGAAAGCGTTCTGCATATAATTTATTTAAAGGGAAGCAGCAGTTTCTGTTTACGGCTGCCAAAGTTTGGACAGCAGACCCCATTTACAGTGTTATCGTGGAAGGAAAGACCAGCTTTGTTAGAAGATACCTAAATCATAGTGAGAGGCATAAACAATTCATTTATTTCCATGTGACCTGTACGACCAAACCTTTGTTTAGGAGGTACTTTTTTTTAAAGGTGGGAAGGGGCCAAGGAAGAGGGAGAGAGACACAATCTCAAGCAGGCTCCATGCCCAGCACAAAGCCAGATCCTGGGAGGGATCTCATGACCCTGAGATCATGACCTTGAGCCCAAATCAGGAGTCGGATGCTTAACCGACTGAACCACCCAGGCGCCCCCAGAGGGATCTGTTTTTTTTTAATAGGCTATTGTCTTATATATTAAATTATTAGTGATCCATTTGTCATATTGTCTGCCATTAGGTAAAAAGAGACACCAAATAAGTCATTTATCATCTTTGGCCACAGATTGGGGCTGGGTGTGGTAGTGGAAGATTGTCCCAGTCATTTCGTGTGCAGAGAGCATGGAATATGCAAACTTTGGGAAATTCTGTTCCTTTGTTTTGTCTTGTCGTGTCTTTGGTTTGGTTTTGTTTTGTTTTAAAGATTTTATTTCTTAAGTAATCTTTACACCCAACCTGGGGCTCGAATTCAGCCCTCAGACCAAAATTCCAACATTCCACTGACTGAGCCCGCCAGGCGCTCCTGGAAATCCTATTTCTAATAAACGTTGGTTTAAAAGTTAAGTTAGGGATACCTGGGTGGCTCTGTTGGTTAAGCACCTGCCTTCAGCTGAGGTCACGATCCTGCCTTTGGCTGGGGTCAAGTCCTGCGGCGGCCTCCTTGCTTGGTGGGGAGCCTGCTTCTCCTTCTGCCTACCGCTTCCCCTGCTTGTGGGCACTCTGTCTCTTACAAATAAATAAAATCTTTTTTTTTTTAAGATTTTATTTATTTATTTGACACAGAGACACACAGCAAGAGAGGGAACACAAGCCAGGGGGTGGGGGCAGAGGGGGAGTAGGCTTCCCGCCGAGCAGAGAGCCTGATGCGGGGCTTGATACCAGGATCCTGGGATCATGACTGGAGCCAAAGGCAGACGCTTACCGACTGAGCCACCCAGGTGTCCCAATTAAAAAAAAAAAAAAAAAAGTTAAGTCATTTTGATTTGTCAGTGGCTGACCTTGAGGCAGCTTATTGCTAAGAGGATAAAAGGGAAGATTAATCTCCCCATACAGAGAGCTGTGCCGTAAACATTTTAGGAATACCTTGTTTGTAAAGCTATTGGCCCACCCAAGTGTGGCCTTTCTCCAGGGACTGCTCGTCCCAGTCCCCTCTTCACGTTTTAGCGCCCTCCCACCCTCTTAGCTAGCTGTTCATTATCTCTGCCTTACTTGCTTTTATTTATTTATTTATTTTTAATAAAATTTATTTATTTATTTGAGAGAGAACGAGCAGTGGGGAGGAGCGGAGGGAGAGGGAGAAGCAGACTGCCCTCTGAGCTCGGAAGCCTGACGAGGGGCTCCATCCCAGAGCCCTGGGATCCCAGGACCCCTGAGATCATGAGCCGAAGGCAGGTGCTTAACCGACTGAGCCACCCAGCGCCCCTGTCTTACTCACTTTAAAAAAAAAACTAAAGCCTGTGATTTCTTTAGATTTCCTCCGTTTTTACCCGATGCCCTGTTCTGTTCCGGCATCCCATGCAGGACGTCACGTTATGTTTAGTTGCTGCGTCTCCGTACCCCTCTCTTGGCTGTGATGCTTTCTCAGACTTGCTTGTGATCCATGATCCTGCGCTTCCGAGGAGCGGCGGTCGGTGGTTTGTGGAGCGGGTGGCGGCTGGGCTTTGTGCAACGTCTTTCTCGTGGTTAGACTGAGGAAGCCTGTTTCTGGGGTAATGTGCTGTTCTCCTCACATCAACGCGGGACCTGCTCTACCTGCAAGTTACCACTTTGAATGGTGACCTTGGTCATCTGGCTCAGAGAGGGGGTGTCAGGCATTTCTACCGAAAGTTACTCTTTTCTTTCCTTTCTGCACTATCCTCTTTGGAAGAAAGTCACTTCAGGAGTTGGGAATCCTCTTCCCCTGAGGAAGGGCGGGGCGCCAGGGTGGTCACTCAGAGTTCCCCCATGCGGGAGGTTTACCTGCTGTCTCCCCTTGAGACCATCAGTCCTTCGTGTCATCAGGGACTCATGGGCTTTTATTTTATACTTTGGGTTATAATCCAGTACTGCTTTGTTTGTTACCCGAGTCGCACCAGCTCTGGCCACGGCACACTCTTTCAGTTGACCTCTGTGTCCTTGTCAATGTCGTCGTGTCGTTCTGGGCCCTTGCTTCCTTACCAGCACTAGGTGCTCCAGGCCCCTGTTGTGTATTTCCTGCCTGATCCTAGAATCAGCCATTTCTCCAAGGGACCCTGGTTCCTTTTAGTGGAGAATGCGCCAGAAACTATGATTCGTGTGCTGGCTGTCCCCACTTTTGGTCTTTGCCAGGCATCTGCACCAGTGCTGGGCTCACCTTCTCGCATGACTCACTTTCTTCTTTCACTTAGCGAATCTTTCCGTAAGACTGCCAGGATATGGTTTTTGTCTAGCTGTCAGATTTTTTTTTTTAGGATTTTGTTTGTGTATTTGGCAGAGAGAGAACACAAGCAGGGAGAGCAGCAGGCAGCGGCAGATTCCCTGCTGAGCTGGGAGCTGATGTGGGACTCATCCCAGGACCCCAGGGTCATGACCTGAGCTGAAGGCAGATACTTAATGACTGAGCCGTCCAGGCACCCCTAGCTGTCAGACTTTTAGAAGACTACGTCAATACAAAATTACATTCTGGGGAGCCTCAGTTGCTTGAGTGTCTGACTCTTGATTTCGGCCCCGATTGTGATCTCCGGGTTTTGGGATCGGGTTGTGGGATCAAGCTGAGCACAGTCGGCTTGGGATTTTCCCTCCTCCTCCTCCCTGTGCATCTTCTGCTCGCGAGCATATATGCAGATGTGCGTGCTCTCTCGCACTCTCTAAAATAAATAAGATCTTTTAAAAAAATTATTATTCCTTGGATGGGGAGTTAAGCAGCTTTTTTCTATGGCCTAAGTTTCAGTATCGACACTGAACAGGCATCTGGCAAATAGAATTGAATTTGGGTCGATGATATTTTTGGTCTGCAATTTGTATCTTTTATTACACTTCTCAAGAATTTTTACAGATTTGTGAGCCTTCGGGAGATAGTTAAAAACTCATTAACGTTAAATTTTGAGCATTTGGTTTTATGAAGGCAAAACAAATAGATGAAATAAAATGGACTTGGGAACTGGAGGTTTGCATCTGTCTTTCCCAATTTACAGTGTAGCTTTGATGATGGGGACTGCCAAGGGTAGTGACAGAGTTAAATGAAGAAGATTAAAGCAAAGTGTAGGCGACTGGAACAGTATGAAAATTCACATCTTCAGGATGTAATTTCTTCTATATTTGTCCTTCATGGGAAATCCTATATGAGAACCACTTTCTTGTTGAGTGTGACTCTCGAAACAGATGGAGGTATACGTTATTTTCTTTTCTGTTCCTCAGATCACATTAATTATTGATTGATTTTTTAAAAATTAACCAAGATTCAGAACTTAAGAGTGTTAGACAATTCTTGGGGCTCCCCTGGGAAGACCTTGTTTGCAGGGGTTCTGAGGATTTCGAGAAGCCCCATCTCTTAGGTGTGACCTTCGCCAATGTTCCATCCATCTTCAGGGGAGAGCGGCTGTTGGTGGGAAGTTGTGCAAACTGTGAGGTGCTGTGTCCGGATGTCTGCTGTGATTTGGGGGCTGTCGGGTGCAGGTGGGCTCTGATGAGGATGGTGCCATGCCGTCTCTGTCTGGGCACCTCTTCTGTCTGCCTCCGCGGTTCTGACCTGGTGGCTTTGATTTGTGCCCCAGTCTCTAACTCTGACCCCGACCGAGGCTCACAGCCCGGCCTGTGGGCTCTGTGCGGGATCTCCCATCGCCCGGGCCCTCAGGGCCAGCCTCCCCACCCGAGAGTGCTGTCCACTTAGCTTCGTTCCTTCTCTTGCTCAAACCCTGTGAGAAGGAAGGTTAATAATCACACACCGTTCTCCACAATGCGGTCCTGAATGCTTGGCCAGGAAGGTGTCCTGGCCCTGGGTGTAGATCTCCCAAGTGGTTGTGGGGTGACAGGAGGAGGAACATTCCTTGAAATTCTCTGACCAGTGGCCACTCCTTGTTTGAATCGGGCACTTTCTGTGCTTTTTTGTGCCGTGTGTTTGACTTTGACAGTGCCCTCTCTCAAATCGTTAAGTACCCAGTCCTTCCCGTATATCCCCGGGGCTGGGTATATACTGTTACCCTCATTTTTTAGGTGGAAAATTTTCTGGCGTGAGGAAGTCAGAGCAAAGGGAACGTTAGTGCTGGACTGGAACAGTGCTAGAGTGAGGCACTGTGCCCTCCCACCTGTGGTCTGCATGTTGTGTAGCTGCGATGTCGAATGCTCCTTCTCTTCGTCAGGGTTTGTCCATAGAAACTAATTTATTTTAGGGAACTGTATGGATGGGTTTGCTGTGCTTTTGCTGATTATTATTCACTAAGTGACAAGAGCACAGGTTGGTAAGATATCTCGTAGAGCGGCAGAAAGAAGCAAATAGGATATTCATCATCTCCCTCTGCATCCATTCATTATTCAGTGAACAAATACTTCTCTTAAAACTGGTAAGCAAACCACGTGGGAAAAGTTTCAAACTTTCTAATAACCAATAACGTAGAAATCAGTATGTAATAAGTTATCTTTTTGCTGCCTTAGATATTTGCTAATAAATATTTATGAAGTTGAGAGACAGGATGAGCTTAAAATAACTCCTTTTTAATGCATAAAGGCAGCAACAAAAATTGGTATATCCTTTTGGGAAATCATTTTGGCATTTGTATTCATGGATCAGAAAAAAAAGGACCTTTGGTTAGATCAGAATCCGGGGACTGCCGCATTTTTCTTTTCAGAGATTTAGAATATTCATTAGCATGATAATTAGCTGTCCTGCTGGAAGGAGTCTGTTCCTGTGTAGAAAAATCAGCATTTACTATGTGTATTTCAGCCTTGTGTTGGCAAGAAGCCTAGTAAGATCCTACAGAAGTCACGTCTGTTTCATTGCTTGTGAAATGCTGCCTGAGGGCTTTTCATGTTTTCACAGAAAAGGTGAATATCATCGACATAACACGGACAGGGCTCAGGAGGAACAGGTTGGGCGGAATATGAGGGCTTTAGGGTAACTTTGCCGCGCAGCTAGGGGAGCCAAGTGGAGCATGAAGCAGGCAGTTCGGAGAGGTGGCTCTGCAGGTAGAATTAGGGCTGAATGGGGAAGTGCCTGAGTTCTGTGAAAGGGCAGGTGGTTGGGACCAGGGGGTTGCTGCCGCTGCCCTTGGACGCAGGGAGGTATAGAGTCAGACAGGACCCAGGCGGTGGGGAGGGGAGAGCCAGGGAGTCTGGTGGGCTCCTGGCGGTGCTCTGGGGTTCACGAGAGGCAAGGATGCCTGGGGCATGGAATTCTGCTGTAAGACCACGGCGGCGGGAAAGGACGCAGGCCACAAACGGGGCCGTGGTACAGAGTGTTTCCAGCCACGATGCACTCGCTTGATTTTCTTTTAGTAGCTCTACACGACTAAATGATAGCACTATCTTCATTTAGCTATTTTGAAATTATTATAACTTACAGAAGAGTTGCAAAGATACCACAGGGAGTTTCCAGGAACCCTTTACCCAGCTGTCCCTGACCACCCTGCGTCATTAAGACACAGTCATCACAAGGAAGCAGTTATCCCCGGTACACTGCTGCTAACGAGATCGCAGACCTTACTCTGATTCGGCAATTTTTGTACTGAGGAGAGGAGAGAGTATGTGCACGTTTCCCTCCTCTGCGGCCTTAGAGCATACGGTCAGGATTGTGTTTTCTCGGGGCTTCAGCTAGTTCTTTCTTCCGTCCTCCTCCCAGGCGCTGATACTGTTGACGGGGACGGACTTAGGTCCTTTGTTACCGTTGCTCTTCATTTTGGGCCTCCCAGTATTCCTGGTAGTTCCACCCCCTTTTACATAGAGTAAATTCTTTGGGTCTCCACAAATGCAAAGAAATACGTATCCACCCCAAAAATGGTGATACAGAACTGTTCCTCCACCCCCAGATGCCTTCCTACAGCCTGGATTTTAGCGGTGGTATCAGGAGTGGATTGCAGAGGGGCCGGGAAGGAGCTAGAGGTCCCTAATTTGTCCCAGCCGTTGAGCGCTTTCCTGGAGGCGGCGTGCCCACGAGACAGGGCACTGATAGTAGGGTCTGCAGGCTAAGATTAGGCTCTTTATGCCAGCAGGTAGAGATGACAGGTGTGGTCAAGAGTGCAGGAGAGGGGGGCAGCCAGCTCGCAGTGGATTTGGAGGACTGGCTTGCCATGGACAGCTGTGCGGGAGTGGGAAAGGTCGGAAGGTAGGAAGGGCTCTGGGAGAGGTCTCGCCTGATGCCCCCGTCTCTGAAGCTGACGGCAGGGAGAAGGTGGTATGAAGCAGGTAAGAAGGAAGGTTAGGAACAGCTTCTGACCGCTGGCAGCAAGGGAGTCAGCAATGGGGAAGAGAGCTTCGTGGAGCCAAGTGAGACTGGGGTTCCCCTGGGGCGGGGATAAAGAACAGGGATCTGCAGTCTTCTCTAGAAGTTCTCCTGGCCACTGGAGAACCTCCGTGGGAAAAGCAAAGGAGCTCATTATGGCTGAGCTTTGAGAGTTTGGATCTAAGGGGGACCTTCCTTAGGTGCGGTGACATGGGAAATAGGCCAGAAATTGCAAGTTGAGCTTCTGGAAGGGCTGAGGTCTGTAGAGACCCTTTGCTCATGTGGCAGGATGCTCTGCTGGCTTCTCCTGAAGGGCTGAGGAGAGTGGAGGGGCCAGGAGGGTAGGGAGGTGCCTGTGTGTATTGCCTTGAGGGCAGTACATAGAAGAACCACAGGGAAGGGCTGGTTTTATTCTGGTGTCTCTCAGGGTTGTGCCCTGATTACTGTGGTGCTGTGTTTTTATTTCCAAGAAGGGGTTTGAACTTTTCTATCCGTTATATTTCAAATCAGGAACACTAAGTTTCTTTTTAAAAAGATTTTTATTTATTTATCTCTTTGACAGAGATCACAAGTAGGCAGAGAGGCAGGCAGAGAAAGAGAGGGGGAAGCAGGCTCCCTGCTGAGCAGAGAGCCTGATCCTGGGCTAGATCCCAGGACCCTGGGATCATGACCTGAGCTGAAGGCAGCGGCTTAACCCACTGAGCCACCCAGGTGCCCCAGGACCGCTAAGTATTAACTGAAAAAGGACACACTACCTTGGCCAAAGTGTCTGCATTATTGAGAATTGATAAAAGGATCATATCAAGATGGATAGGAGGGTTTAGTGAAACAAGTAAATCTATTATGGATAAATAGCAATTATATTTACTAATTTCTTATTAATTCACATGGAATTAGCAAAATGTATATTCTGTTCTCTTCATCCTATGTGCGAAATGTCTTTTTTTTTTTTATTTTTAAATTTATCTATTTATTGGTTGGGGGAGAAAGAGACCAAGCAAAGCAGGGGGAGGGGCAGAGAGAGAGAGAGAGAATCCCATGCAGACTCCCTGCTGAGTGGAGCCTGATGCGGGGCTCAGTCATGACTTGAGCCGAAATCATGAGTCAGACGCTCAACTGGCTCTTGATCTCAAGGTCATGAGCTAGCCCTGCTTTGGGGCTTTGTGCTCAGTGTGGAGACTACATTAAAGAAAAAAAGAAAAACAAAAACGTTTTGTATTTGAGGGAAAGACAAGGAGGTTAGAAGTATGAGTTAGGGGCGCCTGGGTGGCTCAGTGGGTTAAAGCCTCTGCCTTCGGCTCAGGTCCTGGGTTGAGGCCCGCATTGGGCTCTCTGCTCAGCGGGGAGCCTGCTTCCCTTCCTCTCTCTCTCTGCCTGCCTCTCTGCCTACTTGTGATCTCTGTCTGTCAAATAAATAAATAAAATCTTAAAAAAAAAAAAAGTATGAGTTAGTTTCATTACTCAGTGAATGATTTCTTCAGAAAGGGCTTCGGTGTCCAGACGGTGCTAGAAAATAGTGACGAACATAGTCTGTGTGTACTATGGTTTTCTTTAGGATTATTATGATTTAGAGTTTATTGGTTTTCATGAAATTAAAATGTTAGTTTCTCCATTTAAATGGTGGATTTGATGTGTTTTCGCTGTCCAGATTGGCCTTTGCATGGTCATTTTGGATGCAGAACCGTGGCCAGGTCAGACCTGGATGTAGGCTGGGTCAGGCACGGGCAGGCGGGCTTCCGGGGGTGATCCGAAGTTAGCACTCCCCGGGTAAGTGATGCCTGAGCCTTTTACCGCTGGTCTCTAGTTTGAAACTGGAAAACAGGTCCCCGAAAAGCGGTCTCTTTCATCACAAAGTGTACGAAGGACGATGAAGGGTAAATAGGTTTTTCTTTTTTTTTAAGATTTTTTTTTTAATTTTTTATTTTTTTTTTAATTTATTTGACAGACAGAAATCACAAGTAGGCAGAGAGGCAGGCAGAGAGAGAGGAGGAAGCAGGCTCCCTGCTGAGCAGAGAGCCCGATGCAGGGCTCGATCCCAGGACCCTGGGATCATGACCTGAGCCGAAGGCAGAGGCTTTAACCCGCTGAGCCACCCAGGCGCCCCTAAATAGGTTTTTCTTAAATTTTTCTTGGACCTGATAACTCTTGACTTTGGCCAACAAAGACGAAATAGCTTTCTTTAATTCTAAGAGGCTTTGCTAAGAAAGGAAATGTTTTGTCCGTGTCATAGGAGAGAATAAAGTGATCACATGACAGACTCGAGTTCTTTCAGTTTCCATTTCTGTAAAGAGGCCTAGCATTCCCCCCTCCCCAATATTTTCAGTGTCTGGGTAAAAGGACATTCTGCATTAGGCACAAATGCTATTTGTGAACCATAGGTTATTTATATGGGGTTTAGTTTCAAATTAAAAGACTGTTGGTGCCTTTGCAGGAAGGTATGTTTTATGGAGTACAAATGAAATAGAAGACATTATTACAACAACTAAAGCTAATTCTGCCTGAAAACCAAGCTGTCCAATGAAAGAGATGCTCAAGCAAGTTCCCTGTCCATTATCTTTAATTTTTTTTAATTTAAAAATTTTTAAAAAAAGATTTTATTAATTTTTTTGACAAGAGACACAGCGAGAGAGGGAACAGAAGCAGGGGGAAGTGGGAAAGGGAGCCCGGCACAGGGCTCAGTCCCAGGACCCTGCGATCATGACCTGAGCCGAAGGCAGACGCCTAACTACTGAGCCACCCGGGCGCCCCTGTCCATTATCTTTAAAAGAAAAGACTGAAATTTATTTTTATAGTGTTTTCAACACAGTGGTTCTTCGGGACCAGGATGAAAAATGGAGAGAAAACTTTTAAACATAAACATTTCTCTTTGTACCTGATATAACTGGGAAATGAAGTGGGAGTTAAACATTCTGTTCCCCCAAGTGGAGAATTTGCTCTTGCCTTCCAGAATGCAGGAAGGGAGCAGGTGATAGGTAGTGGGATTGTGAGGCTGACAAACATTTCCGGAAACCAAGCAAGAAGTGTGAAGTTACAGAGAGCGGGGTTCCTTACATCGGTTCTGTAGCCCTGCAGACGCGGGTCCCCCCCGCCAGTGATGTTAGGTTCCAGGCAGTGCCAGTGCTGTGTGCACATGCTGGGCTTAGCACCCCGGTTTTCATGCCTGTCCTGTGTCTGTGACCTTCACATCTGGATTCCTTCAGGTGAACCAGCAGGGCTGATTCAGAGTTTTTGAAACCTCTGCTAAGTTGCCATCACCCCAGTGCTCTTCAGAAGGTCCCGTTATTTTGCCCTCAAGTCCACCCCCTTCCCGAAGAGACAGTATAAATCTTAGGTGACACGGAGGGATGGGAGAGCGGGGAGTGCGCCCATGGTACGACGGAGGGAGAGTTGCTCCTGCATGGGGAATGTCCTCTCAACCCCTGGGGACATTGGCAGGCTTTGGGGATCCTGTCTGGGGTGTTCCAAGCCTTCACTCTGCTTTGGCTGGGTGGGGGTGGCGAGGTGACAGGAAAAGACGTGGGCGGCGTGGTGGACACTGTCCTGCCACTGACCGAGTGATGGAACGCTCTGCGGTAGCGTGGGCGTCCCTGCGTGTGGGTGGGACAGCAGGGCCCTCGTGTCAGCAGAAGAGGAAGATGAGGTTCACTTGTTAGTCTCCCACGGGTGCCTGCGAGTGGGTGCCAGTCACACTGCAGATCCAAGCTGTCACTTGCACAGCAGGCTTTGTTCCATGGGGGAGCTTTTATCATCTGTTGCGATTGTGTGTCCTGGGCCTACCACCTGTGAGTCTTTGAATGGCCTTTTATGTTCTTTTTGTTCCTGAACCGACTGCCCTCGGGAATGAATGATGGGAAACTGGATGATGTTTTTTGGTCTAAGGAGAGGGCACGTGACATAAATCCGGTGTCACCGTAAAGAAAGGACAGAGAGAAGACAGAGCCTGTCCACTCCCAGGGACGTCTAGAACATGGGTCCAAGCTTTGGATAAGTGGTGGGTTAAACACTTCCCAGTGTTTCAACTCTCTTCAGACCCTTTCTGCTCTGGTGGGAGTTGGGCAGTAGTTGGTGATTCTGTGTCTTGAGTTCTCTAAAAACCATGATCTCTACACTTCGGTCAGCATGCTTGGTAGAGATCAGCCACAGGGTCTGGGTGCTTTGCTACTGATGATTTTATTTTTTTTAGTTTTTATTTATTTTTTAAAAATTTTATTTATTTGAGAGGGAGGGGAGAGAGAGCGTGTGTGCACGAGCATGAGGAAGGGCAGAAGGAGAGGGAGAAGCAGACACCCCACTTAGCAGGGAGCCCAACGTGGGGCTGTATCCCAGGACCCCAAGATCATGACCTGAGCCAAGGGCAGACACCTAACCTACTGAGCCACCCACATGCCCCCTTAATGGTGATTTTATCATGAGTTTTCACTTACAGTTGCCATTTGCTGCTTAAAAATAAATATAGTGACATTCTGGGATTATTCCTAAGTGGGTGGACTCTTGTGTGGGTATTATCTGACAGATGGATTTTTCATTCCTTGTATTCTGTAGTTTAAATGTTCAATTTCATTCTAGAAAGAAAATCATAATCACAGAATTGCACTGAGTATGACTCGTCATAGATATTTTCATAACAATATCAACTTAGAAGTGTTGATGTTTTCTCGGGGCTATAGTTTGATGCTGGGGATACAGTATTCCCTGTGGGTCCCGCGGGCATCCATCTGAGAGAAGGGTGGCCCCAGGGTATTTTCTCTCCAAGCAAACCATGTAGGGAAAGGCATATGTGACTTCTTCAGTTCAGTATTGACCAGGACAAATGTGAATGGAAGGTGATTTGTTCTCTGCCTCCTGTTGAACCAAGCCTGCTAATTTCTTCAGTAGTTGTTTTCCACCCAGATAATGAGCAGTGTTGGGATGTGTCCCGCAGGCTGTGAGTAAGCCAAGGAGGGTGTGTTAGCGCCTACTGATGGACTTGAGGTTTCTGTGTTTTCAGTGGTATGCCTGTTGTCACCTCAGTGGGAAGTCTGCTCAGTGGGAACCTTGACCCCTGTGTAGGTTTTGTTAGGAATGTGTGATTAGGGCGCCTGGGTGGCTCAGTTGGTTAAGCGTCTGCCTTCCATTCAGGTCGTGATCCCAGGGTTCTGGGATGAGCCCTGTCGGACTCTCAGCTCAGTGGGGAGTCTCCTTTTTCTGCTCCCTCTGCCCCTTCTCCCTGCTTGTGCCTCTCTCTCTCAAAGAAATAAAATCTTAAGAAAAAAAGGAATGCATGATCTCTTGCAGTTCATACAAAAAGAAAAATTATTAAATACTTCAGTAGAATGCGGAGGACAATTTCTCAGTGATTTAAAGGAGATTTAAAGAAGGAACAAATAAAAAAAAATCAAAAAAGGCGGGGGCACCTGGGTGGCTCAGTGGGTTAAGCCGCTGCCTTTGTCTCAGGTCATGATCTCAGGGTCCTGGGATCGAGCCCTGCATTGGGCTTTCTGCTCAGGGAGAAGGGGGAGCCTGCTCCCCCCCGCCCCCCGCCTGCCTCTCTGCTTACTTGTGATCTCTCTCTCTGTCAAATGAATAAATAAATAACTTTAAAGGAGAAACAGTAGTAAGTATTAAAGATGAAAGAGCCTTAGGAATAAATGTCTGTAGATCAGTTAGGCTGATTCTTGCATTGAAAGTTGCCTAAAATCAGCTGCAACCCTCTTCCCTTCTGACATTGAACTTTGCTTCCTGTTTTCCTTCTCTTCCTGACTGCCTCCCTCCACAGCAGAAAGAAGGAATAGGTCCAAAGATTCCCTCCTTTCCTGAGGGTCCCAGAGCTAGGGAGTGACAGATCTGGGCCTGGGCCCATCTTTCTGAGCAGTCCAGTGTGCTGGCCCCTGGCTCGTGGTGTGTTAGTCATGTGGCATTTATGGTGCAGAGATGAGCGAGACATTGCCATCTTCAGTCAGCTGACAGGCCAGTAGGTATGAAGAGACAAGTACACACACGTGCCGTGCTACATACCAGAAGGTCATAGAAACACAGAGTGCTCTGACGTTCAGGCAGGAGGAGGGATGTCTCCGGTAGTGGAGCTTCTCTTGTGATCTCTACGATCCCGTGTCCTCTGCAGATGGGGTGAAGGGTACCCTTTAAAGACCCCAAGCATTTCATGCGTTTATAATCATTCACCTTTAGCCATGGGTATGACCATCCTTTCTCCTAAAATGCTCTGTCCTTTTACCGCCCAGGATTTTGCTGACATTAATGGGAGCACTTCACAGAATGTGACCTACCCGGATCTGGCCCCAGTGCAGAGGAGAAGGCCTGCCTTCTCCCAGGCTCTGCCATGCCCTCGGGTCCACGTGTACACGCCGAGAGCAGCGTCAGCCGCGGGGCCATGGCCCGGCAGCCACAGTCAGTTGGACAACATCTGTGCCAGTGGAGTGGCGGTTAGGAAATGACCTTGTGTTACCTTCAGCACTGAAAGCACTAAACCAAGGAGGGAGAAGGAAGGGATGCTATCCTTTTTTTTTTTTAAATCTACCTTTTTTTTTTTTAATCCTTTCCCTAACATAATAGAGAAAATTAGGATTAGATAAAAACTGATTGAAAAAGCTTCTTAGGAATTTTTTTTTTTCTTTTTTAAATCTCAGGCCAAACTTTATTAGCAGCAGATAGCCCCTGGTGGGCTGGGATGCTCATTTGTTGTGTGGGTGAATTGAAATCTGTAATTGGTTTTTTGATTGTCATATATTCCCTTTAATGTGATAGGCCAAATGTGATGGTGACCATAATTGCGCACATTGTGCCAGTGGAATTGAGTGCTGTAGAGATTAAAATATGTTTGGGAGTAGCTTTTTATGAAAACTGTGTGATGAATCCAGTGGTAAATGACAAATTTTGTGCTGTATCCGTGCCAGTCAACTTCTTTCTTGTTTGAGAGCCGCCGTGCTGGTAATGCCATGCAGCATTTTGGGGAAATTGGTTTGAAGCTGTAATTACCAAGGCTTTGTACGTGTTCTCTGGGTGTTCGTTCACTCAGTTTCCTAGTTGTCGGAAGCACAGTTACCAACCCGCTCTTTCTTGCTGATCATCACTGTGTAAGTCCTAGAGGGATATTTATCTCATCATTACAGAGTGTTCCTTGCTGATGGAATTATTTCTGTTCGTTTGACAGAACATTTGATCAAATTCATGACCATGGGGGATATGAAGACCCCAGACTTTGATGACCTCCTGGCAGCCTTTGACATCCCAGATATGGTCGATCCAAAAGCAGCCATCGAGTCTGCACACGATGACCAGGAAAGCCACATCAAGCAGAACGCGCACGGAGATGACGACTCCCACACGCCCTCCTCTTCTGACGTGGGCGTCAGTGTCATCGTGAAGAACGTTCGGAACATCGACTCCGCCGAGGGCGCTGAGAAAGATGGCCACAATCCCACCGGCAACGGCTTACACAACGGGTTTCTCACCACGTCCTCTCTCGACAGTTACGGCAAAGACGGATCCAAGTCCTTGAAAGGAGATGCGCCTACCTCAGAGGTGACTTTGAAAGACTCCACGTTCAGCCAGTTCAGCCCCATCTCAAGTGCTGAAGAGTTTGACGACGACGAGAAGATAGAAGTGGACGACCCCCCAGACAAAGAGGACGTGCGTTCTGGTTTCCGGTCGAACGTGTTGACGGGGTCGTCTGCCCAGCAGGACTATGACAAGCCAAAGGCGCTTGGAGGGGACAGCTTGAGCAAAACTGGAATCTCTCCTGCGGGCAATTTAGATAAAAACAGAGCTGTTAAGAGAGAAACAGAAACAAATTCCATGAATCTGAGTGTTTACGAACCTTTTAAAGCCAGAAAAGCAGAGGAGAAGCTGAAGGAAAACTCTGAAAAGGTGCTTGAAAATCGGGCCCACGAGGGGAAGCCGAGCTCGGAGAAGAGCGACCCGGGCCTCGGCAGTGTCGCACTGTCACGGTCAAAGCCATCGTCCAAGCTGTCCTCATGTATAGCTGCGATAGCAGCCCTGAGTGCTAAAAAGGCTGCTTCCGACTCCTGCAAAGAACCGGTGACCGACTCCCAGGGGTCCTCTCCGTTACCTAAAGAAGCGAATGACAGTCCCAGAGCCACGGAAAAGTCTCCCGAATCCCAGAGCCTCATCGACGGGACAAAAAAAGCGTCCCTGAAGCAGCCGGACAGCCCCCGGAGCATCTCCAGTGAGAACAGCAGCAAAGGGTCACCGTCCTCTCCCGCAGGGTCGACACCAGCAATCCCCAAAGTCCGCATCAAAACCATTAAGACGTCTTCTGGGGAAATAAAGAGAACAGTGACAAGGGTGTTGCCAGAGGTCGATCTTGACTCTGGGAAAAAGCCTTCTGAGCAGGCAGGGTCCGTGATGGCGTCTGTGACGTCTCTCCTGTCCTCTCCAGCTTCGGCTGCCGTCCTCTCCTCCCCACCCAGAGCACCTCTGCAGTCGGCGGTGGTCACCAATGCGGTCGCCCCTGCAGAGTTGACCCCCAAACAGGTCACCATTAAGCCCGTGGCAACCGCCTTCCTCCCAGTGTCTGCCGTGAAGACGGCGGGCTCGCAGGTCATCAATTTGAAGCTCGCTAACAACACGACGGTCAAAGCCACGGTCATATCTGCTGCCTCCGTTCAGAGTGCCAGCAGCGCCATCATCAAAGCCGCCAACGCCATCCAGCAGCAAACCGTTGTGGTGCCAGCATCCAGCCTGGCCAACGCCAAACTCGTGCCAAAGACTGTGCACCTCGCCAACCTTAACCTTCTGCCTCAGGGCGCCCAGGCCACCTCTGAGCTCCGCCAAGTGCTAACCAAACCTCAGCAGCAAATAAAGCAGGCAATAATCAATGCAGCGGCCTCTCAACCACCCAAGAAGGTGTCTCGGGTCCAGGTGGTGTCCTCCTTGCAGAGTTCCGTGGTGGAGGCTTTCAACAAGGTGCTGAGCAGCGTCAACCCAGTCCCAGTTTACATCCCCAACCTCAGTCCTCCTGCCAACGCAGGCATCACGTTACCGACCCGCGGGTACAAGTGCTTGGAATGCGGGGACTCCTTTGCCCTCGAAAAGAGCCTGACCCAACACTACGACCGACGCAGCGTGCGCATCGAAGTAACGTGTAACCACTGTACCAAGAACCTCGTTTTTTACAACAAGTGCAGTCTCCTTTCCCACGCGCGCGGGCACAAGGAAAAGGGGGTTGTGATGCAGTGCTCCCACTTGATCTTAAAGCCAGTCCCAGCTGATCAAATGATTGTCTCTCCGTCAAGCAATACTTCTACTCCGTCGTCCGCTCTTCCAAGCTCCGTGGGGGCCAGCACACACACTGTAGCGAAAATTCAGTCTGGCATTACCGGGACCGTCATATCCGCTCCCTCAAGTACGCCCATCATTCCAGCTATGCCTCTAGACGAGGACCCCTCCAAGCTGTGCAGGCATAGTCTGAAATGTCTGGAGTGCAACGAGGTTTTCCAGGACGAGACGTCGCTGGCTACACACTTCCAGCAGGCTGCAGATACGAGTGGACAAGTAGAGTATCCCTTACATTTTGGTGTTTCGGTGACGAATCCATAGACATGAGTGCTCTATGCAATGCCCTGGATTTTCGGGGCGGGGGCTCAGTCAAATGGGTGTGTGTGTGTGTGTGTGTATGTGAGAGAGATGCACAAGAGAAAAGTTTCATAGACTTGCACAATGTTGAAAGGGAAGGCGCTTTTTTTTTTAAAAGATTTTATTTATTTATTTGACAGAGAGGAAGATCACAAGTAGGCAGAGAGGTAGGCAGAGAGAGAGGGAGAGGCACACTCCCCGCTGAGCAGAGAGCTGATGTGGGGCTCAATCCCAGGGCCCTGGGATCATGACCTGAGCTGAAGGCAGAGGCTTTAACCCGCCGAGCCACCTTTTTTTTTTTTTAAAGTCAAACTGTGTACTAGTTGAGTTAATGGCACCTCAGATTTAGGGTAAATGAGTTTGTAATTGTTGGCATATACGCAGGAAGTCTGAGATCTGACTAATGAGAGCATAATCCCTTGGTATGAAATGTTCAGGTTAGGTTAAATCACGTATTGAGTTATTAATGACAATTTGGGGATTTAAAAAAAAGTCCTCGTGTTATTTAGAATTACTGTCTCGTATAGTTAAACAGACTTAATTGGTGCCCACTTATATGGTGTGCCTGCTTACTTATGGCGTTGGACCAGAAGTATCTTCAGTAATAGTCCTCAGTACAATGAATTTAAGCTACAGATGGAAAACCGTCTCCATCTGAATACAAAATAGCTTTGCATTTCTTTATAGCCTTTTTTTGGCGGGGGGTAAAGTGTAGGTTGATGTTGGTGAAGTACGCGTCAGTGGGCATCAGTGAGTCTTTTTATCTTCTATTGTTTTTCTCTTTGAGGCATCCTTGGGCCAATAGAGCAGCGTGTTTTACAGATAATGATACTTATTTGGAATGGAAGTAACTGCGTATGTCCAGTGAACCAGATTCAAGCTAGAGAGACTGTGCGGTTTATTGTCCGAAGCAGAGAACTTGTGAAATTGGACATGGTGGGTCCTAGTTTGCGCTGATACACGCTGGCTCGCAATTGTGTTTGTGGAGACCCGGCAGCGAGCTGACCTTTCCTTCGTTTGCCTCCATATCTTGCTGGCTGGGGTGATGCTGCCGTCCAGGCGTCGGGTTCAGTTGCCACGATCCATTCCCCCAGGGCGACTCCTGAGTCAAGTTCTTGGTGGGATTTTGAGTTGGGCGACCAAAAGACCAAGAATACCTTCGTCGTGTTTTTCTTTGGGTGTTGTTTAGTGCAGGTGGAAATTAGAGTTTTGAGAGCACTCTCTCGGCCTCGGGTTTCCTTGGCTCGGACGGTGGTACACTCGGGGGAGTGTGGCTGGTTCAGGAAGGCAGGGGTTGACGTGCTCTTCCAGCATATCCTGGTGACAGGGCCTGGGTTCTTTCTGGGGCCTCTTACCTTGTCACGGCTTCATCAGGAAGGTAATATTCCCTCCGTTGCGTGTGTTGTGTTGCCTCGTTTCTCGTTTCTCGGTCCACTGGTGCTCTGAGCGGTGTGGCAGATGCGGTCCTGGCTCCGGGGGCTCTCACTGCCTTCCAGCGTCCTGTGTGCTGCTCAGTATCAGGCATTCTGAGCTGCCCTCCCGTACGCTCTGTTCTCTTCGGGATCTTGTCTTCTCGAGGAAGAAGGGATGTGGGCGGGGAGGTGGGACTGCCCCTTCCTCCGCGGATACCTCCAGCTCTTGTTCTCCACTGACCGGCCTGGCTCTGCAGCCAAATGAGGGTCAAACTAGGGGGGGAAATTAACATCTTTTCTCGTGTGTGTGACTGTTTTACCTTGACTTCTGCCTTTTGCCGGGACAGGTGTATAGTGTAGCTCACGCGTTTCACCCGGAATGCTTAGGAATGAGTCACGGCTGAATAACATTAACTCTGGGGCCAGATGCACACAAGCCAAACGTTGCCCCTCCCCCTGCCCTGCCCAGCAGTTGTATTTTCTTTCTTCCACTGTGCCTGGCTAAGTGTCCACTCACTTCACATTTACAGTCGCAAGCCTCAGCTGCCTGCACGTCCAGGCACGGCTGGCTGGCGAGCTAAACGTGCCCCAGGGTACACTCTGCCTGTTCCCCATTTCCCCTTGTCTTGTTGGGGTCCTTGCCCAGAACCTCTGCCACCCCGAGTACTTCCCCGTTCTTCTCGGACTAGGCCCGAGTAGGGTTCCCCTGCGGACCCAGGCAGCAGCCTGGTCTCTTGCTCAGCAGCCCAGCCCGCGTGGCTCTCCGTGGAGAGTGGGAGGGCTGCTACTATTTCGGCGCTCAGTTTAATCAAGCCAGCCCCGAGTCCCTTCCCCAGTCCGGGACATCGGTGGGATCCATACGACTGTCACTGTACCAGCTTCAGGTGTCGTGGAAGCTAGGGGCGTCCTCATGCATCGCGGGCACCTGGTGTGGCATCTGGCACCGCTGGTAGTGGTGGTGGGGGCTGAGGACCGGAAGAGCAGAAGAGAGAAGTGGGAAAATTCTTCATTTCGTCGTCTCCGGTTTGCCGTTCACGTGACCGTCCGTTTACAGTTTGTGACATTAAATTCAATTAGAGAAAAAAATCTCCCTGTGTAAACTGTTACTTCCCTGAGAATGGCTCTTAAGACACTACGTCTTCTCACAAAATGTTGCAGTTGAGGCCCCTCAAGGCCCGGTCTTTCCCGAACCCCATCTTTCCTTGTCACTACGGTCAGGTCATTAAAACATTTACTCTCCATTTCTCTGTGGACCTCCACGTTCTCAGTAAGTCTTTGGTGGACTGAGAGGGCAGACTACCTCGCCTTCGTAACAGCCCCCTGGGGCCTCCCCCTTTGACGGTTCCTTCTGGAGTAGGAATCTGGTGCAAGGTCAGCCCGTGCCTGCAAGCTGCCCGTTTTCTCTTCTGGACTAACTGAGCCCTTGGCCGGGCAAGTTTCCCTAGGTCTGCAGAGTAGTCTTAGTTAGGGAACCGTTCACAGCGGGTGCCCACACTGATCCTGCTGCCGCCATTGGTTCTGAAAGTTAAGGGTGTGACCTCAGGGCCCTGGCACTACCAACAGGGCCACTGCCCCCTCGTTCATTGACTCCCAGCATTCAACTCCACCAGGCCTAGAGAGAGGTGTACCCCTTCACAGGCAGCAGGGCTGTTCTTCCTTCCTGCCCTCCCTTCCCCTCCCTTCCTTCCCGCTGCCTGCCTCTACTTATAATTACCATAATCGCTTGAAAATTTTGTCTGATAATGCTGTAGTGTTCTCTGCGGATGTTCTGGGTCTTCCTTCTCAAATCACTGACTTTAAAATTAAACTTTTCATTTTGAGATAATTTTAGATTCATATAAGAAATAAATACCCTTTATTTAGTTTCCCCCAGTAGTACACTTGGCAAAACTGTAGAACAGTTGTCATCACTAGGGTATCCTCGTCGGTGCCCTGAGCCTACAGAATATTCCATCACCAAAGGGGTCTCTCGGATGGCCTTCTCAGAGCCACTCCCACCCATTTCTTAACCCCCAGCAGCCCCTAATCTGTTCTCCATTTTTATTCTGTTGTCATTTCAGGAGCGCTTTGTAAATGGGGCCATACCGTATGTCACCTTTGGGGATTGGCTTTTTGTACTCAGTGTAATTCCCTGGAGACTCACAGAGGTGGTGGCAGGTACCAGGAGGCTGTTCTTTGAAATCACTGAGGAGGATTCCTGGGGAGGTTGTCCCATAGGGTGTTTCCCTTTTGGTCTTTGAAGGACAGTCTGCATTGTTTGCAGTTCGGGGTCATTACGAATGAAGCGGCTGTGAACATTCGTGTACAGGTGTTTGTGTGAACATGAGTTGGAGTTTGCTGGGATAAATGCCCACATGTACAGTTGCTGGGTCGTATGGTAGTTGCACATTTATATTTTTAAGAAACCGTTTTCCAGAGTGACTAAACTGGTGTATATTCCTTGGGCCGGGTACTGGTGATGCCGTTTCTTTGCTCCCTTGTCAGCTTTTGGTGGTGGTGGTTTCCATTTTAGCCATTTTGGTAGATGTGTGATAGCTGTCATGGTTTTAATTTGTAGTTCCCCAGTAGCTAATGATGTAGAACGTCCTTCTTCATGTGTTTATTTGCCCTCTGGATGGTCTTTCTGGTGAAATATCTCAAGTCTTTTGCCTGTTTTCTATTTAGATCATGTTTGTGTCCTTTAGCTGTTGAGTTGTAGGAGTTCTTGTTGTATTCTAGATACTACTCCTTTGCTGGGTATGTGGTTGTGAGTCTTTTCTCCTGGTTGGGCCTTTGCGTCTTTTTTTTTTTTTTTTTAATAATATATTTTTTAAGAATTTTATTTATTTGACACAGAGAGAGAGAGAAAGTGAGGGAGAGAACATAAACAAGGGAAGTGGGAGAGGGAGAGGGAGAAGCAGGCTTCCCGCTGAGCAGGGAGCCCGATGTGGGACTCAGTCCCAGGACCCCGGGATCATGGTCTGAGCCGAAGGCAGATGCTTAATGACTGAGCCACCCAGGCGCCCCAGAGCCTTTGCGTCTCTTAAACAGGTCTTTAGCAGAGCAAATGCTTTCAATTCTAATGAAGTCCAGTGTATCCATTGTCCCTTTTACAATTCATGCTTCTGGTGTCAAGCCTAATTTTCGCTCTGGATCCTGAAAGTTTTTTTCCTGTGTTTTTTCCTTAAAGTTTTATAGTTTTAGTTTTTGTATTTAAGCCCATGATCCATTTGGGTTCGTTTTTATGTAAGGTATGACATTTAAACTGAATTTTATTGTTGTTGTTTATTTTACCTGTGCATATCTTCTTCCTCTAATACCATTTGTCCAGAAGGCTGTCCTTTACTGTTGAATTGCCTTACCACCTTTGTTGAATATCATTTGGCGGTGTGTATATATGTGTATATATGTATATATATGTGTATATATACACACACACACATTATATATATATACACACATATATATATAATTTTTTTTTAAGTAATCTCTATGCCCAGCGTGGGGCTCGAACTCACAAACTAAAGATCAAGAGTTGCACGCTCTGCCTGCTAAGCCAGCCAAGTGCCCCTCAGTTGGGCGTAGTTGTGTGTGGCTGTTTCTGGGTTCTGGCTTCTGTCCTATTGATTTACATGTCTGTCCCTCCACTAGCACCACACAGTCTTGACTGTAGTGACCATAAAGTGTCTTGAAGTCCAGTACACTGGTATGCCCAACTTTATTCTTCTTTCTCAAAATAGTTATTTTTCTCTAATTGAAGTATAGTTGACACTCACACTTGTTTTTAGCAATCCTAGCTTTTTTTGCCTTTCCATATAAATTTTAGGATTATCTTGTCTATATCTATAAAATCTTCTGGGATTTTGATAGGAATTACATTAAACCTGTATCAGTTTGGGGAGAATCATTATCTTTACTGTGTTGAGTCTTTCAGTTCGTGAACATTTATTTATTTATGCATTTATTTATTTATTTTAAGGATTTTAAAAATTTATTTATTTGGTGGGGAGAGAGAGAAAATATGTACGTGATTAGGGGGGAGCAGAGGAAGAGGGACAAGCAGACTTAATGCTGAGTGCGGAGCCTGACACGGGGCTCAGACCCACAACCATAAGATCACAGCCTGAGCCAAAATCAGAGTTACATGCTCAGCTGGCGGAGCCACCCAGGTTCCCCTCTCTGTTAATTTAGATCTTTGATTCCTTTTGTTGTTTTGTGGTTTTCATCATATGAGTCCTCTAAATGTCTTGTTTTGCTCTTTTTTCTCTCCTAACAATTGTAAATGGTATTCTGTTTTTCAGTGTTCGCATGTTACTGCTCTATTGAAATACAATTAATTTTTCTATATTTATCATGTACCCCCTGACTTTGTTGAGCTCATTTATTCGATTCAGTGTTTGGGGAAATAAATTATATTGAGTTTTCAGGGATGAGCAGTCCCTTGCATTCCTGGAATGAATCCCACTTGCTCAGGCTGTATGATTCTTTTTATATTTGGTGAAGTTAATCTAATATTTTGCATTAGAGTTTTACATTTATATATATATTTATATTTATATATATATGTATGTGTATTTTTTTTTGTACTGTCTTTGGTGGGTTTTGGACAGGTTAGAATTAGCTTTATATAATGCATTGAGAAGTGTTCTCTTCTATTTTCTGGAAGAGAGTGTGCAGTTAGTGTTCATTTTTCTTTAAATATTTGGTAGAATTCTTCAGTGAAACCATCTGGGCCTGGAGATTGCTTTGGGGACTTTTCTTAAAACACCTTCTGGGCTGGTAGAAGGACTCTATCACTTGATGTAGGGATGAAAACCCCTCTTCCCTACTGGCTTTCTCTGACACCATCCAGGCGGTGCTGGGACAGCTTACTATAGCCCGAAGAGGGTGGACGTCTGGGCTGCTCCCGGACTTGGCGCGGTGGGCGTGGGACTGTGGTGTTTCCTGTGGTGGTTGGCTGGAGCCGTCGTTATCTAAAAAGTTTTCTCCTTTGTTAGCCTGACCCTTTCTTGGTCCTTTGGCTAGTGATAGCAGGCTTTTCTTGGGGATTATCATTATTATTATTATTTTGTCTCTTATCTTTTGGTGTTTCCAGATTGCCAGTTTCTTCAGCTCCAAATGTGGAAGATACATGAGGCAGAAAGAAACAGAGAGAACTCGTCACTGACTCCCAGGGTCCTGAGGTCCTTAGCCAGCCTGCCTCCTTCTCTCTGCTTCTCAGAGCCTTTTAATGTCTGTTTTATGTATAATGCCCAGGAGTTTCAGTGGTATTTAGTGGAAGGAATAGGGAAAGGTACTTCCATTTCCTTTTCCCAGAAGTGGAAGTTTTGCTCTTTTAACATCCTGTGTAGCTGCTGTCTTCAGGGAGAGAGCCCATGATTACGTCGCTAGGCTCAGCCTGAGCCTTCCAGCCTGTGACTCTCAGTTGTGTTTGGAACTAGGTGTCCCATGAGCACAGCGTTCTGCTTGATTCCTCTCTGCTCTCCAGGTCCATTTCCACGCATCCTGGCTCTTAGCCCACCGGTAAAAGCAGTCAGGGATGAGGTGGTGAATCTCTTCTGTTTGTTGTCTGTGGAGCCCAGGCTCCGAACACCCCACCCAGCCTTTCCCTTGGGAACCACTTTTTCTCGGTTGAGCACAGTGTCCCGTTTCATCTCTGATTGCCTCCCCGTTTAGATGTTGACTCCCGCTGCTGTTGGAATGGGTCCTTCCAGGAGTTTCCCAACGGTGCCTGTTGGAACCCAGCAGAGGGTCTCTTCTGTCGATCCCAGCTGTGGCCACACGTGCTGATCTCCTTCCACCGTCTCCTCACATGTGCGCGTTCAGCTTTTCCAGAACTTTCGAGAATGTAATGGGATGAAGGAAGGTTTTAGTGGCATTTGCCGGTTACTCCTCTTCCAAATGTCCTGTGGACCATCTGTACTAAAGTAATGCTTGACACGGGGAATCAGGGTGCCACTTCACTCATAACTGGCCTCTTGCTCAGCACACCTGCTGATGCAGGCCTCCGCTGAGAGTGGAATTGGAAAATGTATGGTTTAGCGCAAGGCCCAGCCGGAGTCCAAGTCCTGGAATTCCTCTGTGATAGGGGCAGGACCCCAGGCATGCTTAGCCGGGGTTGGACCGCCCTGCCCCTGTCTGCTGATCTCCCGGAGGAGACGGCAAGGAATCATGGGTGAGTCATTTCCCCGCCCAGCCGCGTGGAACCGAGCCACACAAGCGCTTGACTTTGCAACACCCGTAAATCTGCCCTGCTCGGAGGTTTTTATTCCGACCTCTTTGCTTCTAATAATCCCCGCTTTGGGGCACACGGAGAAGCGGAGTGGGTGGAAGGGTGGAGAAGATTCCCGGTTCTCCATGAAGTATTTAAGAGCTAACAACTGAACTGCTAATAATTGATATTAAAATGTACGGGAATGTCATTGCTTCGCCCTTCAGTAAAACCATGACTGAATTTAGCCAAGAACAGACTAGAAGTGCATCCTGTAACCTCTTAGTTGGTAGGATGTTTTCGTAGCAGAGAATGTTACAGGTCCTTTGGTCAGCCTTTTGTTGTACAGTTGGAGAAACAAATACCCAGTGAGGGGCAGAATAGGGACTGGAGGCAAGAGTGCCTAAGAGCCGGTTCATTATTCTGTCCGCTTTGTCACGCTGATAACCTCGGATCGAGAAGCATTTGGCAGTGGCAGGGAGCATTGGAATTAGAAGAGAATGGAATCTGGGGTTCTAGCCAGGTCAGCTCCTAGAGTGCAGACAGAGGTGCCTTTTTCTGCCGTGGTCCCATTTTCAGGGATTGCTGATTCAGTGTAGTTTCTGCGCATCATGAACACAACACACCACGTGTATTAAATTATCTTGAGCAGCCCCGGTCAGCCCTCATTTCTAGACACACTCTGCCCAGGCAGTTGCTTCTGGAAACCATGGAGGCCACCTCCATGCCCTCGCCCACCCACAATATTACTAGCCCGTAGACTCCCGGCTCTTGCTTGGTCCCGCTCTTCTTCTAAGTGCTTAATTTCAATTCTGGCCAGACTAGGCCCGTCCCAGTTTGCACTTCTGCCTTATCAACCTTTTATCATCTGAGTAGGTTTAATGTGCTGACCAGACCACTTTCTGTAAATGTGCTCCTATAACTGTCAGCTCTTATTAGAAATTTTCAGTGTAGCAGAATGACTTGAGGACAAAAACCACCGCAACCCACCAGTTTGGAAACAGAAGGAGTCAAGAGTCATATCTGTTATAAATCTCGTTTTGTGTTATTTCCAATCTAAGCGAGATCTGGAATGAAATGCTCTGTGTACTCATCGTAAAATGGGATGAAAGTGAGAGTCAGAAGGCAAACTGGTGTGCTTTATTATTACTGGTATTATTTTGGGGGTGACTTTGCTGTAGCCAGAAGACTACAGAGCTAGTGTCAGCGAGACAGACGTGGTTTACGTAGCACGGGGGCTGCTTCGCCCGCGGTGTTTTGACCTTCAGACCCACTGTTTCAGGCTGCCGCCCGCTTTGGTGCGTTCGAAATGTAAGCACAGCACATGGTGTATTTACTCCTATTTCTCTAGCTTTTCTCACCATTCGCGGGCAGTTTTTTTCTTTAAAACATGAATTACAACACATGGAATTATTTTCCTTGTTACCTTGTTACGATAATTCCTCTCGCATGCAAGGGGGATGCCCAGCTCTGGCATCCCTGAGTCCTCAATAGGGCCATGATGTGCCCCTTTCCTCTTCCTCCCAGCCAGCAGGGAGGCGGGGCCAGGGCCGCGGGAGGCGGGGCCGGTTCCTGGGGAGAAGGCACCGTGTGACTAATTGTCACGTATGGAATGTGATTTTTTTTTTCCAGCTTTATCTTCCTGTAGCTTTCTTGTGTTACTTGACTATGGAAAGGTAATATCTTAACTTTAAAAAGTAGCAGTTCTCTGAGCAGATGAATCTGCCCCAGTGTAGAAGTTAGCTGTTTATTAACGAAGTACTGAAAATACTTCCTTTTTCAGATGTTATAAGTAAAATGTCAGAAGACAAATGAAGCCACTTAAGTGCATTTTGTTATAGTTAACCCTTGAACAAAGTGGGGGTTAAGGGCACCGATCCTCCACACAGTCAAAAATCCATGTATAACTTTCAGCTCCCCCAAAACTTAACTACTAATAGCCTACTGGGTTGTTTTGAAGTTTTTATTTAAGTTCTAGTTAATTAACATATAGTAAAATATTGGCTTCAGGAGTAGATTTTAGTGACTCATCACTTACATATCACACACAGTGCTCATCCCAAAAGGTGTCCTCCTTAATCCCCATCCCCCCTTTAGCCCGCTCCCCCCAACTACTAACCTACTGTTGACTAGAAGCTTTACCGATAACAAAAACAAGTTGATTAACACATATTTTGTATGTTATATGTATTATATACTGTAGCCTTATAAGGTTAGCTAGAGAAAAGAATATGTTAAAAAAATCACAAGGAAGAGAAATTACATAGCAGTACCGTACTGTAAAAGAGCCCCATGTAAGTGGACCCACGTGGTTCAAACCATGTTGTTCAAGGGCCGACAGTATACTTTTCTCTATTCAGTTAAGAACTGTCACATTAAACTGCTTTATTCTCTTGTAAATAGCCTCAACTTGTAGAGAATTAGAGTTTTCAGATGTATTTTAGTTCTTTGATTTTAAAAAAAGGAAAGGAAAGTCAGATTCTTGTAAAACCGCAAAGAAATACTGACCTGCCCCCATGCTATTCTATCCCTAAATCCAGAAAACAACTGTCATCACCATGAGGTCAGAGTATCCCAGAGAAGCTGATGGGTTAGTCTGTGAAAATGCTGTACCCGTGTCTGGGGAAGCAGGGGTAGCACAACGTTATCTGAAGCAGGTAGAGTGAAACAGACAAAAACTCCGGGGAGTACAGCTAGACATGAGTCATGTGATCGTTCAACTATTGATAACACAAGCATCAAGGAGAGAGTGTCTACAACCAAAATACCATGCTTTTTCTCAAGACGGAAGGGAGGCAAGGAGCAGAAGTGGGTACCCAGAGAGAAATGTGGAGCCAATACAGTGTCTATGCATGAATATATATGTGTGAACTAGAGGTAAGACCGTCACCAGTGTGATCCCCCCAGCCACTGAATTCTCCCATTTCAGTAGTTGCAAAATATGGATGCATTTTGATTTGGGGCGATAGTGCCTACTGGCTCCCACTTTCTCCTTGTACTTCTGTGTCTAAAGTGGGTGAGGAGCCTTAGCCAGTGGAAATGGGTGAGTGCAAACACAGGGAGCTAGTCCATGGCTGGGGCAGGAGATGGGGGTGGGATGGCCGCCAGCAGCCCTCACAGAGCCCCACGGGCTGGACCGCCCCACCACACGGTGCGTCACGAAGGGACCGCTTCCCCTCTCCAGGAAACGGGTATGAGCAAGGTTGGTATTTGTCGTTGGTATCTGGTATCTGGTATCTGTTACTCTAACACGTTTTTCGTAGTAGTGTAAGGAATACTCAGGAGTTTGTAATATCTCTTCTTGAATCATTTCGATACTTATTTTAGTTAACCTGCTAAGCAATGAAACCTTTTCACTTCACCAGTATTTCCGTGACTGTTTAAATATGTATTATAAACAAATAAATGTCCAACAAGGAAGATTAAATGATTCATCGTGAATTTTGTACGTATCATGAAGGATATTTGTTGATAGATCTTGACGAGAGAGAATGTGAAAGTTACTTTCAGCTTTTTTTTTTTTTTTAAGAATTTCTTTTATTTGTGTTGCTGTTTTTCCCTATCATAAACTAGTGTAACCATGTTGCTTTAGATAAAGGAGAAGCTGTAGAGATGATGTCCACTTGAGCCCTAACACAACGGTTGGGCAGTTCTAACAGATTAAGTAGTGAGCTCTAAGGTCCAGAAGTACACACAGCTTCTCAGTGATCTCACTACCAAGTCCTAGATCGTTATGAGAATTGAATGGAATGTTGCATTTCCATGTATTTTAAGTACTTCATCGCTTGGCCTGTAGTGGAATGCAGTCCGTTTCTGAGGTGCGTGTGGACATGCACATGTTACGATTCACTGCCTGGGATTAATGGCCATGTGGCCAAAGCAAATAGAAGACCTGAGTTCAAAGGAACCAGTGATTTACCTGTGATAGCGTAGACATCAACAGGATCTTCTAATGGACGAAGGTGCAGATGGCTTTTTCTTGTTGTGGCTTGTTTTAACCTTGGCTGTATGTGTTGTTAGACAAGGAATGCTTTTTTTTTTTTTTTTTTTTTTTAATGACGCTGGCCTCATCAAAGCTGCCTGTAATGTTCTTTATTTTGTGATTATAATATACATTTTGTGAGATAACATTTGTATTTAGTCCTTTTAGGAGGAAAAACTGGACATTTTTTTTAAGCAAGTTTCTGGTTTTCCATAGTTTTAGTTGCTCAGAAGTTTAAGGCCTTAATTTTGGGGACTGGATTCAAAAGCTAAAAGAAAAAGAAATCTTTTAAAAATTTTATACCTCCTCAGCATAAAAGGTCATTTTAAATCTTAGCTAGAGTCTGTATTTTGAGGATTTCTTTAACTAACTTTAGTGTAAGTTAGACATTTTAGAAGGTGATGGATTCTTGTTACATTAATAGCTAACTAGAATTTGAATACATTTTATCTTGTATTGTGTTAGGTTTATTTTTGGAGTGGATGCAGTAAGTCCTCCTTTATATTTACCTTAAGTTTGCTGTTTCTGTGTTTGAAGAATAGGCCATGTTCACTGCTTACGTCTAAGGAGACGAAAAATAGTATGTTTCAGTTTTTCCTGGTTAGTTAAGTGTAGGGCCTTTTCCAAAGAGCATTTCTGTCTTTATTTTATATGGGACTAGACTTTAAGCTTTATAAAGTTTCAGTTTAATATCAAAATGTATGTATCTGAATTTGAGTTCACTGATTTTATCATAAATCCTACGGTGTCCAGCTCATCCACTGAAAGACCAACTAAAGTAGAAAAACAACAGCTAATTGCTGTGGGTCATTCTTTTGTATTCCTGTATTTTAGAGTTCAGGTAACTGAAGTGGCTGGGAAAAGAAAGAAAGAAACAAACAAAAATTGGATTAGTCTCTATTTTTTATTATTCTGAAGAAAGTTTTTTATGGGTTGTGGGAACTGGCTACTCTTGAGATAGATGCTTGTAAACCTGTAATTCTACATGAAAGCTGACTTGCTAATGTGATTTGCAAGATTACCTCCTCTAACATCCCTCCTCTGCACTGAATAAAATGTAAAAGTTAACAGAATTGAAAGTTGACCTGAAACTGACATTCTCTTTACCTCGTGCTTTGGGGTGGACCCTGATTACCTAGTATAGCACCTATTATTTTTCTTTTCCAGGGTAAGGGATGTTAGGTTTAAAACGTTTAACTTTCAAGTTTTGCTTTCTCTTTGGGCTTAGAAGCCACGAGAGCAGTATTTGACATGAGCGATGTGCCGTTAATTGGGGGTTATAACCACGCTTCTTTGCATATTAGAAAGTCCTTTGTAGGACCAACCCTGTCTCCCCCCTTTGGTTTATCTAGAAGACTTGCACTATCTGCCAGATGCTGCTTCCTAACCAGTGCAGCTACGCCTCACACCAGAGAATCCATCAGCACAAATCTCCCTACACCTGCCCCGAGTGCGGGGCCGTCTGCAGGTCGGTGCACTTCCAGAGCCACGTCACCAAGAACTGTCTGCACTACACACGGAGAGTTGGTTTTCGGTCAGTATCTTGTTTGCTTACATGCAAGTAAAGCCCGCTCGCTTGTCACCGCGCGGCATTTCGAGTTCTGAGGGGTCCATGCACACCGTTTGCGGGGTCATACAGTGATACCTCAATTAACAGATCCTCTGGGAACCGAGGTCATGTGCAGTGGCGTTGATCTGTTTGGATCCTTGTGGGATTAGCCTTCTGGTCCCCTACTCCAGAGGGTAGATGGAGCCCGTCCTCCTGCAAAACCGTGCATGGGCCAGCGGTCAGCTTGGATGAACTATTAGAGCTTTTCCTTTCAGCACCCTTTCCAGCAACCTTCTGCTGTCACACTCTGTGCGTTTGAACCCCTCTAAGAACACCATGCATTTCCGTACCTTTTCATACGTCTCCTCTGAGCAAAACAGGATGCATGGTCCCTTTTTTTTTTTTTTTTTTTTTTTTTTTTAAAGATTTTATTTATTTATTTGTCAGAGAGAGTGAGCACAGGCAGACAGAGAGGCAGGCAGAGGCAGAGGGAGAAGCAGGCTCCCTGCTGAGCAAGAAGCCCGATGTGGGACTCGATCCCAGGACGCTGGGATCATGACCTGAGCCGAAGGCAGCCGCTTAACCAACTGAGCCACCCAGGCGTCCCGATGCATGGTCCCTTTTATTTCGTCCTGTCGAAGGATTGGGTGTTTGCCCTTTCCCAACATCATCGTTCTTTGTGGAAGAACCTTCTACCCCAGGTAACCTTCCTCTGTCCCTTTTTCCTCATTACCCAAGTCCAGGCGTTTCCCTCGTTTCTGTACATCCTAGCTGTGGCCCCTTTTACTGCCCCTTGAGAATCTCAGATAACATCTGTTACAACATCTGGCAAATCTAATGTTCATTTAGGGAGCGTGGAGTGATGATACACTGGAGCTTTGCCTTCCACGTGGTGACCTTCTGAAAAGCATTCCTGTGCCTTTTCTATTCTGACCCCACGAAGGTCAGCCAAGAAAGCACGCCGTTGCCACACAGTGTCTTTGTTAATAGAGGTATTACTGTACTGTGTGTGTACCTTAAAATTAAGTGTTTGCTTGCCTACAACTTAATTGTTAGACTGTTAATACACAGTGATATGTTCTAGTTGCACAGTTAACGCTATTTTATAAAAAGGAAGTCTAGTCGGTATAATTTGATGATTTTATTTCCGTTACATTCAGGTCACAGCAGTATCGATGGTCTGTCCATTTCTCTAACCCTAAGAGAGACTTCGTTCACATTCTTATCACACGCCTCCAAGCCTGTGACGCACGAATGCTTAATGCATTGGGATCCACCCTCATAGGAAACGGTTCGGTTTGGAAATTAAGGAACTAGGGATTTGGGGGCCAGTTTTGCCACTTACTTGGTGGTAGTTCTGTCCCGTGGTGCCTCTGGCAACGGCGGGGTGGAGCCTGCCCCGGCTGCACTGAGATGCCCCTGAGAATGCAAGTGTGTGCCTGCGGGCTCTAGGTGCTGAGGAAAGTCACACATTGAAGGTGCCCTTGATTCCACAAAGCCCGTACACGAGGGTACCTTGGTTCTTACCCCAGGGTTTAAAACTATTATTACAGGGTTCTTTGTTTAGTCATGGGAAGCAGTTCTGCCCCATTTTTCTCTCTGCTCCTCTTTTAACAGATGCCAAACTTTCCTCAAGTGTTTTATTTTTTTGAGTATAATGAAAGTAAAGTTAGGGGGGAATGAATAAAGGAAGTAGGACTTCTGCAATTCTCGCTATTCCTGGTGCCTTTCCTAAATTAAAACAAGCTCCGCACCCAGGCTAAAAGTAATCAACTCAGTTGGAAAAGCCGATCCTTGCTTTTCTCTCCCCTGCCCCCCATTTGGCACTTGGAATTTTTAAAAAATTTTGCGTTTAGTGCAGGTTTTTTTCCCTTGGACTGTGGGGGCATAGAGGAGCTATAAAAACGCTTCTGTGTGTGTATTCTGTGTAGTTCGTGTTTACCTCTTTAGGTGGGAGAAAAAATATTTGACCTTAATTTTTTTTACCTGCTGCTTCAAATAATGGTCCTGCCTGGTATCTGCCAGGGACTGAGCAGCCCCTTGGCTTTGTTATTTCTCCCAACTCTGTATGGGGAGAAAGACTTCTGGCTCTCTACTCCCTTCGTTTTCCCTTTGGGTTTTTTTTTTTTTTTTTTTTTTTTTTTGGTCAGAGAAGTTTCTCTGAAAAAGCTCTCATGCCTCATTTGTCCCTTCGTGACTCAGTGAGCCTGGTTCTTTCTCTTCTTGATCCTACCACCTCTCCCAGATGCTGAGGGTGGTCACTCCTGGCTCCTGGTCGATGTGGTAAAAGTCCTAGGTTTCTATGAATTTTCCTACTTCTTGATCCATTGGCTTTGCATTTCGAAAGGGGGGTCTATAGGATTGTATACTATAAACAGTTAAAAAAAAAATTTTTTTTTTAACATGAAGAGAAACTTTATTGGTACCCAGAGCACAAAGGACCTCAGGTACATGAAATATTTATTAATAGATAGGATTTTTGTAGCATTAAGATACTATGTGAATCCTTCAAATTCTGTCTTCTGTTTGTTGTCTTTCCGTTCCCTGTTGACCTCTGTGCCCCGGAAACTTTTCTTCCATCTGAGGGCAGATACTTTACAAAACTCTCTCTTTTCTTAACTGGTTTGTGAATTCTCTGCTTTCCTTCCTCACGTTAAGGACGGTTTTCCCTCAGCCTCGTTGGTGCTCTTTGGGCCTCGTCCTTCCACTGTCGTCGAGATGCTTTACTTTCCCGTTTATTTTCCATAGGATTAAATCTTCCTTCCCAGTCCAGATGGAATCAGAGAATTAGTTCTTTGTGTCTTTTTGCCCTTCCTCAGTCTTTGCCCTTTGAACACCACCTTCCTGCCCTTGATGAGAAAATTTTTCTGTTTATGGTGCCGGTGGAGAGGACCCTTCTGTTTCGTTAGTGACCCATTTTTGTTTGATGGGATCCTCCTCTTAACGTAGGAATCAGGCTTGTAGGGTCGGGAAGAACTAAAAAGAACTAAAAAGTGACTTGAGTTCAACTGTCCTCCTTTCACACATGAGAAACGGGCCCAGAGAGGATCAGTGACCTGTTGAAGACAACACAAGTTCAGGTTAACCCAAACTAATTTCATTGTGCATGGGTGGCTTTATTGCCTAAAATAACACTTCAAGTAGGTAAGATAGAGGAGCTTTCCTTACTGATCCTCCTGTTACGATTTAGTGTATTTTTTAATGTATATGCTGCTGAACATGATGCCTTAAATCATTTAAGATGCTAATGCACGAGCTACGATTTATATGGACTGCCGGCAAAGCTTCACACGGCATGCTTTATGGAACCCCCATGAGTCAGAATCCCGAAGGTTCTAGGAATGAAAGTACCTTAAATTCATGCAGGCATAATGGAGCACTGCCTGCTGGAAGGCGCACCCTGTCTGGAGTCCCCCTTCCCCAGGTCTGCCCCCCTCTTCACGTCCAGGAATGGCGCCGCTCAGGTGCGTTGCGGGTTTACCTCCACAGACTCCGTGTCTGCAGAGCCCACCCTCTGGTTAGTTCTCAGGTGTGAAGACAGGGCAGTCCGGTCATCAAGCAGGTATGTGAGCAGCGTTGCCCAGAGTCCCTGCAGGAGAGAGAAGAGCTTGGGAAGAAACACATCTAAGTGTCAGAGCTTGTTTCCCAAGGACTAGATGAGATCCGTTCACGAGCTAATCAAATTATCACACTTTCAAGAAGTAAAGAAGTTAATTGGAAAGATTATTTAGCGATGTTGATTTTTCAGGAGTTTATAATTCATGTTACTTCTTAAAACAAATGTAAGTGTACACGAACTTACTTTCCAGGAGACAGACAGTGTAGGTGGTTAACCTTCTCTACCCAACAGGCTCCCTTCATTGCAGATCCATTGAACACATCAGTGTGTCCCTGAAGACCATGGCCATGGCTTCGAAGCCAGTACTGATTGGTTCTCTCTGCCTCTCTGTTGATAGCATGTAGGTTGAGGCAGTGAAGAGTTCTTCCATTGGAAATGCGATTTAGGCTTTGGGGGGTGGTTAGGAGTCTCAGGGCCTGGGGTCCGAATCCAGCATGTGGGAGTGTTCTCCAGAGTCACAAGACCTAGGGTCTTGCCGTGTTCCCTGGGCTTGGTACCGCCCCCGCACTCCGCCGATCTCCCCACGCGCTGGAGTCTGGGTATCTACTCCGGGCAGTGTCGACGATGCCCAGGACGTGGGGCAGTTGAGTTTTGTTTTCCTTCTTCATGATCTTCCTTCTTAAGTATATAAAAATAATTTGACCTATTATAAGTAGAAAACAAAACAAGATTTACTTCCTAAAGGCCATGAGAAGCCTCAAGAGGCCATTGAAAAGATGCTCATTTTCGCTGACTTTGACAGTGAAGGTGCCCACGTGTGATGGTCCCGTGCTGACGACCGCGTGTTTGTTTCCTGGCAGGTGTGTCCATTGCAATGTCGTGTACTCTGACGTGGCCGCTCTGAAGTCTCACATCCAGGGCTCTCACTGTGAAGTCTTCTACAAGTGTCCTATTTGTCCCATGGCGTTTAAGTCTGCCCCAAGCACACATTCCCATGCCTACACACAGCATCCCGGCGTCAAGATAGGAGAGCCAAAGTAAGTCCTGCCGCCTTCTGACTTCGTGCCACTGCCTGCTCAGGGATTTAGAGGACGGGGTAGTTCTGTGGAATAAAACTTAAGGTACAAAGAAGGATCCACTGTGAAGAGGTTGCTGTGGCTTGTCACTCCCGGCACCCTTCGGCTCCTTCCAGGGGAAGCCTCCGGCCAAAAATGTCACTTCCTACATATGCCCTTCAGCTGTCACAAAGCAAGTGAATATTTATCAGTTTTGTCCTTTTTCTTAAGATGATTTTAACAATTAAGTTTGAGGGGAATGGTAAAATACTGTCATCTTCCCTTTTTTGCTTTAAACCTGGTTTCTTATAGGGTACCAAAGTCCGTTTAAAACACTGGTTAGTGAATTTAACTTCATAGCCAGTATAAATCCTTGATTAGCAAAAGCAAATTTCATTTTTGTGTTAATCTTGCTCTTACTTTGGTCAGTTTTTGCTTTGTTGAGTCTTTAATAATGAAGTGGCCCTGGAGGAGACCTGGACCTCCTGCCTGTGTCACGGGCAGTTTAGCCAAGGGGAGGGAGTGTGGGCTTTGGAATTCGAGGCCTGCCATCCTCCCCACCCCCCACCAGCTGTGAGGTCTGGGACTGTCACGTGCTCTGTTTCAACATCCCTTTTTCTCCCTGTAAAGTGAGGGTAGTGCTTACAGCCCAGAGTTTGTGTGAGGCTGAAGGGAGGTGACGTTTAAAATGTGTGGCACACAGTCCCTCTGATCAGAGCACAGAGGGGCTCAGTGACTTTGGTCCTTTCCACATTTCTTTGTTGTGTACATAGCGCTGGGTTACAGCCTCGCGGTGAAGCTCATTTCATTCCCATATCATTTATGGTAACATGGAATTTGATTGTTACGTGTGAGGTTAGTCTGCTGCACGAAGCTATTGCTGTGTTTTGCCCGTAACTCCATGATCACGGAAGTGTTAGAGGGAAGATGTGCAGACGCGCCACGTTATGTGTGCCGGCCTTTATGGTAACATTTAGTTTGAGGAAATATTAATGATGGAACACTATAGGAGCATTTATTAGAAAATGAGGATAAAGTTTGGAATCCTGTTCTAGGAAGACCTCCCCTCTAGTCTCTCGATCCTTGAAATGAAGCAAACTGCAGATCAGGCGACCCGTATATAACCTGTTATCTTGGCCCCGAAGACACACTTGAGTGAGCTCTGAGGTCCCCGCTGTTCATGGTAGTAAAGCTTCTAGGTGCTAAGGCGGTGTCTTGCCCTGTTAATACAGTTTTTAATTGGGTTCTTTTTTTTTTCTTAAAGATTTTATTTATTTATTTGACAGACAGAGACCACAAGTAGGTAGAGAGAGAGGGGAAGAAGCAGGCTTCCCGCAGAGCAGGGAGCCCAGTGTGGGGCTTGATCCTAGGACCCTGAGATCATGACCTGAGCCGGAGACAGAGGCTTAACCCACTGAGCCACCCAGGCACCCCTAACTGGGTTCTTTATTCAAATAAATAAATAAAACTTAACTGACATCCGGAATAGTAGTTGTTACTTGGGAATACAGGGCAGCAACTGATTAAGGTAAGCTAAAACGGTATTTTTCCAGTTTGAGTAATGCATAGGAAGAAATTACTCCAGTATTTTCCTAAAATTATTTTTGCTACAATTGTTCTTTAATAAGTACCAGCTCTAAAGACAGGCATCAACTACTATGTTTTAAATTGTAAAACCAAAGGAAAAAAAATTATGGATGAAATACAGCAAAACTGCCAAACCGGGCAGCTTTAACTCAGCTGCATCCGTTCAGTGACTGGCTGTGCTTGGCCGAGGCGAGTCGCCACCTGCAGCCTGGCTGGGACCCCAGGTGCTGCCCGTCAGGCTCCGTGTGGCACGGCTGTATCACAGGGGGGCCTTGAGCTCGCTCTTCCCTGCCGCCTTGCCCCATTCAGCCTCCTGTGAGGCCTCGCTGTGCCTGCTGGAATACTTACCTGGCCTCCACGTGATTCGGAAGCTTCCTTTTGACATTAAATGCATCTCTGCTCTGTTGATGTAAGCTCACCTCCCCGCCTCCCCTGGTCAGATCAGTAGCCCTGACTACCCTGGAGACTCAGGTGTTGAAATCTAGCAGGATTGGGTTCACAGGTGGTTATGCAAATGCCTCAACGTTAAGCAAATGGTGTGCATTAATTTTTTTAAAGATCAGTATAAAAATAGCCCTCCCCCATTTTCTTTCGAGGCTTTTAGACCTCTTATGAGGTCTAAAAATATAGTGCCATAAAGTCCTGTTGTCCCAGCACCTCAAACTGAAATGCATAGATTCTGCTTCTGTATTTTTTTAAAAATATTTTTATTTAACATTTATGTAGTGTTTCTTATATGTGCCAGGCACTGTTCCAGTGCTGTGTTTCTTGCTTTTTCAGTGTGTGGTCAGGCTTGTTACCCTGCTGTCTTAAAAGAAAGCGGTGAGCCCTCTTTAATCCTTTCTGGGTGATTTCCAGTTCATTTTGAATGCCCTTTCCTGGATTTCATGGTGGTAGAGGTTTGTGTCTATTTTCGTCTTTTCCTTGACGTCTGATAAACAGCGGGGTTTTTGCTATTTTGTGCCTTCCTCTTACTTGCCGCCCTAAATGTATGGGAGGGCAGAAGTGAGACCTCCAAAGTCTAGGATTATATAAGAGACGGAGTTTCTGAATCAGTCCAGCATGTACTAAATTATAAGAGCAGAACGACGGGAGGCTTTGGAGTCAGATGAGGCTGAATTTGAACCGTGGCCCTGGGATTTGTGCGGCATCCAGCAGATTCTCTTCACCCTGAGCCTGTCGGTGACATGGTTCACCGGTTGGAGGCGTGCGGATGGTCTGTTGCTCAGGACAGTGCGTTGAGCTTAGTTGGATTCAGTCAGTGGTAATGAAGGAGGTGGTTTGTGGTAGTGATTTCTGAGCTTAGAATCTTTGGTTCCATAAGCTTTTACATTTGTTTCGAGGGTTACGCACTATTCTGGAGTTTGGGTTGCTATAAGTTGGACCTGAGTGTGGGTATTTGGTTTTAGCTTTCTTTTTTTCTCTTCCTTTCTTTCCCCTCCTTTCCCTCTCTTTCCCTCCCCTCCCCTTCCCTTCCCTTCCCCTTCCTTCCTTCCCTCCTTCCTTGTATTAGGCTTTTTAATTAAGTTAGGGTCCAGCGTGGAGCCCAACATGGGGCTTGAACTCGTGAGCCTTAGATCAAGACCTGAGCTGAGATCAAGAATCACTCAACCGAGGAGCCACCCAGACGCTTGGTTTTAGGTTTCAGTTTCTTTTTCCCCCTCTTCCCCGCCTCTGCCCCCTTCTCTCCAGTTCCCTCTGCCGCTGCCCTTAGTCCGGTTACCCCACTATTCCCTCAGTCTTGCGGCGAGGGTAGGATTCAGTCAGACACACAGGTTTGGCTTTCAGGGCCCTTTGCAGCTCTGCAGGACGCCCCCCGCCGTTCCCACAGCCTGGGGACCCAGCCACACTCTTTGTTTCTGTTCCCTCACCGTGCGGTGCCCAAGCGTTGGCCTGCGTACACGCGGGCCTCGCCCTCGCCGTCCGCCTGGCTTCCCTCCCTTGCCTGGCTACGTCCCGTGGTTTTCTGCCATTGTAGTTGGAGAGTTTGCTCGATCTTCATGTCCTAACTCTTGTGTCTGTGAGGTTCGTTTATTTGAGCTTTGTTTTTTTTAACATGAGCACCATTTGAACATTTCTCAGTAGTTTCTGTCCTATGGGAAAGTTGGAAAACTCTACAGATGATATCCCTTCACCCACATTCCCCAGTTGCCCACATTCCTGACATTTACTCCCACCATTTCTTTCTCTGTCTCTCTCTCTCTCTCGTTAAAGAAAAATGGGGCAGCATGACATAAATATTAGAGTGTGTTCTGCCTCTCCACCCAAAAAGGTCACCCACGTATGGCACCTCCTTTGGGCCCTCGGTGTGATTACATTACTGCTCAATGCGTAGACCCCATGAAAATTTCTCTAATAGATGAGAAAATGTCCCCCCCCCCCGCCCCCCGCCCCTTTCAGGTTCAAAATCCTATCCAGGAATGTGTTTTGCATTTAATCGCCCTGTCTTGTCAGGGTTCTTCTGCCTGGAACAGTTGCTCGGTCTTCCCCCGCCTCTCATGTCTTTGGCCCCCCTCATTCTCAAGAGGACCCTCGTCCGTCGTGCTTTCTCGCAGCTGGACGCAGGACACGTCCTCTTGGCAGGAGGCTCCTTGTGTCCCATCAGGGACCGGCGGTGCCCATGTGTGCTTCTAGCGGTGATGCCGGCCTGCGCCGTCTTGTCAGGCTGGTGCCCGCCAGACCTCCCCGCCATATGGTCCCCACCTCCCCCTTGATAAGCACTAGCAGTTGGTGGGGTGGTGTTCCGGCATCATACCAGCAGACTGTTCCTCAGAAAAATGCTGAAGTAAATAGTTTCTCTCCTATTTTATACTTTCTTTGCTATTCCGTGGAAAGCAAAAAAAAAAAAAAAAAAAAAAGTCAAAGCAAACAAAACCCCTCCCCAAAGGAATGTAGCGCTGGGAAAATGGGCCGTGCCAGTTTTCATGCAATAGTTCTTCCTAAAAAACGTAAGAATAGAATGCTGAGAAAAATTCTTAGCCTAGCTGGTTAATCTTCATTCTTTCCCTGAGGCTGCTCTTTTTTCCCCTCTTGCTCTGCGGTAATTACAGAAAAATCAAGAAGTGCGGACAGGGCAAACAGTGAGCGTGCGTATGGTATCGTCCGGCAGAGATGATGGCAGTCGTGTGACCTTCGGTGTCTTCTCTACGCCCTTGAAAAAATGTGAACGTGTCGTACGTCCTGTCTTGTTCCCTGTTGTTTGAATTTTCACGAAAATCTCCCCGTGCACTGGCGTGCGTGTGTGTGTCGCACAATCTGTGAAAAATGCCGTAGCTGCTCTTTTTCCTCTGCTGGACAGGACTGTCCGTTTGGGCTCTTTTCAGTTCTAAGCTGTTTTGAACAGCGAGGAAGTGACCGTCCTCGTCACACTTGGTACCGTTCACGACGGCACATCATCAGGGCGCCCCCTTTGAGCTGTGCGGTGACGTCCCGAAGTCCTCGGAAATCCCCTCCTCTCCCCACAGGTGCCCGTGATCTGCGCTCAGTTATTAATAGGTGTCAAGACCTCGTGTGCCGCTCATCCAATTAAATTTATACATTTTATGTGGGAAAAGGTGAAAAAAAGCTGAGTCTGCCATTTATTGACAGAGAACCGGGAAGCGAGATGGGCTTTCCTAGGAAGAGCCTGAGAGGGAAGACCTGTGGCTCCCAGAAGCTTTCCTTTCTTTGGCCTTGCTGTGCGAGTAGCAAATGGAATCTCCGCTCGCTCTTTCCGCCTCCGACTTGACCTTCAGTCCGTGTTGGTCTGCCATTTTCCTGAGCTGCTCCCTCGGATTCTTTGTGCCTGTCCTCGCAGTGCTTCAAAGGAGGCACAGGTGGTGTCTCTAGGCCTCCTCGGAGGACCAGGAAGACCCGGGGCAGATACGGGAGAAAGGGGACCCTCGTGGCATCCTGAGTGAGCAGTGAAGCCCCTGGGGGCGGAGGGTGGTGGCTGGGGAGTCTAGTCCTTCTCCTGCCTGAGCTTCGGTGGAAGGTGTTAGTGGTTGGAAGGGGTTGTGTGCAGAAGGCTCAGGTCTGAGTTGGCTTAGGGAGGCTGCTTGGCAGCTAACCCCGGGTAGGGAAATGGTCTGTAGTGGACGGAATTTTAAACCATTTTAAGCTCAGTAGATGTAAATTGAAACAACAATGGTATGGATTTTCTTTTTTCTCTTTCCCTCTTTCTCTCTGTCTCTCTCTTTTTTTTGGGACGGGGGGTGTATAATTGTTGACCGTGTAGGGCTTTCTGTGTTGAGAACATGTAGGGAAATTCTGCAATCCAAGTGTAAAATTTCCCCCAACTGGAAAAGAAAACTTGGGACAAGTAAGAGCTTGTGCCGGCGTTGGAGCTGAACAGGCCTACTTTAGTTCATTGTCAAATGCTTTTTCAAGTTAGGGGACCACCTCCCAGCTGCCTTCCTTGTCTTCCCTTAAAGGATACTTAAAAACAAACAAACAAACACAAAAACCAAAAAACCAAGATGCTTTTGCTCTGTGTTAAAGTAACTAACAGGTGAAGGTCTTGTACAAACAGTCTCCGCTGTAGATCTGTAAGTCGTAAAATGGTCATTAATTTAGACTTCTATGCAAATGGGGTTGAATGCATCTTTACTCGAAATGTTAAGACGGATCTGCCCTTGAGTGATGCCGGTTGCCTCCCAAAGTTTGTTTCACAGCTAAACTGTTTTGTTCTTTTTACCGTGTTTATGTGTTCTCACTGCTCCTGCCTCCTGAATTCTTGAGATGAGATGTAAAGTAGCAGTTCCTTTGGCTTCCGAGACGAGGGCTGACTGACATTTCCACGCACTTCTTCTGTTTTAGAATAATATATAAGTGTTCCATGTGCGACACTGTTTTTACCCTGCAAACCCTGCTGTATCGCCACTTTGACCAACACATCGAAAACCAGAAGGTGTCTGTTTTCAAGTGTCCAGACTGTTCTCTTTTATATGCACAGAAGCAACTCATGATGGACCATATCAAGGTGTGTGCGCATCTCTCGTGTCCTTTAAGTCAATTGCAGACCCATTCATTGATTGTAAGTCAGGGCTGAGCTGCAGGTGAAGAGAAGGCATGCCTGCTCTAGGGGGAAGGGACGGATGCTGGTTGTTGGTACAGAGCAGTTTACAGAATGCTGCCATCATCCACTTCGCTGATGCTTTTTATCTGCGTCCTGTGACAGGTCAGTGCAGAGTAACACATGCATGCCGTGGTTCTCAGAAATAAGTATCAGGGCTCTTCTTGTCCCTGCATGTGAAAATGATGACTGTGAAATTTACTTTTTTTGAGAAGTCCGTGTTGTAATGGACTTAGAAATAGACAGGGACTCTGACGAGTTGTGTTAATTCGTTGTAAATATTGGTGTATTTAGAAAGATGAAGGTTTTCCTTTGAAATTATGTAAGCGATTAAATTTACATGATAATTGATTCCCCTGCGTCTTTTTTTAAGTCTTTTTTTCTATCAAGGTTGTGTGCAAATCGAAGGTAAAATGTGTAGGATAGAAGAGTGGCCCCTGGCAAGTGTTCAGTTAACGAAATGAATAAATGTCCAGGTTGGATAATTCTCACCCTCCAAACCCCAAAAGGGGCACCTAAATCTCTATACAGCCTTTGAAGCTCATGGAGGGCAGTGCTTAGTCTTAGCCTCCTAAGTGCCCACTGTGAAAGGGTAAGCAGTTTTATTGCTGTGTGATAAGGACATAATATCTGGGAGCTCTCAGAGCTTAAAGTGACTTGACTTTTTAAAAAGAGAAAGCAACAGTGTCCTGATACCATGAACTCCCATCTCTCTTCCTCTTAGTTCTTCTCTTTTTTAATATGGAATACGAGAAAGGTGAGCAAATCAGGTCTCCCGAGTTAGTCCGGTCTCATCTTAATTAGATGAATGGACTGTTAACCCTTGAAATTTCCTGTGTTGAGCATATCTGAGCTCACGTAGCATAACTGCCTATTGCAAAGAACCTAACGCCTGTTCATTGGAGGGTCTGCTCATTGGCGGCCGGGCTAAGGTAGTGGCTCTGTAGCATTACTACAGTGAATCAGTGCATGGGAGATACATTTCATCATTATCACTTAAAGTACAGTAAAATCCTCTTAAGATATTTTAAAGGTTTTAACTAAAATCACAAAACTGTCTTGACAACAAATACTTAATGATTGGGGGAAAAAAAACCCAAACCCTAAAAACTGCTCATAAAAACATAGTGACATTGGAATTAGACCCAAATATTTTAGCATACTTTTTACAGAGAGGAAAACGAAAGAAAAGTTAACTTCTTAAGAGGCTTTTAAGGTATTTGCTTTCTGGAACTCATGTTTACATCTGGAAGTGGGGTCATTGACATTGTGGTTAGGGTCTTCCTTGTGTTAATAGTGAATTTGGAGGAATACAAGGTTCCAAGAGTAGAGACTGAAGAGGAGTGGCAAAATCCTGTGGCCACAAGGACGAAAGAATTGTTTTTATTCATCTGAACCTTTACGAGACCACGTGACACGAAAAACAGTGGGAATACTCACTTGTGTTCTCATTTCAAGTATGTCCTATACATTTAAAATATCCTGCCTTTATGTGTTTGGGGATGGGTAAGAATAAAGATAAAGTTTTAGGGGCACTCTACTTTTGTTTTCATTTTTAAGATCTGTACTAGTTCTTGTGAGTTTATTTATATCACCTGATACCTGTGCTGTTCACTTTTTTGTGAAGAGGAAATTAAGAGAAAGCAGGACAGGAGCCCCCATACATATTCTTTTAAAGGTAGATCTTTTTTCGCCTAATTTAATCCGTTCATAGCATTTCTTCTTCCAGAGTATAGCTTGATTCCCTGTGTGCATGTTGGCATTTACATAAAAAGCAAACTTTCAAGTTACAGTTGTTCAAGTTACTTGTTGTTACAGGATCTAAGAAAAAAATCAGTTCTAAAAGAATTAAGTGGTATTTCTTTTATTTAATAAAGACTTTTGCTTTTAATAAACGATACTATTTTTACTTTATGATGTGAAAATGGAATGAATAAAGTAGAAATTCCCATTGTAGCACCCATGACCTTGCCCTCTTGTCAGGGCAGAACTTTTTGCTGCTTTTCTGTAATTCCTGTAGCACCGCAAGGTTGTCTTACCAAAGAATACTTATTAAATATTAAATACTTATTAAATACTTATTAAATAAATTATAAATACCCTCTCCTCAACTTTCTAGTTTGTAAAAATGTATTTGCCTAGAAACTTATGAAAAGTTTACTAGGAGATTTTGGGTTTTTGTTTTCTTTGGGTTTTAAATGGTTAAAAAGGTAAACACTTGGCTTCTGTTTTGGAAAAGGCCATTGGAAACCCAAAAGCCTCTGCCCTGCGAAATGGCAGAGAAGCCAGTGCCCGGCTTTTTGTCTGTCCCGAGCTCACGCCTTGCCTCCCTGCAGACTTTCTTGTGCCAAAGAACATTAGACATTTTCCTCCCAGGCCTCTTTTTAGGGACCAGTTTGAGGATCCTCTGGAGAGACTTGACACCTTTGCTCATGGGAAAATTACAGAACCCCCTCTTTCTTTTTGTGGTAAGACCGTAAGGAGGGTTGGCAAATTCGTGGCACTGATTAGAGGTGATCTTGCCTGGGAAGGTGTGATGGAGAGTACCCTGAGGGAGCCGCTTCAGACTCCAACACTCAGGAAAGAATATGGAGTCGAGATACACTCAGTGTGAATCTCCGGGATGTAGGAGGCCTGGAGCGCTTGGGAAACGTGTGTCATGTTGTGCCTTTCTGTAGGTTTTGCAGGTTCAGAACTCTAGCCTGAAGGCTGATAACACGAGAAGGCCTGTTTAAAGATAAATTCTACACTGAGGCACAGACTTCGTTGCCTCCTTTTTTTTTTTCCTGGACTCTGTTTCTAGAACGCAAACAAAACAAAAACCAAAGGCACGATGATCTTTAGGATCAAATGGCACCCGCTTTCCCCTGGTAGAATTTGGAGTCCTCTGAGTTTGAGTGGGTTGGCCGTTGTGGTTGTCACGTTAATGACAGTAAAGCTAAGCAATTGTAAAAGGCTTTTTGAGTCTCTGCTGTATACAGCCTAGAAGTCTGGGTGTTGTCAGGAAGACGGGACAGATCAGGATAGGATGCGGGGGTCCTGATGGTACCCCAAAAAACCCCAACGAAAATCCAAACTCTTACACGTGTCCCAAGAATGTGGAGGATCTGAAAGGGAGGGAGAAGGCCCCGCTCTTGTCTCAGGTGTTTGTGGAAGGGTGCTTGGCCGGGGGTCTTGAACACCTACCCGTGCATCAGCCTAGCCCCACGTCTCTGGGTAGATGTGAAAGTAAACACCTCCTTCCCCAGGAAGAGTCTGTTGTGGAGAGAACTCACTGGTTCACTGGGGGAGGACAGAGCCAGGAATAACTTGGACTCAAAGCAGAAGGCTTTATTTTTTAAAGAATTTAAAAATGGCACAAGCGAATAAGCTTTCAGAAGTTACTTGGAACTAGGAATGTATAATTCAGAGCAACCACAAAAGTTAATTCTTCTCTGTCTCTTTTTAAGTGTCTGTTTGCATAGGTTTCCTTTTTGCTCTATTAAGAAATGTTTCTGAATGAATATAAAATCCTATTGGAATATCTGTAACATGTCAAGAGTAGTCCACGTGTGTTTCTCTCCATGGTAACCATTTATGATAGATCTTTCTTTTCTTTTTGTAACATAGTCTATGCATGGAACATTGAAAAGTATTGAAGGGCCTCCAAACTTGGGTATAAACTTGCCTTTGAGCATTAAGCCTGCAACTCAAAATTCAGCAAATCAAAACAAAGAGGATACCAGATCCATGAATGGGAAAGAGAAACTGGAAAAGAAGTCTCCGTCACCTGTGAAAAAGTCCCTGGAACCCAAGAAGGTGGCCAGTCCCGGCTGGACGTGTTGGGAGTGTGACCGCCTGTTCACGCAGAGAGATGTTTACATTTCCCACGTGAGGAAGGAGCACGGGAAGGTAAGAGCAAGAGGCCACCCATGGGTGTGAGGAAGAGCACAGGACTGGGCAGACGTCCAAAACTCGGGAGCTTGGCTCTGCCAGGAGTTAACAAATAAGGAAGAAAGGAGGAGAAAGAGGAAGTGATGTTTGGAAAACTATTAGTATTTGTATGACTTAATATGATTCTTTCCTGAGTTTGGTAGTGGGAAGGGATACTGCATCCTTCCTAAAGCTATCCAGGAGAAGCTCAGTAGCTGAAAAGTCACTGAAAAATCTGGAGTTGGAATATTTATATATATCCTTCTCTTTTTTAAATAATAAGTACACATCTCCAACTAAGGGATTTTTTTTTTAATGCCCATTATTAGACCTCATGAAACTAGCAAGACAATTTTGTAATACGGTTCCAGTAGTCTTAAAGTTGGATTTTTTCCGTTAGGATCTGGAAAGAAGCTGCATTGCATTTGGTTTTTGTAGAACTGTAGTCTCTTATTCTATAGTAGCCCTCCTGAGACACCCCCCCCCCCCCCCCCCCCCCGCCAAACCTCTCGGGGAAATTTCGGTTACCCTCATGGCTTCACTTCCTGTATATATGTACAGATAACTCCCACATCTCTGTCTCCAGCTGTGGTTTCTTGCCTGCATTCCAGTCCCCAAATCCAACCACTTTCTCAGCTGTTTCAGCTTCTTGGACAATTCACAGGCGCTCTTGGTCTGCCCAACAGGGAACCCAGGCTTGCCCCCAGCCCCCAGTTTCTGCCGCCCAAAGCCTGGTGTCCAACCTGGCTTGACGCTTCCTTCCATCTTTGTTCAGGCCACTCTGGCTGCAGAGAGACCTCCCCGAAATGCGTTCCCACTGGCCTCAGCTGTCCGATGGCTCCCTGGGTCTCCCCGATCTCCCTCCCTCCAGCCGTGTCTCACGTGGGGCGCACTAGACAAATGAGACTGCTCCGCCTGCTTCATTTATTTTTTAAAAAGATTTCATTTACTTACTTATTTGAGAGAGAGCACGCACACGAGCATGTGAGCCGGTGAAGGGGCAGAGGGAGAGGGAGAAGCAGACTTGCCGAGGACGCGGGGCTGCATCCCAGGGTCCCGGGATCGTGACCTGAGCCAAAGGCAGATGCTTGACCGACTGAGCCACCCGGGGGCCCCTGCCCCACCTGCCTGAGACACTGTTCGCCCACTCGTCTGTGGGGCTTTACAGGAGTGTGCTGCCCTGGTGCTACCTGCTCTTAGTGCTCTCAGCTTCGACCTCACCCCATCTGGAGAGCCTTCCTCGGCCCCTTCCCCTACGTGTTTCCAGGGCAGCCCGTGCTTCCCTTACCCTGACCCATCCCTCTGCAAAGGCTGCCTCTTACCTCTTTCTCCCAGTAGCAGCTTCATCCCTCTTCCTCCTTCAGTTCCCATCCAGAACAACTGGCGGCCTTCTGTCCCCAGCCCACAGCACGCCGATAGATATTTCTCAAATTAATGGATCAAGAATGAGTGCTGACTTGGAAGACATCTTATCCCCCCTTAGACTTAACTTTCTCTTCTTTAAAATGGGAGTAATCACATATTTAGTGACCACACAGTGTCCTGTGCTGTAGGTACCTAGAGGGAACTGCTGTGAGGTGATCAGTGGCCTCCAGTCCTTTTGGATTTAAGGTGAGACATAAATGCGAAATGATGAGGGATTTGAAAATGGTATCTGGCTAAAGGTCCCAGGAGAGCATAATTTTTTATTTCCACCAGGTGAGAAATTACTGGAAAGATCTGATTTCATCAGATTACCCAGTGAAATACCATTACGTAAATGTTCTGACCCAGAGCACTGTGAAGGGATACTTCATTTTAATACTGTAATCATGCCTAAAAAAATAAGTGTGTGTGTATATATAATTTTGAGAATAGTGTGAGCACATTCTGCCAACCACAGCGGTTTGCTTTAGTGTTACTGCTGCTAATACAGTTATTTCGGAGAAAAGGCTTTGAGTTAGGAGTCAGCCCACTTGGCATAAATTAAAAACTCCTGTCTGGGTAATTTACTGCTGCCTCTTTTAAGATGGCCTCTTTTGGTCTCAATAATTGTTTGATTTTTTTTTTCTCTCGACTCAATTCCCATCCAAAAAATTTTTACTAAAAATATTGTATGGAGTTCCACATCAAAACAAAGATCTTTAGGAGCTTTGTCTTCAGGGTTCAAAACCATAGATCCAGCTATGCTAGTTACTTATTTTTAGTAGCTAGTTTCTTTATTTCACTAATGTAGAGTATATATATTTTTTACTAGTACACATGCACTATCCACTTCCAGTGGCTTTTAAAAATTTTTTTAAGTAATTTGTTGTAATTAGATATTAAGTCAAATAATTTTTAAAAAATTGGGGGCAGGTAATCCATAAAAATTTACAGTGATGTAATAATTTAAGAACAATTTGTCACATTATTATTTTAGCCATTTAAAAAAGAGTAGTTAAAGCAGCCTGATTGGATTGATTGATTGATTATCTAAGATTTTATTTACTGATTTGAAAGAGAGTGTGAAGCAGAGGGAGAGGGACAAGGAAGACGCCATGCTGAGTGACAGGCCCAACTTGGGGCTCGATCCCGTGACGGGAAGATCATGATCTGAGCCGAAAGCAAGAGTTGGAAAGCAGCCACATTTAGAAACGATTCTTAACTGAACTTCAGTACAGAGAAAGCAGTATAAAATCAATCACTTTCTAAAGCTGATATTATTGTTTTGTTATGGGCAGGTTGTAGCTGCCTTTTAAAATCATAGCACTCTTTGAGGACAAGTTCTAAATCTGTTATTGTAGCTTCCATGGTTTGTGATGTTGCCCATTTGGAAAGGGGTATTGTGTCAGTCACGTCTAGGTTTGGACATTAGTTTTTTTGACCACAGAAATCCTCTCATCTTCCCCGTGTCCCTGCTCTCAGATACAAAAACAGGAAGATGAGCTTGTCAGTATCATTATCCTGATGGTCTCATCTCAGCCGTGAGCCCTTCCCCAGATAAATGTACAAATACACAGAATTTTATGTACAATTTTAGGGGCTCATGTACCTCCTGACATTCTTTCTTGATTGCTTTAGGGGTCTTCTAGGAACCGCAAATTAGGATCCCCTCAACGAGATAACGTGAGGTTAGATCACACAGTCTGCACTTAGGTAACCTGATAGCAAGTTAAAAAATAAAAGTTGCCTGTACTTGTCCAGATCTAGAAAATTATAGGCTGATCTATGATAATTATTTATAGCCATTTGGTTATCTGCTGCCCTACACATTGAGAGATCATTATGGAACATTATGGAACTTTTTTTTTTTTTTAAGATTTTATTCATTTGACAGAGATCACAAGTAGGCAGAGAGGCAGGCAGAGAGAGAGGAGGAAGCGGGCTGCTCTCGGAGGAGAGAGCCCGATGCTGGGCTCCATCCCAGGACCTTGAGATCATGACCTGAGCTGAAGGCAGAGGTTTAACCCACTGAGCCACCCAGGCGCCCCCATTATGGAACTATTTAACTAGAAAGAGCGTAAATAGAGTAGTGTTTACTGAATTACGGGACTCAGATGGCATTCAGATGAACCTTACGAGATACTTGGAGATTCTCCAAAGGTGTAGGTATGGTCCAGTTCTGTGTCTAGAAATTGGGCAGAGCTAAATTACTGTCATTATGTATTTTTTGGTTGAGATTATTTTAGATTTCCAGGGGGAGCTGCTAAAGTTGGCTCCTGTGTCCTTTCCACATGCCCCCACTTTGGAGACTCCCTTACTTTATTCCGTCGATAGATTCCCAGTTCATCCTCTGTTCTCCCCATTTCAGCCCTGCAGTCAACCATCTCTCTAGGGAGACTGGTGTCTTTCTTTTTTTCCTTTTTCCTTTTTTTTTTTTTTTTTTTTTCAGTAGGCTCCATGCCCAGTGTGGGGCTTGCATTCATGACCCACCTGAGCTCCAGAGTCCCCGGTTTCTTTCATTGAGAATGAGAAACATATATTTTCAAGACACGGTGTGTGTGTGTGCATTTTGATGATCACTTAGCATGGGACACTAGACTCGGGGAAACAGTATGGATAGAAGAAAGCAGGACGTTTCACAGTGGCTTCTTCATTATTTAGTGTGAGCTAATAATGTACATGGCAATTCATGGATTTTTATCAGACACTCAGACTTGTAAAATATATCCCGTTGTTGGAATATATAAGAGCCATTTTATAGAATATGAGGGAAAAGGACAGGTAAAGCCCATTGTTTTCTGGGAAATTAGTTTTACAGTTGACCAAGAGAAGGCTCCTGTCCTGCTTCTTTAGGGAAAATGGAACCAGTGTCCTTGAGGGGGGAAATGGATGCCCCAGAAAGAGGCCCTTTATTCGGGCCTAGCTAGTGTGGATAAGTTCACTTTTCCCCCTTTACATGGGGCTAAAGGAGCTTCCGTGTGTGTGTGTGTGTGTGTGTGTGTGATGGAAAATGGGATATGACCAAATATCCTGCTTGTCTAAAAGGAGAAAGTTGGGTGGATTCTTAAAATCCCAGTTCATTCTGCCTCATTGAGCCCAAACGTTTCAGAGACCAGACTGTTGTGTCGCCACGTTCTGAGCACCAGGAAAAAGAACGCATCGAAGACTGAGAACAGCTGATTCCAGATACATTTTATTTCTTTTTGTTCCCAGGGTACTTGGTGGTAGTAGAGTAACGCCACAGAGAGGGTAGCAGGGTTTCAGCATAGCTTCTGAGAGTCTCTCGCTTACCACTCTTCTGTACAGGATAGCACTAAAGGGCCTGGCTGAAATGGCTGAATTTACAGCTGACTCTAGGCTCACTGCTTTGTTGGGAGAGAGCTTCCATTTTGGGAGGAGATTTTACCCGGCGTTCCTCTGAGTGACCTGATTGTAGGGCAAGAAGCTGGGAGGGATTTTGCAAGGTAAATCCTAGCAAGTAGATGCAGAGGTCTTTATTTAGGTTTTTTTTTTTTAAAAATCAAGTACACAAATATTATGTGGGGCGCATGGGGTTTAGCAACTGTATATAAGAAATCATTTTGGGGGCGCCTGGGTGGCTCAGTGGGTTAAAGCCTCTGCCTTCAGCTCAGGTCATGATCCCAGGGTCCTGGGATCGAGCCCCGCATCAGGCTCTCTGCTCAGCAGGGAGCCTGCTTCCCTTCCTTTCTCTCTGCCTGCCTCTCTACCTACTTGTGATCTGTCTGTCAAATAAATAAAATCTTTAAAAAAAAAAAAAAAAGAAATCATTTTGGCTTTTGACAATTTTTTAAAAAAGATTTAATTATTTATTAGAGAGAGAGTGCATGGGGGAAGGGCAAAGGGAGAGAGAGAGTCTTAAGCAGGCTCCATGGCTCAGCGAGGAGACCAACTCGGGGTTTGAGATCACGAGATCACGTCTGAGCCGGGACGAAACCAAGAGTCAGATGCTTAACCGACTGTGCCACCCACGCGTCCCTGGCTTTTGACGATCTGATACAACCCGTCCCTCTTTGCAGCTGCAGGATAACAGCACTCGTGTCAAGGAAGCTAATGCCCTTTGATTTGGCACCATATTTTAATTAGTGGTTCCCAGAACTTGACTGTGCATCAGAATCACCTGGAGGGTTTGGTAAAAGGCTGGTTGCTGGGCTGTATCCCAGTGGTTTCTGATCCAGTAGGTTTGGTATGGAACCTGATGAGCTGCATTTCTTAGAAGTCTGCCCTTTGAGGGGCGCCTGGGTGGCTCAGTGGATTAAAGCCTCTGCCTTCAGCTCAGGTCATGATCTCGGAGTCCTGGGATTGAGCCCTGCGTGGGGCTCTCTGCTCGGCGGGGAGCCTGCTTCCTCCTCCCTCTCGGCCTGCCTTTCTGCCTACTTGTGATCTCTGTCTGTCAAATAAATAAATAAGTAAGTAAATAAAAAAGAAGTCTGCCCTTTGAGAGCAACCCCCCCACCCATTTATCCTGTGTGGCAGTAAAATCCCCTAGAGCCCACTGATTTACGCAATAAAAGTTTATTCTTGCACATGTAGTTTGCTATGAGTTTCGGCACTTCGGTGGGGCGCCTGTCCTTCCCACTGATGACTCAGTGATCAAGGCGGTTTCTTTCAGCCCCGCCCTCTCCATATAGGTGTCACTGTACGGGGCTGGGGTGGGGGGAAGACTGGAGAATCCCATCCGGCCGTTACACGCCCTTATTCTGGATGTGACACGCAGTGCGTCATTGGTCAGAAGGACTCATGTGACCAGCCCCAGTTGTAGCGGACTGAGAAGTGTGTGTTCCTATGTGTCCCGAAGGGTAGGGAAGGGCAAGCAGTGCTGATCACACCTGTGCAGTGGCTGCTGAATGATCTGGGGTGCTCAGGGGCCCACCGCGCCCACTTCAGATGGAAAGGAGGTAAAGTCAGAGATGCAGAGAAGGAGCTAGGAGATGTGGCACTCTGAATCAAAGATGAAATGACAAGTGGGCGCCTCACTTCCATGTCTGAAATTTACGGACGATTCCATGAGGGACAGAAAATGAAGAAAAATAAAATGCTTTTGAGAAAGATTAACAAGTTATTTAGAAAATGTGACTCAAATAAGAATATTTTATTCCAAATTTTGTTTATGGCCAGAATAGATTTTTTGTTGTTGTTGTTGTTGTTGTTGTTTTGGAGTCTTAGGAAGATTTGCTTTTAGGGTGAAATGTCTGTATGTGGTCAGGTGTCTGTTACAGCCATTTTAGGAGGCATTTTTCTATAAAATCACTGGAGGTTTCTCCAAACAAGGTTGAAGGCTGCAAGTACTTATTTGCATACACCTAGTTAATGTAGTCTAAGAAAAAGACCTGGCCTTCTCTGTTAACTTCTCTTACTGCCGCACTGTGCATGTTTTCTGATTACACTGTGGTTCAGGGCATGTTACCACACACCCCGTTGGATGTTAAGTGTAAAACCCCAAATCAGGGGATGTACAATAAAATTAATAAGATGGAGTGGTAGGCGGGTGTGTAAATGTTTTGAGCCCCAGTAACTGGACCGGTGGGCTGGCCTTTGGAAGTCTGTTAGGATTTAGGCACTGGTGGGGCCTGAGCCGGAGCTGCTGGGGGTCCCGGTTGGAGGGTCCAACTGCCCTGTGATCAGAGCCCGGGAGGTTAGACTCACTGGCAGATAACAGAGCTGGCGGGTAGACCCCCACCCAGCTGCGGGCCTGATCTCTTCAGAGTACAAGTCCGTCTGTCCTGCGTGGACCCTCCCTGTGTATGTTTAAGGTGGAGTCTAATGCCCTTCTCATGTGCACCTTCTCCATACCTGCTCCGCTGTGCCTCTCCTGTGGTTCCAGCCATAGAGAGCTGCCCAAGGGCCCTCACGTATACCTTGCTTCTTGGACTCATTGCCTGGTGTGCTCGGGTACACTGGATTCAGCTAGTCGTGGCCGGTAGAAGTGCCCGAGCCTGCTCGGCCCCTTTCTATTCCTCCATGTACCTGTGACTGCTGCAGTCCAGGCCCAGCGTGGGAACCCCGTCTTCATTGAGTTCTGCCTTCGACCCACTGTGATCTCCTTGAGGGCGGGACACTCCCGGTTCCTAAAAGGAGGAGCCCCGTCAGTACTGTGGAATGAGCGGGCCTGCCCTGGTGTGCTGGTTATTTAGGCAGTTGTGACCCTCAGTGTGGCCCAGTCACGGGCGCTACAGATACCAAGTTATACCTTTGCACTTGAAGTAGGGCGCCTAGGGGGCTCTTCTGAAAAGCCAGCCCCCCAGCGAGGCGCCCAAGCAGCCGCTGGTTCGAGCTGGGTGCTGCCCACCACCAGGGAGATGTTTATGGACGTCTGGGCCACCGAGGTGCATTGGCCGCAAGGCCTGCTCGCTCTCATTTTGGAGTCTGAAGAGGATGCCTCGGGCTTTTCCTGTTTATCACTGGAGGCTCAGGCAGTAAAAGCTCCGTCGAGGCTGGGTGGCCGGTGCTGCTGCCAGACGGGAGAAAGACGGTTCCCGGCCCGGTCTGCTCCAGGTGCCGGGTGCCGGGAGCTGGGTACCCGGTCCTGCTGGCTTAAGAAGCTTCCTTACGGAAAATATCGCCTGTAGCCAGAGGCTTAATTCCCTCACTGCCGCAGACGGAGCAGTTTCCATTCTGTCTGCTTCCGCCGCCCCAGACCGATGGCCGCCACAACCCTTCCTCTTATCTGTCAAAGCTCTGTCCCTTCCCGTGCCTGTGGGGCTCAGGGAGGAAAGTGGTTTCTTCCCTGACTTGAAGTTTCCAGATCTGCTCTGGGGTTAGGTTTCTCTGTCCAGTCAGTGGTGAACGTGGTCATTAGGCTTTAGAACATTGGTACGATGTTTGGATCTGCTGTATTATGTGGGGAGACTTTTTTATGTTCCTGTCCAGGATTGCAGCATGGATTTGTAATTTCTTTCAGAAAGTACATCCCTAAATCCAAGTGGCAGACCAGATTTTTAGATTTTAAGAATTTAGCGTAGGAGGGGCGCCTGGGTGGCTCAGTCATTAAGCATCTGCTTCGGTTCAGGTCATGATCCCAAGGTTCTGGGATTGAGCTCCGCATGGGCTCCCTGCTCAGTGGGAAGCCTGCTTCTCCCTCTCCCACTCCCCCTGCTTGTGTTTCCTCTCTGCTGTGTCTCTCACTGTCAAATAAATACAATCTTAAAAAAGAAAAGAAAAGAATTTAGCATAGGATTCTGTGTCTAAGTCGATACTCCTTCCAAGCCCTGAGCAAGCAGAAAATAATTTCTGCATACCATTAAGTGGGGGGCGGTGAAAGAAAGAAAAGCCATTCTAGCCATTATTGACTTCTAAGGAACCCTAACATGGCTCTAGAAGGTAACTGAGAGCTCACGAAACCCCACTCAGTTCAGTTAATAGACGGGAAGACTTTAGACCCAAAAGGACTGTGAGGCCGTTTTCAGACTTTAACTTGTGCCGAGGGCTAGAACCCAGCAGCCCCTCCCTCCACCTCAAGTTCAGAGTGTGGGGTCTCCAGGTTAGGGTTGAGAACAGATCTTATTTGGCAGAAGAAGAGCCAGTGCCCCAGGCGAGACTGGAGCAAGGAGGAAGATTCTACTGCTCGATTCCATAATTCATTAATTCAGCAAGCCCCATGGCTTTCCTGTGTCCACTGCCCGTGCTACTGCACAGATGCCTTTGGAAGGGCCGTCAGGGGAGAAAGTGGGACTCTGTGTGCACAGAGCCCCTCAGAGCCTAGGAATTGTAAGGCTGGAAAGCAGCACCAAGCAGACACCCACAGAAGAGCCTTTCAGGGGCTGCATGACGTTTGTCCTCACTCCAGGACGCTGCGGGGTCACGCGGTCTGGGACCTTCAGCCTGAGCAGTTGATGGTTTTAGTGGTAGCTCTTGGGATCTTTGTGCTTGCTTGTTGAGCGTATTTACAGACGTCTAATAGATGATCGGATAAAAACCAGTGATTATCTTGAGGAGGAATGTCTAGTTTCTTTTGTCTTCTGATTTGTGGAAATAAATGATCGCAGAGGGAGCCAACTCAAGTCTTCAGACACTATGCTTTAGTATCTTTATTCTGTAGTAATACTTGTACTTTCGTAACGGTGATTGTAGGGGACATATCTTTCACAGTGACTTTTTTCCTATTCAGGTTGCCTTTTTTTTTTTTTTTAAAGATTTTATTTATTTATTTGTCAGAGAGAGAGAGAGCGAGCGAGCACAGGCAGAGGCAGAGGGAGAAGCAGGCTCCCTGCCGAGCAAGGAGCCCGATGTGGGACTCGATCCCAGGTCACTGGGATCATGACCTGAGCCGAAGGCAGCTGCTTAACCAACTGAGCCACCCAGGTGTCCCCTCAGGTTGCTTTTTAAATCAAAAGGGCCAAAAGATGGTATTAAAAATGTTATTAGAAGGAAAAAAAAAAAACCACTGTATTCTTTCTTGTGGTCCCCTCTTAAGGACTGGATTCTCTGAGAACAGAGACAATAGAGAAATAATGTGTCCCCGTCTGTACGCATGTATTTGAGGAAACAGAGGCTGAGAAGACGGGACAGACCTTTTTAAGTAGAAGAAGGGGATCAAAGCTGGACCAGACCCAGAAGAAGCTGGCAGCAAAGGTTTTTTCGTACTCATGTGGCCTTTGAGTCCTGAATGTCCTAGAGTCGGTGAAATGTGGCGGCGCAGAGCCCACGGCGCCGTCGCTGCTGTTTCTCTCATTGTGAGGGGGAAGGATGGGAAATAGCAGGTTGCCCCGGGGAGGACCTTTAATGAAGTGACTGTAGGACAGTGGAGGTGAGTGAGTCTCCTGACAGGGAGGGGACACGGGGTCTGTTTGTGTCCGTACACGGGAGCCCCAGAGCTCCGCTGCATGTCCCCACTGGTCTCTTGTGGTAGAAGCAGAGGCCCTGGGCTGACACGTACCCCTGGTGACCCCACGACACCCCAGCAGGCATTTTGGAGTTCTGGTGCCATGATCCTGGCAGCCTGTCAGAGTGTCTGTCGTTCGCTCGGCACCCCCCTTGCCCCCGGCCCCAGGGTCTGATGTGGCTCCGGGCACAGAGACTGCCGTGCGACACGTTTCTTTCCCGTCTGCTCTGGGTTTGGCCTTTCATTATTCTGCCTCAGTCACGGCTCTGGGTTTTCCTTTTTCGGTTGTACGACGTCATCAGCACACCAGCTGGTCGTAGAACCAGAAAGTTAGAAGACTGGTTTTGGTTTTGTTTGTTCTTGTTTTATGTTTTTATTTACTTATTTTTAAAGATTTTATTTATTTGACAGAGAGAGATCACAGTAGGCAGAGAGAGACAGGCGGGGGGGAGGGGGGAAACAGGCTCCCCGCTGAGCAGAGAGCCCGATGTGGGGCTCGATCCCAGGACCCTGAGATCACGACCTGAGCCAAAGGCGGAGGCTTAACCCACTGAGCCACCCAGGCGCCCCTTATTGTTTTTTTAAAGCCTTATATATTTAATGAGAGAGAGCATATGCACAAGCCCGTGCAAGCTGGGGGAGGGGCAGAGGGAAAGAGAATCAGAAGCAGGCCCCACACCCAGTGCAAGCCTGATACAGGGCTCGATCTCTCCTCCCTGAGATCGTGACCTGAGCCGTGACCTGAGCCGACATCAGCAGCCCGATGCTTAACTGCCTGAGCCACCCAGGCGCCCCTTGTTTGTTGTTGTTTTTAAGCAAGCATAGCAACTAGCTATGGCCGCCGTGACCTCAGTGACCTAGAGACAGTACAGTGATCCTGGCGGTCCCCAGGACATAGTCTGAGCATGCCGTAGGAAAAACAAACCCTTCTTACTTAGCGTTCCAGCTTGTTTTTTTCCTGGATAGATCACCTACTCTGTTAACTAGATTTGGTTCTGACTTACTGAGACTTGGCTCTGTTTTCTCCAAGAGTGTAAGACCGTGGTCTAAATCGGGGTTCTTAAACTATGGTTCACAGGCTGGCCACCCATTTTGTAAATAATTTATTGAAACACAGCCACACCCTCTCATTTATGTATTATTGTGGCTGCTTTTGAACGGCAAGGCACAGTTGAGTAGTTGCAACAGACTTTATGGCCTGCGAAGCTTAAAATATTTACTGTCTGGCCCTTTACAGAAAACGTCTGCCAACCTCTGGTCTAAATTTATACTCTGTGTTTAAATATTTCCCCAAAACCACTCCGTTCCAATTTGTAGCAACTTGGATGGTTCAGTACTCAGAGATTGTTTTTCTTGATGATTTCAGACATATGTAGTCTGAGTTTCCTGTGCTGTGCTCAGCTGACTACCCATTTATTTGTATGTTCTGGGATGTAGTGAGACCAGAAGATCTCGCTTGTGTCCTAGACATTAAACTCACAGTGAGGACTTTAGAATTTACGACCTACAGTATTCCACACTTAGGGGAAGGCTACCTGCCTGTGTAAAAAACCATTTCTCGAGGACAGTGTGGGTGGCTTGGGTAAGCCGGTTTGCTGCTTACAACTTATCCTCGGGTGCCTGGGTGGCTCAGTCGTTAAGGGTCTGCCATCGGGCTCCCTGCTCTGCAGGAAGCCTGCTTCTCCCTCTCCCACCCCCCCTGGTTGTGTTCCCTCTCTCACTGTCTCTGTCAAATAAATAAAATCTTTAAAAAAAAAAACCCACAAAACAACTTACCCTCTATAACTGTAGGTGGTATCTTGCAAACGGAAAGGGAGTGCCCAGTTTTGAGGGCACACACTGACGATATTCGGATCTAAAATGAATAGATGAAGACAGTGAAATCTCTATGAAGCATTATTTCTTTGATATATATCCTGGTGAAAAGTTTCAGGATCTCTCAGTGAAAATTACACTTTTGTTCATGTAATACATACACAGAGGATGTTACATATTTCTTCAGTGAATTTCTTTTTTTAAAAGCAAGTTTCTTGGGTCATAATTAATATGCAATCTTAGTACATTTCTATTCTGTAGAAAAGCTCATTTATTTTATGGGAGACGTAGTAGACTAGATTTTTTTGGCCCGTTCAGGTTATCAATCTATATGGTTTCTCTTTTTCAGTCTTTGCTTTGTCTGGGCACTTGCATATTACAGGGGCGAGGCACTATTCTGAAACTATTTAGAATAGGCCGTTCCTTCGTACTTTGGGAATGTTTAGCTTTTCATGTTTGTTCTTCTGTGTGTAACCTTTTTTTAAAATTCTGTAAATATTTACCAAGTCACACAGCATTTGTTATGCTGAAGAAGAAATGATATAGTTCTTGTCCTGCAGATGCTTACAGCTGGGTATAAAAAAGCATAAATATTTTTAAAGCTGCCGCTAGTGTGTGGGCCTTAGAGGAATCACAGGGCGGAATGTAGTTAAAACTAAGGGAAAGGGGCTTCCCGTTCAGCTTTCAGCTCAGGCTTTCTGAGGCTCTGACCAGAGCAAGCAATAAAATACAGCACAGGCTTAAAAGAGGTCGGTGGAAGACGGAGTGAAATTAAAAAATTAAAAGTTGCAGGTGATATGTGGACAAGAAGGATTAGAGTTGCCTCTGAGGCCCACGGAAGCAGGGGTTTGAGCATCACCGTTTCTTGGTGAATTGGCTGGGGCTGGGGGATGCCCGGGAAGGCTTCACAGAAGAAATACTACCTTGCGGGATGCCTGGGTGGCTCAGTCAGTTAAGTGTCTGCCTTCGGCTCAGGTCATGATCCCAGGGTCGTGGGATCGAGTCCCGCATCGGGCTCCTTGCTTGGTGGGGAGCCTGCTTCTTCCTCTGCCTGCTACTGCTCCCCCTGCTCATGCTCTCTCTCTCTGCCTCTCTAACAAATACATAAATAGAATCTTTAAAAAAAAAAGAAAGAAGGAAATACTACCTCGCTACGTACCTGGTGGATGCTTGGGAGGAATTCACCCAGTGTATGAGCCCAGCAGGACTTCCTAAGTGATGGCTGACAAGTCGTTCCGGAGTGTGACGCCCGGGAAGGGCATGGTCGAGGTTGGGATTGGCGAGGTAGGCAAGTCCAAAGACCTTCGCCCCTGAAGGTACAAAGAAGAGGAGAGCTGGCCGAAGGGGCCAAAGGGTTGGAATGGGCCTCGAGGAGAAGGAAGGCTGTCTTTGAAGGGCAAGGGAGGAATGCGTCATTGTCTTCAGAAGATGTGATTTGAGTGGCTTTGAATGCAGCAGTTACGAAGTTCTAGGAGATGCACTCAGGAGTGGTGGACAGTCTTGAAAGCCGAGAAGTGGGGCGCCTGGGTGGCTCAGTGGGTTAATCGTCTACCTTCGGCTCAGGTCATGATTTCAGGGTCCTGGGATCAAGCCCCCCATCGGGCTCCCTGCTCCTCGAGAAGCCTGCTTCTCCCTCTCCCACTGCTTGTGTTCCCTCTCTTGCCACGTCTCTCTGTCAAATAAACAAATAAAATATTTTAAAAATAAAATTAGGAAAAAAAAAAAAAGGAAAGGAAAGCCAAGAAGTTTGGATTTTGGCTCACACCCAAGGAGAGACAGGCAATGAAAACCCCTTCACCCTGCCCTCTGCGGTTACAAGGGTGACTCTGTGGCCCCGTGAGGCCCACCCCCCTGCCTGTGCACTCCCTCCAGCCCCCTTCTTGGACCACTGGAGGGCCTCACCACCACACTCGTCCACTGTCCCCTGCATCTTCACTTTTTCCCAGATTATTCTCAAAATCCTAAGGTTCGCCGTGGTGCCTCTTACCCTGACTGAACAGCCTTCCTGACCCACTCGCCTGTCGCCTTTTCCCTCTGCTCCGCTTTACAGCGAACATCCCCGAGATGGCTCTGTATCCCTGCGCTCCCCACCCCCTCCCGCTGAGGCGACCCTGTTACTGCCCCACAGAAACTGCTCGACTAGTTCTGCAGGTCGAGGGACTTGGGCCCGGGGGGTCTTGGCTTTCTCAGTGCTGTCGTTTGAGTTGAAGCGGTTGTCGGCTAGGTCCTTCTTGAAATGCTTTCTCTGCTAGCTAGGCCTCTGGGTTCTCATCCTGCCTCACCGGTAGCTTTTCTCGGTCTTTCTCCTCTTTCCAGCCTGTAAATGTTGATGTGCCCTTTATTCTCAGAAACCGCTCACCCCGGCCCATGACTTTAAATGCCATACACAGTCAGCCAGCTCACAGAGTTCTGTCTGTGGCCTGGTCCGCTCCCCGGAGTTGCGCACTCAAATCTAACCACTTAGTTAGCGTCTCTGATTAGATCCCCAATGGGCTTCTTAAATTTAATATATCCAAAATGTAATTCTTGACTCCTCTCCTTCCCTAAACCTGCTTCTCTCCTGCTTCCCTGGTTAGTAACTGGTAACCATTTTGCCAAGTGCCTAGCCAAGGAATTTGAAGGGATACTTGACGCCCTTCTCTTTCTCCTTTGTCATCCACATTCAGCCCATCCACAGATCTACCTTTGTGATATACACCAAATCTAATCACTTGTCATCACCTTGACTTTCCAAACCCACAGCACTTCTTCTGTCCCCTGGATTGTCACAGACAGCCTCTGCACTGGTTCTTTGCTTCCACACTTGGCAGCAAGAGTGACCCATGTAATTCATTGATCATATTAGTCCTCTGTTCAAACCCATTGGTGTCTTCCTGTCACTCTCACAGATGACCCATTGGTGTCTTTCAGTCACTCTCACAGATGACCCATTGGTGTCTGCAGTCATGCATCTTGGAGGACGCAGAGTCCCCACGACCTGTGGTCTTGCTCTGACCTCCGCACCTGACATTGTTTTCGGTCTTTACTCTCTAGAAACTGCGGAAAGGATACGGTTGGGCAGTTCACTAGAGAAAGATAAGTGGCTCAGGAATGTATAGATAGATGTCCAGCATCCTTAGGTCTTTTTTTTTTTAAAGGTTTTATTTATTTATTTGACAGACAGAGATCACAAGCAGGCAGAGAGAGAGGAAGGGAAGCAGGCTCCCGCTGAGCAGAGAGCCCGATGCGGGGCTCGATCCCAGGACCCCGAGATCATGACCTGAGCCTGAGATAACCCACTGAGCCACACAGGCGCCCCCCCCCCTTTTTTAAAGATTTTATTTATTTATTTGAGAGATAGATCACAAGTAGGCAGAGAGGCAGGCAGAGAGAGAAGGGAAGAAGCAGGCTCCCTGCTGAGCAGAGAGCACGATGCGGGGCTCGATCCCAGGATGCTGGGATCATGACCTGAGCCGAAGGCAGCGGCTTTAACCCACTGAGCCACCCAGGCGCCCCCAGCATCCTTAGGTCTTAAGGAAAAACAAAACAAAGTGCAGTACAGTCTTTTATCTACCATTTTGGTAGAGTCGAATGGTGATCTGTAAGACTTTTGGCAAATAAGCCCTGACTGACAGCAATAGGGGGTTCCTTTTTGAGGACAGTTTGGCAAGAAGTGTCAAGCCTTAACATTTTTCATGGTTTCTAGACTAGAAAGACTTTCAGAAATTCCTATCACAGAAGTAGTTGGTTGACGACAGAAATTTTTGCCTATGATTACCGAAGATTAGAAACAACCTAAATCATTAATGAGAGTTAAATAAGTTGTGGCCCATTTATACAACAGAATACTACGTTGTGTTAAGAAAAACACAGAAACATCAAAATATGTGTAGCTGTGCGTGAAAAAAATCACGTTACAAATTAAGATGTATAACATAGACTCATAAATGCACACGAGTGTGGATTTGGAAGAGAAATGGGAAGGATATATAGCTGGAGATTGACAGTAGTTACTGCAGTCAGTGACATTCGAGGCAGTCTGTTCTCTCATCTATTTTCCAATAAGTGTAATTTTTATATTTAGCAACAATAAGGGAAAGAAAATGAAGGCTGGATTACCCGGATGCACCATATATACTTTTCTTTGAAGTGGAAGCTGCCGGGGGCGCCTGGGTGGCTCAGCCCATTAAGCATGTGCCTTGGGCTCAGGTCATGATCCCGGGGTCCTGGGATCGAGCCCCACATTGGGCTCCCTGCTCGGCTGGGAGCCTGCTTCTCCCTCTTGCACTCCTCCTGCTTGTGCTCTCTCTCTCTCTCACTCTCAAATAAATAAATAAACAAAATCTTTAAAAAGGAAAAACGAAATGGAAGCTGGGGCAGGAGTTCCTTCCGTATCCCAATCCATTTGTCACCACTCCCCTGGCCATAGTAAGCAGTACACCTGTCTGCGGACGGTGCCTTCTCTCCAGTCCCACAGGAAGACATGTCCTTCCTTCCTGTCTGAATTCTCCCTGCCCTCTGACCCCTCTCGCCTCTGTCCTCAGTAGCTTAGTTTGTCCACCGGCTCTTGGCAGAACTCAGACTTGCGCAGGTCTGCCCCGGCTTCCAGCAACAAGCCGTGCCGGCTGTGTGTCCAGCGCGGGATCCCAAATGTGCTCCTCTAGATTCCTTTCTAGAACCTGCTTATATTTTTCCAGTAGATAACTGTGTTTTCAGTTATTCTTTCCTTGACTGATTCACACGATAAACATTCACGGAGCACTTCCTCTGTGCCAAATGCCAGGGGTATAGAGATGAGCGATTTACGGCTTCGGTTTTCCAGGCGCTCACTCGGCACTGAGATGCCTCCTGAAATAGAAATGAAAAACCAGAAACTCGTAGAGTTCCAGGTTTTTCCTCGGAGGGAGAGGTACACTGTATAAGTAGGTTGTCTTGTCCACTGAAAATCTTACCTTCACGCCCCCTCAGAGAAAGGCACGTTACCCCACAAGGAGGAACTCCTGGCCGCCCTGTAGGATGGCCACGGGGAGGGCGGCAGAGCAGCTGGCGGAAATGCCAGGTGCGGCCGTTCTGGGAAACGGGTGGACAGTTTCTTGCTTATTTTACCCTGGGGCTCAGTCATCTCATTCCCGGAGAGAAATAAGGGCCTATGTTCACACCAAACCCTGTACGTGCCCGTTTGCAGGGGCTTTAATTCCTAAGTCCCCAAAGCTGGAAACAACCTAGATGTCGCTCACCGGAGGAGCGGATAAACGGAGAGCGCGCGGCGGTCGCGTGGAGCGCTGCGCCGCGGTGGGAAGGGACGGGCTGCGCATGCGCCCGGCGGCCGGGCTGGATTGCACGTGTTCTGCTCCGGAAAGGAGCCGGACTCCGAGAACCACGTGCTGGAGTACATGCTTCTATCTGTGGGACGAATGGAGGAGACAAAACGAGGGGAGAGGAAAGAAGACAGAGCAGTGGGTGCCCAGAGCTGTAAAGGGGCACATAGGAATTTTAGGGCCGATGCAACTGCTCTGTCAAAATTGTATCTATTTGTCGAAATTTCTAGAATCTTACGTGAAAAACAGTGGATTTTACATTGTATAAGTTATACTTCAGTACACCTGGCTGAAATTTTTTTTTTTTTTCCTGAGGCAACAGAAGAACATCTTTTTGCTACGGGCTATATTCACATTTTCCCACAATCTAAACAATATGAAGGCATCGGGCAAAAAGCCTCATTCCTACCCTGCCACCCACCAGCGCTAAGTGTCTTATGTATCTTGAAGCGTCTCTGTGCAGGTATCCTCAGAGATGCGTATGTGTTCTTGTTTTTATTTCTTTCCCATGCAGAACGCAGCTCACGAATCTGATATTCTGCACCAGCTGCTTCTCCATGTAGTGTGTGTTTTATAGTACATCAAGATCTGCCATTCTTTTCCACAGCTGCAAGGCAAGAATGTAGCTGTAGGTGTGCGTATAATTCATTTAACCAGTTCTTGCTTGGTGGAGCCAGATTTTTTTCCCATCTTTCCCCATCACACCCAGTGCTGCCCCAAAGAACCTTGTCTGCACCGTCTGTCCTGCTGTAGCGCTTCTGTTAGGAACAGATCTTCTCATGCATTTGATCTCTCAGGGAATAGTTGGAGCCTAACATGAATTCTCAGTTTGCGCATGTATGATATCACCCCTGAGAAGCACTAGGTGAGCACAGAAAATCCTGGAACGGAGTCACGTAGGAGTACACAAAACACACACATGCACTCACCTCAGACTGCTGTCGGCAACTTCCTCTCCCCATTGAGTCACACTGGTGCACACCCCGTGTTACGCCTTCCCTCCGACCCTCCGATCTCTTGTAACCCTCCTTCCTCCACTTCACAAAAGCCCAGCAAGCCGCAACCCCTGGTGCGCACTTCCCCGGGCATCCTGCGTGACACCGTGCTCTGCCATTTTTACTAGGTGTGTCACTGACAGGGTTTGAGTGTTACGCTCCTAACTTCATTTTTGTCGGAAACCATGTGGTTTTTCTTGCTTGATTTTGTGTCGTGCAAATGACCCATGATACATGTGTGTCGTGTTACACAGAACTGACCGTACTGTGTGCGGGTGTATCTGTAGGCTAGATTTCCAGGGAGGGCCTGCAGTTTTAGGAGTTCTGTCCAGTGGGATCACTGCTGTGATAGGCTGAAGTTTGTACAGGTGGTTGGGGTTTTCCTTTTCATAGGAAGTGTTTATGATAAGAGCTGAAGGGTGTGTTGTCATCATGGCTCGGGAATCATTCTGCTCCCTTTCGTCCTGAATCTGTGGGGGGTTTAGATGTCTGATGGGAGTTGAGGAAGCTCTTTGAGTGTCGTTGGGAGGCCGATAACCTCACGGAAACAGGAATGGCAAAACAAGGCCAAGTGCATGTCTGGCCAGCGGGATGTCTCCCTCTACTTCTTGAGAGTCTCCTGAAACAGAAAGAGGGCTTCAAGCCAAGACACAAGGAGGGACTAGCTGTCAGAATGGGAAGTGTCCGGTGTGTGAGCCCTTGACATTTCAAACACATTCACCAAGTACTACCCAGAAAGAATGGCCTTCAGAGGTGTTGTAAATCCCAGAGCTCAGAACTTGAGCCCCGAGTGAGGGCACTCGGAAGGCATCTGCTAAGAGGAGCTGATGCTTTCTTTCCTAAAGAATGTGAAGGCAGTGGGGTGCCTGGGTGGCTCAGTGGGTTAAAGCCTCTGCCTTTGGCTCGGCTCGTGATCCCAGGGTCCTGGGATCGAGCCCTGCATCGGGCTCTCTGCTCAGCACGGAGCCTGCTTCCTCCTCTCTCTCTCTCTCTCTGCCTGCCTCTCTGTCAAATAAATAAAATCTTAAAAAAAAAAAGAAGAAGAAGAAGAAGAAGAAGAGCCATGTGTTTATCTTAAAAAAAAAAAAAAAGAATGTGAAGGCAAAAGAGTCAACAATCGGAGATTAGGGAGAACGTTTAGGAAAGGTACCCAAGTGTTTGTTTTATTTGGTATTTAAAGTTTTCCTAAAAATTTTCAGACTCTCTCAGCTATCCTTCCACTGCTTCTTCAGAGAGTTCTATTTAAAAACGAAATAATTCATAATTGAGTAGGAAAACCTGACTGCAAGAAGTCCACTCAGGGCCCTGGTTCCCTCAATATCCACTTGTACTACTGGAACCGGAGGAGGTAAATGGCCTTATCAGTCTCGAAAACTGAGTGACGATAGACTATGCTGTTTCAATACAGTTGTTTTTTTCCCCATTTTTGTTTGGTTGATAAAATTGCTTTCTGTGTCAGAAAGTGGCTTCGGTATTGTAATACTGAAGAGGTAGAAGTTAGGAAAATAAATTAGATACAGCACCTTTGAATAAGTTAGTATTTAAAATTTAACAAAGAAGGAAGTCATTTGTTTTCTTAGGTAATGGGAACGTGGCAGTCTGATCTGGAGACTGGTGTTTAAGCCTGTGATTTTCTTGTCACCACTGATTTTGAAACCCCGCTCCATTGTTTGGGGATGGCATGGCTCGTTTCTGCATTTTTTTTTTCATAAAGACGTTGGAAAAGAAGAGTATCTCACACATTGTCAACTCCTTTTTGAAAATAGTAATTACTGATTCAGCTAAGCTGCTCTTCATTTAATGTGTTACCTACTGAGGACTTCTTGACTGATATTTCTCTATTAAAATTTTGATTTGATATTAATATGATGACACCATAACAAGAAATGGAATTTCAAACCCTTCATCTTAATGGAAAATCCATTTGCATTCCTCTGAAGCCTCTTGCCCTGTTGGATGGTTAGAAAGCTATATGTCAATTCTCTACTTACTTTATGGTTATTTGCTATAACTGTCTTATTTTTAGAAAAATGTCTTGTGTTTTAACTCTTCCAGGATCTTAACATTGTCCATCTTATAGATACAAAATTCTGCAGGAATTAGATATTAATAGATATTTCAGTACCTTCTTTGAAACACAGGACTACTCATGCCTGACTGTTCTTAAAAGTATTCTTTTTTAAAAAATTTTTTTAAAGACTTTTTTTTTTTTTAATTTGACAGAGAGAGAGAGAGAGAGATCACAAGAAGGCAAAGAGAGAGAGGGGGAAGCAGCCTCCCTGCTGAGCAGAGAGCCCGATGTGGGGCTCGATCCCAGGACCCCGGGATCATGACCTGAGCCGAAGGCAGAGGCTTAACCCACTGAGCCACCCAGGCGCCCCTTAAAACTCTGTTCTGAAGAACCTCTTCTCTGGCTATATAAATGCTAATCCAAGAGACCAGGGATTGTCTTGTGTTATGTGACCAGGATTTTTATGAAGGAATTCCTCTGGGAAAAGAGAGTGTGGCTCAGAGGGATTAGCTGGTTATTCCTGTGTTTCCCATCCTCCCCGCCCTTCCCCCCAGATTATTCTCATAATATCCCAGATCACACGCTTAGGAGAACAATCAAAGCAGTGGTCGGACTCCATCTTCAGCGTGGAGAAGAAACTTCCGCTCTGTCTAGGTTTTTGAGCACTTACACACCAATGTGTTTCATTTAAAAGACAGTAGTTTTCACTTTTAAAATGAAAGTGGATATGTAACTTTATCGTTATTCATAAAAGAATATTTATTGAGGATTTCTCTGTGCCCCAAGGACTGTGCTCCCTCTTTCATTCCCCACCCATCCCCCCTTCCCCCAGCACCCTCTGAGGAAGGCACTAGGGCGATCCCCAACTCTCAGTTCGGGGAGTGGATGTTTATGAAGAAACTTCCCCAGGATCCCACGGTTCGACTTGTGAGCAGTGGAGAGGAGGCGGCAGCCCATTCCTGGGTCTCCAGAGCCAAACTCCGGCACTTAAACAGATAGATTGGCTTTTGAGTAAGGGCATATTTGTCACGTGAGGGGTGTAAAAGCATTGTTTAAAAATATTTATCATTTCTTTAATCACTTAGCCCGCAATTGCTGCTTACTTCTTCTTATTGTCAAAAATAGTGGTATTATTTCACATGAGACCTTGTTCATTATTCTTTAGCCTGATTTTCCAGGAGGGTCCTGCCAGATGCTCCATTCACGAGGCCGGCAGTTACTTCTTGATCTGATTTCCTCGTGAAACGATATTGTTTGATTCCAGACTGCAGTGCGGACGGTACCCAAAGAATGTGTTTTAGGGTTAAGCCGCCTAATTGTGCTTCAGAGGTTCCTCATGAGAATCTTCCGAATTAACACAAGTATTATCATAGCCAAAGTTGCTTTTCACTTTGACTTTTGTATCTCTTGAGATCTTTCTCTGGCCCTCTCACCGTCCCGCGGCCTCCGCGCACACTCGGCCTTGCACACGTGCACACACACGCCGCAGCACTCTAGTGGTGGCGTCCATGAAGTGTTTTCACATTCTTGTGTTCTTGGAATAACTAAATGGTATTATTCAAGAGGCCTTTTGGAAAACTCTTCTCTTATGGTAGGAATCGTTGACTGGTGAGGTGGGCGGGGACTCACGACGATGTTGAAAATCAGCTACAGATTTAATTGGAAGTGGCGCAGTGGATAAATTAACATTCTTTCTGGATCTGTAGCAAATTAATTTTTTTTAAAGATTTTATTTATTCATTTGATAGATCGCAAGCGGGCAGAAAGGCAGGCAGAGAAAGAGGAAGGGAAGCAGGCTCCCCGCCAAGCAGAGAGCCCGACATGGGGCTCGATCCCAGGACGCTGGGATCATGACCTGAGCCGAAGGCAGTAGCTTTAACCCACTGAGCCACCCAGGCGCCCCTGTAGCAAATTAATGTTTTTTATCTGGTATTTATTGAAGTGTTCTGCTTTCATATAGTGTCTGCTATATGAAATGGTAAAAATAACATACGTCTTTTGCAAAGAAAATGTGATGTTTTCAAATATCCAGGGGTTTCTGCTGAATCAACACTGTAAGCGTTTTGAGAAAAAAATGTAATATTTTACTCTTATGATAACGTTTCTCATTCTCTAGAAATTAATTAACCCCTGCGCGGTTGCCCCAGCCTTGGCCCTTTTTATTACGTTTTAAGAAGAATCTTTTCATGTTGTTGTTGTATTGCTTAAACGGTATTGCTTATTATAACTTGAACTATTATGAAAGCATTCTTAATTTTTAAGGCGATTCGGGTTTTGTTCTCTTAAGTGACCCTCTATCTCTTTTTCTCCTACTGAAGCAAATGAAAAAACACCCTTGCCGCCAGTGTGACAAATCTTTCAGCTCCTCACACAGCCTGTGCCGTCACAATCGGATCAAGCACAAAGGCATCAGGAAAGTTTACACCTGCTCGTAAGTCGTGATTTCTAACGTGGGAAGCGCAGGGAAATTAACAAAGCGGAAACGTTCAGGTTTTTCATATGTTGCCGTTAACTTCCCATTTCTCTGCTGTAGTTTGTAGATTTCCGTTTTCAGCTGTATTCTCTTGTTTTGACATACGGTTTCTTGACTGGGTTGTAACACTTAAAAAAAAAGTCAAATAAACAGGAGTAGCCTCTTGCCTACCCCGTATGCTCCTGGGTTCTTACCTGTTGTCCAGAGCTGTATATCTCCTACACCTGAGCATCTTGGAGAAGTGGTTGATTTGCAGGCACACATTCGAATGAGATGCTTTTTGGTCATGAGAGGCCCAGGGAGCTGCCAGCAGTCACTGGCAGGTTGGTTGTCCGGTTGGTTGGTTCAGAGTGGACTCTGATAGCGCCTGGTCGTGGAGTCAGTCCGAGGCTGGCCTCTTCCCTTGTGCAAGGCAGCCTTTTCTCAGCACACGCTTTTGGCGAAGAGACCAAATTCCAGGAATTGAGTGGGCCAGGACACTGAGTGGACGGTAGAGCCGCTCTGGACCCCATGAGCTCTTTCCTTGTATGTGAGAATCAGAACTTGTTGTATCCTTAGTGGAAAAGTTTAGCACCTGCTCAGCCAGAGTGTGCCTCAAGTGAATTGGTATAACTTCTCCTAAAAGAGAGGACTGACGGACACAGAAGCCGTGTGGCCACGTGGCACGTGTGACATGACCGGGCACAGGGTATCGTGTGGCTCGGGACGCTCGTGAAGGTTGGCTGTGGGTTCGGCGGGGCTTCGCTGTTCTCAGTTAGCCAGGGGAGGTTTCTTGGGTAGGGAGACTGGGACACCGACCCGCCTTCGGTGAGATTGAAGCTGGGAGTGATTTTGGTGAGTGAGACCATCCCGTGACCAAGGCCCACGCATGTGAGACCGCATTGCGAGGGTCGGAGAATTTACCAGGAAGCCCTGGCCGAGAAGAAGGTGGAAAGAGACTGGCGTGGCTTTGTCCTTCCTCAGATAGGTTTGTGTCTTTCTCATGGGAGTCACTGTGAGGCCGCAAGGTGCTCGGATTGTCTGGCGGATTTCCTTTATTCTGTGGTGTTGGTGCCGGTTCCCAAGGCTGCCCCAGGAGCGGGCCTTGAATACGAGATCATCAGGGTGTGGGGCCGGTCATTACAGAATGTCCAGAAGCCTTTTGATTCTGCGTAAGGGCCCAAGGTGCTGTGCACACCCGTTCACCGAAGCGGTTTTCTTCTTGTGTGCCTTACAGCATCTGTAGTCACCGTGGCCATTAACTTTGTCTCTTTTTGTCCATTCATTAAGAAAATGGTGACTTCCTACCTTCTAAAGGAAAAACTAGTCATAATCTACAGGTTTGGGGTTTTTTCTCCCACACAAGGGGAAGTGGAAACTTAAAAGAGTGACCTATTTTGGATATCTGTTGAGTTGCCTACTTTTTAGTCTCCTGAATGAACCCATGAGTTTGAGCCCTGTGGCACCGTGTTTGTGTCTTGGTGAGGAATGTGACAGGGCTAGACACCCCGTCTTCTCTTTGTTATGGCAGCTTGGACAGGAAGCCTTAACATCCACATGAAGGAATCAGCGAGGGACTTTTTTCATATTAAAGTATGTCTTACGACATAAATTCTGAGAGAACACTGAGTCATTGTAAAGAAAACTTTTGAAATTTGATATTCTCTACTTCAAAATTAAAGCCCTCTAGAATTACAAATTAAGTACTACCTCAACCAAACCTAGACAGGAAATACTTCATCTGAACTGAATTAGGCCGGTCCCATGGAACACAAAAATGCGACAGAAAAAAGCCTTTTACAAAGGCTGCAGAAACTTTTCTCACAAATTGGACACCGAGTCACAGTGAAATCGCTGTTTCCTTTCGGACCCGTGGCGTCCACGCAGAGCATCTTGACCCCACGGAGCGTTCCGTTGGCTGGTGGAGGTCTTTCCTCGGTGAGCGGACTCTTCAGCGTGGGTGACTTTCCAGCAGGCAGGTGACCTCCTTGTCTTTGCTCCACAGGCACTGCCCAGACTCCAGGCGCACCTTTACGAAACGGTTGATGCTGGAGAAACATATCCAACTCATGCACGGTATTAAGGATCCTGACTTGAAAGAAATGACAGAAGCCACCAATGAGGAGGAAACAGAAATAAAAGAAGATACCAAGGTCAAACATTGCAGATGTTCTCTTTACAGTGACGTTGTGTTGACTTGCTTTTTCCATTCATGCTGTTCACTTTAAATTTTTTGAAATCCAAGCCTGTGCATGGAGGTATAACATAATAGGTCATCTCCCCGCACACCCACTCTGATCTTTCATCTTGCTCTACGAGCTGTTAAGTTTCTTCTGTCTCTTTCCAGAAAGAGCTTTAGGGATCTCCTTACGTATATACATTACAGAATGTTGTGTGGACTCACGTAAACGGTCTCTTAGCCAGAGGGAACGTAGGAAGCTAGGTTCTATCTTGTTGGCAGTGTGTTGGTTGTGAAAGGTACCTAAGAAAAGTGAAGAGATTCTTCTTCGTTTCACTTTGTCAGAGTAAGAGAGAAAGTCACAGATCTGCCTTGTCCTTAGGTCAGTGGGTAGTGAACTTGACTCAGACAACTGTGTATATGTTAGCCTGTGTATCAGGCATGTGTGTGCCAAGTGCTATTCGAGGAGGGAGCAGTCCGGCAGACGTGTAGGGAGATCTGCTGTCTTTGGCACTGGCCTGGGTCTGGGATGTACCTGGGAGACAGCCTCTGCGTGCGTCCAAGGAGTTAATCATTGAGTAAAGCCGAGTCAGAGTACAAGCCAGACAGGAGTCGCATTGAATTGTAATCTTTTCCCCTCGACGGATGGGGTTGGGGGGAGGGGGTTGGGCTGGAATTACAGAATCTTTGTGCAGGGGCAGCTTCAGGCCGAGGCTGTGTGTGAGTGGTGCCCCAGCAACGGGCCGAAAAGATGGGCCCCCGAGCCGGGAGGAGGGAGTGTCTCTCTTCCGGAGCGCTGGAAGTGTGAGGGATCAGAGTTAGAAAGCCGGCAGGGAAGGAGAAAAGCATGGCTGGCAGGGAGCTGCGCGACAAAGGGGGGAGTGGGTGCGCAGGGGAGCTTGGGAGCTGGACCAGCTGGGCCTTCCAGCGCCTTCCGTGCCAGTCCCAGAAAAGGCGATACCCTGGCATTTCTCTGCCCGGCCCCTGCCTCCTCTCCGCACCACCTGCTGGCTTGGCTGTCGCCTCGGCTTCCCGGGCCTGGCCCCCGGCCCTCCCCACAGCAGGCCTCTGTTGGAGTGTCATGGTCCCTGGGGCCATCCCTGATGGTGCAGGGGAGCCTCCCAGACCCCCGTCTCGTCCCAGCCCCATTCCATAGCCCACTTTGTCTTCCTGGGGTCTGACCCACAGCCGATCTCCTGGCTTGGGCTTTTCAGTCCCGCTGTGTCAGAGCCCGCATTCGGGGTGGGGGGGGGCAGGGGCTCATTTGTCCTCTGTGGGGCCCCACAGCTGCCGTGATGCCTGGGAATGTAGGAGCTCGGGTCCTGTGTATGCAGCAGATGAAAGGCAGGAGCCCCAGGGGAGCAGGGGCTGTGTGTGGGGTGGGTAGACACGCAGCTGTAGGAAGCCCCAAATCCTGAAACCCACGGTCGTCGCTGCCCTCGCAGCTCTGAAGCCCGAGGAGAACCGGTTGTGGATCCCCCGTAGGGTGGAACGATTTTCACTCGTGTCGTCCCCTTTGTTCTTCTCTCCAAGGTTCCCAGCCCCAAGCGGAAGTTGGAAGAACCAGTTTTAGAGTTCAGACCTCCCAGAGGGGCGATTACCCAGCCACTGAAAAAACTCAAGATCAACGTTTTCAAGGTTCACAAATGTGCTGTGTGCGGCTTCACCACCGAAAACCTCCTGCAGTTCCACGAGCACATCCCGCAGCACAAGTCGGACGGCTCGTCCCACCAGTGCCGGGAGTGCGGCCTCTGCTACACGTCGCACGTGTCCCTGTCCAGGCACCTCTTCATCGTGCACAAGCTGAAGGAGCCGCAGCCCGTGTCCAAGCAGAACGGGGCCGGGGAAGAGAACCAGCAGGAGAACAAGCCGAGCCCCGAGGACGAGTCGCCCGATGGCGCCGTGTCCGACCGGAAGTGCAAAGTGTGTGCGAAAACGTTTGAAACTGAAGCTGCCTTAAATGCTCACATGCGGACACACGGCATGGCCTTCATCAAGTCCAAAAGAGTGAGTTCGGCGGAGAAATAGCCACAGCCCTTCCGTAAGGAAGATCCCTGTCCACATTGGAAGAAAAGAGACATTTTTGTTACAGAAAGTTTGCAGTATAATAGAGTTAACAGTACTGTCTAGGCTGTTGCAATATCTTCTCTCCGAGTGTCCCTTCCTCACCTGGTCGTGTACATCCTCGATAAGTATTAAAACAGTATTTGAGTTTAAAAGAGTTTGTATATATTTAAATGAATAACTTTTTTATACTCTTTGTTACATGTTTGTATCAGTATTTAGTGGAAGCTGTTTTGAGGTCTTTTTTTTTTTCCTTTTTTTGGTTTTTTGGTGGTTTTTTTTTCCTTTATTCTTTTCTGGGTTAGAATTTTTCTTTTTGTACTGTTTTCTTTTAAAACAGAGTTCTTAGTAACAGGGGCAGTTCCTGAATTCAAATAAACCATTTTGTATGTTACCAATTTGAACGGGGTAACTAACTCCAGGCTAAAATAAGGCCTTTTTTAGTGTTTTTAATTTTTAGAATTCACTACATAAATTGTAGGTATCGTGGGTCTCAAAAACACTAGGGACTTTTAAGTGTCTTAGCACTACCCTCAACGTGCCTGCTCTGAGTCAGCCAGTGCGCCTCTGACGTGTCACCGCACCCCCGGCGTGTCGTGGTATCTTCCAGGCCACGCCAGAGGGTGTCGAAACCAGCCCAGCAGGTAGCTTCCCTTCCCGGCGGCGGATTGAAAACGTCGTCCCGAACTCCAGGAAGGAGCGTGCATTTCCCTTAATTCCACTGTAGAACAGGGAAGGAAGGGTATCCCAGAGGGAAAAGCCAGAGGCCGGTGGTGGTCTGGGCGGATTTTTGCGAGGCTGGCCGAGAGAGCACAAGGAGGTCAAGTCGCCCAAGGGCTGGACTACTGTAAAAACTTACACACCTGTCGTTAGACCAGTAGATTTCTACAGTCGAGTTTTTTTGTCATGTAATTTATTAACTCCTACAAAGACACAACTAAAAATATCAAGTATTTCTCTGGCTCTTGACAGGAAAAAAAAAATCACAGTTGACTTAATAACCCTTTGCCGTCTAAAGAGTTGGCGTTTCCTGTTCTGGGTGCTACTGCCAGACGTCCCTGTACTTGGAGTTGGGATGCTCTATTTCCGCCGCCGACCTGTCAGTGCAGCAGGGACGGGGTGCGATGGGCCGGGCGGTCACGCACTGAGCCACCGGGCTTCGGTTCGGTCGTTTCAATAAGCATCTTCAATATCAGTGGTTCTGCTGCCTCAAAACACAGCAGGGCTCCTCCCCTGTCCCTTCCGTTTATAGTTCTCTGGGAGAGTTCTATTTTTCAGTTTTGGGTTTTTTTTGTGTGTGTTTTCGTTTGCATTTTATATCTTGTATTTATCCCCTAAAGACGTTTTGTACTTTTTTTTTCTTTTTTTAAGAAAAGAAACTCGTTTGTGTATATATAGATATTTGCATGATATACTGTAGTCGACGTTCGGTTCCTCAGAAGGTCTTGCTGCTGTCAGGTGTTACGCACTACGTCCGTCATAACTGTATTAAACACATTTCATATGTAAATAAACGTGGGACATTGGCCCTTGCGCTTCTGTGAGAGAGTTATTGATGGGGGGCGGGGGTGGTCTGGTATCTTCATGAAGTTGAGGACGAGCTTGATGGCAGGAACAGGCTCCACGATATTGCAGAATTCCTCCCCCTGCCCCACCCCCCACCTCCGGAAGGACGACATATCCGTTCTCACTGGCAGTCAGCCCTTTGTCACTTTCTCGTGGACTCCATCGACTCATGGGTGTAATGCAAGGGCGTGATTAAAGGATTCCTACACTTGAAATTCCATTGCTGTTACTTGTTATATTTATACTTGTATTGCTCTGAGTTGTATCACAGCACTCTCATGTGTTTCTGCATATGAACCTTGCAATAAACCTGTGTGGTGGGTTGCACGGTCTTCATAGTCTAGTTTTACGGTCGAGGAAGCTGAGCTCCTCGACCTAATACGTGAAGCCTAAGCACGGTCTTCATAGTCTAGTTTTACGGTCGAGGAAGCTGAGCTCCTCGACCTAATACGTGAAGCCTAAGCCCCCACAGCGGGGAAGCGGCTTCACGTATTAGAACCCAGATACTCTTGCTCTAAATCGTAGTGCTCGCTCTATGTGTTTATGTACATATTGACAAATATTCATTTATTCAACAAATAAAAAGTATCTGCAAAACACGATACTAGAATTTTTGTTTGTGGCACTATGGCTTTTTATCAGATAAAGTGGAAGTCTCTCTAAAGTACCCAGAAATGCTTGCCGGTGTGAAGTTAGCATCCATCAATGCCCAGTTGGAGCATCCAAGAAAGTTGCAAAGAATGCCCTGAGATCCAAAATGAAGAAGAAATGGAAATCCAGAGTAGGAAAACAGCACACAAGGCTGTAGCCGTGGGAGGGAACCCGGATGATTCAACTGAAGAGAGAATTGGTGAACTGGAAGATAGGTTGTGAAGAAATTACCCGGAATAAGCACAGAGGTAAGGAGACGAAGTCTGTGGAAGAGATTAGAAGTCAAGAAGGACAAAACAACAGGATTCATAGCTGTTTCAGAAAGAGGGAACAATTAGAAAGAGGCTATGTGGAAAATTCTTGACCATTAACAAGAGATGTGAATACGTGGGTCGACACAGTGATTGCTGACCAGAAATCCGCAGAGGAACTTGTAGTTCTACCCATTCTTCATTAGTGGTAGACCTGGATGAAGTTGTGGATGTGAGCAATGGAGAAAGAGTATTTTCAGACCAAAGGCAGAAACTGGGCCATGCTCTGTGAATTCTTAGGAAGCCCATTTCCTCTGTGGGTGAGCTGAGGCTTTCAGTGTAGGCTCAGGCCAACAGTAAAAAGCCTTGAATGATGGACTAAGGTTTGTACTCTTTGATAGAGATGAGTTATTTGGACAGGGGAGTGATAAAACCAGACCAGTCAGTGGCAGTATTTAGGATGGAAGGTGGGGGAGTGTATCAATCAGGACAGGATAGGTTATGCTGTGGTTACAACCCTAAATCTTAACGTCTTAAAACAACAAAGCTTATTTCTTGGTCACATTTAATGTTCATTGTCAGTTGACTAAGGAGACATAGCTCCAAACCCCCTTGTCCCCTTATTTCCACTGTCACAGAAACTGCTCATTCTTCTGGCAAAGGGAAGTGTGATTACATGCTCTGGACCAGAAGTGACAGATGTCACTCTTCACAGTTCATTGCCCAAAACCAGTTTCATGATCCTACCTCCTCCTGAGGAGGCTGGAAGTACAACGCTACAACATGCCCAGAAGACAGAAGGCGGCCCATATTTGAACAACATAAATGGCCGCCACAGTAGTAACATTTAAATTGGTCAAGATGTGGTGTTAGCTCAGCCATGGTCACCAAGTAAACGTAACCCGGGGTGGTGAGAGCAGTCCTGGAAGGAAGCTATGGTTGTTGGCATTTCAGAAGTAGGACCAAGAGGATTCCATGCTGTGGGACACAGAAGGAAGAGAAATCTGACTTCTTAAGGTGATGTCTTAGATTTTATTTTCAAGGTTTAGATTACTTAAAACAGAAATAGGAAAGTCAAGATTATAGTTAGATTTCAGGAAGTTTGCACTTTAGACCTACAGATAAGATACGTTTTGGCTGGAGGACGTGGTTGGATGGTTTTATCTTATCATTAATTGAGTTAACAGCGATGTGTAAAGAAGAACGCCAACCAGGGGATGAAGACTAAGAAAATGAGAAAAAAGATGTCGTCTTAGACTGCGTGGTGTAGACCATTTCTTCCTCCCAAACACATTTTCGGCCAGTTCTTGGCTCCTACTCCAGTAAGTACTCCAAGAACAACTGTTCTACCCAGAAGCGCCAGGTCAGTGGGCTTGTGAGGTCCGTCCCAGGATCTCTGGCCAGCAGGGAAATGGGCTGTAGGAGTCTTTGGCCGAGGTTAATACATTATTTCGTGTTAATGTATTCAGCATCCTGTGAGCACGCTTCTTCTTTTAATGCCTACGTGGAAGGAGGCAAAAAGGAAAGTGTGTTTGAAGAATCACGTGAAACAGGATCTAACGGAACCATTCATGTATCCCAAAGAATGGTCTGAGAATAACAAGGGGTGTGCTAAGTGTGGGAAGCTGCTTGAGACATTTATAAATGTTACACACACACACACACACACACACACACCAGTCACTTGGGAATCAGATGCTGGAAGGGTCCCCTATTGGCACTCTTCGGTCTAAGCACATTTGCTACATAAGGAGCCTAGGTTTTGTAACCTTAAAAACCTGGCTCCTACTTCGTACCATTCACTTCTTGCTTACGTGGACCCTTGACTCTTCTTTGTTTAGTTGGAGCTGCTTTTTGCAGTTATGAACCTCATATCCCTCAAGAGCTCATTGTAAACTTTTGGGATAGGACGGAGGGAACTTAGGTCTCTGCAAGGAGCCTCTCTGCTGCCAGGAGCCTCTAAACTAGCCAGTTGTAATTCCATGGTCACCAATACCCCCAAACCTTTTATTTGTTTGTTTGTTTATTTATTTATTTATTTATCTGACAGCAAGTATGAACCGTGGGGAGGAGCAAGGGGAGAGGGAGAAGCAAGCTTCCTGCTGAGCAGGGACCCCCTGATGCAAGACTCGATCCCAGGACCCTGGGACCATGACCTGAGCCGAAGGTAGACGCTTAACCAACTGAACCACCCAGGTGCCGTTATTTATTTTTTTAAAGGTATTGTTTATTTGAGAGAGTGAGCACGAGCAGGGGAGTAGGGGCAGAGGGAACGGGAGAAGCAGATTCCCAGCTGAGCAAGGAGGGAGCCCAATGCAGGACTCGATCCCAGGACCCTGAGACCATGACCTGAGCTGAAGGCAGATGCTTAACCAACTGAGCCACCCAGGCATACCCCGCCCAACCCCAAATCTCTTATTTTGAATAGTCCAGCCTTGGTGCATTGATGTGGCTGTGAGGCTCAATCTGGAGCTTGGCTGTCAGTCTTCCCTATAAAACAGAACATTCTCTTTTCACCCCCATTTTCCCCTTCTACTGTCCTGATAGATTTCAATGAGCATTTTCCTAGATTCAATACATTGGATGATAAAACCCCTGTCATTTTGGCCTGTTTCTTTTTCTGGGAGTTTGCTCATTTATATTCAGTGCCTTCATTGGAAAGGTAGAGCTGAGAGTACCCGGCCTGAGATCCTTTATAAATGAGGGTCCTAGCAGGACAACCAGCGCACTAAGAAACGTCTCACTTCAAAGACATTCAGGAAGGGACTATTACAGAATTGCAGGCTGGAACAAGTGACAGGGAAGCACCCAGGGCCTTAGCGATGGCAGGGAGCCCTTAAGCACCCCCAGGCCTGCTGAGCAGGGAGGAGGGGGGCGTCTAGAGCTGTGGAACAGGGCCTGGATCGGAGTCATGGCAAAGGCACGCACGTGTAGGATGAAAATGACAGGAAAGCTGTCTCGACACACTCAAAGATCTCTTGCCCTCATCTCCCACTGGTCAAAACCAAATAGACATAAGAGGACAAGAAAGCCTAGTGATGTCTCTTATCAGTGTGCTGGGCACAGAGCCGGACGGAGCAGGACGCATAAAGGATCTGGGCTACGGAGACATAACACTCAGACAGACACCTGGCACGGGCTTTCGGAAGCGCCTTCTGTATGCTTGTTTTATTGGCCACATGTATTTTATGCCCTCTAGACTGGGAGTTAGCGGCAGCAGGGTCCTCTGGATTCCACATTTACTTTTCCTTTCTAATTACTTCTCCAGGTTTATCCTGGAATTATACCCTTTCCTCGGTGGTTATTTTTTACCGAAGGAAACAGAATAGCTTTTCCCAGAAAATATTCTTTGCTGGTTTCCAAATTCAATTTACGAGGTTAGTGCTGACTCAAAACAGCACTATTTATAATGCCTCACAGTATTTAAAGGAACTGATTATTCAATTTGCTTTGCTATTTTATCGCAAGCTGCATATCCTGGAGCTTTTCTTATAATTGTAATTGTAAATTACACTACCGTGGCAGCTCTGTTTCTAAAACAGTCCGTGGCAAAACTATGTATTTATCTAGGGGAGCGCTAGAATTACAGTCCACTATCACACCTCTAACTCAGTTCCAGAAAGGGTGGGTTCAGTCCAGGAGGAATTTTCTGACCTTCAGGTCAAGTTTCATTGGATTGGTTATTTCTGGAGAATAAACTTTTTTTTTCCCCCTAAGAACAAGGAAAACCTAGATGTGCTGTTTGGAGAGGATGGTGTGATGTTGACAAGAATCAGGAGATGTCAATGGGAACGACCCGTCTTGGGAAGGGTAGAAGAGTGTCTCCAAGTAGGGCTAATGGACATTTCTCCTTGTTTCGTCAGTTCTGCCTCTGACCCCTTTCCAGGGCTGGGGAGTCTCCCTTGGCTTGAGTCTTGGCAAGAGAAGGGTCTTACCTCCTACTCCGCACACCAGAAGGTCACTCTGACCTCCAGCAGCCAAACCTCAGGCACGGCATGGCTGCCACTTGGCCAGAACGATGCTCTTGCTTTGACTTTCAAGTGAGAGACACAGAGAAGCAGGAACGTTTTGAATTTGCTCATGCTGGTGGCACGGAGGCAGTGACACTCCTCGGTCTCTCTCTTCACCCGGGCATCAGTCTGCCTTCAAAGAACCACCGAACGGTGTGGGATCTGGGCAGTGCCCACAGCCTGGTGGGACATCTCAGAGCTTAGACTCTCGCTTCCCTCTGTAGACCACGCCATCGAAGTAGCATGACAATGTCAGTTATTTTAGAAGAGACTGGACCAAGGTAAACAGAAGTGTGTGTCTGTCAATAGCCACGTAGACCCCAGCAGCCCTTCTGTCCCCCCATCTGACAGCCTCACCAGCCTCATGTCCTGCCTCATCTCCCTCTCCTCCCGGTTGTTCTTGTCACACCGTGTTCCCGTTCCCTTCATGGCGCCTGGCACTGGCTGTTTCCCCTGCCTGGAATGTTCTTCCCTCAGTCATCATTCCCAACTGGGCCTTTTCCTTTCCTTCCTGTTGGTTCAGAAGTCGCCTTCTCGGCCTTTCCAGGTCCCCTAGCTTGCGAGGGGCCCAAGAGCAAACACCCACCACCTCTCTCCGCTCCCTTCCCCTCCGGTGTGGTTTTCCTCCTGGCACTCAGCACCCGCCGACGTCACACGCTGATGTGTCAACTGTCATCCCCTGGACGTACGTGCCGAGCTTCTGCGGGAGCTCTGCCTGCTGAGATCTGTGACCGCCGTCCCCTCTCAGCAGAAGCGGCGTCCTTTCCCCAGCCCGTGAGCAGCAGGTTCCGTTTTCCCCGTCAGGCTGACCCTTACTCTCCTCGGGGAAGACAAATCCTGTTCCCTCAAAGCCAGGGCCGGATGGAGAGCGGCTGACTGCTCTCTCCTGGAGAGCGGGTTGCGTGAATAAAATGACTGTGGCATTAAGAACAGCAGCTGCTGGGCGCCTGGGTGGTTCAGTAGGTTAAAGCCTCTGCCTTCGGCTCAGGTCGTGATCTCGGGGTCCTGGGATCGAGCCCCACATCGGGCTCTCTGCTCAACAGGGCGCCTGCTTCCTCCTCTCTCTCTCTCTCTCTCTCTCTCTCTGCCTGCCTCTCTTTCTGCCAAATAAATAAATGAAAATCTTAAAAAAAAAAAAAAAAAAACAGCAGCCACTGACTGCTGCCGCCTCGGGAAACGATAAAGACCTGCTTTCCGGAAGGGAACACGTTATTTACTTTCAGGTCCTATTTTTACGCCCAACACATTGCGTTGCATGAAACAGGTGCGTGCACGTGTCTTCGTAAGACAACCAAGTCTCCTTGAACTTCGATCGGTCATGATTTTATTTCTCAGGGATGGGGACAAACATTGGAAGGTCCCAAGCTATGAAGCACCCAAAAGTCAGATGCTTTTTTTCCTTTTTACCTAAGTGGTATTTTAAAATCATTTTAGACGGTTTTTATTCCTAATGATTAAAGCATGGGTGTGTGTTCTGCTCATTACGTTTTCCCTGCCAGTTGACAGAAGGTGGAGTATTTAACACTGAATTCTAAGAGCTGTACCATTCCCAGTTTCAGTGACTATAGACCGTTGACAACGGAGTTGGAAATAAATTCAGGTGTCAGACGTTTCTCTGTTTAGTGATTCTTTTTTTCTTTTTTTTTAAGTAATCTCTACACCTAATGTGGGGCTTGAACCTACAGCCCCGAGATCAAGAGTCCCAGGCAGCCAGCCCCGGTTTAGTCGTTCCTAAATATTCAAATTACCTCAACCTCTAGGTTTGGGACGCCTCCCCACCTTTTTTTTTTTTTTTTTTTAAACGTAGGAAGATCGTTAAGCCCAGGGGATGCGTTTGGAGCCGAGAGCTCTGATATGAGCTCCTCTTTGTTTAGGACTCAGGAGCTCTCATTTCATCTTAGGAAATAGCTTCGTGAGGCAGGATGACTTTATGATTTCACAGATGGGGAAACAGAAGTAGTCACCCACTGAACCCTTGTTTCTGGTGCTAAATTAGGTCCCTTTTTAGTGGAAATTGCTGCTTTCTCTAGGTTCCAGGTTGGATGTTATCGTTCTTTCTTTTTTTTTTTTTTTTGTATTGACCTTTCCATCTCTGCTTCAATTTAAGGACCGCTGTGGAGGTGCATGGTGACATCTAATACATTCATGACAGAAAGTAATTCTGAAGGAAGACTCAGACGGTTTCAAGGTCAGAGAAGAGCTTCAAGGTCATTTGTTTAGGAACTGTTTGATGCCGGAGCTCTTCTCTAACAGCCTGATGCAGTGTTCATCCAACACTTGAGCACTTCCAAGGTTGGAAACAGCTAGAACCTTTGAAAGAGCCCAGTTCATCTTTGGGTAGGTTTGGTTCCTAGGAAGTTCTTTTTTTATTGTTTTAAGACTTTCCCTTTGTAACTTGGATCTAATGATCTACTTTTTCAAGGACCTACTTGAAATCTTTTTTTCTTTAGTCCAATAGACAATAATAGTAAGTGGCCACAACAGTTATTGTTTACTAAGGGTCTACAATAGGCCACCGTGAAGTACCCTGGGGTATGCATTGTCTGGGTGTCTGGTGTATATATTACACCAGGAGTATGGGGGGGGGGTGGCATTTAGAATATAAACATTGTAGCTAATATCTTTTATGTACTTATGATAGGCCAGATGTTCTCCTAGTACTTTAAATGTATTTACTTAAATCTCAAAATAACTCCAAGAGATTGAGACTATTGTTCTCCTAATTTTCCAGATGAAGTAAGTGAGGCAGAGAGACTGCCGTAGGTCCCACAGTTAGTGTCAACTTTGTTCTTAGCTACAACATAAGTTGCCTCTCAAAAAGGCATGGGGGGATGGAAAGGCACAGTACCTGCCTTCATGGGCCTTCCAGGCTGCAGGAGAGGGAGACACAGAAGTAGACAGTCTTCGGAGAGAGGAGGTTAAGAGTCTGTAAAGGCAATGAGGGAGCACAGAGAACAGGGACCTCTCCTCCCCTATGGTGAAGCCCAGGAGGACGTCCTGGAAGAGCCAACACCTCCTTCAGAGCAGAAGGGGTGGGCTCGGAGAAGGGCACCGGGGACAGGGAGCCCCGCGTGAGCAAAGGAGCAGAGGTGAGAGACTGTGGAGTTTATGCAATAGAGGGTGTTCTGGTCTGAGTGTTTGTGTTGCCCCCCACAAACCCATATGTTGAAATCCTAAGCCCCAAAGATGACGGTAGTTGGGAGGGGGGCCTCTAAGCATGGAGGCTCTGAGAGTGGAGGCTTTGTAATGGGATTTGTGTCTTTATCAAAGAGACACAAGAAAGGCCCCTTGTTGCCTCTACCTTGTGAGGGCACAGGGAGAAGGCTCTAGATACAACCCTGGAAGAGGGTCTTCACCAGAATGTGACCGTGTTGGAGCCTTGATCTTGGACTTCCCAGCCCGGAGAACCATGAGAAATGAATTTTTGTTCAAAACACACAGTCTGGGGGGTTTTGTTACAGCGGTCCCAAAAGACTCAGACTGAGGAGGGGAGGCTGGGATGCTGGAGGTTGCTGTAAAGCCAGTGAGCAGGAAATACAACTGAGTCACGGCCACCCACACGTGTGGATGTGCTCCGGCTGTGTAAATAAGGTTCACATCACATTTTCAATGTAGTTCGGGAGGTTCCTATTTAAAGAAAGCCTTTCTGAAAGGAGAACATTTACACCAAGAGGCTCCAGAGCTACACATTTGATGTTTTCTTAAAGTAGATGAACACCCGTTACCGTGGTCTTTTGTCAGCATCATTTCCGTCGCAGGATGTGTGTCTAAGCCCCCACATGAGGCTGCAGGAGCTCGTTTGTCCTACTGCAGAGCTGTCTCTTTCCGTGGGGGAGTTCACGACTCCCACGTTTCCATCACGTTCAAGTCCGGAGGACACAGTCACAGATGCAGAAGATGCCCAGATGATCCCGAAGAAGCCCTTCTCTGCTTATGGTTTATCTGAACGTGCCATCGGTCAGATTCTTAATCATTCCTGGAAAATACCCAGTATTGCCACTTACCATCCTCCGTGTATCTTTTAAACCCAGAGATAGACACAAGACATCCAGCTCGGGACAATCCAGCCCACCCGGGTTAGGCGGCAGCATTAATCTGCAAAGCTAAAGGAAGCCAGGTGGCCAGCGGCCCCCACATCCGCAGCGTGAGTTTAGTGAACAATAACAAGTTGTGTATAAATCGGTTTCCATGGTTTGTTCATCTCAGCGGCTTTGCAGGTGGCTGAGGACACATAGCTTATCTCTGCATGTTAAGGAGTGAGCCCTGCCACATTGCCCCCCAGCATATTAGAGACGAGGGTTTCATAAATATAAGGCACTTTGTCTTAGAGGGGAGTTTTACCCTGACAGTTAAGGGACAATGATGGTCCTGACTTTATTATTTTGTCTGCTGTCTTTACTGTTTCAATTACCTTTTGTGTTTCCCACAGGAAACATTTCTCTCAAATGCATGCGAGACACTGATGAATTCCTTTCCGATTTGAACTCAGTGGAGCCCAAAGAATACGCTCTAAGAAGTAAGTAGGTTTTTCTGTCCTATTGAGTAGGCGAACAGAGGGAAATTGGAAGTTTGTGCCAGGAGAATTCTAGAAAAACTCTTGATAATTAAAAACAGAACCAAAGAGGGAAGGCAAGATGAGCCTCAATTTATAAATTGCCCCAGGAATCAAGGAGGGAGGAGGAATTTTTATTGCACAAGGGCAAGAGAGGAAGTGGTATTTGATTCTAGCCAGAAGGAATTTCATGAGGACCGACCTCTTAGTAATAAGAACTGTTTATAAATTGTAAGATGCTGTTTACTATGATTGAAGTTGGTAGCATTTTACTGTCATATGAGATAACTTACTGATTTCTTTTTCTAGATGTTTAGTCTGCTTTAGATAATGATAGGGACCAAGTTTTACCCATTATGTATTTGACAATAAATTCTGAGGAGTGTGTTGGTGAAGGCACTGGCCCACACTGGAAGAAATTTGACTGTAGCCAAAGCCCTTTCCATGTCATAGGCCGCCATAATTTATTTTTTGTTAGTTTCCCCGAATTATTCTCATAACTAAAGGAACACGTACCTTCCTGCCAAAAAGGGGCAGGAAATCAGATTCTTTTTCAGTGGGGTAACCTCTCCTGGAGAATGATTCATTGTGGATGCTGCAGGAAACCACTAACAAGAAGCAACAGTAAAAACTCAACTCTTTCCAAAGCCAGAGAAACCATCATAGCAATTTCCATTTGCATTTGAACACATGACTAATCTATTTTGAGTTGGAAAAGAGTAGCAAATACACATCATACAGAGAGACGGAAGTTTGCTCTAGTATGGGGGAATTCAAAATAGCATATGATTAGAAGCAACTGCCATTCGACACTGGATTGTATGTCCTGACATTTAATGCGACGTTGGAAAACATATAAATTCAACTAACTCAATGACCGTCTTCAAATCCCATTTTAGAACTGATGATGTTTTGTTAGAACGCTTGCCGAAACCAAGCGGGGAACATTCTGACAAACCCGGGCCAAACACACAGGTCAAGAAAACCACAGGGTACAGGGACTGGCTGAGACTGCTGGTGATGAGGTGGTGGGGCATGATGTCATTGTTAGTCACACAGCAGTGTTGACACTCCATTCGCCTTACAAGTCACTCTGGTCATGTTCCAAAATATTCCGTCTGTGGTGGCTTGGAAATGGAAAATCTTTTTTTTTTTTTTTTTTCAGTGAAAAAAGTTTCCCAAAGGTAAATGGTCCAAGAAAGAATCAAATGATTTATATAAATGGGACACATGACTATCAGTTAATTTGATAGATGAATACTATGTGTAGTTCTTGTAATCTATTTGCTTTCTTATGCACCAGAAAACACTCAATGCTGTTGCTTTGACATTTTGCCCGAGAATCTTGAGCACAGAGCGTAGTTCTGACCGTCCTTCTCAGTCTGGTTTTCCTGACCGTATGTGGATGGAGAATTGAGGAGTCGGTATTTAGAGAGCACTTTTCCGGGGAGAATGACTCCCAGCCTGCACGAGGGTCGTCCTACTGAGTTCCAACAGCCCCACGCTGAGCAGGGAGTTTCCTCTATTATGAGAAAAGGGAGCCATAGCGATGTAAAATACCTTGCCCCAAATAAGTGGGAGGTAGAATCTGAGCCCAGGTTATTGGATTCCCAAGCTTGCACTTACAATCACTGCCTAAAATAAGCAACGAGACAAATAAGAAAAAAAACACTGCAAAAAAGAATAAAGCGGAACCACACAGGCCATCGTGGGGGGGGACTATGCAGAAAGAACAACAAAGAAAGTTATAGAAGAATACATGTGGGGTATAAAGGGGTCAGCCGTGAAATCAAGTTGCTGGGTTGCTCAGGGAGACAGGTGTATGTCAGACAGACAGCGGAAAGAGACGCGTGAGACCGATGATCTCCAAATTGGGCTGGTCTGATTGCGGGTATGACTGGGGTCATGAAATGATGAGTCACGTTTCACTTTTTAAGCTGGGTGATAGGAACATAGGTGTTCCTTATTTTCTTCTTTATGTCTTTTTAACATATCAAATGTCATGCAATCATGTGTTAAAGCTCCATTCCCACCCCCAAGCCCAGAGAGGATGAAGGCAGGATCTCAGATAACGGGTGAGGGACGGAGAAATCCAGTGGGGAGAGAGGGTTGGGGGAACTCAGGCAGAGAGGTTTGGTCTTGCGGGAGGGAGTTGCAGTCGTGGCTGTTCAGAGCAGGGGAGAGACTGACCTTAGAGCCAGCTGTGGGGAGGTGGGTGGGGAGGGCTACGTTAATGATTGTGGACATGGACGTGGCTAGAGGGACAAGTTTGGTTCCCGGACTCTAAACCCGAGTTCCGTCTCTCGCTTTCCGCCGTCCTTTTCCAGTTGATTTCCAACGCGTGTCCTTCATCTTAAAGGGAGCAAATCCATCAAACACTATCTGTGTGTTTTGATTTTTGGGTCACTGGATTATATGTCCTGACATTTAATGCGACATTGGAAAACATATAAATCCAACGAATTCAATGGCCATCTTCAAATCCCATTTTAGAACTGATGATGTTTTGGTGGAAACATCTTGGGTCACCATCTGATCTTATCCCCCGTGTGTTGCGGAAGTCCTCAGGCCGGCATGCTGGCCCCTTTCCTTCTCCTTTTCTTTTTCTTTTTTGTTTCTTATTTTGTTTTTAAACTCCATAATCCACAGCAATCTACATTTAGTCTCCTATCACATACAACCTCGTCCCCTGAAAGACCTCTGGCTTCCTCCCTCCTGGCTAATCATTTCCCCCCTTCCATGGCCTTTCTCCCTGAGCGCTATGGTGTTATCTGCCTTCCTCCTTATATGCACCCATTTCTATTTCAGAGGCGGGTCCCCATCTGGGATGTTCTTCCTCTACCGCGATCACTCCTCTCTCTCTTCTCAGTTCTCCCTCTACCCGAACCCCTGCACCTACCCACCTGCTTCTTTCCTCATTGCACTTTTCTGGTAAATGAGGCGCATTTTAGAGACAGGCTGCTGACCCGCAGACAGCGTGCTAGGCTGGCCATCAGGCCGCCTGCGTCCGCCCAGAACCAGTTGTGGGCCTGGCCTCACCCAAGCGATGTTACTTTGCTAAACCACTTATCCCACCGGTAAAATGGGGAGGCTGGGTTTCTCAGATTCTGACAATCTGCAGCAGCTTTAACGATGTCTTTCCTTTGCCCGGGGTGTCCACTCCAGCTGGTCTACACAAGCTCGCAAGAGCCATCTGTTCCATTTTCAAGCTGGTTGTCAAAGGCAGTTACTTTTAAGAGTTGAAATCACTGAAGTTGACAAATTACTGTAAGAGCAGAAGTAATGACTACTCAAAATTCATCACTTCCTTGTTGTTTTCCTATGTTACTCCTATTGGTACTCTTGAAGTTACTCGTGTCGACTATGCCCGTATGGTGGGAAGGGTGGCTTTTTAAAAAAATCTTTTTTTTGAAAAAGACGCTAACTCCAAGGATAGTCACAGGCTGAGATACTCAAGTTTAGGGTAGCAGATGAACATTGGGGGAAATATTCAGTTCAGCTTGTAACACCCTGTAAAGCCCATTTTGGACTTCTTAACTCCAGAACCGTAAGATAACACACGTATGTTGTTTTAAGCCACAAAGTTCTGGTAATATGTTCCAGCAGCCATAGGAAACTCCTTCAGATCTGCAGGAAGCTCACTTCTATTTGTCCAGCCACACAGCTCAGTGACCACACTGCTTGCTGCTTGTCCTATCCTTTCGCTCTATCACCACTTTCCCTTCTGTGCCCCCACATCTCCTTGTTTTTCTTGCTGTGTGTTAAATATTGGACCATACTGTGGAATGGTGAGTTTATAGAATTTAGGGACTATGTCCTAGATCTAGAATTTAGTGAATAAATCCTTATTAATGCATACCTAAAGACGGAGAGGAATCTATAGATCTATCTATCCCAATGGCTGGGGTCCAAGTTAGGAGCGAGGCAGAATAGAATCTCTCTCAGAGTCTCCAAAAGGGACCACCCCCACAGACCCCACGATTTCAGATGTTCGATCTCCAGTTCTGTGGCACAACACACGTCTGCTGTCATAAGTCGCCCAGTTTGTGGAAGTTAGGACAGCACTGGGAAACAAATATAGAAACCTATGGCTACCCAACACACACTCCAGATTTAAAAAGTATGCATCTATTCCTGAGATGAAAAGCAAAACAAACAAAATAAGTGGTCTCAGGTGGATCCGGGAACTCGTTTCTTTGCGATGTACCAGCCCGCGCATGACCATTTCATAAGATCTACCCGGGCCATTTATAACACCATCTTCGGCAGAGGCCTTTCAGGGGACGCTATTTATATGGAATTAAAACTGTGCTCAGCAGAGCAAGCCCCCCCCCCCCGGCCCTGTTCACATGATGTCCTCGTGTTTCTGAACTTAATTCCTCAGGGACAAATTGGGGGAGCTCTGGTTCCCAAGCAGCCTACAGGGCTTTTCATTTCCTGTTTTCGCTAATCTCATAACATCCTTGAAATCTTCCCCAAGTAGCTATTTGTGCTTTAAAAAAATTTTAACCCCTCAAGTCCCTTCTCCCTGGTCCCCATGTCGGGTTTCTCAGCCCACCCTGATGGCGGGGCTGCTGGGCTTCCTTCTCTGATAAGTTACTGCCTCTGGCTTCATCTTTCATTTCTTGGAATGATTACTTCCTGTCTCCTCCCTGTGTCTCATCTTCTTTCCTGGAAGGTAAGGCCCATGGTTTTATTCCCTGTTGCAGGGGGCGAGCTGTAGGCAGGTTCTCACCGCGTGGGCTAGAGGTCACTGGTCCCAGCCTAGCCTTTGTTCTCTTGTTATCATTGGAGGACAGACCATCAACTTGATCTGGATTCTCAGACGTTGCCTCTATTCATGTCTGGCCATCAGTCTGGAGAGTATTTTCCTCTTCCCGTGTTGGAACTAGGCACAGAAAAATTGCCAAAACAAATAAAATCTTATAATAGAGAAAGGGTGACAGAGTGGCATCCACTGCAATGTCTGACCTGGCTGGATTTCAGACACATCCAGGCTGTGATAGGCTGAAACATTGACATTCTCATTCCTGAGACTTGTGAACGTGACCTCCTACGGGGGGAGATTAGACACACAGAGGGGAAGGTGATGTGACCATAGAGGCAGACATCGGAGTGATGAGGCCACAAGCCAAGGGATGCTAGCAGCCGTTAGAAGCTGGAAGGGGCAAGGAACGGGTTCTCTCCTGGAGCCTCCCGAAGGTGTGTGGCCCTGCTGACATCTTGATTTCTGCCCAGTGATACTGATTTTGGACTTCTGGCCTCCAAAATTGTGAGAGAACAAATATCTGTGGCTTTAAGCCACCAAGTATGCAGGAATTTGTTATAGCAGTAACAGGAAATGAACACACCTGCTCTTCTTGGTCTCCAAATCCAAGATTAATAGTTGACCAGACAAGGGGGAGTACCAGAAGGTGTTTGTAAAAAGCTGCTTTAGGAACTTCCAATATCAGATTGATAATGCATGCAGATCTCTTACTTACAAGCAAAAAGATCTCTGGCAACAGACGGCTGGCATTTTATGCGTACGCCCTGTAGCATCAGCTATAGCACAAGGACTATTCAATCCTCGTTTTAAAAATTCTCCAGTGTAACACAGGGATCTGGTAGGTGCTTCATAAATATTTGCTGATGATGCTGTAGATGATCGTTGCTTTCAGGATTTATTTGTGGCTTAGCATTCTAGGAGCTTCTGCTGCCTTCAGCTTTATGGTATCAGGTCATCCATATTTTATTTTTTTTAATAGATTTTATTTATTTATTTGATAGACCGAGATCACAAGTAGGCAGAGAGGCAGGCAGAGAGAGAGGGGGAAGCAGGCTCCCTGCTGAGCAGAGAGCCCAATGTGGGGCCCAATCCCAGGACCCTGGGATCACGACCCGAGCTGAAGGCAGAGGCTTTAACCCACTGAGCCACCCAGGTGCCCCAGGGAATCCATATTTTAAAATATAAAACCTCTGGCCAGGGTCTGTCTTTCCTCCTTTCAAACCCAGAAATTAATCAGCTCCACAGTTTAATATCTGCCTGTTATCCCCATCACGTGAGAAAGTCTATCTGTCTGCCAGTTAGCCCAGCGGAACTGAAATGAGTTGTTTTTCATCTTTCAGAAACGAATACTTGAAACAACGGCCATGTGATTTGAAGTAGCAGGTGGGATTCGTCCTTTGTTTCTTCTATGCCTCCCTCCCGAGACAATCACAATGTATTCTTATTTGCATGGTGCCTGTGGCCCAGCATCTCGGGTTCCTGACAGAAACCAATTAAGCAGGAGGCAAGGAAAGGGCAACGTGTCCATTGGAGGTCATAATCAGAAAGGAAGCAAATGCAATTGAAATTTACATGCATCCAAAATAACCTCAGCCAGAAAACCATAAATCCAATCCGTTTAGAAAGCAGAACACCAACTGGAAAAAAAAAAAAGTAGAATTTGATCTTCTCAAGCAAATAAGTGGGTATCTCTCTGTATTAGTCCTTTAGAGTTTTATCTAAGGCTGAAGTCAGGCTCAGTATTGACATCACTCTTGTTTTTATCTCCTTGGACTCTTATAGTTCCAGATCCTTAAACTTCAGGCTACAGCATTTGGGATACTCAGTGACAGAGAAAGGAATCAGGAATCATGTAGCTTATCTCTAATAAATACACCCAGTTTTTTTAAGTTGTTGCTGGGTTTCTTGACACATGGAGGACCTCAAAATACATTCATGGAGCTGGATTTGGGACATTTCCGTTTAATTTTTTCAAGGTTTAACTCAATCCAACAAATGTTTTTTGAGCTCCTCCTCTGAGATATCCATTAATGGAAACAGGACTCGTCCCTCACGTGGGAGACGGACAGGTGAACCGTTATACTCCTTTTAGTGTAATAGACCAAGGCAGAATCTAGATTGCTTCCCAGGGGAGACCATCCTTCTGCCAAGACCCAAAGGATGATTCAACATTTGCCAGGCAGACAGGAAGGAAGGACATTCCAGGCAGAAAAACAGACAAGTGCAGGCCTGGTGCGTTCTGTATCATGGAGCAGAGGAAATGGGTGTGGGCGTGGGAGGATGAGCCTGGAGAGGCAGGTCCGGTCACGAAGGACCTCTTTCCACCCTCAGGAGTCTGGAATTAATGCTAAACATCAGAGCAATCAAGCCCGGTTGTACAGAGCATCACCTGGGAAAATTTTAAAAAACCAATTAATGTCCAAGCCACACCCCAACCTCATTCTTTGTGAGGGTGAAGCTTGGGTCTTAGTGTTGTTTAAAGATGCCGCAGGGGATTCTCACGTCTGCCCAGGCTTGAGAATCACAACTCTAGATAAGAGGTCTGCAGTCTTCAAGGACCAGATAGCAAATACTTCGGTTTTGTGGGCCGCACAGCCTCTGTTGCAACCAACGAACCCTGCCTGTATCCAGACCGCAGCGTTAACAACATGTAAGCAAGGGACTTGCTGTTTTCCTATAAGATTTTACTTACAAACATAGGGCCGCAGTGTGCCAACTTCTACTCTAGATAATGAAAGACCACTGAAGAAGTATTTTGTAAATATATATTGATTTTTAAATTTTTAAATATTTTATTGTTTATGTATTATATTTACTAAATAATATATGAATCTACCCTCACTGTAAAAGAATCAAAACAATCCAGACCAAGTGTAAGTAGTTTTTTTTTTTTTTTTGTTCCCTCAATTCTCAGTCCCCTTCTTGGATAACAGCTGCTGTCACTGGGTGTATATCCTTCTAGAACTTTCCAGAACATTCTCCTTGCATTTTTATCTACTAGAAAGATATTTTGTTTTATAAATTGAAAAACATACTTATTGTTCTTTTTTTAAAAAGATTTCATGATTTATTTGAGAGGAGAGAGACTATTCGAGCAGAGGGTGGGGCAGAGGGAGACAGAGAGAGACTCTCAAGCAGACTCCCCGTGGAGCACGGAGCCTGACATGGGACTCGATCTCAAGACCCTGAGATCATGACCCGAGCTGAAATCAGGAGCTGGCCACTTAACCGACTGAGCCACCCAGGCGCCTCTATATTTATTGTTCTTGAACTTCTTTTTTCCCCACAGAATAGTGTGTCTTGGAGCCTTTCCCATAGCAACAAATATAGGTCTATCTCATTTTCATTGTCGCAGAGCATTGTAAAATATGAAAGTACCACAGCTCATTTAACCTTTTCCTGACAGGGGCTGAACTTTCTGAGATTTCTGACATTAAACAGTTTTCGTCCCATAAAATGGAATTATCACGTGGTTCCGCCTAACAGCGTATGTCTACTTTTTGGCCTTTAGAGGCATTACTGCCGCGACCATCTTGCCTCTGCGGCTCGTGTGAGTGTCCTGGGGCAGATTCTGAGATGCTGAATGGCTGGGTCACTGCAGATATCAGTTAGGAAGGAGTCTTCGGTTAAACCACAGCCACCGACTCTGGCGAGCTTTGGCTAAAGGGCAGCTTGTTGGCGGACTGAGGGGCAGCTCGCAGGATGGAGAGGAAGGCCAGGGAGCTGCTGAGCTCAGCACGGGCCTGTGTACCAGTCGGGTCCATTCCGCCGCCTCCCGGCCGGCCACTGGTGCACCAACAAAGCCCAGGCTTTGCTTTGGGCCTTGACTTTCCTCCACACTAGTGCTGGGAGAGGTTGGACCTCGTGTCACAGGGAGTGGGAACATAGAGTGACAGCAGCGTCTGCGGACCCTGCCAGTGTCTGCGGTGACAGGAAATAGCACCTTGACTTCCTGTCAGGACTGTACGCAGCTGGGGAGCGGTAATGCTCCGGCATCTAGTTTCTGTTCGCAGGGAGGGTAACTTCTAGGAGGCCACGGTGAGAGAACTATTTCTTTATATTCTTACTAACACTGAATTCCACCAACTTTTTAATTCTTTAGCCTCAGAGGGGTAGAAATGAATGGTGTCTAATTGTGGTTTGCTGGGGAGACTGAACACCTTTCTCATATTTATTGGTTCCTGGGATTTCCTTCTCCAAGAGTTGCCTGTTCACGTCCTTTGCAGTTTTAAATTAGCTTCTTTGACTTTTAAAAAATTGCTGATTTGGAAGGGTTCTTTTTATAATCTGAATACAATGCTTTATCCAAGTGTTTGATAACGGTGAATATGTCCTCTTCTCTGAGAGTTACGTTTAACTTTGTTCATCGTGCCTGGGAACAATTGTGAGGAATGGAGGGAGGTGGTCAGTCTTGTAATTCGGACAATTTAGCTTCAAAGAGGGTTGTTGGCTACAGATGACCAAGTAGATGCCGGCTGCAAGGTTCTGCGCATGGTGGGAGACAGAGAGTCATACCCAGGGGAGGGAAAAAAGGAGGCTCAGTTATTGTCATTACAGCAACAACTACTTAGAATCCCTTAAAAGAGGCCAGAGATCACAGGCACTGGCTGGCTGAGCCCCAGTGGCCCGAGCAGCAGAACTGACCAGAAGAGTCAGGGGCGTAGGGCAAAAGTCAGGTTACCCCCGCTTGCTCATCAAACACTGTTTATCCAGTTCTGGCTGGGAGGTTTTAAAGTCATATATCCATATATGGATTTTTTTTAAAGGTACACATGTGAGCAGAAGACAGTTCCTTCCATCTAATTTATAGGTTAGCTCTCAGAAATCTAATTATTAGTAAAGACAAACACAGAAATGCAGGAAGAGATGCTAAGCTGTACGTGGAGATTTTCTCCCTACTCGTGCTAAGGAATATCATTATCTTCAGTTACAGATAAGAACTTCCATACCAAGCTGACAAATTTTAAAAAGGGTACTTTTGTGTATTTTAGAGGGCAAGAGGTATGGCTTCAGGTCAGGATGGATTTGAACACACAGCTCTGATCCTTACTGGCTAGTTTATTTATTTATTTATTTTTATTTTTTAAAAAAGAGTTTATTGATTTATTTGACAGAGAGAGATCACAAGTAGACAGAGAGAGGGAGGGAAGCAGGCTCCCCGCTGAGCAGAGAGCCCGATGTGGGACTCAATCCCAGGACCCTGAGATCATGACCTGAGCCGAAGGCAGCAGCTTAACCCACTGAGCCACCCAGGCGCCCTATTTATTTTTATTTTTTAAAAAGAGTTTATTGATTTATTTGACAGACAGAGATCACAAGCAGGCAGAGGCAGGCAGAGAGAGAGAGAGAGAGGAGAAAGCAGGCTCCCTGCTGAGCAGAGGGCTCGATCCCAGGACTCTGAGACCATGACCTGAGCAGAGGCTTTAACCCACTGAGCCACCCAGGCGCCCCCTTACTGGCTAGTTTAAACACCCAACTCTGGTTCTTATGAGCAATTAAGAAGGGGCAGATTTACGTTGCTGTTTACATTATTTATCAACTTTCGCTTCCGTTTATGAATCTGTAAAAGGGAGATTGAAATGATTACTCATAATCTCATAGGATCGTGTGAGGAGTAAAGGAGAGAATGGACCTAAGGCATTCAAAACAGTGCCTGGCACATAGTAGGTGCCATATGTTGGTTGTTGTTGGCATAACGTGAGGGTCTGGCTCTGGCAGCATAGATCAGACCAAGTAATTTTCAGGGAAAGTGAACAACCATGCCATATATATTAATCAAACTTCAAAGTAAATCCAACTGTATCCTAAGTCCTATATTCTTGGCATTAAGGACACTGACTTGAAAAAATATGTGGACCACACGAAGCTGAATTATTGGAACAGATGGTCATCAAATACTGGAATCCATGAAAACACAGACTCAGAAGGGCCCTGTGTCTCTTATGTTCCTCCTAATGGCTGCGTCGGACACAATTACAGCATAATATAAAGAGAATTGCTATTGGTACAATCAGGACACAGAACTGCCTCTCACCACAAAGATCGCCTTCGTGTTGCCGACGTGCAAAACCCCTCCCTCGACTATTGCCAACTCCTGGCAACCAGTGTTAACCACGGTTGTTCCAGAAAGTAAGAAGTGTGAAAGCTGCCCCATGCACTTTATGAATTTGATTATAATTTTTATTCCAAAGCTAGAAAAGGGGGAAAAGCGATATAAGAATCGATGAGGAAGAAAGAAGGCTGCAATCCTAGTAGGAATGTTTAGCAAATGTGCCAGATTCTGGAGCCTATTACAGAAATCGAGAGCATTTTTCCATGCCAGCAAGAATCAATCAGAAAATATAATTGAAAATAAAACATCAAGGAAAACAGCCAACTGTATGCTATCTAAGAATTGTTTATACAATTTGTTTTAAGATTACCAAGGAAAAATATAAAATTTCACGTAAGGACACAAAAAAAGACTGGAGTAAATTGCGTGACATCCAATGATGGCTTAATACAAAAATGATGTCAACTTACCCACATATAATCTATAAATTTGAAGAAATTTCAATCAATATCCTAGTTGGATGTTTCAAGGAGCTCAATAAATTTTTTCTGGAATTTTCTGAATACAAATTTTCTGAAATTTATGTGAATCCTTAATGGTCTACAATTAACTACCTCAACTTGGAGAAGAAGACTGAGGGCAGGGGCACCTGGGTGGTTCAGTCAGTTAAGCGTCTGCCTTTGGCTCAGGTCATGATCCCAGAGTCCCAGGATCTAGCCCGGCTTTGGGTTTTCCCTGCTCCTGCTCTCTCTCACTCTGCGCACACTCTCTCTCTCTCTCAGATGAGTAAATAAAATCTTAAAAAAAAAAAGAAGAAGAAGACTAAAGGCAGATATGCAATATACTACAAATCCACAATAATAAAAACCGTATGGTTCTGGTGTTAGAACCAGGACTGGCTTCATAGGCCATGTGGCCTTTGCGGTCACACAGGTCCCACACTTCAAAGGGCCCCACATTTGCTTTAAGTGTGATTTGCTGTCACCATCTTGACATTCTTAATAATTTTGAAACAAGAGGCCCTGTATTTTCATTTTGCATTAGCCCTGCCAATTATGTAGCCCGTCTTGACCAGAACAAAAGTTGTTGAAAGCCTGGGACAGAAAGTGCAAGCTCAGAAGAATGAATTTCTGTCCAGCAAAGGACGCCATGGGTAAGGAACCCACAGATAACCGACTGAATCTAAGTGTTTTGAGTTTAAGTGTTTTCAGTGACTCAGGTAGATAAGGACTGGTATTTAGACTGACAAGGAGCTCTTCCGCCTCAAGGAGCAAATCCAGAAACAAAACAAACAAACATAAAAACAAAACAAAACAAAAAACCCCAAAGAGCAAATCCATCAAAAATGGGCAAAGGCGGGGCACCTGGGTGGCTCGGTGGGTTAAAGCCTCTGCCTTCGGCTCAGGTCGTGATCTTGGGGTCCTGGGATCAAGCCCCACATTAGGCTCTCTGCTCAACAGGGAGCCTGCTTCCCCCTCTCTCTCTCTGCCTGCCTCTCTGTCTACTTGTGATTTCTGTCTGTCAAATAAATAATAATTTTTTTTTTAAATGGGCAAAAGATACACAGAGAAGAGGAGAGATACACAGAGAAGAGGAGATGTCAATGGCTGGCTGACAATAATATCCTGAGTTCTTTGTAATTAAAGAAATGAAAGTTAAAACAACTGGATAGCATTTTATATTTATTTTTTAGAGATTTTTATTTATGTATTAGAGAAAGAAAAAGCGCGCACAAGCACAAGTGGGGACGGGGCGGGGGAGGGGGAGCAGAGGAGCAGCAGACTCCCAGTGGAGCAGGGAGCCTTACACGGGAGGGGGCTCCATCCCAGAACCCTGAGATCATGACCTGAGCCAAAATTGACCCTTAGCCGAGGGAGCCACCCAAGGGCCCCTGGACAGCATTTTAACTCTCTTTCCACCCCCACCCCCCATAAGCTCTACACTCAACCTGGGTCTTGAACTCACGTCCCTGAGGTCAGGAGTTGTATGCTCTGTTAACTGAGACAGCTAAGCGCCCCTGGAGAGCATTTCATACCCATTCATTGTCAAAAATGACAAAGCTGGATCATGCCAAGAAGAGCTAGGACTCAGCGTCTCTGGCGAGGGTACATCGGGGGAGTCACTCTGGAGCACAGTCTGGTGGGACTCACCAGTGTTCGTCTACTCTATGACAGCGCAGTCCCACTGACCGTCGTGTATATGGTGCGCATATCTGAGCTAAAGCCTCATGTAGGTCCGTATGGGGACACCCGGGGGGTTCCTGTGGGTTGGAGGCTATCTCTGTGTCTACCACCCAGGGAACAGCTAAGGCTATGATTCTGATGCCTTATTACAGGTAGTTAGAAGGTCTGAGCATAGTGACACCATAAATATAACATGAATAACATCACAAACGTAGCACTGAGTGACATGTGTAGAGACAGGAGATCTGAAGCATTTATATAAATTATAAATACACTTACACAAAACAAGAACACCTACGAATGAGAAGACAGATATCAAACATATGGGATGGGATAACGGGGAAGGGAGAGGTGAAGAAAAATGAAAGGAGGGGCACCTGGGTGGCTCAGCCTGTTAAGCATCTGCCAAGTTGTGATCCAGGGGTTCTGGGATCGAGTCCCACATCTGGCTCCCTGCTCAGTGGGGAGTCTGCTTCTCCCTCTCCCTCTGCCTGCCACTCCCCCTGCTTGTACTCTCTCTCTGTCAAATAAATAAATAAAATCTTTAAAAAAATGAAAGGAAGTGAATTATTTTAAGTGAAGGACACAAGGACACACTGGAACACAAACAAACAGAAAAAGAGCTTTGTGGGACCAGGCTGAAGAGCGCCGTTAACCGTGGAGCCTGGTGACTGCTCCGTCCTGCTCCTGGGGGAGGAAAAAAAAAATTTTAACTGTCTATAATAAGGTCCCACAAAACTGGATAAAAAATTTTAAAGGCTGAGTCTTTTCTTCTGGCTGTATGGGGGAGAAAGAAAAGTTACCGGTTTTTCGCTACCTCTTCTTACTCCCTCAAAGCATGTATTACTTAAAAGCATTCAAATGCCTAATTTTTTTTTTCGGCGACAGACCATACAGCCAACTTGAGAACATACAGCATTGCTCTCCCTCGGGGAGGGCAGGGGCCGTGGGTACAAGTCGCAGACTCCCAGAGTGGCATCTGAATCATTTGTCTCTCCTCTTTCTCCGTCATCTCAGGCTGATCGCTTTAGGAGGTGGAACTGAGTGCCTAGAAATTCATTTGAAAGTAATACAAGGAAGCTAACCTTGCCTACTTGTTTTGCTTTGAAATTCAGTGTACGACTCCGCAGGGAAGCTTGGGAGCAACGTCCTGAACGGAAACGTGGACAGGCTGGGATCTTACAGCGAGTGCCTCTCCACGCGTGCTCCCTCCGGGAGTTTCCGAGGCCAGTACTGCAAGCTTCATATCCTGCAGGTGAGTGAGGCGGGGATCTGCACTCCTGCTCTCGGGGCACGGCTGAACTTGGTGGTAGGGAACCCTGCATAACTCCATCGATTGCTTTTCTTAATTAAAAAAAAAACAAAAAACAAAAAACCCTGAAACTCTTAAGATGTTTGACAAAATGTTAAAACTAAATTGCAAACAGCAGCAGTTGCGTGTTCTAAGTGTGGGATGTTACAGGAGGCCACTGTCCACGAATGGCCTAAGCCTTCAGACATTCCCCCTGCCCTGTTGTAGGGGGCAAGCCTTCTGGACAAACTTCATGTGGAATCCAAGGTCAAGTCCCAGCCAGAGTTTCTGGCCATTAACTCCTGACTCACCATCCGATTTTGGAATACCAACAGGAGGGTGGACTTCCCATCGCCTGTAATCCTGTCCCAGAAACAGAGCTCAGAGAGGAGTTTGGGGCTATCTTAGCCGGTGGGCCTGGACGTCAATGAGCATCACTGCATCTGCCTGAGGTCACGGGGCTCATTACCGTCAAAGCACGTTTGTTCTTTTACTGCTGGAAAATAAAACCAGGAACAGCACAGCCTTCTGTTCAATACAAAAATAGACTTAATGACATCACATCACACTAATAGAAAAATAATAGGTTGGCTAGAAACCATCATATAAAATAGCAAGAAGAAATCCAAGCTCTCTAAGATTCATGCTATAAAACGGACTTGCAATGGTTAACCATTGGAGATAGAGACATTATCACCCAGTTCCTCTTGCCCCACTGAGGGTTAGGATAATTGTTGTTTGAGGGTTTAATCCATGTGTACAAATGTCGTATCTTATTTTTGGCCTGGTAAATGGTTTGGATATCAGAGCAAAAGGTCAAGCCTGCACAATCATGTAAGTTACATGTTTAGAAGTAGCGTTCTGGAAATTTTAATTTATGATTTATCTTTTCTTTATTGGGATGGGCATTCTTATCACAGGCTTGACTGATGAACAAAATCTTTACTTGAGATGTTGTGTCCTGTCACAAAGAAATCGCCAGTTGGCAATTCTGTTGAAAATCATAGGACCGTCAAATCTTAGCATGACCCGTGCTGTGGGGGACAGGAGAACCGGGACAGAGCCCACACTGTCGTGGCTTTGATGTGAAGATGAACGCATCTGATCTTAGGTAGACTTAACTCGAACCGCTCTGTACTGGGACAGCCATCTCCAAGGATATTGGCAAACTTCTTTCAATCCCTTTCTCTCCCCTGTCCTAATCTAATTCTCGGGCAGCACACGGCGCAGCCTTAGAAATGAGGGTGCATGGATGCCGTGAACACGAAAATGAAAGAACATTGTGGCGTTGTGTTTTTCAGGACGGAGCCGAATACAGGGTAGGCGTGTGTGTCCCTGATTCTTGCGCGGAAGAGGATGTGACCGTGATGTCTCAGTTGGGTAGGTCCGGAATATACCCAGGGAAACTACCGTCTCCTTGGAGTCAAGAAAGGTCATTCCTTCAGGAATGAACCAACCTTTCCTCCTGATAAGTCCAATACACGGAGAACACTGGCATATTGGGGATTTGGGGATGGAGGCGGTGGGACAGGAAGGGAGTAGGTAGGAAGGAGGAGAAAGAATGAAGAGAAGGTTAGGGCTGAGTCTCTACACAGTCGAGGTTGAAATGGAAACAATTTTCCGTCACCCTCAGTGGCCCGATTAGGCCTGAAGAGAGGAGGTGGGCCGCGTCCGTGCGCTCTTCTGTGGCCCGTGTGTGGGAATCTGTCAGCCGCCAAGTCCGGAAGGCCATTCCGAACGGGGACTGTGGGCAGCCGATGTGTTGTCCTGGATTAGTGCCAGGAGTCCCGTGTTCGGTCCTGGTTGTCACCTCCCAGCTGCGTGATCCTGGGCAAGTCACTTAATCTCCCCACATTTCCGTCACGTCCTCCGCACGGAGAGGGGTGGCCCACGAAGCCCAGTGCGCTTCCAGCTCTCTGTGGCCTTTCAGGCTCTTCTGACCTTCGCCTCAGAATGAACACACTCCAGCTCACATGGAAACTGGTTTGGCTTCGTCTCTTTCAAAATGTTCAAAGAAAGAGTTTTAAAGCCCAGAAGTTTTACTGCTATCATCTTCTCTATTTATTCTGGTCATCCAACTAAGAACTAACATGACACTTTACAAGGAAGACACTACTTCTCTACTCACAGAACACTTCTGACCCCGAATGTGTGGGTTTACCCCTCTCATTTCTGACACAATTCTGACACTAACTACCTGAAGAGAGTGTTGACGCCACAGGTTAAGGGCTCATTCCCACAAGCCCATCCCCCACGAAAGACACCAATCCCATATAGTGAGTCCCAAGGTTACCCACACTTCTGTCTGACGTGGCTACAATTCAGGGGATCCCATTGTATCTTCCTCAGGTTTGATAATTCGCTCTCATGGCTCACAGAACGCGGAGATACACTTTGCCGTTACTGCCTTGTTATGAAGGAAGAGCCAAATACAGGAGACACACATGGCAAGCTGTAGGGAAGGGACGCAGAGCTTCCCCCCCCCCGCCCCCCCCCGCCCCCCAGCTCAGGGTGACCCTCTGTCCCAGCATCTCACTGTGTTCACCAACCCAGAAGCTCTCAGAACCCCTTTGTGTAGGGTTTTCATGGAGGTTCCATTGTGTAGACACACAATGGATTAAGTCCCCGCCCCTTGGCGATTGACTCGATCTCTGTCCCTCCCGGAGGTGGGGGATGGGGCTGGAAGTTCCAAGCCTCTAATCACAGGGTTGGTTCCTCCCTCAACCAGCCCCTTCCTCCTGGAGTCATCTTGTTAGCATCAACTCAAGTCTGGTTGAAAGGAGCTTATTATGAATGAGAGCACACCCTCCTCCTACCCCTGTCACTCAGGAAATTCCAAGGGCTTTACGAGCTCCGTGCCAGGAACCTGGGCTGAAGACCAAGTATAGATTTCTTATTATATCACAATATCACGCACGTATTAAACATCTTCTTTTAAGTGTTGATAGGGCGGTCAGTTTTCAATAACCTGACACCGTCCTCTGAATTTATGATGATCCCTACAGATTCAGGTCCCGTATCTGCCTCTCTAGGCAAATATTGTACATGCCGTTAAAAAGAAAACTGAATGTTATGAATTAAATTTCAATTTCAGTTCTGGTTGGCGAGGCCATCCATATCCTAGCAACGAAGATGAATGTGCCGGGTTGTTACTAGATTAGCACTTCAAGTGCATAAATGGCTCGCTAAGCCTGAGTTAATGTTCATTATTATTTAAGAGATTTATCAATTAGCCTAGTTTTCCTGGCTAATGCTAAGCTGATTTGCCAGAGTTGACATTAGAATAAAGTGGAAGGTGAGATGTTATTATCAATGCGAAGATATCTTGAGGATTGTCTTTGAGGACCTGGGAAGAGGAAGGGCCCTGCCTAGGGTGAGCAGAGCTGACAGGGGTGGATGTAGGAGGGGAGCTTCTGTTCCCTAAAGTTTTTGGTGGAATCGTCTGTGCAGGCCTCGCTTCCCCGGAGCAGGAGAGCGGGGAGTTCACAGGTGGGGACTGTCACAGACAGGCCGAGAAGAAATGACCCCAAGATTGCAGAGAGAGGGAAGACGATTCTGGGCAGGGCGGAAGGCAAAACACAGGCAAAAAACCCTTCACTATGTGGTTGCCATAGGATCTTATAACATTTCAGTCGCCTGACCTCCCGTGAGTTCTTCAAAATGAAAATGTGTCACATGGGGGTGTTGGGAATGTGGACCGAAATGAAGCTAACCTCAAAGCAGGTTAATAAACACGTCATTCGTCGTCTTCCCCGAGGACCGTGGCCCAGGAGACAGTACTTCAGGTTGCCCTGAGGACCCACGGGCTAGAGGGGATTCTATATGGGAAGCAAAAGGAGGACATGTGCTTGCAAGCAGTTCTCCAAATACGTGGGAGTCACAAGGCATAATTTGTTTGATTGTAAAAATCAAGGTTTTCTGATTTCCACACAGACACATGAAAGACCCCAAGTCATCTTAATACAATATATTTCTGGGGCGCCTGGGTGACTCGATTGGTTAAGCATCTGCCTTCTGCTCAAGTCATGATCCCAGGGTCCTGGGATTGAGCCCCATGCCGAGCCCCGAGTCAGGCTCCCTGCTCAGTGTGTTTCTCCTCTCTCTGCTCTGCCCCGCTGCTCGCTCACTCTTTTGCTCTCCCTCTCTAAAATTAAAAAAAAAAAAAAAAAAAACTTTAAAAAAATATATTTCTATCATATCTGATTGTTCCAAAATATTGCCTTCGTGACTCTGCTGAACCCGTTTTCTGGTTCTTCTTGTTTCTGAGATCTCTTTGTGGTCACTTGAGAGGGTCAAGGGGGCTGACAGTCACCTCCTGAAGCTTTAGTGCCCAAGACTGTAGATCAATTTTGGGTGTAATGATCACGAAGGCAATTATCGGCTCGTTCCCTGACAGCTCACGCGGTGTGTCAGCTTCGCTCGCAGTGTTCCGTTTGGCTCCTGGGACAAGAGCCACAGACAAGGGGGCCCGCCCCTCCCATCTTTACCTCTGTGGTCCCACGGCCTTCCCCCTGTGTGTGTCTCTGTTCACGAATTTTCCCTGTGTGTATAAAGACACAGGATTTATGGCCCACCTACATCCTAACCTAGTAGGACCTTCTCTTGAGTTGATTACCTCTGCAAAGACCCTGTTTCCCATAAGGTCACAGTCACAGCCCCGGGGGAGGGCGGGGGATGGTTAGGGCTTGGACCTTTTGGGGGTGGGGGAGGGAGAGACACAATTCAAGCAGGGCTGTGTTCAACCCAGAACACGACCTAATGCCTGGTTCCTAGTTTGCCTAGATATCGGATGTCCCTTAAAGGTCACAGGGAATCGGGAACACGGTGACTCACAGCCACCAACGGTGGGGCCCCTGCCCTTAGAATGCGCTTGAGAGACGTCAGACAAATCTGCGTGGAGTTAGCTGGAGAGCAATTGGGTCTGGTCACAGGGACAGCGCAGAAAATGGACAAGAGGGGACTGGGGTAAGGGTCCGTGAACGCCGAGTTAGCAAATTATATCCAGACTCAACTCTGAAAGGCTACGTGTTTCCATTCTTAGGGACTCACACTCAGTCCATCTCCTGTCCTCATGGAAATTTTATAACATGTTATGGCGGCCACCGTGTCTCTGTTGGCAGCGTCCCAAAGCAGTGAGAGCCAGGCTGCCATCGATGTGTCGCCAACCCTGATAAGTGTCCCCGTTCCTGTGCCATTAGGCTGACTTCATCTCGCCCTGCCTAGTGTAATCAAGATTATGAGGCCACACAGAACAACGGTGCTAGCACCTCAAAGGGTGACCTCTCCCCCCACCCCGTCTTGCAGGGATGCCCAGGGTGCTAAGCGAGAAAATGGAGCTATTTTATTTTATTTGTTTTAAGACTGTATTTACTTATTTGAGAGAGGGAGAGAGAGTGTGAGCAGGGGGAGGGTCAGAGGGAGAAGCAGTCTTCCTGCTGAGCAAGGAGCCTAATGCAGGACTCGATCCCAGGACCCTGGGATCATGACCTGAGCCGAAGGCAGCCGCTTACCCGACTGAGCCAGCCAGGTCCCCCTCAAATGGAGCTATTTTAATAATGCCTCCCTGAACGGCCCACAGAAGGGCCTCAAAAGAACTCAAAAGGAATCCAAAACATTTCACAGAATACCGTTTTCTGTTCTTCTGTTAATTCAGGATGGATGTCTTGAACGCCTTTGCCTCTGGCCTCTGCTCGAGGTCCCGTGTGCGTGCCGAGGGGGGCAGAATCGGAGGCATCAGGAGTCCCTCACGTGCGGGGCCTCCAATTTAGTGAGCAGGAAAAGTACGTGTGCCCAGACTGAAAGGGGTCAGGAAGCACCTGCGGGTGCGCACGTGGAGATCTGGGGACAGGCGGCCGCGCGGAGGAGCTGTGGGGAGCCGTGGGGTCGGAGGGAAGGACCGCACTGGAGGGGCTGAAAGGGGCCGCGTGGGCTTGAGCTGGCCTGGGTTAGCAAAGGCGCCGCTGATGGCGCGTGGCCAGATATTGGTGGGAAAAAGATCATACACAGCTCTCCTATTCCCCTGTGTAGACCTAGAGTCCGGCCGTGTAGACACTTCGCTTCGGTTGAATGAGCGCAGGCTGCCAGTTGGATTTATTTACTAGGGTAGGATTTAGCACGGGGTGTTGGGGCTTCTCCTCGGTGCTGCTGGGACCGAGGACATTGAATCTGGTCTCTCCTGGGCTTGCTCCCTGAGCGTGTGCTCACGTGTGTGTGTCCAAACTTCCTTTCACACAAGGACACTGGCTGGATCGGGTACTGTGATGGCCGTGTTTTCCCTTAATCCCCTGTCTAAAGGCCCTACCTCCAAATACACTTGCACTCTGAGGTCCTGGTGGTCAGGGCTGCAACATAGGAATTTCGGGGGTTGCAGGGGCACAATTCAGTCTGTAAGAGTCTCTTCTTAGAGGCCCTTTGATTTTAGGACCTCCAAGGCCAAATTCTGTTCGACTCACTCTCTCCCGTTCCTGACACTTGGCCCCTGGAGTCCTGTGGTCGCCCTCAGAGGGGGGTGGGCACCTTGGGAACTCTTCCTGCCTTCCTCTGGCCATGTCCTCCCCGATGAGATGTCTGTGGGGTCAAGGGGACGTGACCAACTTCCCCTTCTCTTCCAGTCACACTCTGAGTATCTAGAACCCCAGAATTCCCTGCCCAGCTGGCTGCCAACCCTCTAAGGGGGGATGGTGGGGGAGGGTCAGGAAGGTGGGGCTTCTGTTGTCCACAACCCACAGGTAAGGCACTTGGTATAGGAGCGGGGAGAAGGGGGGAAGAGAGAAGTGGTGGGCCGGGGGCTGGAGGGGCCGCCCGTCAGAAGCCCCCAGCACGTGCTCTTATCCCTGAGGGAGTGGAAGGGATGAGCCTGAGTGTCTGCAGGCCAAAGCTGATGCGCTTGCGCGTGCGCAAACACACACACACACACACACACACGCGCGCGCGCGCACACATTGTTTCGGCTTCTTGGCTAGGCCTGAGCTATCCCGTGGTCGACAAGTGCAAGCATCCAGTAGCCTGGAGTGTCTTTGGGGTCACGAGGCAGTGTTAACCCTCCTCCCTCCTTCGGGGTCTGGACACTGTTGTTAAATGCTTCAGACTTCATCGGGCGCAACCGCTGACCTCCGGAAGGGATTCCCCTGGGGCAGTGGAGGTGAAGTCGGTCGGATCTTGCTTTAATCAGCTTTGGGGCCTGTGAGGCAGCTCGCCTAGGACTCAGATGCAGGAAGACGATCATTTGAGACAACTGGGAACCTTTTCCGGCTGCCGTTAAGCCTGCGCTTCTTGAGACAGGAGGAGTCAGACCTAAGGAAAAGCAATACTTTTAAAGACACAATGGAAGAGGAAAGCTTTCATGGGGAAGCCCAGATGTGCACTTTATCATTCTGTTCCTAATTCTGTTGTTTTGTACTGCTTGTTACAATCAGGGCCCTAAGTCACATTTTTAAAAAAAGATTTTTGTTTATTTATTTGACACAGAGAGAGAGACACAGCGAGAGAGGGAACACAAGCTGGGGGAGTGGGAGAGGGAGAAGCAGGCTTCCCGCTGAGCAGGGAGCCCATGCGGGGCTCGATTCCAGGACCCTGGGATCATGACCTGAGCCAAAGGTAGACACTGAAAGACTAAGCTACCCAGTGCCCCCCTAAGTTACATTTTTTTGAAAAAGGTTTTTAAGAGTGTAGATAAACTTTATGAAGCTTTATGACATCTTGATGTGAATTTCCCTGCGGCCTCCTATCTGTGCTGTGCAGTTAAGGCGACAAAGGAAGGTTCTGGCTGCTGTGGTCTCCGAGGGTGTCAGCTGGTCCCCTCAGGGACGGAGCTGGGCTTTGCCTTGCAGGTCTGGGAGGTTGACTTTCTCAGGGTGTCCGGGGTCATCAGGCTGGAGAGCCTGGTTCACACGGACCAGAGGCTCCGCAGTGGTTCGTGGATCAAACAGAAGCCAGCTGATTCCTTTTAAAATTCCAGCGAGGACAGACATGGTAGCTGGTCAGTATGCTTCTGTTTCAGTGAAAGGTTTATTTGGTAAATTCATGTAGCCTGGGGAGGGGGGCATTGATTCAGAGCAAATGGAATTGGATAATGAGGAAACTGCTGCTGTGTCCCCTTTGGGGACCTACTTAATGGGGCACGCTCACCCTTGCCCAGTGCTGAGGACACGTGGACACCTCCTCCTTCCTAGCTCCACCCTTAACAGGTTACGATTAAGAGTCACAATTAACACATATTGTTAATCTTACAGTGATCTATTGGGACATTTCAGAAACCCTCTGGTCACACTCATGGGAACAATGGGTATTGGAGATAGAAGGGACATTAGAAGATGTCGTGTCCAACCCACACTTCCTCATTAGCCAGAGGAGGAAATGAGACCCAGAGAGGGGAAGTAACTTTCCCAGGGTCACACAGCAAGCAGGCTCCAACCCAAGCCTCCTGAATGCAAGTCTAGGCCATGCGTTGTGGTGAACTAAGGTAACGTGAGGGAATAAAAAGCCCAGACTCCTCAGGTTCACACAGATCTGAGCGGGTTCTGTCCCTGCGCCTGGCGGCAGTAATAGCGACAGCTGACGTTTACTGAGCTCTGACTGTACCAGGCACTTGCTAAGTCCTTTATAGCCATTGCTACATTTGGTTCTCACAACAACCCTGTAAGGAACTGTTAGCTCCATTTTACCGAGGGGAAACTGAGGCACGGGGCAAGGAAGTAACTTGTCCATGGTCTTATTATAAAGGATAGATCCAGGCCCTCAAACTGCAGAACGTGTGTTCTTAGCCGCTAGGCTTAAGTGCGGGAGCTTATCTGAGGAGAATTTTCCTTATCTGCAAAATAAGGTAAATAGCAGTTCCTTGTAGGTTTTTGATGAATTGAAGATAATGACCGAAACATGTCTCATACCTAAATGGGCACTTAAGACTGTATTTTTTTGGTATTCTTCATTGCCATTGCTATTTAATGAAAACATACTGAGTTCCCAACCTTAGCTGGAGTTTTGGAAGCTCCCTCGTCCTGTGGTGCTCAGTGCGTGTGCCCTGATCAGTGGTACGAGCACCTGATTTCTTTTTAGAAAGGGAAACTCTCAGGTCCCACTCCAGACCTACAGCATCAGACTGCAGGGACGGGGGGCAGGGAGCCGTCCATGGAGCAACCCTCCAGGTAATTTCTGGGGCACGTGAAAGTTCAAGACCACGGCCCTCGTTTTACCACTAATATCCCTACTAACTACTGGCAGTGACCATGAGCTGTGCCCTGAGTTGGTGTTTCTGAGTTTCCATTGTAGACTGCAACTTTCCCCGGCCTGTGGGCTTCCGTCGTATTTTTTCATCTCTTATCGCATTTATCTCTCTCATGGGAACCTGTTTGCCAACAGATTTGAGCTGGCAATGGTGCCTTTTACGATTGTCCTTCCTAGTGCTGTGCTAGGAAAGGATGCGGGAGTCTGGGCGGACCACGGGTTCCGGAGAGCGCGGTCCACATCGCGCTGGGCTGAGTTCCCCCTTCTGTGACTCTCAGCGGCTTCGTGCCTCATTTTCCCCATCCCTACATCAGATATATGAAAAGCCAGCTGCCCTTTTTAATGTCAAAGTTTTGCTTTGAAATAATAGTTATGAAAACTCTTGAAAAAGTAGATGTATTGCAAAATAAAGTATTACTAATACAATCTCTTTTTTTTTTCCCTCCCTTGGTAGATATTTTAAGATACAGAAATACTTCATTTCTGGCGCCTTCTCTCTCTCTCTTTACAACAAATTCTTCCTCCTCATCTGGCGTGGCTGTGGCTAGATGCGCTTCTGGAAAGTTCCCCTTCGACACCTTTGTCGCCGTGTGTCTGTGAGTATGGGCATCCTAGGTACCCGGCTGGGATGTGTATGTTGGGGCTATGTTATCACCTTCCACTCTCCAATGACGCGTCGTCATTTAATTTTCATTCCTGAGGGATGTCTGGCCAGGGCTCCACGGGAGATCACCATGTACCTTTAGCAAGAAACTTCGGACATGTTCGAGAGGAAGACTGGCCACACCCACATGTGATTGAGTCCCAGAGTCGCTGAGAAATGTGTCCTGTCCCCAAATAGTCCTGTTCTTAGGGTGTGAGCTCTGAAAACTAGTTTCTTTTATCTGAGGCATGGCTTCTCCCACGAACACCTCAACAATCCTTCTTCTAACTCTTTGTTTGCATCATGCATTGTCTTTGGGGCAAACTAATAGAATTGCTGGCCCATGGCTGGAATGGTTGGTAAGAGGCTTTCCCGAAAACCTCACTTAAATAACCACCCCGCTGGGAGACGTCCATGTCTACACCACCACCCCGTCACCCGCATCAAGGGCTACCTTCATAAAAACCAGTGCCAGGGCGCCTGAGTGGCTCAGTGGGTTAAAGCCTCTGCCTTCGGCTCAGGTCATGATCCCAGAGTCCTGGGATCGAGTCCCGAATCGGGTTCTCTGCTCCACAGGGAGTCTGCTTCCCCTGCTCTCTCTGCCTGCCTCTCTGCCTACTTGTGATCTCTGTCGAATAAATAAATAAAATCTTAAAAAAAAAAAAGTGCCAGTTTGATAGGTTAAATAAACTGGTTTAATGAACATTTAAAAAAATTGGTAACAAGGAGTTTCCCCCAAGTTTATCTGCTTTTCCTACATTTCACTCCTGTTTCTGTGCATGTGTGTGAGTGTACATAATGCAAGTGAAAATACAAACCCTTAGTCCTACCAGCTGCAAGTATCTTCCTCAGTGTTTCGGTTGCTTTTGTTTATGATTTTTTTTTACAATTATAATAAGGAATTTAGTGAAATCTGTTAATTTTGACTTTATCATTTCTTTCATTTTTTTATTCGAGAACGCCACCCCCACCCCTTAAAGCTGTTAGGTATTTATCTGTATTTTGGTCGGGGGGCTTGAGTGGTTTGTTTTCCCCTGGGCTGTTTTCTCTCATGTTCCCGTGGCCCTGTGTGAGGTGAGGCTTCGTCACACTTGTCTTCTCTCTGCAGGTGTGTCACCTTGCTGGGCGTCTCCTTGCCCCTGGCCGGGACCATCTACGTGGCTGCCAGGGAGAGGGGATCCGGCAGCAGGTCGTCGTCACCTGTCCCTCCGGCCACCGACAGGAGTCTGCCTCTGAGAGAGACGCAGACGGGTGAACCAAGAAGCAGAACGGCTTGCCCGGCCCATCTCTCACTATTAGGAACCCCGAGCAGAGGAAAAAGTAGGCATTTTAAGAAACCAAGACCACTCACGAGAGGTGACTTAGATGAGTCACAGTTGGAAAGTAAAGCCTTTGGTGCTGGAATCTGGTGAATGCCACAAGGCTTCCAAATGCCAGTGTGGAGGCTGGGTCTCTGCTCATTACAATTCGGTCTTTGTTTGCTATCCGAGTGTTAAGGCGAGGGAGGTCGCTGAAAATGCTGCTTTCTTCCTTGGGTACAATTATCCAGTGTGTCTTCGTGCTACCCAGCGACTAGGTCAGAACGGAGCTTGGGTCACACTGGGTAATCCTTTAGAGAACAATTCCATGATCCCAGTGTCTATTTTCACTATCGCAGCTACGCACATGACTCACAGAACCTTCTGGCATCACTAAGGTAAAGGATTACATACAGACCGAAGGCAGGGGAGTAAGTGCACAGATGGTTAAAGGCTGGTGGAGGGCAGCCCAGTCCAGAGCTAGATAACCTGCTTCGGGAAGGGAGCGCTGGACGGCAGTTAGCAGTTGGTCACCTTGTGTTGTGTTTCAGCGAAAACCAAGAGCATTTCTTTCATTTCCACCTGCCCATGTGGCAAGGCAAAGACCACACACATGCACACAAACACACACACACACACACACACACTGTGAAACAAGAAGAGCATCCTCGTGCCGACACCTTTAGAACTCGGGGACTTGTGCTTGACAGAGCCCCTGCAGGTGCACATAATTGACCTTCCCTTCCTCCAGCTCAGGGCATAAAAAATAAGAGCTTCAGTGAATGGGCCAAAAGATTAGGAGAATGTGATTGTGTAGCTTTGGGGAGTCCATTCACTGTGGAGGGTGCAGTGATGATTTTATCCAATCCTGTTTGGATCTTCAGGCAAAACCAAAAGCAAATGTAACCCCAGGGCAGACTCCCAACCCCAGGAAAGCAACACAGAGTATGTTTGTGTCCGGATGGTGTAGCAGAAGAGCCGAGAACACTCGCCCTCCTTCCCGAGTCAGAAGGCGCCCACTGGCCTGGTGGTCCCACCGCACCCGGCGTCCTCGTTGTGGGAAGCGTTCATCATTGGGCTCCTACACGGAGTCAGTCCCTGCTGCTCTGTAATTTCTACTCTCAGGCCCTGGTTTGGCTGTTCGACCTAGTCTTTTGTTTCTATTCCCCCTCATCAGATACTGGGGACACTTATAATGGGCTCCCCCAAATCTCAGAGCCCCTTGGCATCTCCTCGTGGGACGTGGTTCTAGAACTTGGCTCCCCAGTTCCCACGGAGAAGGTTCCTTGGGTGTGGCGGAAAGACCCCTGCTTAGCAATCCCAGGTCAAACCTGCCTCGGTTTTGAACTCTGCCCTGGGTCAGGTTGTTTGACCTCTAGGAAACTCAGTCTCCACATGCATAAAATGGGGGCATACAATGGGATTTGTCGAGGGAATTGAATGAGATACTGTGAAGTGTCCTCCTGATTCATTGCTCTTTTCCTCATTCTCTTCCTTTGAGCTGGAAGGGGGCAAGGAAGGGGGCAGCTTTAATCGGCCAAGGCCTCTCGCTAACACTGGCCTTGCCGAGGCCAGCCTGGTTCCAGGCACCTGCCACATGCTTCTAGTTATCACACTGAGGGTGAGCCTACAGCCCCCCACATTCACCATTGCCTATCATCAGTTGGAAGGCCGAGCCTTGGAGCTTGGCAGTTTAAGGCCAGATCGCAGGATTTTGGGCAGACACAGCTGGTATGGAGTCAGCAATCAGCCACTGAAACGTTAGGGTTTTAGCCCAAAATAGGACTCTCTGGGATCAGGATACAAAGGTTATGTTAGCTTTTTCAGCAACTACACTCAAGTGTGGCTTCAGAAACGTGTGTGGGGTAGGGGGTCCTACATTCTGTTGCTGTAGCAATATATCGTGTGTTTATACCATCAGAGTAAAATATCATATCCTGAATGGTTGGAAATGAAAATCGAGATGGAGAGAGCCCTAGACTTAGCATCTTTTTCCTTCTCCACTTTTCCACTCACTAGCGAGTCAAATCAACATAAGACTACCGTGTCTTCTGGAAGTTTAGAGCCAAATTGGGCATTTCAGAGTCCTGGTTCTTTATCCTCCAAATAATCACAGCATTCGCTTAGAGCGGTTTCCTGTTACATGAGCCTGTCGTTTCCTACTTAGTATATGTGCTGCCGAAGCGAGCACCTGTCGTTTCCTACTTAGATGAGAAAAATATGAGTGCATGTTCGAGGAAGTTTCCATGAACTAAATAGCCGTGGATTTCAGCCCCTGGAAGTCAGGGCTCTTAATCTGTGGTTAGGCGCTTGAAGTGAGCTCACAGTAATAATCACTGAGAAAATCCAAAGCCGCCTTGAGGTTTTCCAAAACACCGTCATACCCCGTGGTTCTCCAACCTTGGTGCGCCTCGGAAGCACCCGGAGGGCTTGTCACAGCCCAGGTTGCACGGCTGGAAAGATTCTGAGTCAGTAGGTCTGGGGTGGGACCTGGGACTGTGCCTTTCTAAGAGGTTCTCGGGTCATGCTGAAGCTGCTGGACTGGGGCGCCCCCACCCCCCAACTATGAGAACCACTGATGCATCATTTCAACGGATCCTCCCCAGGCCCCTTCGGCTTCTCCTTTCCATTTACAAATGAGTACAAGGGGCTCAGAGAGGCTGTCCTCCTCCCCACAGACCAGTTATTTTCAGACACTGGTATAAGCCGCTGCTAGTTAAGCTTACCCGCAAGCAGAATTTAGATGGAAAGAAGATCAAATGGTAGCAAAATGTATTCAGTCCTCGCTTGCCAATGTAGACATCAGGATGGATGTTTGACAAACGTGCTCAAGTGCTCCCAGGAGCCCGGCCAAAATGCCTGCTCAGTTTAAAAGTGAGGGAAGAGGTCCCGGGAGGCAGAAGAGTGGGTGATACTGGGTAGAGCCCATGGCCGCCAATCTCCATGTGGCAGTGGCTTCTCAGGAGCCGAGGGGAGCCGGGGCTTGGGACGTGGGACACGGCTGACTGTGCCGTGCCAGGTGCTGGTGAGCTCCGTGCCTTCAGGGAGGCACACTGGAGAGTGACTCCAAGGGGAAAAACTCATATTTACAGCTGGAACCTCAAAAAATTGGGCAATTACCTTCTCCCATTGAAGAAGCTGAGTCAGGTTTCCAGCGCCTGTTACACCAGCTCTCATCTACGTGAGTCCAATTAAAATTTTTTAGAAATTAGAAGGAAGAAGTGAAGTGGAAGGGAGGAAAGCGATCGGGCTTATCGTGGTGAGCAGAGCAGCTGCGAAGTCACCTCGGTTGTCCTTCGTGGTAACCCTAAGATTGTGGGATCGACTTTGATTCCCATTCCGTAGATGCGGAAACACAGGCACAGAGGGGTTAACTGACTCTCCAGAGGTTACAGAGCATCTAGGAAAGCACAGGTGAATTCAGAGCCAGGAGCCTCTAACCGTAAGCAGGCTCCCTAGCTGCTGTCCTGTCTGCCCCTCTGTTTGCACCCCTGCACTTGACAGGCAGGGGTGTTGTTCGCGAGCAGTTCGTTCTTGGGAAGACAGAAGGAATGCCATTCCGAGTGGAACGCTGGCTTTATGGAGCAGGTGGTTCCTGAATGATCTCTAAGTACCCCCCTCTTTGTAAAACAGGACAGGGGTCAGGTGCGGGCATTCCTGGGGCCTGAGCTCGGTTAGCATAGTCTGTGCATGGCAGTGTGGGCACTGGCCTTGGGTCAGGCATGCTGGGGCAAGTCAGGGTTTACAGACCACATCCGAAGCTGTGCAGACAGAGCAGGAGGGGACCACGGAGAACTGGGCTGAGCAGCCCGGGGTCCCAGAGAAGGCGTGTCTGTGTGACAGCCAAGATCACCAGTGTGTGTGTGTTTCAACTTCTTTGTGGGGCAGCGTGTGGACCAATCTGGCTCTCAGGGTGGATGGTGACATCTGTGCTCTCGTCCAGGACTTTCAGGAGCCATGAAGCACGCTCTGAAATGCTTCTCTTGGCAGAAGACCGTGCCGGCCATCTGGACGTTGGAGACACCAGGACGCACGTGCTCCGTGCTCAACGGCATCCGGGTTCTGAGTCTCCTCTGGATCGTGTCGGGGCACACCGGTCAGATGACCGCATGGCTGTCTTTGGGTGAGGAGAACCGACGAGCTCTCGTGAGCAGTCGAGGGAGAGAGAAGCTTCCACGCGAGGGGAGCCCGTTGGGCCGGGGGCGCGAGGCTGCACCTTCCCCCAGGGCAGCCTTCCGTTTTAGACACATACCCACGACTCCTGCAAGTGAGTGTCCCAGGCCAGTGCCGGGCTGTCGCTTGACCTCCTCCTGGGTATGAATCAGGCCCCCGAGGGACAGGAGCACGGTGATACCCAAGGATTGCGTAGTCACTGTCCAAAGAGCTGGATTCCTTCTAGTAAGGATTAAGGAATCCAGAAACTGATGTTTCTTTCTCCAGGAAACATAGTCATGCGTAAGTAACTATTGGGCACTGGTGTGAAATTAGTGTGTCTCGGCCTTTTGCCTGTTCCCTCCCAATGCACGCCAGGAGGATCAGCCCTTGACAAGTGGGGCCAACACAGGGGGGCAGAGTTGAGGGGAGGGGCCAGCCTGGGGTGGTTTGAAGAAGCTGCCCAGCCACCTGCACTGGCCCGTGGTGGGGTGACACTGCCGTGGCCCCCCGAGGAGCTATGGGCCCCGGGAGAGCAGGCAGCCGCTCAAAGCCTTGGTTACCATTCCGTGGTGGACACTTTTAGGTGCCTAATTCTTAATCCAAGACACCTTCTCCTCTCAAGCTGTGGGGCTGCCCGAAATCCTCTTGAGGCTAAGAAAGTTGAAGGCATTCTTCTTGCTTGTTCTGAAAACACAGAACCCGTGACTTTCTTCTGGGAAACCAAAAGACACTGTTTTCGTGTTTGTTGCAGATAATGTGCTTGAGTGGAGAAACAGAGTGCTTAAAAACCCCCTGTACCTCTATTCTCGGAGCGGCCCCTTCTACCTGGGGGTCGACACATTCTTCCTGGTCAGGTAACGGGGTGTTTTTTCCGCTGTTGTATGCATGTGGCTGTTTGGGGATGTGTACGCGGGTGTGATGCCATCATCACTTTAGTGAGAAAAACGGGATGCCTCCCATTTATTTCGTGCCCTGGCCTCCCTTCGGCCGGGCTGTAGATAGCACAGCTGTCCTTAGCTCCTTCTTCCGTCTGCTCGGTGTGTGAAATGAGTTGGGATGGCCGTCTGCAAAGTTTTCAAAGATTTTATTAATGTAGTCGAGAGAGAGAATGGGAGCTAGAGACTGAGACAGAGCAGGAGCGGGGGGAGGGGCAGAGGAAGAAGCAGACACCCCGATGAGCAGGGAGCCCGATGAGGGACTCATTGCCAGGACCCTGGGATCACGACCCGAGCTGAAGGCAGACACTTAGCCAACTGAGGCACCCAGGTGTCCCTCTAATTTTTTTTTTTTAACAAAAGGAGATTTTATCTGAATCAAAATTGTTTATTTCAGTGGTTCTCAAATTCTGGTCCATGGATGGATGCAAATCCATGATGAACTTGCCGGTTCTCACTCGAGTGAAACATGAACAAATCTGAAAATGGTGTGACATTTCCTAACGCTTTATCGAAACAGACCACTAAGAGGCCCATTGTCTTGATCGTGCGATGAATGTCAGGCACTGTGTTAAGTGCTACAGCTTTACCTCGCTTAATCCTAATGATGCCCCCAGAACAGGGAACAACAAAGTCCCCATTTTCATTTTTTGTCGTTGCTCAGGCGTAATCCGCATAACATGAAATCAAGCCCCTCAAGTGAACCATTCAGCGGCACTTAGTACATCTCCAGGAATGGGCCACCACGCCTTCCAACTGGTTCCGAAACACGTTCAGCAGCCCCACCAGAGCCCTCATACCCACTGAGCAGTTCTTCCCCACTCCCCCCGCCCCCAAGTCCTGGAAATCCATTCTCTGCATCTGCGGATTTACCTCTTCTGGTTATTTCGCATAAACGGACCTCACAGCTTCTGGCCTTTTGGTGCCTGTTTCTTTTAGTTAGCGCGGTGCTTCTGAGGCTCGTGCCCGTTGTGGCACAACAACTTCATTCCTCTTTATGGCTGAGGACTATTCCGTTGAATGGAGAGACGACAGAATCTCTACTTTGTTTATTTATTTATTTAAAGATTTTATTTATTTATTTGACAGAGAGAGAGATCACAAGTAGGCAGAGAGGCAGGCAGAGAAAGAGGGGGAAGCAGGCTCCCCGCTGAGCAGAGAGCCCGATGTGGGGCTCGATCCCAGGACCCTGAGATCATGACCTGAGCTGAAGGCAGAGGCTTTAACCCACTGAGCCACCCAGGCGCCCAGTTTATTTATTTTTTTTAAAGATTTTATTTATTTATTTGACAGAAATCACCAGTAGGCAGAGAGGCAGGCAGAGAGAGAGGAGGAAGCAGGCTCCCCGCTGAGCAGAGAGCCCCATGCAGGGCTTGATCCCAGGACGCTTGGATCATGACCTGAGCTGAAGGCAGAGACTTTAACCCACTGAGCCACCCAGGCACCCCAGAGTCTCTACTTTAAAGGAAAGACTCCTGAGCCTGAGGGAGAGCGTCCCGGTGTGGACCCACCATCCCCACCCAGGCAGGCTGACTCTGGAGTCCACGTTCTCTGTCACGGTGCTGACTGCCTCTACCTCTTTTGGGTTAAATGTCTCTTTCTTCACAGGGACATGGTGACAGTAGACGGCAGCTGTTTTCATCATGTGCTAGGCAGTCATCCATCCTGCCATCATCTACTGAACCCTTGCTTGCAGGGCCTCATTCTAGGCCCTGAGGCTACAACCATGGATAAAACAAACAAGGACTTCTTGTGGTCCCATGAGTGCGGGTGTGTGGGTCCAGCCATAAGCAAACAAAGAAATAATTTTTAAAAAAATGTGGTCGTGTGCTCGCTTCGGCAGCACATATACTAAAAAAATGTGGTCGTAGCAAATAGTAGTAAAGAATACGACAGTGGCTTGTGCGAATGCGTGGTTTAGAGTCGTCGGAGAAGGCTTGTCTGTTGAGGGGCTGTTGGGTCTGAGCGGCAAGGAGCCGGCCATGGGAGAATCCAGGACGGGAAAGCTTCAGGCAAAGGGAGCCACTAGTGCAGACAAGCTAAGGAGGGAGTGGGAGAGAGAGAGGGGAAGGGAGCGAGAGAGAGAGCATTTGTTCAAATACTGCCGTGCCCACCTTGCCCTGCTGGTCCCCTCGGTTTAAAATGGACCCACCAGCACTCTTAACTTCCTTTTTCCTGATTTTTTTTTTCTCTTTATCTAACATACTTAGAGATGCCATTTATTTATTATTTCTGTATTTATTGTCTGTGTTATTTATCGTCTCCACAGGAATATAAGGCAGGACTTTCTTCTGCTTTGGGTCATGCTGTCACTGACCTAAGGCAGGTGCTAAGGATATAGTATTGCTCAATAATGATTTCTTTCTTTCTCTTCCTTTCTCTCTCTCTCTCTCTTTCTTTTTTCCTTTCTTCCCTTTTTGGAAATGGTTTCTTAATTGTTTTAGCTCAAGCCTCTGGTGTGATCATTTCTTGGGGGAATGCAGAGAAAGTAGGGTACAGAATGAGCTGAGACCTGGCCGCCAGGGCTAGGAGGTGGCCAGGGTGACCACTGAGTGGCCCAGACAGGCAAAGGTCAGAGGCCACCATCTGCAGGGCTAGGGGAACCATGAGGCACCAGACTTTCCAGGAGGGCACAGCTGGGTCTAACCAGGGAGGCAAAACCCGACTATGGGAGACCTGGGCCAGCCCCTGCGGGGTGGGGCGGTCGGCCCAGAGGACAGCATTCAAAGTCCAGAACTCTGTCCCCTGCAAGAGGACTAGTAAGAACAAGGCAAAAAAAAAAAAAAAAAAAAAAGACCCCGCATGCTGGATGGGGCTGATTGGCAGAGCTCCACACCGAGGGAGGGAAGCTGGCAAGGACGGGTCAGGATGGCTGGAACCCGAGCCCGAACTCAAGCTGGAGGGCTGCCACCAGGAGGGAAGAATGAAGGCCTCAAGAGCCACTGGTCGAGCCTGGACTATCGGTGCAAATCTCTGAGACAACAGAGACGCCATTGGGTCAGCCCTGAGATACCCACAGCACAGGCCAAGGCTATGAAATTTCAGATGTTGAAGAAAACGATGCAGGGGTGCCCCTTTATTGTAAGGACCGCATACCCGACCCCCGGCTTGCTCCGGGGAGTGCTGGGCCTCTTCTCAGTGGTTCTGAGAGTCTGGTCCCAATGCAGCTGTACTAGTCTCATCTGGAAGGTTGTTACAAATGCAGATTCCCGGACCCATCCCAGGCCCGCTGAATCACACTGCCCGGGCTGGGAAGAATCCCTCGCGGTGCCGCTGCCCCCTGCCTGAGTCCCAGAACCACAGCGTGAGCCCCGGCGTGAGGAGCTGAGGACAGTGGGTGCGAGCCGGCAGCCCCTGACTCAGCCCAGGAGACCAAGACATTCGTGTCTTTTCTCTTTATCCCTGCTTGCTTCTGTTTCTCATTGCCTGTCTTGGGGCCCGTTTCCTTCCCCTCCTGTATTCATTCTGTTTACTTTAGAAAGGGCACATTGGGAGGCCAGAGTGGCTCGGTTGGAAGAGCAGTCAACTCTAGATCACGGGGGTTGTGGGTTCGAGCCCCACGTTGGGGGTAGAGAGGACTTAAATAAACTTTAAAAAAAAAGGAAGGAAGAAAAAAGAAAACGTACAAATTCCCTTAAATAAAATTTTCATTTGGACGATGGGACTATTACTAAGTGATTCCTAGTATTGCCATCATGCTAAGAGCCTACAGTCTTTTATTCCATACACAGTGAACCCAGGGAGTCGGAACAAATGTCACGCCCATTTCTACAGCTGGGAAAGTTGATGTGCAGAGATGGAATAACTCGTCCAGGTCCCCCCCGGCTAGGAAAGTTAGAATTAGAACTGAAACAGTGTTTGTTTCGGGCCCAAAGCGCGGGCTTACCCACCATGTCACTCATATGTTTGTTTACGTAGTAAAACTAAAGACTCCTATCGCCGGGGACGGTCGGGATCCCTTTCCACCGCTCCAGAGCCTCTGCGCGTCTCTACCGCAGGACTGTCCTCCTCCCCCCTGGGGTCAGGTCTCTGGGTCTTCCCAGCATCCCATAGAGACGTCTCCTGCTCACAGCCCGTTTTCCCTGCCAGCCTTTCTCTTTGGCCCCCGGAAGAAGGGAACGGCAGGATGGTGCTTGCCCGCACACAGAGACAGACCCTGATTCATTCTTTCCTGAAATGGAGAGGAGGCCGGAATTGGAATTGGCTGTCCCACTTCCACAACTCAGCGCTCCTTTCCACACGTCTCTATCAATTGTGTTCCTATTCTAGTGACTCCGACTTGCTGCGTTTCAAAGGAAAGTCATGCTGGCAGAGAACAAAGACGTTCTCTAACCCTCCCTGAGCCCTTCTAACACACACACAGCCCTCTTTTGCAATAGAAAATGCATTTGTTCCTTAGGGAGACACCCACAAGGATCATTGGCATCCATGTCAAAAGGTCAGGAAACTCCCTCCCAAACTTGCTTATCATCCAGCTAGAGCTCGGAGATGTAGCCTGTTTCTTCAGCTGAGCGTTCTGGGTAACAAATCTGGCATCAGGATGTATTGGTGTAGAATCTTGGGCAACCCACTGAGTCTTTGAGCTTCAGTTTCCCTATTAGGAAAGCAGGGATGGTAATAGCTTCTCTTTTACCAATCACTCGCTCCACAAACACTTATGGCAAAGGACTTTGGTATTGCTCTCGAAGCCAAAACAACACCCTTAGCAAAAGTACTTCGAAAACAATGTGTCTTTGGACATTATCATTTCTAAAGGCTGATGTTGTAGCTCGTAGAGCTGTTCAAATACTTCTGGTTCTCTTCCCTCTAGGCCCTTGGTCTGCTTCCTGGCCACGTGGCGGTTGGGTGGGAACTAGGTCTGCCAGTGAGGGGCATCTAGTGTTGCCAGTATGCTAAGAACTTTAAACAGGTCCCTTCTGGGCTCAAGCATTTAATTGCTGGTTTGAAGCCCTCCAGCACGCTTTGTTCTCTGCTGTGGTCCCTGGTGACCTTTCAGAGAGTGGCCGCAACCTCAGCCTGGGTCTTCTGGTGGGGAAGATGCTGAGCTCAAGGTGATGGCCATGGCATGAGCGAGGAAAAAAACAGTTACTGTTTTAGTGTTGGAAATAATCCTGTCACTAGAGCATCACTTCTTGGACCCCGATACAGACAACCAAGTTAATCATCAGATGCACTGTATCACTGGTAAGCAATTCCTGTGACTAGTCTTCTCTCTCTCTCAGTGGCTGGTTAAGTGCAAGGTCGTTTTTAAAGCTACGTGAGAATTCAGACAAAGGAACGACCCTCAGTGTCATACTCAGATTCGTCCTCAGCCGCCTTTTGAGGTAGGTCTCTTTGTCTCATCCCTTAATGCATTATTGCTGCGTAATCATTCATTACTTTTGAGTCTTTAGCCCTCTTTTGAAATAGTTTTCAAAGAAAAATAAACCGAGAGACATGGTTTTCTTCATAAAGTTGATTTTTGCTGGCTTAATGGCCATTGGCAGCGGAAGATACCAATTTTCATGGCGTTCGTCCAAATAGAAACTGAACTGTATTAAACCAGCAAAAACATCCTTATTCCTCAGCTCATGGGCATCAGATTTCAATAAACGTACGGTTGGCTTTCCCTGGAATGTGTACCCAACGGGAGACTGTGCATGGCTCTTATAAACTGGTAGGAATTGGCTGCCGTAACTCCGAGTACTAAGGGTAATGATAAAAATAAAATAAGATCCAGCAAGGAGAAGGGCCCGTGGTGCTTGCGATGATGGTGCTTCTGCTCATGGGGAGGCAGGGAGGCTGTGGTCCTCTTTACGGATGTGTGGGTGGCTGGGGCAGGAGGGGACACGGTGTTGGGACGGAGTATGGAACGTGTGGGACAGGAGACAGGTTGTGATGCAACGAGACACACCCTGCATGGGGAGAAGAGGAAACTTCCACTCACGTAGCCCAACACTCCTTTTGTACCTTCTCTAAATCGTGGTTTGTTGCTGGCTGGGCTGGAGCTGCTCTCTTTGCTTTGGGTTCCCTTGTTACACTTCACTGTCGTGGAGCAGGACGGAGGGTCTTGAAACAGTCTTCTGGGCTAGGAAAAACGGAGTGGGCGAGATCCGCCTGGCGTGGGTCCGCCTGGGCTTGCGTCCTGGCTCGAGCCTCTGCCAGCTGTGTGACCTCAAGATGTTGTCTCAACCTTTCTGTGCTTGAGGTTTCTCAACTCAAGAAGGGGAAGCACAGTGATAGTCACTGGACTCTTGTGCAGATGAAACAAGAGGATGGGTGCTAAGAACCTCGAAACGCAGGGGACGCCTAGTCGGCATCCCGTAAGTACAAGCTGCCGTAACTCCTGTCGTTGCTTCTTACATCTTGTAACTTTCCAGTAAATAGGTTAAGAATGAGTCTGAGCCAGGGACTAAACCTCTGTTGATTTCTCTTCACCGTGGCCTTTGTAGTTTCTTCCAAGCGCTATTACATCAGCTCCTGTCCGCCGTGCTGGACAGATTGCTTATTCTGTCACTATCTTCTGGGTACTTGGCACCGGGTTTGGTCTCTTCCACCCTGTGGTCTTCTGTAGCGGGACGGGCATTCAGACCAGGGTTTCTTAGTGAGAGATGCCGACGGGTTGTCAGGGGGTGGGGCATGGGATCCAATGGCATGGAGGGTTCTGCCTGGGAAACCTTCTTCAGAAGAAAAGTCCTAGAGCTGGGGATTGAGGAGCGGGACGTGCTTTAGCAGGCAGAGAAAGCAGTAGTGGGGGCAGGAAGAGTCGGTGTGTGTGTGAGTGGGTGGGTGGGTGGGTGGGTGTGGGCGTGAGGCCTTCCGGGGCAAGATGGCGGCGAGGATCCCATGAGTAAATTATTACAAGTTCTGGACTGGTGACTGGCATTGGGAATGGAGAGGGCAAAATCAAGGACGCTCAAATCTTCAGCCTGAACGACATGGCAGGACGGTGGTGATGTTCTTGAGATAGGGAGCTCTGGGAAAGTGGCAGATTGGAGCCAGGAAGAGAGAGTCCAAAATCAGAGAAAGCATCACCAATCGAGTTTGAACTCACTCTCTAAGGTAAACCCACTGAGAAAGCAGCCACGTTCCTAGCCACTTTGCTGTTCTCATTCTTGTGGGCAAAACTCACAGTTTTTACACAATTATGATTTATTGCTTGCCTGCTTGGCGCCAAGAGCGCTGGAAGTAAGATCATTTGTTCACTTACTCTTTCTGTCTTTGTTGAGGGCCCCCTGTGTGCCCTCAACAGCTCTGGGGACTCAGTACTCCGTAGCCAGGCAGGTGTCTTCTGGCCTGGGGGTTATGTTCTCGTGGACAGAGATAGGCGATCAACAAATAAATATGTAACATTAAGTTGCAACGTGCAAATACATTTCTACCAGGTCAGGATGATAAGTGTCAGAAAGTGCTCGATGCGGTCTTCCTCTGGAAGCGTAGTCAGGGGAGATGACATTTGTCAAAGGAAGTAAAAGAAGTCTCTAAGCAGAGAGCAAGCTGTGAGGGAAGAAGGGGCCATGTGGGAGTGGGTGCGGAGAAGGGAACACGGTTGGTGTGTTTGGAAAACCACAGAGAGCCCGCAGCAGTGGAGGGAGCCGTCGACTTGGAAAACAGAAGGGAGTGGGTTCAGGGAGATGGGGCGGGAGCTCCGTGGCCCCGGCTTACAGGAGCCTTTCGCTGGCTATTCAGAGACAAGAAGCCTCTGGGGGGCTCCCGGAGGGAAGTGGGATGGTCAGATTTAACCTTTTCCAAGAATCACTCTGAGACTAGACAGTAAGAGGACAGGGCAGGCGCTGGGCGACAGCTGGGAGCTACCCCGTCTTTAAGAAAATGCAAAAACCCGGCTTCCCAGGGGCAGTCAGAACAAAGACTACATAATAGGAAACAAGGAGCGTAGAAGTTCTAAACCCTTAAAACTGTGTGATGATTCCAACCAGGAGCCACATTTTAAAAATCAGGGGGTTTTATAGATATATGTAAAAAAAAATTACTGATAAAAAATGTCTAACTGTAACAGAAGGTTATACATTGAAAGTAGGGGAACCCATCCCAGCCTCAGTCCCCGCAGGACGCCTTTGTTAAGAGTTTCTTGTGAATTCTTGCAAGTACTTTCCATGTATTTATAGGCATTGGGTGTTGTTTTTTTTCCTCAGAGTATATTATCTGCTGAGCTATTTTGCACGTAGCTCTTTTGCACTTAATGATTAATGTTGACATGTCATGTCTCTCTGCGTGAAAGGACCCACCTCACTGACTTCAAACATTGCCTGGACGGTGATGTGTTCGTGCAGTATCAGGAGTTTAACCCGTCCCCATTAACGGGCATGGTGGTCATTCTAAGTTTTTGCTATCTTAGATGATCGTACAACGTCTATACATTTTTGTGCACTCTTGTGAACATGTTTGTGGGTAAATTCCTACCAGGAGAATTGGTAGTTCGGTGCATCTAACATTTTGATGGACGTTTTCCAATTTACCTTCCCGCCTCCCCACATATGAGAATGCCTGCTTCTCACATGTCTCACAACAGCCGAAGTTGTACTTTTTCATTTTCGAAAACCTTGACTTTAAGTCTTCCAGAACCTTGGACAAAAAGGGAGAGCATTTAGATTTATCTGATGCTTTCAATGTTTCCCACTGTTTTCTTACCGATCTCATCTGAGTCTCAAAAAATCTCAGGAGGCAGGAATCATGATCCTCCTTGGATAAGGAATTATCATCCCCCTCTTCCACAGAAGAGGGAAGAGAGACGTTCTATGATGATCTCAGTATAAAAATTTAGGTAAAACTGGAACACCCATTTCTGTAGTTTTGCTCTTCAAGGTGAGACCCACCCCCATAGCCTCTGCCCCTCCCCCATGTGCCCCAATTCGGAGGCCATGCTGGGGGGGCAGTGCCTGGACCTTGCTCCCTCCCGAGGGCATCTGACCTGAACTCTGGTTCTGAGGGGAGCAGGGGGCTGACTTACTCTCCCCAGGGAGGTGACAGATGGTGGGAAGGGGGGCTTGGGAGGCCTGTGGGAGCAGCTGCGGGGCAGCCTGGTCAGATGGCTGATGTGACGAGGCCCGGGCCCGGGGAAGGCTCCGTGGCTGTTGTCTGAGCTGATCTGGGGAGACACGTCTTGCCACCGTTGGCGGCCCTTTCTGGCTGACCGTGATCTGCAATTCCCACCTGCTCCCTGCATGCCCACAGCCCTCCAGCCTACCAGACACATGCCAGGAAGGATGCTATCATCGTGGGGAGGACAGGAGGCCAACAGGTCTGGGGCTCGGTGCCGACCAGAGGCTGGGTGCTGCCCACACCCCAGCAGCCCTACCCTTCCCATCTGTCACAGCCCATCCCGGGCCCTGGCTCCCCCACTGAGATGTTCAGAAACGCGGTTGGGCCATGTGCCCTGCTCTCAATATGTTCTTTTAAAAAATAACTGGAATCATAGCTCACCCAGAATATATGCTAGGATCGTGTCCCTCTCCCAGCTACAACCTCACCTCTAAAATCGAGGCCAGGGAGGGAGGTCCGATAGGTAACCACCAGACAGGTGGCCCACAGACGTGTGGGCAAGTATTAAATGTACACAGTGGTTTTGAAAGATGTAGTCAGGGCGCCTGAGTGGCTCAGTCTGTTAAACGTCTGCCTTCAGCTCAGGTCATGATCCCAGGGTCCTGGGATCAAGCCCCGCATCAGGCTCCCTGCTTGGCAGGAAGCCTCCTCCCTCTCCCACTCCCACTGCTTGTGTTCCTGCTCTCACTGTCTCCTCTCTGTTAATCAATAAATGAATAAAAAATCTTTAAAAAAAAAAGAATTCTTAAGTAAACTTAAAAAAATTGTAGCCAAAGAAGAAAGGATGTAAATTAGCTCACTAATTTTTTAGATTGATTACCTATTGAAATGATATTTTGAATACACTGGGCTCTCTAATGTATAGTATTAAAATTCATTGTAGCTCTTTCTCTCCTTCCTTCTTAAAAGATTTTATTTATTTATTTGACACAGAGAGAGGGAGAGAGAGAGCGCACAAGCAGAGGGAGCAGCAGGCAGAGGAAGAAGCAGGCTCCCTGCTGAGCAGAACCATGGGATCTTGACCTGAGCAGCAGGAAGGCAGTCGCCCAACTGACTGAGTCCCCCAGGCGCCCGTAGTGGCTGTTTCTTTTGACGGACAAATGTGGCTTCTAGAACATAAACACTAGTGGTAGATGTGGCTCGAATTCTGTTTCCAAAGGACACCTGTGCCTTTCCCCCCATCATCTTTGTGCCGGCTTCCAGTCCTGCCCGGGAGGAGCTAGGGTAGGAGGGAAGGGAGGGAGAAATAACGCTAGGAAGGGAGGAAGGAAAAGGGGGAGGGAGGAAGGTTCTCATCCTCCAAGGGGGCGGGGGCGGGGCGGGGAGGGAAGAACAGGAACGGGGCGTCTGATCTCAGCCTCCCTCGAGGCTGGGCCACCTTGGACAAACCGCCCACGTCTCAGAGCTGTAATTTCCCCGTCAGTACAATAGAGCTGGTGTTTCCCCAAAGGAGAGTTCTGAGGGTTAGAAGTGTCTGAGAAGCTCCCAGCACCCCTTGCTCGATGACTAATGGTATTTTTGCGTCCACAACACGGGAACCGGCTCACGGTGGCCGCTCACGATTTTTTACCCGGGACTGTGGGAGTGTTTGAGGTGTGGCCGGGGAGCTGGTCGCCCACCCAGACAACCCGCTTTGGAGCATCTCTCTGGCCCACCCAGGGGACCGCATGGAACCACTGCAGAGTCACATTCTCTCCCCCCCATCCCCCTCCCCCCCCCCCCGCCAGGTTGCAGCCTCTTCACCTGTACTCGGTGTGCTTGCTGGTTGGATTGTTCTCCGTTGTTCCTTGGGGACCCGTCTGGGATCTGCCCAAGTTCCACCTGGATAACTGCCGGCAGGCGTGGTGGGCGAATGTGCTGTTGCTCAACGATTTCCTGGCGGTCCCAAATGCGGTGAGTCAAAGGGCAGGGTGGCGTGAGCCAACCCCAGGTCTCACTTCATGTTCTGGCATATTCTCTGGAGTAACAGTGAGGCCCTAGTAAGGTAGGCTGCGGGCAGGGAGGCTAGCCCCTAAGATTGGGTGAGCGTAACCACACCAGTCCTGGCAGGGGGAGCTGCTGGGAGAAGCAGAGGGAGGGAGCAGGGGCGTGGGCATCGCCCACCCGCCATCTGGGTGCGTGTCCCCGGTGCAGCCGGCCTTGCCCTCTCAGGGTTCCTGTTCCAGTCCGTGTCACCCCCGTGGAGAAAGGGCAGTTTCTTCACCTCCCCACAGACAGCCTGGGACTGGGATGGAACATAGCACTGCCTCTTGGCCATCCTGAGTTCTTCTCCACCGCAAGCCGGACCTGAGGGTCGCTCAACATCTGTATGTATGGCTGGGGGCTTCGCCAAAGCCCTCACAGCCTCGTAATGACCTTAGAGTAAACGAACGTGAAATCGCTGTAAGGACATCATGTCACTGATGTTTGCACAGGACACGGACAGCCTTGGAAGCAAGGCTGGAAAGAGAATGGCCAGCGCGGGGCCACTCACTGCCCAGGACGGCCTACCAGCATAGACGGCTGCCTCCCACCGGCCGGCGTCGGCGGCTCGGACGGGGCCTTCGTGGCAGCCTAACTGCCTTCAGATGGGCCCAGGGCGGGGCCAGGGCCCTGGGAGGACGGGGGGGGGGGGGGGCTGTTGGCCCGATGCAGACGGGCTTGGACCCTGGGCGGGCGTCGGGGGCGAAGACAGGAGCCAGCCGCCTCTTCGAGGCAAAGCCCACCTCAGCTCCTTGGAAGCACAGGTGTGAGGGCCGGGCAGCCTCGGGTCCTCACAGATTTCCCCACGATGGGAAATTCTTTCAAACGGGGACAAGGAAAGCTGCCATTTCCCCTGGATAAGTCTGGTGTCCCTTGGACTGTGGGGAGTTGGAGGGAACAAGGAGAAGCCCTTTATCTCCGAAGCCCAGGCATTTCCTCACACTGAAGAAGAAACGCAGGGGACTGGCTCACTTCGCACAACCGTGGGCAGCCCGTGGCGTCACGCCGCTTCGGCCGGACGATCGCCTGCCAGTCACGCGTGGGCGCTCTGGGGCTTCCCACAAAAGCTGGTCTGGGGCCAGGCCTCCGTTCTGAGTGAACACACTCTGGGCCCCGAGGCGGGGAGGGCCGGCCAGGCAGGGAAGAGAGCACAAGGCGGGGTGTCAGGGCGTTCCTCGCGTTGGGTCGTGGGATGGAATTGAACTCCCACAGGGGTTCTGGGAGCTGAACTATTATTGCTTTTTTCAACAAGCGAGAACGCTTGTCTGCGTTTCCATTTTGTGAGCTGGCATCATCGTTCCCACTGCCCGGGCTTGTTACCGGCTTAAACAAGATGCCGTCCTTGAAACACCTGGAGCTCAGAATTCCTTTCTCTTCCCATGGAAGTCCCTGCCCCCTGCCCCCCTGCCCCCCCCCCCCCCAGGGAAGTCTCTCCCCAGCTCTGGGAAGCTGAGAGCCTGGGGGGTGCCCCGGAGTCACCTCTGCTCCTGTCGTTTCAGTGTAACGGCTGGACGTGGTGCCTCGCCAACGACTTTCACTTCCATCTCACCACACCGGCGATCGTCCTCGTCCATGGAAAGTGAGTTTCCCGGGACAGGTGTGTCGCCCCGTGGGCCGTCTCCCACGGAACTCTCAGCGCGCGCTGCCGTTGTGGGCAGAGCAGCCTTCACGAGTTAGGAAACGAGCTTCTCAGAAGCGTCCGGATGCCGAGTCCTCTTCCCCTGTTTGCCTTTGCTCCGCGTCCCCCTCCGATCTCTGTCCTGCCCGCGTCCCTCGAGTCCCTCGGTGCTTTTGCAGAGTTGTAATCCGTGTGTGTTAATATCCAGTCTCAGCTTTTTCCACTAACGGTCTTTGTAACATTTCCGCATCGGGACATGATCCGCATACTCGTCCGTTTTCGAAGTTCTGTACCGTATTTGTGGTTGGCCATCCAGGTTAGTTCCTGTCCTGACTCCAAATGATACCTTGATGACAGTCTTCGAACATACCGCTTTTCCCTCTTCATTTCCTTGGGGCCCTATTTCCAGGTGGAAGTACTAGATCAAGGGGTAGGTGCTTGTTACATACTGTGTGATTCTTCTCCAGAAAGAGTGAGGTAATTTACAGTGCCCCAAGCAAGGCATCAGTGTACCTGTTCCCCACTTTGGGTATTTATTACCTTAATTTTTGTTAGTTCTAGAGAAGCTGAAGGTCTTCATAATTCACGAGGACACTTATAGCTTATAGATTATCCGTGCCATAACTTTTTATAATTATTTTTAAAGATTTTGTTTGTTTATTTGAGAAAGAGAGAGTGAGAGAGAGAGAGAGAGAGCACAAGCAGCAGGCCGAGGGAGAGGGAGAAACAGGTTCCCACTGAGCAGGGAGCCCAGTGTGGGGCTCGATCCCAGGACTCTGGAATCGCGCCCTGAGCCAAAGGCAGACGCTTAACTGACTGAGCCCCCCAGGCACCGCTACACCCCATATTTTTTTTAAATTTTATTTATTTATTTGACAGGCAGAGATCACAAGTAGGCAGAGAGGAAGGCAGAGAGAGAGGAGGAAGCAGGCTCCCTGCCGAGCAGAGAGCCCGATGCGGGGCTCGATCCCAGAACCCTGGCATCATGACGTGAGCCAAAGGCAGAGGCCCTAACCCACTGAGCCACCCAGGTGCCCCCACACCATATTTTTAAATTTTATTTATTTATTTTGACAGAGAGATCACAAGTAGGCAGAGAGGCAGGCAGAGAGAGAGGGGGAAGCAGGCTCCCCACTGAGCAGAGAACCCCATGTGGGGCCCAATCCCAGGACCCTAAGACCATGACCCGAGCTGAAGGCAGAGGCTTTAACCCACTGAGCCACCCAGGCGCCCCTCCATGCCATATTTTAAGAGATATTTCTTTAAAAAAAAAAACATTTTCGGGGCACCTGGGTGGCTCAGTGGGTTAAGCCTTTGCCTTCAGCTCAGGTCATGATCTCAGGGTCCTGGGATGGAGCCCGAATGGGGCTCTCTGCTCAGCGGGGAGCCTGCTTCTCCACTCCCTTTCTGCCTACCTGTGATCTCTGTCTGTCAAATAAATAAATAAAATCTTTATTAAAAAATACATTTTCAAGAAATGTTGCAAGATAATAGAATGAAGAGGGGAAAGCCCTCACCCTTGACCCATCCCTCACTCAAGGAGAAGGGAATTCCCTGTCAATATCGTGTTCACTTTTACGATCTTTTTTCTGCACAGCTTTTTATACATGAAAGGATTCGATCTACACGTTAGCATCTTTCTTTTAGTAGTTTTATGACATGACCAATTTCCTATATTATTTTACTTCCAAGTAAACATAATTTTAATGTGTGCATATCTTCAACTATTGTTAAATACTTGGATCATTTCTGATTTTATGCTTTTATAAATAACATTCTGATAGATACTTTCATGATAATCATTTGTCTCCAACTCTGATAATTTCTTTAGAATACATATCTTTAAGGGGAATTACTGGTTCAAAGGGCATGAATGTCACCTAGGCTCTTGAAGCATAATGACAAATTGCTTTCCTTAAAGATCTATCAATATTCAGTCCACTGGCCATCTAATTACACTGTTGCCAATATGGAACATTAATAATAATACATAACAAAATACAAACTTTGTTATTTTGGAATGTAAGAGAACATTCATTTTTCACATCTGACTTGCAAGCTTTCAATTACTAGGGGTCCCCCTGAGTAATTGAAATAAGTGTTGACCAGCCCCGTTGGTTACCTGTTAACGCTCTCTGCAGGACAGACCTTTAAATCACAGGCTGACCCAGGATGTTGCCCATTCCTGCCACATGCAAACACTCAAGCCTCCTGAGTAAGGGAAATGCATCCTCATTTTTAAAAAAGATTTACTTATTCATTTGAGAGAGAGAGAGAGAGAGCACACATCTCATTTTAATTTAATCTAAGAGTGAAGCACCTTAAAAAAAAAAAAGGAAAATCTGCTTTTTCATACATCTTAAGTACATACTGCTTTCTAACTTTAAATGTAAAGAGGGGTTTTTGTTTGTTTGTTTGTTTACTAACCATTAAAAAAATGTTCCATGGCTTCCACTAAGCACAAAGGCAGTTTGCTGGGATAGTGAGTTGGAGTCAGAAGACATGGGTTCAAATCCTGACTGGTAAGTCACTAGCTAGGGGACCTACCTGCCTAGGGGACCTAGGGTACGTTTCAAGGCTCTCATCTTCCATTTTCTTCTCTATAAAATGGAGACGGTAGTGCTTCACATCAGGGTTGGAGGACAAAGGAAGATCAGACACATGGGAACCAGCCCAGGGCCTGCCTCTAAGTAATGTGTGACCCCATGTCACTCGGCTACCTGTTATTTGAGACGCTATGTCATCGCCATTGTCCCCAGCTGCTGTCACCAAGTGGTCCCCTCCCAGTCTCGCAGGGACTGGGGGAGGGTGGCTGGATGAGCCACTGTGAGCGTCTGCTCCTCCCCTAAACCCACTCAGGGGAGCCATCTTCCTAAGCTCTGCACCATCCCTATTCCACAGAGGGTCCCCTTATCTGGGCAATGAGTCTCCTTCCTTGGCTTCCTCTCTAAACACCCTTTCCAGGAGGTCCTGGTGTGGAGGAGATGTTAACAAAGGCTTCCCAGATTGAAGGTCTGCGTTTCTGCTGCTCAGCCTCACCCCTTCCCACACACTTCCTGCTTCACCCCTTCCTAGTTCCTCTCCTCCAAGGTGGGGGGGGGGGGTGGAGACAGGAGCAAACGCCCATCGCTGGGGGGTGTCTCTCCCTGTATGATTGCTGTGGGGAGAGCGGAGAGGTCCAAGTGTCCGCCCCCACCCAGTCTCCCAAAACAAAAGCATCTGAATGGAATGGCTTATTTTCTCAGATGGGTGTTGGGGGGTGGGGAGTACAATTTTTGATAGCATAACAGAACGATAAAAGCATATGCGATTGAAATAAAATCAGGTAGTAAGATGGAAATGAGATCTAATAATCATATTGCTATTTCTTTTGGCAATGGAGATTTAAAAAAATAAGCTCTCCTACCTTCACCCTAACCATGGATCAGGCAGGGAAGGTGGAGAGGAGGTAACGGTGGTTTTGGGCTCCTGACCAAGCTCCCCACCCCCACCCCCGCCCCCTTAGAAAGGGTGGGCTGATTCCCCGAGCACTCCTGGGTCACTGATCTCTCCCGCTGCTGCTAAGGGAGGGGCTCCCCGAGCAGGAGCTGAGACCTGCTCAGGCCCACGGGGCCTCCCCTGGTGTGGACTCTCCCTCCCACAAGGCAGTCAAACCCTGAGAGCTCCCTCAGGGGAGAGGGGGCACAGCTGGGCCCACCCATTCTCTGGCACCATCAGAGATCTCGGCTCTGTGCTGGACTGTGGCTGCTTGAAGGGCTCTGGAGAACTTGGCAAGTGCCCGCAGGAAGAGGTGGGTCAGGTGTGAGGCCTCAGCAGGCCCGGCAGCCCCCGCGGAGGGGGAAGGGCAAGCCTCCACAGCCTTCCTCAGAGGGGGCCTTTGCAGCACGATGTGCTGGTTGCTGGTCGAGGTGTTTCGCAAGGTAAAAGCAAGAGAAATCCCGTAGGGAATCCTGGCCAGGATGCTGGGGGCTGACAGGCTTACAAGGAGGACATTCTGCTACTCCTTCCGCCTCTTGGGCCGTGGCCCCTGACTGGACCCTACTGAGGGACCATCCCTCTCGGGGGAATGGGGATGGTGGTCGGTGCTTGAAGCTCTGGGACTTTCTCAATCCCGTTGTCCCAGGAGTTTTTCCCTCAGAAAGCCAGAAAATATAACCACTAACCTGAGTTGGCAGAGGGAAGCCTTTGGCACTGGGCCATTTGTGCTGTGGTCAAAGGGCCCGATTAGTGGCTCAGAGCTCCGGAGGACAAAGGACTAACAGGAGGTAAGGCGGGACATGGTCGCTATCTCCCTGTCTGTTTGGGTCCCTATGTGTATTCGCTTGCTTGGGCTGCTGTGACAAAGTACCATGTAAGTGGCTTGAACAACAGAAATGTATTTCCTCATGGTTCTGGAAATTAGAAGTCAAAGATCAAGGTGTCAGCAGGGTCGGTTTCTTCTGAGGCCTCTCCCTGTGTCTTCACATGGTCTAGAAAGGCACTGGTCAGATTGAATGAAGGCCCATCCCAATGATCTCATTTTACCTTAACTATCGATTTAAAGACCCTGTCTCCAAATAGAGCCACATTCTGAGGTGCTGGAAGTTGGCTTTTGGGGGGGACACAATCCAGCCCATAATAGTCTATGTCAGGAGGCTTTATTAGTTTTACTTATATGGATGGTTAGCCAGGGGAGACTCTCTGACTCCTGAGAGGGGGTGCCACAGATTGGGCTCAAGTCCCCTAGGGAGTTAAACAAATACTTACTTGGGTGGATGTGGGTTTTTATTGGATGGCCTACTACCCACCTAAGACAACGAATTCTTACTACCTCCCAACTCCAGACCTACTGGGGACCTGCTTGAGTGTCCTTGTGACTTAGGACCTCCAGCTCCAATGTCAGCATCTTTCCTAGAGGCTGTCGTGGAAGGCAGATTTCAATCCCTCAGCTAGAAACCAGCCCTATCCAAGCATGTGGCCATGCAACTACATTTAGCTTCTAAATGGTGGGAGGTATAAAAGGTAGGGCTCTTTTCTTTAGAGAACATACTCATCTATAATGCCAGTAATTCAAGGAGGGCAGAACTAGATGGTCCAGCAAAAGGCATTGTAAATAGACATCATTGTTGTCATAACTCCCCAACCCCTGCTCACAGCAGACATTACTAATCAATCACAGCACCACTGAGCTAACTAATACTCTTCCGTTGCAAACTTTAGCACTAAACTAGAATTGGCACCCTGGATGAAAATCATTTGCTCCCTGCCTCACTCATGCTATAGGAATGGTAACTTATCCCTTCTGCATGAAGGACCATGGCAACTTCAAGCAATGGAATGGACTTGTCAGAGGCATCATCCCGGTAGGGTTGTGCCTAGACAGTCTTGCACCTGTGTTTGACATTTTTTTTTTTTGTACCACTGCAGATTGTCTTGGACCCAGCCTTGCCTTGCTCTGAGCCTGTGTCCCTAAATCTCATTTCCTGCCCCAGAACCTCCCATATACTACAGCTGGGACTCCTTCAGGACTACTCTTGGCCTTAAACATGCGTAGTCCCAAAGTGTGGCTGCTTTGGCTTTTGTGGGCCCACCCTTGACCCATGGGGGATAGAAGACACTAGAAAAAGCTTCTTTCTTTCACCTCCCAAGACAGTTTTCAGGTGCATTTCAGAAGGCTCCATAGCACATTCTGGAAGAATGGAGCGTTAGCCACCTTGATAGCACATCCTTGTATTAGCTTTCCCTGCTTCCCTGTTTCACACCCCATGCCTCACTCCTAACCCCATATCAACTACCAACACCCAGATATTTGTCTCGGATTGCATCCGGAAGGAGAAGAACCCCTGGATTCCCCTCTTCTGCTATTCCCTTCCTTGTGTCCCCCTGTGCCCGACAGTCATTTCTCTCCTAAACCAACCACCTCTTAGGTCCATAGAGTGCATTCATTGTGGGTGGCAAGGGACATTCCCAGGCATGGTCTCATGTTGACCTGCATTATAAATTTCAGGGTGAAGATGGGGAAATTCAAGTTCCAGGTCCGAGCCAGTAAATGGTCAAGTTTAAAGGCTAACCCAGTTGTCTAACTGGACTGCCTGTCAGTTGTCTAACTGTTGTCTAACTGTCTACTCTGGGCTGCCCCCACATCAGCCTCCCTCAAAGGCAGCCCCAGCAGGAAGTGCCTCTGATTGCCAAGCTTTCAAATCTTTCCTAACCACGACTTTGCAGTGACGGCAACTGAAGGGAGCCTCTATCCATGTCCTCTCTTTGCAGAAGTAAACATGTCCTTGTCCTCCTCGGGGCCATGCTGTTCTTGGCATCTTTCACCGCCACAGCTCTGCTCACACTGGCTTATGCCCTTCCGGTCGCCGCTCCGTCAGAAGCAAGGTAACCCCCAGTTTCCAGCCTGCGGCTCTCACGAGCCTGCCCTCCGAAGGGCCAGGACCTCCCAGGAAGGGCTGCTCAGCGAGTGCCAGGCAGTCTGTGCTGTGTGCATTGGCTTGCGGAAAAACTGGGTGGGAAATGTTCAGCCTGGATGGGAAAGCTGATGGCGTTTTTGTTTCCAAACTTCTGAACCTTTCAACTGGCGCCGGGTGGGGGCGTCTGCTCTGAAAGCACCGGAAACACACTGCTGCCCATTGAAATGCCTCTCGGAGGAAAGCAGCGCCCCCACGTGGCCGTATTAGGTTTCTCCTTCGGTGGCGAACTTGGGCTTGGAAGTTATCCGCTGGAGAGACTGAAATTTAAGGAAGTTGGGGTTATCCCTCGAAAGTCACACCGCCTGTAAGTGGCAAACTTACAGGTGTGAGTGGAACCTAGGATCTTACCCACGATGCTATTTTGCCTCCCCAGTGAGGAATATATAACGATTCTTCCTTATAACCACCCTGTGTATTAAATGGGGGGGGGGGGAAGTGGTCTGATTTCCCACTCATCTCTTCTCAGTGCAGCAGGTGGAGTGATACAGATGGAAATCAGATCCTGTCAGTCACCTGCTTAACTTCCTCCCATGGCTGCCCAGTGCTCTCGAAGTAAAATCCTTGTCTGACCTCCTCTATCACTCCCCAGATAGAGTGTGGACTCTGGACCAGGCACACTGGTCTTCCTACGTCTGCACACCCAGCCTGCTCCCTCTTCAGGCCTTTGCACTTGCGGTTCTCTCACACTAGAACGCTTTTCCTTTAGAATCCAGGTCCTGGCAGGGTTTTCCTAAAGGTGTCAGGGCAAACATCATTTCTTGATGTAAAATAGTCCTGAGCCACATCTGGCACAGGGCTCGTTATGTATTTGTTAGGAGAGTGAATGAATGAATGAATGAATGAATGAAGACACCCAGGTTTTTTGCCCAGGGGAACACCATGCCCTTCCCGTCATGTCATGTCTTCTGTGGGCAATGCCAGGTGACGGAGGAAGAGGCTCATTCCTGTCTAGCCCTGGGGTTCTCAATTCTGGAAGCACGTGAGACTCACCTGGGGAGCTTTTAAATCCACCAGTGCTTCCAGAAACGACCATCTGAGACCACCTGAATCCCAGTCTCCAGGGATGTGGCCCAAGCAATCAAATTCTGTAAGAGCTTCCACGAAGAGGTTGACTCCTGAGAACCAGATTTTTAGAGCTATCCTGATGTACCCAGCTACCAGAAACAACTTCTTAAAAGGAACACGGTTGTCATAGTTCCTTGGGATCCGGCGGGGGGTGGGGTTGCTGAAGGGAATTTGGAATTTTAGCAAGCCAGCTGTGATCTAAGACAAGGTTACTGTTTGTGGACCATTACTGAGGAAACGAACAAATGTTCCCCACATTTTCCGCTGGATTTGCCAGTTGCACCAGTGGACATCTGAGAGATTCCTCTTTTCAGCTCCAGATCAAACAGACCCTTTTGCTTTCCATTCTTGTGTTTTTCAGTGAAAATGTGACTGTGTTATATTTCTCTGAATATTACACTAAGCCCTACTGCAGATACGGGCCATTCCTCGTGGGCCTCTTTCTGAGCATTTTCATGCACCAAAACCACCAGGCAAACATTCTTAAAACCAAGGTAAGCTTGCCCCATACCTCACTGTAAGGGCTGGGTCTTCTTGGGACTGGAGTGGCCCATTTGGCCAGGCTCGTCAAAAGGCATGGCCAGGGGGTGCCTGGGTGGCTCAGTGGGTTAAGCCTCTGCCTTTGGCTCAGGTCGTGATCCCAGGGTCTTGGGATCGAGCCCCGCATCGGGCTCTCCGCTTGGCGGGGAGCCTGCTTCCTCCTCTTTCTCTGCCTACCTCTCTGCCTACTTGTGATCTCTGTCAAATAAATAAATAAAATCTTAAAAAAAAAAAAAAAAAAGCCACGGCCAGGAGTCTGACTGCTCAGTACTTCATTGGGTTGTGGTGTGTTAACAGTGTTTCCTGGTGCTAGAGAATAAGAATGACCTTATGTTTTTGCCGGAGCCTGATTCTCTGCTTTTCTCACTGAGGTGGTGTTCTACCGATTGGAGGCTTGGTACAGACCCAGAGAACTCACTGATATGGGAAAAACCCACCCATTGAGTTTGCACGGGCAAGGTCCTCTTCTGGAAGGGCATGGTTACATTTAATAGCACAAGCTTCTTGGTTTCTATAGACAGGATTCTTGGTAAATTCAATGGCTCCATCTGGGCATCGGGACACAAGGTGTCTAAGGGGAATGAAGCTGTTACTTTGTCTTCCAGGTAAAATTGCTTCCCTGGCTCCTTTGTGGTTAATCTTTCTGGCTCGCCATCCAACCTCATTACTCAAGCCAGAAGCCTGTGTTCATCTTTGATGTGTCCTCCTCATTGAACCCTCCTCCCAGGCAGTCCTCCACCAAGCTCCCCTATTGTTTCTCCTGTCCAGCTAACCTCGCTGAAGTTCTTCTCGTCTCTTGCCTGGACTTCTTGTCTTGTCCATCTCAAATCCACCCTTGGGGCAATCTATTTAAAACACTACTTTGGTGTTGCCCTTGAACGGTGCAAAAGCTCTTCATATGGCTTTTCATTGACCCACAAGACCTTGAAGGTAGACCATGTCTTACTTACTTCTGAATCCCCAATGTCTGGTTCTGAAATCACTGAAAGCACTTAGTAAACATTTAATTAAAATTAATTAATTAAAATTAATTAACAAATGATTAAAAATCACTTAATAAACAAATGAATGAAGGATAATGTGCTTTTCAGTGGATGAAGGGCCAAGAATTCCTTTGAACTATTAGGGTACAGTGATAGCCCCATATCTCCTCTGTTAAGCCCTACCTTTGTTTGCCTAGGTCTTGTGGGTACCTCACCTAGATGCTCCAGAGAAGAGGCCCTTGTCCTTGGAAAATCTTGTGTTGCTCACAGAAGGAACAGGAGATAGGGCTTCACTAGAGAGAATTGTTGTAACAAGGACTATGTGACTTTTCCTGTAGTTTGGAGTTTCCCCTGAAAATGCACAACTCTTGTAGATTACAACAGAGTGCCATTAAAGAGATGCTTCGGTGTCATCCAGGTTCCAGGGTGTCCAGGGAGCTGAGGGGAAACCCAAGATGACACAGAGCATTTGCAAACACTCCGGGCATTGAGTCCGGACCAAGGCGTGTGGAGTGAGAACACAGGTCAAGCTGATCTGGAGAAACAAGGTAGAAGGGATGTGTACACCAGGTTCAAAACTCTAGAAGCCAGAAAATAAGAACACAGAGTCCAAGCTGGAGGCAGCCAGGGCCCTATATCCTGTGCTAGGAATGAGATGAGGCAGGGTGCATTACCAGTGAAAGAGTGAAGGGCATCATCCTAGCCCAAAAGACGGGGCTTGTGGAGAGCTCCCTGACCCCCCAAGGAAACGCCTTTCCTCCCATGTAGCCAGAGCCTAGTGCAGGAATCAGAGGCCAAGGTCGGGGGGGAGAGCTTCTCTTTAAAGACTAGACTGTGGACTGAGAAGATGCTAGTTTGGTTCAATGGAGAGGTCATCGTAGCAACTTGGGAACTGGAACAAAGAAGCAAGAGAGATTCTTGGAAAACAGGTGTGAGTCCAAAAAGGTCAAGTGAGGTAACATAAGATCTAAGATCTTGAACTGGGCCTGGCAATAGAATTTGATCCATGGGGCTCTTCTCTGAGCTGGAAAGTTCTCCATTCCTCCACTCCTGCTGCCATTTCATGGCCCCGATGATGAGGTTGCAGCCCAGGCACAGACCACGTGCTGGAAGCCTTGCCTTGTTGGTGGGCACAGAACCAATCCAGGAGCCTTTTTAGGTTAAGGAACAGAATGGGAGGTCAGGAGTGGGTTAGAACATTACCTTTTCTTTTTTCCCTTCTTTCATTTAATAGTTACTTGAGATTCACAGCAAGTTGCAAAAATAGTACAGAAAGTAAAAAAAAAAAAAAAAAAAATAGTACAGAAAGTCTTGTGTACCCTTGACCTAGGTTTTTTCACTGGTAACAGGCAACCAAGAAATGGACATTGGACACTGGATAATGCATAGGTCTTGGAGCCACCAGTTTTATGCTCACTCATTTGCGTGTATATAGTTTTGTACAACTTTAGCACATGGAGAGTTGTGTAACCACGACCACAAACAAGGTACACGACTCTGTTGTCACCACAACAATCTCCCTTGTGCTAACTCTTCATGGTCACGTGCCCCACCCTCCCCTACCCCGCCCCAACCGGGGCCCCTTAGAACCGCTAGTCCGAACCTTCTATTTTAGACTAGATTTTAGTTGGGCACTGATTGAGGTTTACAAATAGACACCTAAAATGACACTAATGAGAGGAAAAACTGAATTCGTGGAAGAGGAAGTAAATACGCCATGTCCAGAACGGGCTTGACCCACGTCTCTCCTTCCCCCGTAGACCCAGGCCGTGCTGGGGTGGATTTGCTCCCTGTCCACCCTGTTCATAGTGGTCGCTCTGGCGTACGTGGTGGATGACAGCCCGGCCACCTCTTCGTCCGCCGTTGCTCTGTACCAGGCCCTGCACCGGACCCTGTGGGCGGCGGCCGTGGGCTGGGTCATGCTGGCGTGTCAGGAAGGCTACGGAGGTATGATGCCGCGGGGGCTGTTCTTAGGGGCTCACGCCGTGTCCCTTTAAAGGCGACACACGCGAAAACACGGCGTACACAGGAGGGCTTTTTTATTTGCTGGAGTGGTTGGTATGGACAATTTGTTTATATCCTGGGGGGAGAAATGCTTGCATATTCTGTTTTGGATTTTTACCCTGGTTTATGTACAAATGCAGGTTCCGAAAGGAAAATCTGCAGCCTTTCCAATGAAGCTAGTTTAGAAGCTGGAAGAGAAAGACAGAGTCACGTAGTGAGAACAAAAATACCGGTGCCAGAGACAAAAGTTCTGGTCACACTCACTCTGGGCCTTCGGGTATAGACTGAGTAGTTCCCAAAATCCCCTTCAGCCCTTCGATGAAGCAGGTAAACTGTCTCTCCTGGGCCCGGCTTTTTATGCCTGGAGAAGTCAAGCAGAATGGGCTTCAATGGAAAGGCAGGGATTTTCTCCAGATTAGAAATGTGTTTTCAAGTCACCTGACGCTTCCCCCCTTTCTTTTCTGCTTGGCACGAGGTAGGAAGTGGATGCTTGAGGTGTCAGAAAATGGCAGGAGAACACTTAGCAAGAATCATCCAGACAAGGTTCTGGCCGCACACTGCTCAGAAGTCCTAAAGCGATGGAAGCAGAGCCAGGGGGAGCCATGACCTCTTTCTAACCTAGTGAAACACTCAGGAGGGGGTTCCAGGTGGGCCTGTGAACCCAACCCAGTTAGCCTCAGCAGAAGTGTTTGGAAATCATGGTTTAAGGAGAAAAATGATCAATTGATTCCAAGAGCTGCGGATTGAGCCCAGGCTTATGCCGGGCCCCACGGAGAACCTCACCCACACGATCCCAGGTGACCCTGGCCGTACCGCTGTGGGCAGAACTATCAGGAGCTGTTTCTGTGTGAGAGAGACGGCGCCTGGCGATGAAGGAACTCGTGAAGGTCACACAGCTCAGTAGTGGCTGAGCTAGAAAATGAAACCCAGATCAAGTGCAAAGCCATTGCCCAAAGCCCATGACCTTCATTTCTGTGCAACACACCCCTCTTAGATGTTTGATTGGTAAATTTGTTTTTGAATTTGGTGAGCATATAACGATGAGGGATTTGTCCCTTAATACTTAATAGTAAAAGCTTTTCCTTATATGGAGAAATGACATTAACAAAGAAATAGGCTGCATTCTCTCTGACTGATGTATTTGCATTTCTGGGCAGCTGTATGAATCACATGACCACACCTAACACTGTTCCCATCCAGTGACAATGACCCTAAGCTGTCGCCAGAGCCTCAGAACACAGGCAGTTAGTCCCCCCTGGCCCATGAGAAGGGGGCAAACATCACAGCATTCCTGTCTAATGTGAGAAGTCATGCTAAATGAAGACTTAACCTGCTAGGGGGAGTGATTCAGGTCAAGTTAGAAGATTAATCTAATTTGTGGCATTATCATCACGGTGGATGGTTATTAGGCTGAGTATGGGTGATATCTCCCTTCATCCAGGTGACAGACAAGCCCTTTGGTCGTTCTTGGGCGATATTATCTTTTCAAAGTGTGTTGTCATTAGCTGATCACAACTATCTTGGTGTGACTGACGTTCTAGCTTTGCACCTCCGACACTATTTTAAGACCTCAGGATTGGTTAGTAGGTGAAGGTAGGAGGTGATAGGCAAGATACAATTCTAGAAAATATGTATCCACCTGGTGACCTTTAGAAAAATATGTCTATAAAGGAACATTTGAAGAAGCGTTTCGCTGAGACTCTCGGGGTGTGAGGGGATCCTGATGGCTCAAATCATCTGTCGCCATCTCAGTCAGAGCCAGTGTAGACCACAGGGTCTGGTTCCGTGCAAAGCCATGTTCTGTTGAGTTGCCAGAGTCATCTTCTGACATTCATTCCTCTGGTTAAAACCTTTCAGGGCTGCCCTCTCTCCTCCAGCAATGATCCTCAAACTTTAATAATATATGGACCCAGGGGCACCTGGATGGCTCAGTGGGTTAAACCTCTGCTTTCAGCTTTGGTCATGATCTCAGGGTCCTGGGATTGAGCCCCACTTCGGGCTCTCTGCTCAGCAGGGAGCCTGCTTCCTCCTCTCTCTCTCTGCCTGCCTCTCTGCCTACTTGTGATCTCTGTCTGTCAAATAAATAAATAAAATCTTTAAAAAGAAAATAATATATGGACCCATTCCAAAGGAATAAGTAGTCTTTAAAACCCCTGTATTGGCTTAAATTAAATTTTAATTCTAATTTTACCTTAACATGAACAAATATAAAGCTAGACACAAATTTTTATGTTTATAGCACACAAATTTATAAAGCCAAAACAAACTTATAAAGTAACTATAAAAACGGGGCACCTGGCTGGTTCAGTCGGTAGGGTGTGTGACTCTTGATCTTGGGGTTGTGCGTTCAAGCCCCAGGTTGGGTGTGGAGATTACTTAAAAATAAAATCTTAAAAAAAATAGGGTAACCATAAAAATATAAAACCAATAAAATTTGAATTAACAGCATTAATTTAATGTGATTAATAGTTGACTAGAGCTTGTGACATGAACAGGATATTTTTTGCTTTAGGAATGTACTTTTGTGTTGGGTTTACCTGTGCTCTTTGCTGACTTAATTTTTCTACAACTATATTGTTAATTCCCCAGTAATATCTTGGTTGATCTTATCCCCTGGCACTCACCTGGGGGCAAATGAATCTGGTCTGTGAGTCCGCTTCTATTTATTCACTCAATCTCATAAGATACTTACCAAATGCTTGATTTATGTCAAGCACTGAGATGCAGGGGCTATAAGCAACCGACAAGAAAAAAAAATCTCTCTCTTGTAGGAGATCACAGAGGGTAGGGGAAGTAGAGAGACCAGGAGACTCTAGTAAGCCGGATAATGGTCCCCAAGATTTGAGGTCTTATTGGGACCTTGTAGATACGGCGGCAAACATGAGATTGGAAGATGGGGTGATCATGCTGGCTTATCCAGGTGGGCCCTAAATGCAGTCACATGTATCCTTAAAAGAGGAGAGCAGAGGGAGATTTGACAGACACACAGAGGAGATGGGGATATGAAGATAGAGCAGAACGTTGAAAATGCTGATGTTGACGGGAGTGGCCACAAGGCAAGGAAAGCCAGAAGCCACGGAAAGCTGGAGGAGACAAGGAGTGGGTTCTCCCCTAGAGCCTCCAGAGGGAGAGTGACCGTGTCAACAACCATGATTTCAGCCAGTGATACTGGTTTTGGGCTTCTAGTCTCCAGAATGACAAGAGAATCCATTTTGGTTGTTTCAAGCCACCGTGTTTTTGCAATTTGTTATAGCAGCCATCGGAAACAAATCCGGAGCCATAGTAAGTAAATACATTTATAATATAATATATTTATAATATAATTCCAGTGCAGATGTGTATAGTGATTAAGAATAAAGCAGGACTCGGAGCGTGACTGGAGTCGGGGTGCATTTGCAGGCATCGTGGGCAGAGGGAATGGTGTGGCGGAGGTCTCAAGACGGGAACGAGCTCAGTGGGCAGGAGAACAGCTAGAAGGCCAGGCAGATAGCAATCAGGATCAAGGTGGGAGAGAGATGGGAATGAGGACACAGAGGAAGGGGGGAAGCCAGGTCTTGCAAGGATCTTCATGGCCATGGGGGAGAATCTGGATTTTATTTTAAATGTCATGTCACATCATCTGACCTGTGATTTAAAAGATTACTCTAGATGTTGCGTGGGGACTGTCGGGCAGCAAGGAGAGCAGAGAGACCAACAGATGTGTTAGGAACCCACTGTAGAGGTCCATGGAGGAGGGGCCCGTGGTGGATTCGATGAGGGGCTTCATAGAGGAGATGCGGAGAAAGGGTCCGATTGAGATAGATAGTTTTAGAGATAGAATGGCTGTGCTCTGTGGAATATGGGAGAAAGAACAGAGTCTGGGATGGCTCCAAAGATTTTGTCATGAGCAACTGAAACCACTTGATTCATTACTGAGCACTCAAGATGAGGCTTGTGGAAAAGAAAGAAGTTTTTCTTTTCTTTTCTTTTCTCCTCTTCTCTTTTATCTTCTCTCTCCTTCTTTCCTTTCCTTCTTCCTTTCTTTCTTTCCTTCTTTCTTCTTGGCTTAAGACAACAGAAATGGATTCTCTCATAGTTCTGGACACTAGAGACCCCTAATCAAGGTGTTAGCAAAGTCCTTCCAGAAGCCCTGTGGGGATCTGTTCCTTGCTCTCTCCTGATTCCTCCTTCCCCTGTGGCTGCCAGCAAACCCCAAGGTCCCTGGTCCGTGTGTGCGTCACTCCAGTCTCTGCCTCTGTCTTCACATGGCTTTCACCCAGTTCCTCTCCTCTGTGTGTTTGTGTCTCCTTTTCTGTCTCTTATAAGGACACTCATTTCTGGATTTGAGGCCCACTGTAATCCAGGATAATCTCATCTTGAGTTCCTTACCTTTGTTCCATCTGCAAAGACCCTCGTTGCAAATAGAGCAAGGTTCCAGATGGACATAGCTCTGGGAGAACACTCTTCAACCCCCTGCAGAGAACAGGAAGTTCTGTGCAAGAGGGATGTATCCTTGCACTTAATTTTAATTAAATTAAATTAAATAACCCAAAGTGGGTTGCGGCTATCATGTGTGACAGCACAGTTCCAGAGTTAGAGCAGGTTACGGAATATTTGTCCTGAAAGGGACTAGAAGCTGACCAAATGCAAGCCCGTCCATGACAGATGACAAGTCCGGGGCCTGGCGATGCCACTGCATCGTCCCAAGGCCCAGCGGCTCCTGTGCCGCACCTGGAGCCAGAACCAAAGCTGGGGGAAGGACTTTGCACCTCGTTTTACACGTGCATGTTTTGTGCTCCAGGCGATTGTAAACTATATTAGCATTTCTCATTTTTCTCATACTCCTGCAAAGGGAAGTGCTTTTTGTTTTTTGTTTTGTTTTCGTTTGGGGCACATTCCCTTAAAAAATGAGAAGAATAGGGGCGCCTTGGTGGCTTAGAGGGTTAAGCCTCTGCATTTGGCTCAGGTCCTGATCTCAGGGTCCTGATCTCAGGGTCCTGGGATCGAGCCCCGCGCATCGCATCGGGCTCTCTGCTCAGCGGGGAGCCTGCTTCCTCCTCTCTCTCTGCCTGCCTCTCTGCCTACTTGTGATCTCTCTCTCTGTCAAATAAATAAATAAATAAAATCTTTTTTAAAAAATGAGAAGAATAAAGACTTTCTTCGAGGACATTCACACCCCCAGGAGTGGGGTCCCAAGGGAGTGGGGATGGCCCTGCTGAGCGGGAGAGACGCTCCCCAGGCCTGTGAACCGCGCTGTTGGGTCCCTCCAGGTCCGGTGAACCGGCTGCTCTCTTGCCAGCTCTGGACTCTGCTGGCCAGCATCAGTTACGCCTGCTACTTGGTGCACCCTATCCTCATCGTGCTCTACAACGGGCTTCAGGAAACGCTGATTCACTACACCGACACCAACATGGTGAGTGAATCCCTGCTCGTGGCTTGGGGTGTGACTCTCTGGTCCCTTCACTGCTGGAGCCCCAGAGCCACCCACTGGTTTGGGGAGAAGCACGTTGCATTGTTGACAGGAGCCTGATGTCCTTTGTTTTACTGGAGGGAGGGCTTCAGAAGACTATCTTTCTTTGATTGCATTTATTCTAGTTTTAATGCTGAGGGCAGTCTATTACAGATCCATTTCGTACAGCCAGGAGTCTGGTAGTAAGATTGTATCCCTCTGCCCCTTTTTCTCTCCAGTTCTATCTTTTCTCCGGACACTGTTTGCTGACCTTCATCGCTGGGTTGGCCCTGACGCTGTGCGTAGAAAAACCGTGTCAGGAACTGAAGCGGCACCTGCTGGGATCAACACCTGCAGGGCCGTGAACGAACATTCTGGTAAAACCGGGAAGAATGGATGGGTTTGCCCTGCTGGTGATGAGCAAAAGCAGGCGTGGTCTCGTTTATCCAACAAATGTTTGTCCCCCTGGCAAGGAGTGTGAATCTGATTTTGTGAATGTTTAAGATATACAACTTCTCTGTGCTTAATTCATGAAAGAGTTTGAGTGTTTGCTATATAAAAGAGTTCTGTGACAGCCTATTTACTAGCATAATAATCACCCTCTAATGTATCTTCTCAGAAAAAAAAAAAAAAAACCTTGGATTTTTGGGGTCTTGTCCTCCATTGTATTTTCTCTACTAGTGATCACAGGAAAATAGCAAACCTCACGAATTTAATGTCATTTGGGTTATAATGTTCCCTTTTCTTGGTAAAATCACAGCATGTAGTTTTTCATGTCATAATTGTCTTTGTGTTTTCACGACACCTTTGTAGACTTGTAACTTTATCCTGGAGCCTCAGGACTGTATGACCCACTGGAGTGCCCAATTCATGAGTGCATGGTGACAGGCCTTCCAAACATTATCTATTTTACAGTGTGGTGCCTGTTAAGGGTTGAATGTGTCCACTGAAAAAGATACAAAGTACGAATCTTCTAGCATCTTAGAATGTGACCTGTTTAGGGGTTAGGGTTTTACAGGGGTGATCAAGTTAAAGGGAGTTCATGGGGGGAGGCAGCCCTAATCCAAGGTGACTAGCATCCTAATAAAAAAGGGGAAATCTGGACATAGAGACAGATTTGCACAAATGGAAGAAGAGGTGAAAACATACAGAAATAAGGTGGCCCCCACAAGCCAAGAAACACCAAGCAGACGCAGAAGCTAGAGGAGGCAAGGAAGACCTCTTCCCCAGAGCCCTCGGAGAGAAAACAGCCCTGCCGAGAACTTGAGTTAGGACCTCAGCTTTCCAGAACCGTGAGGGGGTACACATCTGTCGTGGTAAATCAGCTAGTGTGAGGTGCTTTGTTACAGTAGCTCTAGGAAAGAAACACAGTCTCTCAACAAAACTCCTAACAGAGAAGGACGAGACCCTGGTGAATGGTTTCCATCCCAACCCCTCGGTTTCCAGCAGCAAGGCCTAGAAACGGAGAGCTTTATAAGGCTAGGGTGTCCAGATTATCAGACTTGTGTTCCTCCCCGGGCGTGTGATTTCACGCTAACTGTCCCTACTCACATAGGCTTAACGTCATGTTTAACAACCCTCTCGTTGTGTACTTAAGTATCAAAGGATTTATTAACCATCATGGGCTACAAGGAGCTAATTAGCACGGAACGCTCCCCATCTCTGTGTGCACTATTTCTCTCCAAGAGGATCTGTTAGGAGGACCACTGGGGGTGGGGAGGGCTGCTAACCTCAAATCCTTCGAAAGGGCAGTTGACAGCTAACCTTGTCATTTTCTGGCTCACTCTGGGGACCCACATCTCCTGGAGGCCTGGTCTAGTCTGCTGATAGAATCTGATGCGAGCGAGGAGACAAGCTGGCGTATTCAGGGTCTGTATTAGAAAGCACCAAGTTGGCTCTCTGGGTAACTCCTAAAGTTCATGGAGATCCTTGGGAGCCCCCTGGTGGCGGATTTGGCACCTGACCCCCTCAAACTTAGACCTCAGAGATCTTGAGGGTGGGTGGAGTTTACAGGAGGAACACTACAATCTGGACAGACCCCAGTGGGAAATGACTCGCCTGCCAACGTTGCTGGGCAGTCAAATTGCAGAGGGCTTCTAGTTATGAGGCTAGCAACCTGGGGCCCATGGGAAAAAAAAAATAACCTCTCCACTATTGCAATTTCATAAAATATAAAGCAGGGACAGAGAAATCCAATTTTGTTCTAGCTTTTGTTTCGATCTGAAATTCCCTAGGAGTTTAAGATTTATAGAATGTGGGGACCTTCTTTGGATTCTGAAACAAGCTGTAAAAGAGCATATGACATTTATGAGACAGTTGGAAATTTGAACACCGCCTGGATATTCGATGATATTAAGGACTTACTAATTTTTTAATGTGATAGTGGTATTGCAGTAATTTTTTAACAGTCCTTATGTTTTAGACACATACTGAAATATTTACAGGCAAAATGGTAAAATCTTGTATTTGCCTCAGGATAATATCAGAAGGAAATGAGATAGATAAAACAAGATTGGGCATGTAGTGATCGTTTTTGAAGCTGGGTGATAGATATGTGGCACGTCATTATACTTTTTTTTTCTATTTTTGTATAAAAAACTCAAGCAAATAATAATAATAAACTCATGGAAATTTATAGAGACAGCAACATTAGTATAGAGTAAGCAAGCATCACCTGATGGGGGCCTCCTCTAATTCTCCTTAAATTCTGATCCATGTTTCATCCCCACATACCAGCCCATGGATAAAAATAGGTCATATTGACAGTATAGTCACCCGCGGCAGGTCTAAAGGAACTCCAGCCCTCCTTAAGTTCCTCCTGACTGGTCTTGGGAGAGTCTAGGAGTATCTTGCTTGTCTTGTAAACACTGGACTCCCCTAAGTCCTTTTTAAATGGTGCAGGCTCTCCTTCGAGCTGTGCCCTCCCCCACCTTGCCCTCAGACTGCTGAGAGCTGTTGGTGGGGGTGGGGGGGCAGTGCCTCCTACACCTGCTGTCCCCACTCCACTCTCCAAAGCATGCCGCCTTCTCCTCCGCCTTCTCTGGGCAGGAGGTGGGCCGGGCTGGTTCGGTGCTCAGGCCACTGTGTCCATTCACAGCACAAATGATCTCCACAAGCGGCACCAACAGGTAAGTCCCCTCTGCCCCCCTTGTGCCATCTGTGTCGTCTCGTTCAGGCTTTGATGCAGTCCTGCTAACGGCTGGGGCTGTTTTTATAGAAACTGCTCTTGCAGATTTTCCTTGTAATAGAGGTCGTTCTCCCTTGGATACACTATGAGTCTGTGGGCGCTGGGACGGAGGGTGAATAGAGTGGCTATTTCCTCTTTACATTTCCACCCCGTTTGCCACTGGCCCTGACCGCCACGGCCGGCGCACAGCAGGTGTTCAGTACATGGCCGCTGAAATAGTGATGGAATCAATCCCTTGACTTTTTAAGGGGAATTCTCTTCCAGGAGGCTCCTCGCACATACAGGTGGGCACCTCTTAACCAGGTCTTAGATATGTTCGGTTTTATAAGAAATTTTCCCCCAAATGACCCAACCAGACCCCAGTTCCGAGGTGCCAAAGTACTTAAAAGGGTGAGAAGCCTTTACTACAATAGTCCATAGACCCCAACTGGAACTAAAACAGTGCTGTGCTCCTATAGACTCGGAGGCAGCCATTTTTGGTGACCCACCCACCTTCACGTCCCCTCCTCCCTCCCTAAACCGACTCTGACGTTCTAGCACTTTGGTACCCAGACACAGGAGAAGACTCATACTCAGGAAGAGCCAGTTGGGGAGGGGGGGTCCCTTGGTGCTTTGGCCCGTGATTGGCCCAAGTGTGGTCATGTGACCCAGCTCTGACCAATGAGACCTAAGGAGCCGTGTGCCGGGGACTTCTGGGAAAGATCGAGATGGGAAGGGTTTGGGAGCGTGATGGAGGAAGCGGTTCTCGTCTTCGTCCTTCCGTGTGCGGAGGGCGTGGTGCCGCTGGGAGTTGTGGCCGCCTCCCGTGAGAAGGGAGGCGGCGAGGGGACAGGCTGAGGCTGATGCAGGGACTGGGGGCTGCCTGGCCCCGCTGAGGACGCAGACACTGTGCAGCCGCGTGGTGTCGGGGTTTGTGTGCTGAAGGCTCCTGAACCCAGCACGCAGGTCTCCACCGTCCAGGGAGGAGACTGGAAGTTGCTTCCTGCAGGATTCTGACTGGCCTAAGACGGAACCCCCAAACATATGGATATAAAGGCTCTCCCCCAAATGGCCTCGCCAGTGAGGCTCACAGTGGACGCCTTCAAACCATAGGCTCAAAGTGGCGTGACCACCTTGTCCCCATTTGCTCGGGATTTTGTCAGTGTTCGCACCGATCTCCCGTCCCCGCACGCACGGCTCTGTCCTGGGCAAACGGGTGAGCGGCCCCTGAGCGCGTCCATCCGCTTTCTATTCTATTTATTTGTTTTTAAGATTTTATCAATTCCATAGAAGGAGGGGCGGAGGGAGAGGGAGAGGCAGAGAATTCCAAACAGACGCGGCCCTGAGCGCGGAGCCCCAGGCCGGACGCCGTCTCAGCACCCCGAGACCTGACTCAGACCTGAGCCGTGGCCTGAGCCAAAGCAAGACTCGGACGCTGCACCGGCTGAGCCGCCAGGCGCCCCTCCAGCGGCTTTCTACTTCCTCACTCAACGGTGAGCAGAGAACCAAGGTTCCCGCAAACCTGGGAAAGGGCTTTAACACCTGGAAGACTGCGTCTAAGAGGAACACGCAGCGCCAAGGAATTTGGAGGGAAGGAAGAGGTTTCACGGGGAAAAGCAAAGCTTCCAGAACTATCGCTGTCGTTGAGTGGAGAGCAGAGACTGCCTCCGGTAGACAGGCCGAGACAAAGAAGTGATTGTTCTTTCTGTAACTTATAACCAAACATTTCCAGTAACCCTCTGTTTTATTTATAAGGACTTCAGGAATATTAACAGGAATGTCAGAAATCCTGTTTGGAGGGAGTTCTCGTGTCTTAGGGCAGCCAGAGCTGGGAAGAACGGCCTGGGGCTTCATTTTGCTTTGGATTAAGGAAGGGACAAAGGGCTGGATATTTCAGCAGATTGTGGAGTATGAATAATAATGTTTTCATTACTTAAAATGTAATAATGTTTATGTTTTATTAAACATTATGTAATGTTTATGTTTTTATTACTTAAAATGTTAATCAGATTTTTAAAATACATTGATTATGACTAGGAATGTGTTAATATATGCTTTTAAGTGACAAGAGAAGTTTATGTAGTTTTTCGTTTTTATTCGATGAGCTCACAGAATCATGTGTGATCCTGCACCTTTTGTCCCTATGCTTATTAGATGAATTTTTTCTTTGTTTAATTTTAATTTCTTAAAAGATTTTATTTATTTATTTGAGAGAGAGAGTGAGAGAGAATGAGTGAGGAGAGAAACAGAGGCAGAGGGAGAAACAGGCTCCCTGCTGAGCAGGGAGCCCATTGCGGGGCATGATCCCAGGATCCCGGGATCATGACCGGAGTCAAAGGCAGACGCTTAACCAACTGAGCCACCCAAGCACTCTCTTTTTCTTTTTTTAAATTGAGATTATAATTTACAAAAACTTATAAAATTGCACACTTTTGTGGGTTTTGACAAATGCAGTTTGTCATCACCACCATGAGCAAGGTATCGAATTCCATGACTCCTCAAAATTTCTGGGGCTCCTTTATTGCCCCCAGCCCTTAGCAACCATCCATTTTCCATCCCTATAGTCCTGCCTTTTCCAGATGTACTTATTTTTTAAAGTTTATTTTTTAAAAATATAAAATATTTCTTTTTTTTAAAAGATTTTATTTATTTATTTGACAGAGAGAGATCACAAGTAAGCAGAGAGGCAGGCAGAGAGAGAGAGGAGGAAGCAGGCTCCCTGCAGACCAGAGAGCCCGATGTGGGACTCGATCCCAGGACACTGAGATCATGACCTGAGCCGAAGGCAGAGGCTTAACCCACTGAGCCACCCAGGCACCCAAAATATAAAATATTTCAAACATTCCAAGGAGTCTAAGGAAATGAAAGAATTGATAGCCCACATATCCATCATCCCTAATAAACACAGGGTAACATTTTGCCATTTTTCTTTCTAATGTGTTTCTGTTTAAAGAATAAAATATTGTAAACACAATGTAGACCTCCTCTATCCCATTTCCTTCCTCTCCTCTTACCCAAGTTTCATCTATGTTTTTATATTTTATTGATAACATCCATATGTCTATAAATGTTATGTAGTATGTTGTTTATAAGCACTGTGTGATTGGTTCCATGCTGTAACAGCCTTTCAAAATATGATTTTCCCCATTAAACATGGTCCATATAGCTGGGAATTCGTTTCTAATGTTCATAGTGTTTTCCTGAGTGCTTGTGTGCCTTAAATATTAATCCATTAACCATTGGTAGGTAGAACGTGGTTTTTCATTTTTGCAGAGGTAGTTGTAACAAACTCCTTGTGTGTTTTTCTTCGCGGAGATGTGTTAGTTTCCAGGGTATAGAGTCAGGAGAGTAATTGTAGAGTTATCAGGTGTATGTATATTCTGATAATGTTACACAGCTTTCCAAAGTGATTTTGCCAGTCTACGTCTCCACTAGTGGAAGAGGGGAGCAGACACCATTAGTCAAGACCTTCCCCAACACTTGGTTCTTTCAACTTGTCAATTTGCTGTTAAATCCCTGATGAGTATAAGGCAGGGTCTGATTACTTCTATTTTCATTTCCCTGTCTACCAGTGGGGTTGAGTGTTCTCCATGTGTGTAACGGCCCTTGAACCTTCTTTTTCAGACACTACGGCCCTTGGACCTTCTGTTTCAGAGACTGCCTACCATAGCCTTTGCCCATTCTTCTATGAGTATTTTCCTTGTTATTATTGCTTCTAAGATGTCCTTTCTATATTGTTGCCTACTTGTGTTGCAAATACTTTCTCCCTATCTGTGGCAACATTGTAAGTGATAAATGCTTTACATTTTAATGTAGGCAAATTTACCACTCTTTTCCTTTGGGCTGGCGAGTTTTGGGATTTTGTTCACAAAATCCATAGAAATGTTTTTAAAATATTTTCTCCATAGGGGAAAAGGCTCCAGTAAAAATTCCTGATCAAATGCTACAAGTCCTTGGATTCATTGTAAGGTGGTTTTGTAAGGTTATAAACAATGTAATACATTTGTAAGTTTCAATTAAAAAAATAGTGCTCCATGGGGCAGAGGGGATGATTTCGTCTTTCCAGGGGAGCTTTGGCAACGTCTGCATTTTTGTTGTTCTTCAGCGGCCAGAAGCCATGGATGCTGGGCAACATACTACAAGGCAGAGGCAGCTGGGTGGCTCCCTTGGTTAAGTGTTGGATTCTTGATCTCAACTCAGGTCTCTATCTCAGGGTTGTGAGTTCAAGCTCCATGCTGGGCTCCACGCTGGGTTGTGGAGCCTACTTAAAAACAAAGCAAAACAAAAAAACAAAACCCCCCAAAACCAAACATACTGTGTGGGATAGTTACACTCTCCCCCATCAAAGAATTATCTAGTAAAAGTCAATAGCAGCGCCCAGGTTGAGAAACTCTGAGTTTGGAATGATCGCTTTGATGGCTGTGTTCTCACAAGGCAGGAACAGTGAGGTACAGAGCCGCTACATGGAGGGACTTGGCGTTGTGTCTGGGGCTGTCAGTACTTAGACAAGTAACCCCGGGTCATTCTGTGTTGAACTTGGCAAATACACAGCAGCCAAGTGTGGCAAGTCTACTGGTGGAAACTTGGCGGAGAATGCCAGACAACCTAATATCTTTGCTCAGATCACAATGCGGGGGGGCGGTGGGGTGCTGCCCAGACTTTCTCCTCAGGGCCTTATTGCCATGCTGATGAACCCCAATATGCATTATCTGTATTATGCACTGTTTCAAGAGGCGCACCACATTTTCTGTTCTCAACCAAATTCTGTTTATTTCGTTGTTCATTAAAAAAATCATGTTATCCATCTTGACACGGTCAAGGTGCTTCTGCTTCTTTCTCTCTAAAATGATGGAATTTGACAATAGGAGGGGTTCTCCAATGCTGGTCTGTGTGGGCTGCAGAATCATCCGAGGAACTTTTAACAAACAAAGGTCCCCAGGATAAACCCCGGGGGATTTGCAGGTGGGGTGGGCCTCAGTCATCTAAACTCTTTTAAAAAATTCCTAAAGGATTCTAGTAAGTAGCCAACCGTGTTTTTGAACCACCAGACCCAGGCCCACAGAATGATGGGACTTGTTCGATGTCACAGAGTCTGAATTAATGACACTCATGTGCAAACAGCAACTTCTCCAAGACATGCACAATCATTTGGGGGCACTGGCTCCTGAAGCAGCCTCCATTCATGCGCCCATTCCTTTGGGAATTACATGTTCAACAAATGCTTACTTGCTCCTGTCACTGCCAGGCACGCTGCTACGCACTGGGAATACAATATTGACAAAAACAGAGGCAATTTCCGCTCCCTTTGATCCTTCAGTATCCCAGGTGAGGGTAATAATAAGAAGCAACACCACAAAAAAAAAAAAAGAAGAAGAAGAAGCAACACCACAAATACCTCATTACAACTTAGGTGAGAACTATGAAAACCTGACTCTGACTGGGAACCTCAGGAAGGCATTTCTGAGAAACCAGCCGGAAGCTGAGATTTGAAAGACAATGGCTGTGTTTATGGAGGCCTATTACATGGCACATACTGTTCTAGGCCAAGGCATTTAATCCTAACACAGCACCCTGAGGGAAGTTCTGTTCTCATCCTCACTTACACACACAAAAAATGAGGCACAGGGTAGGTCATTTGCCCAAGGCCACGTCCAGGTGGGGATCCCAAGATATAAACCTGAACAGTGTGAGTCCAGAGCCCACACTCTTAGGTACCACGTTCTGGGGCTTTCAGGATGAGGAGGGCTAACCAGGCAGGGCCTTTATGAAAAATTCCTTCCAGAAATTTGACTTGTGAGGGGAGGAGAGAGCCAATGGGGGGCTGGAGTGTCATGGGAGTTGTGAGGATAGAAAGACAGCACGTTTGCACTCCTTGCAGATTCTGAGAGGACCTTCTCCTCAACACCTGAAGGAAAATGAGGACCAAGAAGTTTAAGGAAGAGTCTCACAGCCAAGACCTGGCAGCTCGGGGCTCCTTCTCTGCAGCCTCACTCAGTCTCCCTACCTCTCCGCAGAAGGCCCCTTTGCTCCCCCCGGGTTCTGCAAACATGCTCAGGAGCTTCACAGAGACCACTGAGACCCTTCCAGAAGCCGGCAGCCTTCCAGATCCATGAAGGGGACGGGATGGACCTGCGCACTGAGCGCAGGTGATTCTTCCGGCATCAAATGAAGCTCGTGGCCTCACAAAGCCTTCTGAAGCATGGAGACGTCCCTTCTTGGGAAATGTCTTAATTTACACAGAGGGACCCGAGACAAATGTGTTTCAAGCCTGTGACGTGTCTTGATATTCTACCTTTCAGAGTCTGCTCTTAGGAATGTTGGAGAAATACATCAGCCGCTCATTACGTTCAAAAAATCCCAAATATTGTGCTCCATCGTAGGCCTCATGTCTGGACACTTGGTTGGCGAAGTCACTAGCCCAGGTCCCGAGATCTGATTTGGAGCTGCTGCTTGCCTCAAGGCAAGGAAGCAGGTGTAGTGATCGCCCCGACGGGGATAACGAGACGGAGCGTATCTGGGTCTAAGCAAATATCAGCAGCGTTTCACTGAGGAGTAGCAGGAAAGGTGGTGACAGAGGGACCGGATGGGAATGGCGGCAGCTGCCTCTGCCCGCGAGGCTACCCGGAAGCCACGCAACTAACTGCCTGACACCAGAGAGAGCAGGAGGGCGCTCTCTCTGCTCTGGAAATGGGTTCGCCGCAGAGAGCTGCTCTTCCCCCAGACTATGCCCTCCCAGCTGGGAGTCGAGGAGCCGCGTCCCCCCCGCCTCCTCGGCGAGGAGGGGCTGCTGAGCCGTGGTCTCCTGCCTTCTGGTGTCCAGCTGCCGGCCTTCTGCCTCAACATGGTAGCTTCTGGGATGATAAACGGGATGCTCTTAGGGCACAACCCACTCTGCTCTTGGATGTGACTATTTCTCAGGGGAACCCGAGGCTACACAAACCCGGCATATGGCCCTCCTGCGGCTGAAGGCCCGACACCTTTCAGGAGGAGAGTTTGAGGTCAGACACCTTCCCCAGTGGTATCTGCACCCAAGCAACTGCAGGACCAGAAGCTCAAGCTTGCCTTGCTGGCCCCTCTTTCTCTGGCCCCGGTGTGCTCCCTCATCAACAAGGCCATCGGCCAGGAGGCATGCTGGCTGCTTGGGGAGAGGCTGGCTGACATCCACGGAGGGCGCCATCTTGCTCACCTGATTACTAAGAGCTTCCTAGGCGGTGCTGCTCTTTGCTGACAGTCACATCGGATGCAATTATTGTCACCCTTGGGACTCATTCTGCGAGGATCTTATGTGTAACTCTCTCCCAGACGTTGTCAACAGTTCCCCTGGCCTCACTCCTTCCGAGCTTCTAGCCGGCCAGCCAGATGTTCAGCTGCTGCCCAGGAATTAGTGAAGAGCCGGGGCTCTGACCCTATTTCCCCTCAGGAACCCAGAGCTCTGCTCATCGCAAAGATTCCTCTGTCCTATAGGGCCACTCAGTCTTCTGCCTTGTTGGAGGCTGTTGTGTGGAACCTTCTGAAAACCAGACTGAACTTTTTCTCAGTCAGCTGGTGATGCATGATGGCGAGCTTAAGGCACACGGCTACCAGCGTCTCATGGCCAGGTAGTCTGTCTTCACCAGGCGCAGCGGCAAGTTAGGAGCTCTTTCTCAAGAGAAGAATATTAATAGCCAGAGAGAGCTTGGCTTTGATCCCTGACTTCTGGGGCCTACTAGGGCTTGTCACGGGCTCCACAGGGCATCTTGGGCTGCTCCAGGGGCTTGGAATACCAGCAGATCACTTGGGTCCCAGGGGCCAAGTGGCAAGCTAGATCCCTGGGGGACCCTCTCTTGCTCCGAACTTCCAGGAACAGCTCTCAAAGGCACACCTCAGAACCACGAGAGCTGCTTCCTCTTCTGTGACTAGAAAGTCGCCTGTCAGTATGGGTACTCAGCTTTGCTGCTGCTAACCCCCAAGCCACGCTTCTGCTGCCATGTTTTGGAAGCCAGTAGAGCTAGGAACTGGCCGTGATCAGGAAGCCAACACAGTCAGAAACAGCCACGGCCAGAAAGCTTCCCGGGAGAACCGGATGTGCCCAAGAGGTTTTCCAGAAGATACTACAGAAGCAGCAGAGGTTTCGTGTTTACCTCCCTTCTGCCTTCCAATCTCACCTAAAATGTCTGTTTGACAGTCACTACCTGTGTTAATACGCTAGGACGGCCATAACAAAACACCAAAGCCTGCAGGGCTTAAAGAACAGACATTTATTTTTTATTTACTTATTTTCTTCAATTGAGGAATAACTGACCTATAGTAATGTATCAGTTTCCGGTGCACCATATAGAGATTTGACATCTGTATAGATTGTGAAATGATCACCACAAGAAGTCTAGTTAACAACCGTTTCCTCACATAGTTACATTTTTTCTCTGCGGTGAGAACTTCTTTTTTAAAAAGAGAGATAGATTGATTTATTTGTTTATCTCTTTACGTGTGAGGTGAGGGGTAGAGACTCTCGAGCACACCCCATGCCAAGCGAGGAGCGCGATGCAGGGCTCTGTCTCACAACCCTGAGATCATGACCTGAGCCGACCAAGAGTCGGACACTTAACCAACTGCACCACCCAGGCGCCCCTCTCGTGGTGAGAACTTTTTAAAGGTCTTTTCCTTTTAGCAATTCTCAAGTACTCAGTCCAGTAACAGACGTTTATTTCCTCCCAGTTCTGGAAGCTGGAAATTCAAGATGGAAGGGCGGCCGGACTGGTTTCTCCTGAGGCCTTCCCCTCAGCTGTGGCTTGTGGGCGGCCATCTTGCCAGGCTCCCACATGGCCTCTCTCTGTGCGTGCACACCTCTGGCCTCTCTCCCTCTCCTTGTAAGGACACGAATTCTACTGGATGAGGGCCTTGCGCTGATGACCCCACGCAAATTTAATTACATCTTTAAAGCCTTGTCTCTGAATGCAGTCCCACGAGGGGGTTAGGGCTTCAACCTGTGAATTCTTAGGAACGTAATTCAGCCCCTCCGAGGACGCTAGCTGCAAAGGAAGCAAAGGAAGGTAACGTTTGGCTTTCTAGATGCCACAGAACAGTAGCTGGAGATGGAGAGGGATCATTCCGGCCAGTCCCCTGCCTCTCACCCACAGCTGCTGGGAGGAGTCACCGGTCAGGGGCCTCCAGCCGGTGAGCCTGGAGCCCCGTCTGGGTCACAGTGCATCAGCATCCCATCTGGAGCACCCTCCAGGCGCCCCCAGCTTTCTCCGGGCTCCGCACAGATGTGATGCAAAGCAGCCTCATTTTTCCTGGGCTCAGGGAATGTTCAGTGGGACCTAAGAATATCCTTCCGGCTAGCAGTGTTGAACCTAACCTTCTTTCTCCAACCTTCGGAAGTAGGTAAGTGGACTGGGAACCACACTAACCCTCTCCTCACGTTTCTGTCACATCGCTGGGGCTTCGGGTGCACCTCCAGGGATCCAGGGTCTCTCCAACTTCTCGTCTCTTTGAAGTAGACACTATTCCTAGCCCTGTTTTTGGTCTCAGGAGCCCTCTCCACCTTTAAAATTACTTGGGGCCCCACAGAGCCTTTGTTTATTGTGTGGGTTCTAGCCGTTGATATTCATTCACTGTGTTAGAAACTAAAATGGAAGGAAATTTTAAACACTTCTTTACTAATGTATTCAAACGTAGCAATCTATTCCATGCCGGCATAACATTTTTATGGAAAATATCTATAATTTCAAAACCAAAAGTAAGAGGTATGTCATTGTGTTTCAGTTTTGAAATCTCTTTAATGTCCAGCTTAATACATCTGTTTCTTTTCTATCTGTTACTGCTTTCTGTCTGCTGCAATATGGTACATCAAGGAGATTCTGGAAATCTCCAGTGTTTACTCACGAGGGACTGAGAGAGTAAAAAAAAGAAATAATGTCTTGCTATTACAAAAATAATTTTGACCTTGTGGGTCCCCTGGAAAGCTCTCAGGGACTCATGGTGTTGTGGGGGGGTGGTACCCAAATTATACTGTGAGAATTACTGCCCGAAGTCAGCATGTAAATGAAAGCAATGAATGCCTAGTGTGTAGCCGGACTAAAAGAGGAGCTCCACGGGGAAGCCCGACCCCAACAGCTTCCGAGCAGGAATTGCTCATTTACAACAATGAAGAACGTGGTAAGATACCCACCAAGTTTTAGGGGAGTATGAAAAGAAGTAGAAGAGAAAAGAAGAGACAGGACAATTGGAATACCCTTGAGTGAGAATCAAAAAGAAAAATGGCACTTTCCTACATAATACTGGAAATCTCAAAAAGAGGACAGCATAGAACTAAGTCAGAATGACAGCATCTGGAGCTCTCTGCTCGAGAATGCCGGAAGGAAGGAAGGCAAAGGGGAGGCAAAGTGTATCAGCTGCGGAGTCTGAGATGAGTGAAGAGAAGGGGTTTGTCTTCCATTTTTTTTTTTTTTAAGATTTTATTCATCCATTTGACAGACAGAGATCACAAGCAGGCAGACAGCAGGCAGAGAGAGAGGAAGGGAAGCCAGCTCCCTGCTGAGCAGAGAGCTCCATGCAGGGCTTGATCCCAGGACCCTGGGATCATGACCTGAGCCGAAGGCAGAGGCTTTAACCCACTGAACCACCCAGGCGCCCCTGTCTTCCATTTAAAAAAAAAAGATTTTTATTTATTTATTTGACAGAGAGAGATCGCAAGTAGGCAGAGAGACAGGCAGAGAGGGAGGAGGAAGCAGGCTTCCCGCCGAGCAGAGAGCCCGATGCGGGGCTCGATCCCAGGACCCTGAGACCATGACCTGAGCTGAAGGCAGAGGCTCAACGCACTGAGCCACCCAGGCGCCCCTCCATTTTGTTTTAAGTAGTTTCAGAATTCAGAACCGGAGGGGACTGTAGTGGTTATCTCTTCCATGAAGGCATCTTACAGCGCGACAGCTGAAGCTCAGAAAGTTGTTACCCATCCGGGTTCACACACCTGTCGTCATAGAGCCAGCACCAAAAGCTGTTCTTCCTCCTCGCCCGGATGAGCAGGACAGAAGAGCAAAATAACGCCTCCATCTCTCTCCCTCTCTTTCCTTACGTGCACTCATACGCAGACAACATACACATGTTCATGTTTTTTGTTTTTTTTTTCCCATTACTTCCCAAATTTCCTATTAATGAAGTCTAGGGAAATCAGTATGGCCTGCCTCGGTTTCTCTCAGCTCCTTTGTGCAGCGACAGCCACAGCAACAGTCTGAGGCCTGTGGAAGCATCTGGGGTGTGGCCGACTTCCAACCACTCTTCCCCCTTTGGTGAAACAAGTGAGTTCTGGTCTCCTCTCCCTTTGAGTAGAAGGAAGAGATGCGCGGATGTACAAGTTTTAGTTTGCATGCGTTCAGGCGGCCACAAGAGGGCAGCACCTGAAAGGGCAGTGCCGGGTCCCTTGGAAACTCACCAGAAGCTTCCTAGGAAAACTGTGGCCTTGTTCAACCGCTGATTAGAAGAGTCGGAGTATTCATGGTTTCCTCTTAAATGGCCTCCTACTAGGAAAATTAGACCATTATCCTGAGGACCGGAATAAGGTTGCCACTGAATCCTTTTGGAAATGTATCTGTTATTTCTAATCTAATCTACTTGTAATTTTCAACTGAAAATAACTTATAATCTTAGTGATTTCCATTGCCTTGTTTCTGAGGAAGTTGAAATGAACCTTACATTTTCATTTATTTTTCCAATTGTTAAGACGAGGACTGCCTGACCTCAGAGTTCTGGATCTTTAACACCCAGTGCTCCAGACAAATGCCCAGATGTGCCCTCTCCACCTCCCCCCACCCAAGCTAAGGGGTGGTGCTGGCTCCTTGGTGACAGAACTCCTTGGCAAGCACTGGCATTCCTGGATCAGAGGGCAGCTGGGTGGACCGCTCAGCCCCAGGCCGGTCTGGGGGTTTCAGGACCTGTGATCTGATCCGACTGTGGGGCTGGTCCAGAGATATCACCAACAGAGGACAGACCTGCCGATCCCCTTGGGAGTGAGGGAAGGTCTGAGTGCAGAGTGACTTGGTGGCCCTGGCTGAGGCAGAGCCCAGGGAGGTTTCTGTAAGTCTTTATCTCTAGCGTCGCCTGCAGACCCGCGGCACCTGGGAGCTTGTTCAAAACTCGCAGGTTCTGTTTCCACCCCAGACCAGCAGTGTTGGAGCCTTGGCAGCTGGGGCCCGGCAGTCAGTGCTGCAGCGGGGCCTCCCGATAATTCTGATAAATGCACAAGCTTGAGAAGCAGCAAAACAGCATTTCGGTGGCAATGTTCATGGTTGCAAAGCCAGGGGAAGCTTGAAGTAAATTCTGGAGGAAACATGCGAGAGAATATAGGAAAAAGAATAAAAACAGGAGAAAGACATTCTCAAGCAGGCGTAGAATGGAAGGGCTTCTCCTACCCTGCCGGGGTGTGTGAGAGGCTAGCTGCACCTGCTCCATGGTATGGTCAGCAACCTCTTACCTGTCTAGAGCCTTCCACTCTCCTATGTCAAATGTATTTGGCTAAAAACAACTTTTGTGGCAGTGACCTTTTATTCAGCTAATATCACTCCCCTCACTGCCACCAAAGCACACAGAGAAATTGGAGGGCTGATGAAAATCGTTCAAGTCCACTAAATACTAAAGCCTTCCCAAACACTGTGTACTTTTCAGAGAGAGTTTCTTTTTATTGGGATTTCGGATTATTGAAAGGTTATCTGTGTCCTGTTCCTAGAGGCATCCGAATAAAACAAAAGAGAGAGGAACATACTGTGATGTGCGTTGTATGCTGTCCTCCCTCAGCTAGCCGCGCTTGTCCGACCACCGTGCGGGCCGGAAGAATCTGAAGTCATTCCACAAAGTACCACCATGAGCCCGGGAGCCTGAAGCTGGTGCAGTGGGTTGCTCAGCAGCTCTCCCCAGAACGAGAAAGTTCTCCCGTGTGAAGTGATTCCTTCCAGATTTCTGCAGCTCTAGCTGTGGGAGGTGCATGTGACGGCCTCGTGCCTCAGTTTCCCTTTCTGGACAATGAGAACTTCAGGGCCTCAGGACCTCTGACAGCCATATGGCCCTTCTGCCCAACCCTTCATTCTCTCTTCTCCTGTTGCCCGCCTTGCTCTATTCTGTGTCACGGCCATCTCCGCTCCTTGAAATTTCTGCTCTAATATGTTGTGCTGCTCCACAATGTTAAATTAATATTTATTCAGTCCAGCAAGCTGCTTGCCTGTCTTTTTTGAACCGCATGAGATCTCTGCCTTGAGGTATATAGAGTTAGAAGTTAGAAGTCCCGGTTTTCGATCTCTAAGCAAGGCACCTGAGCTGAGCCTTAGTTTCCCCATCTGTAAGGTGCTTACCACATGCCAGACAGGAATATCTCCTTAATCCTCATGACAACCCTTTGACCTAGGTAGTAAACAGCCCTTCGAAGTAGACACTGTCAATATCCTTGTTTTGTAGTTGAGGGAAATGAGGTTCAGAGAAGTTGAGTGAGTTCCCCAAGATCACACAGCTCTTAAGTTGACAGAGGCAGGGTTCCAGTCAGGCAACTGACCCCGGAGGCAGTGCCCTCAGTGAGTCTCATTATTAACACTGGCTCTTCCTGCCTTGCAGTTTTGTTATAAGAAGGAAATGAGGGACGCCTGGGTGGCTCAGTCAGTCAAGTGGCTGCCTTCGGCTCAGGTCATGATCTCAGGGTCCTGGGATTGAGTCCCTCATTGGGTTCCCCGCTCAGCGGGGAGTCTGCTTCTCCCTCTGCCTGCCGTTCCCCCTGCTTGTGCTCACTCTCTGTCTCTAATAAATAAATAAAATCTAAAAAAAGAAAAAAAAAGGAAATGAGACAGCATCTGTAAGAAAATTTGAAAAAGTTAAACCCCATAAACAGGGAAGGAAGTGTGCTCTATTTTTTTCAAGCTAGTAGGAGACACCACAACCATCCTCCCTGTCCAGTTTCGGTTCCTGTTCAAGTTGTCTTATCGTACAACTTAACCAAAATGGTCAAATAAGGGGGAACAAGAGGAAAATGATTTTAGAAGTCTGAAGCTCCGGTTCACAGACAGCAGCCGCGGGGTGAATGGAACTGCAGGCCGGTGGGGGGCCGAACAATAAGCCAAATGTCCCTCCCCACTGAGCCACAGACCCCATCCGCAGAGGAAAAACTAGAGCCCGCGATGCCACAGGGACGCAGCATAATCTGTCCCCACGGCTTTCCCTCAGCCGATGGGGCTGCTTCTCCCACTTACAATTCTCTCTTCTCCATTCCCATCTCTCTCACTCTAATTCCCTCCTCTAGCTTCATGCTTTCGTCCCCTCGTTGTGCGAGAGACCGCTGTTTGTGCACCCACATCCACTCGCTCCTTCGTCGGTAACAGCGGACACTTAATAGCCAGGCACGTGGCTGCCCATGGGGATGCCATTTCCCAGCCTCCCTTGCGGGTGGGCCTGGATGTGTTGCTGTGGGTTGATCAACGAACCAACCTTCCGCCCTGGTGGGGGACGTTCATAATGGGGGGGCGGGGGGCTATACACGCGTAGGGAAGGGGGTGTATGGGCAGTCTCTGTCTCTTCGCTCAGCACTGGAACTGCTCTCATGAAGTCCTTTAAAAGAAGGAACACACATTCTCAATTCAGAAAACTCAGACTAACGAGGGGAAAGGAAAGGAAATAAAACAAAGAAGGAAAATCACTCGCAATTCTGCTTTCCCAAGCCGGGGAAAGATGACTCTTAACATTTTGGAGTATAAACCTCCAGGATTTTTTTTTTTTTTCCTATGTACACGTTCACTTTTCCCTCTGCACAAATTTAAATGTTTAAATTGGCTTCCAGAATAACTTCATCACTTTGTGTCTTAATATATCTGTGTTGTCATTGTTGATTTTTACATTACAAATGATAACTCTGAAAGCCCGTGATAAGAAAAGTTTTTCCTTTGGTATTTGAAAAAAAAAATTCGGGTTCACATAAAAAAGAAAAAAATCCCTCAGTAATGGCATGCATGTAAGAAAAGGTTGCTATCTAAAAAAAGCCTTTTAATATAGTTTACCGGAAATTCACATCTATTTATGTGCCAATGCACATACTACTTTAAAAAAAAGATTTTTTTTAATTTATTAATTTGAGAGAGAGAGAAAGAGATTGAGAAAATGAGTGCAGGGGCAGAAAGAGAAGCAGACTCCCTGCAGAACAGGGAGCCCAACTTGGGACTCGAACCCAGGACCCTGGGATCATGACCTGAGTTGAAGGCAGGTGCTTAACCCAGGTGCCTCCAATATACATATTTTGTATTCCTGACTCAACTATTGGAGACAGACATATTGTTTGCCTTATAAAATCCAGGCAGAGGCTGCCTGACGGCTGGCCCTGTGGGCAGAGATGAGCTGGGTGCTTATGAATGCAGCAGCACTGATCTCATCTCTTCTGTTACTGGACTCCTCCCAAATTCAGACACAAACCAGCTCTGAAAGAATGCAGTTTCCCGGTGCTTCCCTGGCTGTCGAGCTCACATTACTTCTATGCCGTGTCCTCTTAAAAGGTATGTATGCTCTCTGCATCACAGAAGGACAAGACACCTAACTCTCTAACGTGTAGACCAGCAGGGACCTGTGCCTGCACCTCAGAGGTGGGCAGAGGGAAACACAATTTCCTTCCATCCCCCTCCCAGAGTGTGATGAGTAGCTAATGATCAATTTCTGATGCGGCCTGTTCTGGTTCGCCGCTACAGAAAGAGGACTTTAACTTGCTGCTGTGAACAGGGAGAGTGGGGTTAGTTAAGCCGGCTGGGGGATGCTTTCCAGAGGAGAGAGGGGGAAGGTGGCAATTTAATCAGGTGCAGAAGTGAGCTTGTTTAAGGAGTTGACATGGACTGAGGACATACCGTATACCTGAAGATGTGTTAATCCCTTTAGATGGATTTTTACAAAATATTTATTTATTTACTTAAGAGAGAGAGAGCGCACAGGGGGAGGGTTACATGGAGAGGGAGACAAGCAGACTCCCCGCTGAGTAGGACCCTGCAATCATGACTTGAGCTGAAATCGAGAGCCGGATGCTTAACTGACTGAGCCTCCCAGGCGCCCCTAGATGGATTATTTTACTTGACTGAACCTAATGGCACTACTATTAATTCCATAATATAGTTGAGCAAAGTGATACTCGGAGAGGTTAAGTGACTTGCCCAAGGTCATACAGCTGGTAACTGACAGGTAAGTGGTTGAACCAAGGTCAGCCGATTCCTGGGCCTCTGCCCCTCATCAGCACTCAAAGAATAGAATGCAGTCGTTGGGCAGGGACTCCAGGTCCTGACAAAGGAGATGCAACGATGGAACAGAGGCTGCGGCCCTTTGAATAACCCCGGTCCACCCGATACTTGCCCCTTGGCTAGAGGGATATCGCCCTCCCTGACCCCCTCCGGCGGCAAGCTCACAGGGCTCTCTTAACCCTTCTATGGCCTAATGCTCTCCTTGGCGTTCCAAAGAGAGGGCTCAGTGCCAGTGACCAGCGGGGGACCGGGCCCCTGGGGCATGTCCAACAATGAACATGACAAATCCACTTGAACTCTCCCTTCCCTGCAAATGTCTCCAAGGAGAGTGGGAAAGAGGGGAGCCTTCCACACAGGCCCGGGGACTCTTCATGACCTCAGAAGGCTGCTGCTGGGACACCTGACCATTGGTTTTTGGGCCAGGGGACTTAATCCACATGGGGGGAAAGAACTAGGAACCAAAACTTGAGACTTGACATCATGATGTTAATGGCGCTATTTTTTTTTTTTTTAAAGGACACGAACGCTGAAATCTGAGGTCAGAGTCCCAAGCCTTGACTCCTGGACACATGTCTTACTCCTCCAATGGCAGAATACACTCCTAGAAGGTGAACTACCTCCTCTCCTTCAAATATAGGTTCTTACCCCCCTCAACACCCAGAATCTCTCCAGTTCATTAAATGGCGCCGGGCAGCTCCTTTTAAGTTGGTCTTTATCTTTCATATGCGCGTCAGTGGCTTCCATAGGAGCTTCACAGGGCTGCTGTAACAAATGCCACACCCGGGGGACTTCGGTCCTGGAAGTTATTGTCTCAGTCCTGGAGGCCAGAAGTCCAAGATCAAGGTGTCCACAAGCCCCGAGGGTCATGAGGGAGAATCTGTTCCGTGCCAATCTCCTTGCTCCTGGAAGTTCGCTGGCTGTCTTTGGGGCTCTTGTCTTCTGCTGGGTCACCCCAATCTCTGCCTTCACCTTCACAAGGCATCCTCCCCGCGTGCTTGTCTGTGTCAAATTCCCCCAAATGTATAAGGACACCAGTCCTACTGGATTAGGGACCCTCCCAACTCCAGTGTGATATCCTCTCATCATGATCCCATTTCCAAATAAGGCTGCATGCCGAGGCCCCGGGGTCAGGACTTCAATGTATGAATTCATGGGGAGCAAGAGAACACCTTTCTTTCTTTTTTTAAAGATTTTTTAAAAAAAGATTTATTTATTTTAATTTTAAAGTTTTTTTTAAAGGAAGGGATTCTTTTTTTTTCTCTTTTTAAAGATTTTATTTATTATTTATTTGACAGAGCACAAGCAGGGGGAGGAGCAGAAGAGGGAGAAGCAGACTCCCCGCTGAGCAGGTACCCCGATGTGGGGCTTGATGCCAGGACCCTAGGATCATGACCTGAGCCAAAGGAAGAGGCTTCACCGACTGAGCCACCCAGGTGCCCCAAGATTTTATTTATATATCTACTCATTTGAGAGAGGGAGAGTACAAGCAGGGCAGGCAGAAGCAGAGAGAGAGGGAGAAGCAGGCTCCCCACAGAGCAGGACCCTGGGATCATGATCTGAGCTGAAGGCAGACATTTAACCGACTGAGCCACCCAGGCGCCCCCAAAATACATTCCTAATAAGGCACCTCCAGAGGCTTTCTGGGAGAGTATTATCCACTGTGGAAGAGGATGTCGTAAAAGCTATCTTTAGCAAAAATGAAGGGACTGCTATCCAAAAGGCAGTTGCCATTCGAGAGAGTGACGTGCAAAATTATCCCCCAGGTGCACCGTTCTCCTCACATCAAGAGACGCCACAGCCAGCCCTGGCAGGGACCCGAGGGTGCGTTCATCCTCCAAGCCCACCATTATTTCAGTACCTTTTGATAAGGTGGGAGAAACCGCTGCTGTGGTGAGAATTTGCTTCCCCCCTTCACTCGGGCTCCATTGTCTCCAAGCCAGCAGCAGGAAGGCCCTTTTCTCCTCTCCCTGCTGGTAAGGGCCGGGTCTCTGCATTGCCACCGAGGACCTACTCAGGTACTCAGGTGTGCAGCAAGGCACAGCAGAGCCCTGCAGAGGGGAGGCGTTCTTATCTGGGGCACAGCTTCTCCAGTATGCCTCACACGGGATTTCTGACCCACTCTGTTGTTTGGATGTCCTCCCAAATGCAGTGCGCCCGCAGCAGAACTGGCCCATGGGATGGAACATTGCTGACGTTTCCTGGAAATGCCCCTTTCTCAAAACCGAATCAGCGGAGCTGTTGGGGCCCAATGAGAGATGATCTGAAAGTGGCTGGGACCCCGTGGATGGCCAAGAGGCTTATGCACAGGAGGCTGCTTCCAATTCCGCCCATATGGGCCAGCTGAGTGTGGGGGGGGGTGGGGGGGTGGTGGAGGGACCAAGGAGAAGGCGGTGTCCGTCGCTTCCCGGCATCACCACCCATGCCCTCCCCGCCAGGCAGCCACACTTACCCGCCTCCCCTCTCCGTCATCTTGACCATTCCCCAAGAAAGAGCTCTAGAAAAGTTCCTCTGAGGGGCTCAACGTCTGCCTTAGGGTCAAGGCTTTCTTGTTTTTGACTTCCAAGGGTCATTTGTCCTCGACAACAATGCGTGCCGTATTGCATTCAGGCTGTGGCCAGACTTCTCCTCGATTCCTGACCTGCTTTTCCTGAACCTCCGGGCAGTCCGGCCGGTCCTGCTTATCCAGGGTTCCCGTTGTTTCTCAATCCCTGACGGCCCCGCCGTCCTCCCCGATGTCCATGTTCTTCTCTAGGTTCTGTCTCAGCTTTCTGTCTGGGTTGCCTCAAACCCCCTCTGTTCCCAGGGAGCCCTCGTTGCTAATCTGATTTTAATCATCCCATTGCTCAGGAAAGAGTCTTTCTAGAGTCCATATACTGACCAGAAATACTGAAGCTAGGGGGGCCTGGGTGGCTCCGTGGGTTAAGCCTCTGCCTTCGGCTCAGGTCATGATCTCAGGGTCCTGGGATCAAGCCCCGCATCGGGCTCTCTGCTCAGCAGGGAGTCTGCTCCCCGCCCCCCGCCGCCTGCCTCTCTGCCTCCTTGTGATCTCTCTCTCTGTCAAATAAATAAATAAAATCTTAAAGAAAGAAAGAAATATTGAAGCTAGGGAGAGACACCAGTGCCAATTCAGACATGAGAAGACAGATTGAAGAGTTAAGTGTGGGTTGGGGGAAGGACCTTGGTCCGGAAGGAAATGTCAACAATCAGGGATGAAATCTGAGCCAAAGAAACGGGAAAATCCTGAGTCTGAGAAAAACCCAAGATAAGAGATGGCTGGGGCTGGTGTGGGTGTAGGCGAGAAACCACAGGTGCTGAATCAGGATTAACTAGGTAGAGAGATGTCTTCGGAAGCAAAGTGGTCCCTGCAGGCTTCCGCTGGTGGGTGAAGCCCGGCTTCCGACCCGCATGCGTCCCTATTTCGAGACCAGTCCGCAGACCCCTGAAGACTGCAGCTGCCTTGGCTCCCTCTTCCCAAGGCCCTTATGGATCCACCTAGGTCATGGTTGAAAAAGGCATCTGATTTACCAGCTGGTTTGGCCTTCTCCATGTAACATTTTAGTTGAATTGTGTCAGAACGGGGTTTCTTTTCCTTGGAGTGTCTTTGTCGGGGGTTACAAGGAAGCTCTGGGCGGGAAAAACTTTGAACCACTGGTGGGGGGGGTCACGAATCCCATAGTCCCCCAAGCTCCGGAACCCAGCACTGAGCACCGGAGTCCCAGAGCCTTGTGTTGACTTCTCTCGACACCTTTCCCGGTCTTCTGCTCAGCCTCTGTTCTCACTTCTCCTGATACAACAGGAGTGAATGGCGGGCTCCGGAACGTGGCTTACTTTATGCCCCAGAGTCTGAAGGTTTGATTTTTCCTGAAACATTTATTTAGTTATCTATATCAATTTATTTATTTATTTTAAAGAGAGAGAGAGAGGGGGTAAGGGAGGGAGAGAGAGAATCTCCAGCAGACTCCCTGCTAAAGCACAGAGCCGGATGCGGGGCTCCACCTCACGACCCTGAGATCATGACCTGAGCCGAAATCCAGAGCCAGCTCCTGAACCGAATGGGCCACCCAGGTGCCCCTCCAGAATTGTTTAGTTCGGAGAGAATAAATGTCTGTTGTTGAAGCCCAACAAATACATCTGCCACGGGCTGGAGCCAGGCAGCAAATCCAGGCAGGGCGCCAGTGTCCCTGCTTCAGACCGTGAGGACGAGCCGTGCCATCAGCCTGCTGGGAAGACCGAGTCCAAAATAACACACTAAAAAATATACTTCCGAGTGTTTTAGAAGAACCCCTAGGGATGAGGAGAGGCAGTGCTGGGCGAATTGACCTACAAGGCTTTGTTTTCCACGTCCTCTGTGTGCCCGGCACAGGCGGTGAGAAGATGAACAGCTACTGCCAAGGTTGGTGATGGACGCCAAGAAGGGCAGCAGGCACGCGGGGAGGCCCCTCTCCGCCAAGCTCTCCCCAGACACCCACGCGATTTCTGGCCAAACAGGTAATTACAAAACACGCTTTCTTCCCTGCTTTTCACCAGCTGGACTCTGCCTGCTGTTCGCAAACGTGGGTCCCTGTTAACCTCCACGCTTCAAGTCAGGAGAACACTTCTGCTAATAGCACTCCTGCGGGCTTCAGGGAGACGAACAGTCCTAGGCTACAGGATCTGCTTTATTTGCCAGAGAAGTAGCTGGAAGCCCACACTAGTGCAGAGACCTGTGCGCAGCGGAAGTGATGGGAAATATGCTATTTTGTGAATTAAAGTGACGTTCAGCTGATGAGAGGCGCTGGGGAATCAACCACTGGGGGCGTGTGTGGATTTAGATCCTTGTCCCAGCGGAGATCACCTGTCGTCATTCGGAGGAAGATGCCCCAACACCGGCAAAGCTGCAGGGAAGGGTCTAAAAGCAACATTACTGGGGCGCCTGGGTGGCTCAGTGGGTTAAGCCTCTGCCTTCAGCTCGGGTCATGGTCTCAGGGTCCTGGGATCGAGCCCCGCATCGGGCTCTCTGCTCAGCAGGGGGACTGCTTCCCCCCCCACCCCCTCTGCCTGCCTCTCTGCCTATTTGTGATCTCTGTCTGTCAAATAAATAAATAAAATCTTAAAAAAAATAAATAAAAGCAACATTACTATGTTAGTATTTTCTCGTGATTTCTACCCCATTCCTTGTCAATGGTGGGACACCCAATTTAAGTTATGCCAGGTTATTTTTATATACAGCTCATTTGGTAAGAACCGAACCAAACCCAAACCAAAATAATCACAACATTCTCCCAAATCATTCTTGAATGGATGAGAACATTTTTTTTTTTTATTTTTCTGCATGGGGTGGGTGGATGGCGAACGAGCAGGCGTTCCTGTCTGTGTTCGGGCCTGTGACTGAGGCCAGGCCAGGCAGAACTTGCACCAAGGAAAAGGGCCAGGCTCTCTGCTGCTGCTGGAGCTGGGAACAAGGCTAAGAACTCTCAGCAGGGACATCTGTGGCATATGGAGGAAGCTGGTCTGCACCAAGAAGGGAGACATGAAACTCCTGAGAGAAGCACAGACCCAAGAGAGAGAAGGAGAGAGAGCGCCGGCCCTATCACTCCGTCAGTGAAGTTCTGAGAGAAACTCTTTATTTCTGGGTGTCATCTCAGCAGCCCGCTGAGAAAGCTCTCTGTTTCCTCATATATGCTGGAGTTCGGTCTTCTGTCATTTCCGGGCAAACGCTGTGGAGAGACCAAGATGGCGACAACCCCTCGAAGCCAGGAGTAAGTCAGCCTGAAGCACCAAGTGGAATGGAAGGGAGAGAGTGGGAGAGGGAATGCTCCAGAACGGACAGTCTGCTGCCTGGAAAGAAACCTTCCCAGGCCTCTGTCGTGTTCCAGGGAAAGGGGCAGCCAATTTGTCAAACTGGGAGTCTGGAAACTCTGCCAACTGGCCTTGCCCCCCAGAAATCCCCCCCTGACCTCTCTGAGGTTACTTATAAAAGCTATGGGTCACTCTGTGCTATTTGTTGGGTCAAAGTACCCGAGAACTTGAGCTTCTAGGCCAATGGACAAATGTGGGCAGATCACCACTGAGCTCCGCTGGGGGCGTCCCAGTCTCTGCGTCCAAACCACGTGTGGCTTAAACAATCCATGAGGAAGACGATTAAAAAATAATAATAATCTCACAGATCAGGTTAAGTGTAGAGATAAGGCACACTCTAGGGTTCCAGGGTGCAACTCAGTGATGTCACTACGCACCCAGGTTCTCGGGTTCTTTCCATCCTACCTAGATTGTATTACGGTTCCCCAGCAGTTACTGCTCCCTTGAGTGAAGCCGTCCCGGGTATATCGTCTTCCTTCTCAGGGTGGTCTTAGATCGCTACAGCCCTGCCGGGCCTCACCTCCTAGCATGACAACATCCAGAGCTAGCAGAGACCCTCTGGTCCAGGGGTTTCCTCTAAGAACGAGGGACTTTTCAAGGAGGCCTCAGGAGACTTCCCCTCGTGTCTTATTTGCTGCGTGGGGAAGATGAATCCTTAAAAAAAAAAAAATCTAGTTCTAGTCTAGTTTCTGTTAGAAAGGAAAGGCAATGAGGGAGTGCTCCCAGTGGTGGTGGTGGGAGTTCATCCCAGGCAGAGCGGGAGGTGAGGCCCATGGCCCATGGCCTGCCCAGGGCTGCCCAGGGTGCCGCACTCCCCCAGCAGGACTCCCGTGAGTGGCCTGAAGGTTCTCCCTGTTCAGTAGATGGGTCAGTTGTGGAACATCTATTAGTATTAATAACGGTAATTAAAAATAATCCATAATCCCCCCAAACCCCACTAATCCACAAAACTCCGTGCCTGAACCCCCTTGTTCCCAAATCACATTCCTGTCTAGATTCAGAGGGAAACATTTGTAAAGTCGTCCCTGAATTATGTATTTATACAGGCATTCTAGTCACTGAAGAAATGTAAGACATAGACCCAACCCTCCGAAGTCTAGTTAGGCAGAGAAAAGGATCACAGCGGAAATATTCAAAGAACAGAGCAAGTCCAGGTGGCAAAAGTCTCCGGCCTGAGTTGCAGGAGCAGGGAGGGGTTGGGGACCTGAGTGGCTTTTCTCCCATCCGCTAGAAGTTGCTGGGAGTGGCGGGGGCGGGGGGGGGGGGGGGAGTGAGAGTAGGGGGGAAGGGGGAAGGGAGAGCAGGAAGTCTGCTCTGAGCCATCATTCCCAGCGTGTGGCAGGTGTTCAGTGTTTCCCCAAATTATTTAAAGGGCATCTGGAAAGTTCTGCAACCTCACTTTGCCTCTCTTGGCTTATTTTCATGCTCATTTTTGACCTTAAAATGTATATGTGTATGAAATACATTGTGTCCTCAAAAGTGTGTATAACGTACCTTTTTTAAAACTTTTATTCTTTAAGTAGGCTCCACACCCAGCATGGAGCCCAACTAGGGGTATGAACTCACAACCCTGAGATGGAGATTGAGCTGAAATCAAGAATTGGACATGTAACTGACTGTGTCACCCAGGCACCCCTATTATGTACCTTTAAAGTTAAAAAAAAAAACCCATGTGGCCACCAAACATTTTAAGAAATAGAACACTGCCCCAGCCCTTGGATCTCCCAGGGGCCCCACACTTTGCTCAGAGGTAAACATGGGTCTCAGTGTCCCTCTCTTGTTTCACTTTCCAGATTTAAACTGCAAATGCATGCCTCCCTACACAGTACACTTAAGCATAATTCACTATTTGTTTATATTTAATATTTCACTGTTCGAATACAATGTAATTTATTTGTCTGTTTTCCTGTGGACGGACATTTTGGTTGCTTGAATTCTTGTTATTCTGAATAATGCAGCAAGGAACTTGCATGTGTATGCACATCCCAGACATACCTGAGACTTTCTCTAGGACTCAAGCCGTCTGGCATTGCTGCCTCACAAAGTGTGCACAGCAGTTGTGCTAGCCCATGCCACTTTCTTTCAAAAGAACTGCACCAAGGTTCCCTCTGCCCCACAGTCCTTGAGAGCTTCTGTTACTCTACCTCTATGTCCCTCCTCGTCCTGCAAGACTTTTAAATCTGTACCCATCTCGGCCTCAGGGAATCCCATTACCAGTTTTGGCTGTATTTCCTCCCTGGTTACTGATGAGGTTAGGAAATGTTTCCTATGTTTCTTAGCTCTCTGTGATCCTTCTGAGAGCGCCACTGTAAAAAAATAAAAATTCTTTCAGTCAACTCTTTTACTTTTATGGAGTCTTCTCACATTTTGCAGCCATGGAGTGATCTACACAGGTTGGACAAAAGTGTGTCCTCCGTTTTTTTTTATTTTTAAACCGGGAAATGACTGGACACGCCACGCAACCTAGGTCAAGCCCGGAGCGTTCTACCTGAAAATCCATGTCTCTGCATCTAGTATGACGAGCCCACCAGTGAACGTGCCTCATGTCACTGTCATTTTAGGGCATTGTCTTACAAGTTTCATCAAGGTCATCTGACTCTCTGGATAGGGGAATGTGACTTTGTTCCTTTTAGTATTTTCTATTGATTAGAAACCCGAAAACTTACAACTCTGTAAAGTTAGGTGTTTATAAAAAATACTTGCTGGAGATGGGACGCCTGGGTGGCTCAGTTGGCTGGGCAGCTGTCTTCGGCTCAGGTCATGATCCCGGCGCCCTGGGATCGAGTCCCGCATCGGGCTCCTTGCTCAGCGAGGAGCCTGCTTCTCCCTCTGCCTCTGCCTGCCACTCTGTCTGCCTGTGCTCACTCTCTCTGACAAGTAAATAAATAAAAATCTTAAAAAAAAAAAATACTTGCTGGTGAGACGCAGAAGATTTTGATCTGGTAAAGGAGGTAATACTAAAGTTATGACTTGGGGCTCCTGGGTGGTGCAGTTGGTTAAGCGTCTCTTGGTTTTAGCTCAGGTCACAATCTCAGGGTCCTGGGATCCAGCTTGTCAGGGCTCTGTGCTCAGCAGGGAGCCTGCCTGAGACTCTCCCTCCTCTGCCCCTCCTCCCCTGCCCCCTCACCTGCACTCTCTCTCAAATAAATAAATCTTTTTAATAAATAGATAAAAGTTGCAACCTTTTTCATCCTGCAGGATATTAAGCTTTTACAAGTACAATTTAGAAATCGCAACCGGACCTTTTATCTACATATCCCTACCTATCACCTATCTATCCACACACACATGAATTTCTTCTATCTTCCCTTGAACTGGCTTTGTCATTCTGCTGGTTCTCTCATTAACCAGTAAAATGAAACATTGACATGTGCTCATTATGTATTTGAATGTGTGTTTTTCAAAAAGATTTTGGAAAAGCATATTTGAATATTCCTGTCCCCTCTGTATGTGCCCGTTAAAATCCAAGCTCCGGGCCACCAGGGGTCAAAAAATACCAGCCATTGTACTGCTTGCCCTCTGAGTTCAAGCTTTATTGTCATTTCTGCTCTCTGAGGAATTTCTTTGCTTTCCTGACAGTTCAACTGTGCATTAAATTAAAAACCAAATTCAGCGTGCTGTATTGCAAGGGTTATCTCTGAATATATAGTCTGCCATATCCATCAAAATGCAAGTGCTTCTAGCTGATTTTTTTAGCATTTTGATGTTCATTATATTTTGCTAACCAAAACCTTCCTGGACCAGGAAAATGCCTTTCTGCTCTCTGGGTTTTCCATCATCTGTTCTTCGGGGTGATCTCGGGAGCCTGGGGGATTGGAGGAAGGCCAGGGCTGAAAAGGGCAGGGTGTGTTCCTTCTGAGCCTGGGCTGGGTAGAAAGGGAAGGTCTGGGTAGCCAGAGGGCAGCATGGAGGCTGTGGGTGCCCAGGGCAAAGGCATGGGGAAGAGACGAAGGGGGGAGGGCACCCCTGTAGGAGGGTAAGGTCAGACCCACGCCCGGGGCTTCCCTGTTGTGAAACTCGGGCTGGAGCTACCCCAGGGCGAAGTGGAGGCTCTGCACCCTACAGCGGCGAACAGAACTGGCCCCTGCTGAGCCGTGCGCGGCTGCCCTCCCCTGGCTGGAGGCACCGTCCCTCGGTGTTTAACCTGCAAAGCGGGGTTTGCGTTACATTCTGCTCACTCCTGTCTCAGAGTCCCGCTTGCCTGGTGGACTGAGAGCCCGCAGGAGCTATAGGATTGGGCTTGCTGTCCTGATTGCCCTCCCCGGAAGCTCTGAGGCTTGAGTCGAGCCCTATGCATGGCGCGGCAAACTGTGGCAAGGAGACAAAGAGAGGTTGAGAAGAAAGAGAAAATAACACGCTGCCAGGTTTTGAAATTCAATGCTTTTAATTATCTCCTATAGGAAAGGGGCTGTTTCACGAGTAATGGGTTCTTAAGGAAAAATTCCAGATCTCCAAGGTGATCCTGCCTTCAAATATTCTGCCCTAAAGTCAAACTAGTTGTCACAACTTTGTCTCCATGCCTGGACTCGAAATGAAATGTATCCAGACCATGTCGGTTCTTTTTAATCTGGAATCTGCTCTTTCCTCATTAAATAAGCACTGACAAGCCAGCTACTCGCTCGGCCTCTGCCTCCTCTTTTGCAAAATGCAGGGACTCCTACAGAGTAAATGTCTGTCCTCCGGTTCTGCCTGGAACCTCTTCTGTCTATTGGAGACACTATATACCTCTTTGGAGAACAGCCCCTCTCCCACTGCATCCTCCCAATCATGGGGCTCTACAGGGGGCTACAGTGATAGTTCCCATTACTCCTGGCCTCAGGGGCTGGCATAGCTCTCAAACCAGTTAGAATCCTCCATAATCCCTCCCCCTCCCAAGAATTAAGTGATTCCTTTCCTTTCTATCCGTGAAGCTGGGCAGGTAATGCCTCCCCTCTTCCCGCAGCTGCTGGCTGCTAGATTGGGGACCCCGCTGAGCCTTACCGAGCCTGCTGGGCTCTCATCCATCTGTGACAAGCCATCACCGTGGCAGACCCAGCTCAGTGCGGGACAGCAGGCTCCCGGGAAACCCCAGGCTTGTGAGGCCCACTGTGTTCCCTCCCTGCTGTGGGGAGTTGGGGGACAGTCTGCGCGGTGGCCGGTGACCCTCTCCAGGGCTCCTTGGGATCGCGTTCAATTTTAACAAATGCACAACTCCGACGTGCTGGCACTTCTGGCAAAAACATATTTTGGCAAATGCAAGATTGCTAATGAAATTAAGCAGCATTCCACACAGCATCTGTCCTGCGACCAATTCTCCAGCTCTGAGTGAGTTGGCTCTTGAGCGCAAGACGCTTTTTGCTTTTGTCTGCAGAGAGCCTCTGTGGGGAGAAAGAGACCAGGAGGAAGCCTGGCAGCCTACCATGTCCTTCGGGCACGGAAGCCAGCAGCTTCTTCCCATTCTCCCCATTTCCACCTGAGTCTACCTATACAATCATAAGAATGTTCTGTATTGGGTAAGACTTTATTGGTAACCGGTGGCAGAAACCTAGTTTTACCCAGGTTAAACCACAAGGGGATTTTATGATTAAAAAAAGTATCCAAGGTATCATGGAGCCCAGGACAGGAATGAGGGGACGTCTGGAACATGGAACTCAAACGTGGTCGGGGCTCTCCATCTCTCAGCTCTATTCTGCCCTGTACAACCCACCGGGTCCTCCTCTCCTTTCTGTTGTCTCTTCTTATGTGATTCCCGAGGAAACATGACTGCCTGTAGACTCAGATAAGAGGGAAAGACTTTCTGCGCAAACTGCATTTGGTGCCCACAGCTGGATGGGACCACTAATGCCACAACAGGATGGCTGGCTGAGGCCAGCCCACGGTGGCTGGGAATCTGCCAGGACCTGTGGCCAGGATCGGGATCCTGTTGGAACACAGGGGTTGCTCTTGGCCCTCTGCCTGTCTCCATACCCTGTTCTTAGAAGCTAAGGTCTTGCTTGGACACGGGTCTGTGCCTGTACTGCCCTGCGCTGTCTGCCAGGAGTGGCCATGCCGCAGAGGTGTCCGGCTTCAGAGGGCAGACATAAAAACAGATTCTAAATCTTCCTGAGATGTAGATGTCAGGGCTGGCTCCTCATCATTCATAACATTATTCATGCCTAAATTTATCCTAATTATTTACATTTCCTTATTTATTGTCTCTCTCTCTCTCTCTCTCCTTCCTACCATGAAATGCCATGCAAGCAAGCATTCTGTCGTGTGTCCCTTCAAATCTGTATTTTTGTATCCTTTGGGTAAATACCTAGTAGTGCAATTGCTGATAGGATAGTTCTATTTTTAAATTTTTGAGGAACGTCCACACTGTTTTCCAGAGTGGCTGCACCAGCTTGCATTCCCACCAACAGTGCACGAGGGTTCCCCTTTCTCTGCATCCTCGCCAACACCTGTTGTTTCTTGAGCAGCTAACTTTAGCCATTCTGTCCCTGTCCTACTTCTTAGTCTCTTCTTTTGTACCCCAAGATCTGTCTTTGCCCCAACATATCATAGATAGTCAAAGATGAATTACCCGCTTTGGGAAATAAGGAGTCACTTCAGAATCTGAGACTAAGATGGTGAATTCTTGACTTCTGAGGTCAAAGGTACCATCCAGATGTAAGAACAAAAAGAATGGGGATGCTTTCTATTTTTTCTTTGGAATCCCTTTGGAAACTCTAAGCCCGGGCATGGAGAGGAAAGTTAGAGCAGACCTGGTATAGATTCCAAGAGCTGACTCTGCTTTCCCCCTTCCAGCAGGGTCCTGAAGGTGGAGTGAGGTATAAAAGATACACCCTGGTTTCTAAGGTTGGTAATTCCAGAGTGGAAGTGCATCAGCTGGACCTCTGAGCACCTTGCCAGTGTCCCCTGGGCCACAATGATGGAAGATAACAGAATAGAAGAGGATGGAAGGTTTCAAGGCCAAATGATGCTGAGTGATATACCAAAACTCACTTGGGAGTCAGAAAGACTCAGGAAGCAAGCCAAGAAAGGACCCACAGAGCAGAACTAGTAGACCCCCAAAGCCTGGGGTTTGAGGTGATGCGTGTGTGTATGAAGACCAAGGGCATGATAGGACTTCGGGCACCTCAACGAAGGGGTGTGAGGACAGAAGCCAATGACTCAGCCATGGAAGAGTTCACATCCGAGGACCGGATCCGACAAACTACACTGTCAAGGATGCTAGAACAGGAGGGAGACCGATCAAGAGGGAGAAGCAGAGGCAAACAACAGCCCCTGAAAGTCAGGATTTGTCTCCCTTAACTCAGTTGCCATTGGGGTGGAAAGAGAAGGGGAGGGAAGCATATTTAAATACTCTCAAATTGACCCAGTTTTAAAACTGAAAGTGACTATATTAAGTTGCTGCAAACCAGACAGAAGGGGGTTTTAATATAACTTTCTTTCTTTTTCTTTTCTTTTATTTTTTTAAAAGATTTTATTTATTTATTTGACAGAGAGAGATCACAAGTAGGCAGAGAGGCAGGCAGAGAGAGAGAGAGGGAAGCAGGCTCCCTGCTGAGCAGAGAGCCCGATGCGGGACTCGATCCCAGGACCCTGAGACCATGACCTGAGCCAAAGGCAGCGGCTTAACCCACGGAGCCACCCAGGCGCCCCCTTTTTCTTTTAGATTTATTTACTTATTTATTTGAGAAAGAGAGAGAGAAGAGGGGGGAGGGGCAGAGGGAAAGAATCTTCAAGCAGTGAGTTCAGAGCCCGATGCCGGACTCAATCCCACAACCTATGAGATCCCAGCCTGAGCTGAAACCAAGAGCCAGACGTTCAACCGACTGAGCCAGCCAACTGCCCCTTTAATATAACTTTTTAAGCTATAGGAAAAGATAGTTACCTTTTGCTCCCTGGGGGCCATGACTGTGAAATTTATACCTGCCCCAGAACACGAGAGGTCACACCTTTGTTTCTACAGACGAGGAAACTGAGGGCTGAGGAGGAAGATGGGTGGTTCGAGGTCATACTGCCATGCCTGGGCACAGCAAGGAGGACAGCACAGACCTCCCGAACCTTGTTCCGGGGTGCCCGGCGACGGAGAGTTATCTTCCGGTGTCTATCAAACTCTTGCAGAAAGTGCTGAGCCTCACGGACGGAGCAAGTGTAAAAAAACGTCTCCCTAACTTCTTCTTCTTCTTCTTCTTTTTTTTAAATTGTGTTAAACTGAGAAGCCAAGTGTTAAAAGCTCTCGACTCTCACATGACAGCCAAGTAGCATGGGACATAGACTGAGAGGAGCATCTTCGGTTAGCGAACGTCATCTTCCTTCCCCTCTCCCTGTTACTTTTCCTGACACTTTGTATCAAATCCCTCCTGGGTGGTTGTAACAACTCTAAGGCATAGGGAAGTAATCAGAGGGGCTGGGTGGGATAGAAGAGGCGGCAGCTGGAGAAACGGCTTCTTTTGACAAGAGCTCTTAGGCAGCAGGTGGGAGATAGATGGAGGAGGACGGAGAGGCAGCCAGATTTCCACGCTCTGATGGTGACGTCCCTGAGGAACAGGCAGCTCTTCTGAGGCGTATCCTTCCACAGCTGCAGTCCACGGCAAAGGCACGGAGCTGCTCAGAATGTTGGTGTCTGGACACCACCAAGCAGGTGTTTCTGATTCAGATCTGACATGAAATGACTCATCCGTGCCCAGTCAGACGAGCTCCGGTGTTCCTGATGGAACTGACCAAATTCCAAGTCATCCATCCGATGTCTTCCTGTTTGGGATCCATTTAAGAGTGAGTCCTACCTCTCTCTGTCCCGCTCAAGTAGACCAGGATCCCGAGATTCTGCCGTGTTCACGATGGTTTCTGATACCATCAGTCTGCAGGCAGTGGCTTGAACTTAGAAACTGAAAGTCGAAATTCCCACCCGGAACTGTGTCTGCTCATGCAGTCCCAGTGGCTTCGAAGGGCAGGAAAGAACAGAGGAGAGACCATGTGGTGTAGGGGATGAGACCATAAGTTTGGATTGGGCAGACCCAGATTCGAGCTCTGGCTCTGTCTTTTCTTAGCTCTGTGACGTTGGGCAAGCTGCTTATCAGCTCTGAGGCTTATTTCCCATTTTCCGTAAAATACAGTTTTTGTAATTGATAGTAAGGGCAAAGAAGCATTTATCTGATGCAAAGTAAATATGGGGAAAATGTAACAATTTCTCACCCCACTCACAAGGGCTACCCAGATGTGCTAAGAGGGTTCTAAATTAGAATGCATACTTTTTATTATGCCTACCCCCATTCACCTGTTCCCACGTATGATAATCCTGTTCTGCACATTAATAGCTTCAAATGGACTTAAGAGCTGTGTCTTATTCACTCTGGATTCCTAGTGCTCAGTGAAGCAGACAAACCAATAATTAAGAGAGTGGACCAGTTGTGGTATAGGAGATTTCTTAAAGTTTTATTTCTGACTATGGCACTTGTGGGAAGGGAGGGTGTATGGCATCAGCCTGTGTTTGGGGGATTTCATTCAGAAAATTAGTATGCTTATTTCTCCATGGAAAAAGGATAAATAAAGCACTGCTATGTTTTGGTTTAAGATACGCAGTAAATCAAAGATAGCTCCAGAGTCAACACCCAGGCAGAGGATTGGTTGATTTCTGGCACTAAATTAGATCTCTCCAGATACTGGCAGAAGAGTCTACAGTAATTAAACTCTATTCCTTTCCCTCGGTCTTTGGAGGAAATAAGCCCCCCCCCCCCCCGGAGCTAAGATTCTGTATTTGATATCACAGCACTGCTGGAGATGGTGGAAAAGGAGCTGAGAACAGAGACAGAGAGACAAAGCTGAGCCCCAGTTGGGAGGTAGGGTTGGAGACTCTTGGGCTCCTTGGTGGTACTTTGAGACCTCACTTGACTTTAATGACTTCCTTTGTAAGAACAAGACAAGTAGACAAGACTGGGGGCCAGCTAGCCTCAAGAGTTGATTCCCGAGGGATGTCCGAGATCACACCTGTCACAACCTCATACATGGAGGGCCCATGTGGATGTTGAGTGTGGACCCTGCCCTTGGCCAGGGGTAGGCTGGAAGGATGACTGGTCGGGTATCACACCTTCTTTGTCTCCTTCCTCAAAGGGCCTCTTCCCCGGTTTGTTTTTTTTTTTAAAGATTTTATTTAATTTGACAGACAGAGATCACAGGTAGGCAGAGAGGCAGGCAGAGAGAGAGGAAGGGAAGCAGGCTCGCTGCTGAGCAGAGAGCCCGATGTGGGGCTCGATCCCAGGACTCTGGGATCATGACCCGAGCCGAAGGCAGAGGCTTTAAACCACTGAGCCACCCAGGCGCCCCTATTCCCCTGTTTTTAAGAGCCTAGTGCTAAGACCATCCCTACATCAGGATGACAGGGAATGACCATGAACCACATAAATATATTTAATAAACCCAAACTAAATGTATCTTTAACTCGACTTCTCCTCAGGTGGATTTCAAAATACTCCTTGTCCCTCCAACAGGAAGTATGATGGAGGGGAGGTTAGAATGCAAAGAAAAAGATTCAACCAATAGCAATTCAAATATCTAGCTTTTGAAAATTTTACAAGACTGTATGGCCAATTTTCTTCTCCAGGCCCGTGGAAGGGGCCTTTGCAGGTAAAGGGTCCCAAGGTTTACCTTTTGATAGCTTTATAGTAAGTTAGTTTCTAGGATATTTTACTTATTGTCACTTACTGTTTTTTAATTAAAGATTTTTTTTAAGGAGCATCAAGGTGGCTCAGTAGGTTAAACATCTGCCCTTGGGGGGCGCCTGGGTGGCTCAGTGGGTTGAAACATCTGCCCTGGGTTCAGGTCATGATCCCAGGTCGTTGCATCAAGCCCTGCCTCAAGCCCCACATAAAGCCCTACATCAGGCTCCCTGCTCATCGGGGGAGCCTGCTTTCCCTCTCCCTCTGCCTGCCACTCCCCAAGCTTGCGTGTGCTCTCTCTGTCAAACAAATAAATAAAATCTTGTTTTTTTAAAGATTTTTTAAAAGATTTTATTTATTTGTTTGTGTATTTATTTATTTATTGAGTGTGAGCAGGGGGGAGGGCAAAGAGAGAGGAAGAATGAGAATCGCAAGCAGGCTCTGCACTGACTGAGCGCAAAGCCCTACTCTGGGCTGGATCTCATGACCTGAGATCATTACCTGAGCCAAAAATCAAGAGTCTGATGCTTAACTGACTGAGCCACCCTGAGGCCTCTGGGATATTTTAAATTGCAATCTTCCCCTTACCCCCAGAGCACCTCACTCCTTTTATTCGCTTTTCTTATTTCCAAAGCACCACTGCCCTCAAGATACTGTATAATTTACTCATTTATTATATCTACTTCTGTTAGAACGTACAGAATCTAAGTTTAATGAGGGCAGGGATCTTTTCTTATTTTGTTCACTGATGTTTAAGTGCCTAGAAAAAGGCCAGGTGCAGAGTAGATGCTTCTGAAAGATTTGTGAATAAATGAATGGAATAAATAATGCACAACTGAGTGAATGAATGGTCTAGCTAATCTACAGTTGTAAATTGTAAAATCTGAGTTCTATTTCAGACCCTGACCCTTAACTTTGGCCACGTCCTTTAGACTTTCTGTGCCTGTTTCTTCATGTATAAAATTTCATGGCTATTTAATCATTCAATTAATATTTATTGCAACACAACCATGGCCAAGAGGATACAAGGATGCTTCCTTGCATTCAAATCCTACTACTTCTTGGGGGCGCCTGGGTGGTACAGTCGTTAAAAATCTGCTTTAGGCTCAGGTCATCATCCCAGGCTCCTGGGTTGGAGCCCCGCATGGGGCTCCCTCCGCGAGAAGCCTATTCTCCCTCTCCCAGTCCCCCTGGTTGTGTTCCCTCTCTTGCTGTGTCTCCATCAAAAAACTAATCTTAAAAAAATAATAATAATAATCTTGAAAAAAAGAAATCCTACTACTTCTTGCAGAGTGTTTAACTCGGACACTTCAAAAATCCCGCCTCTCCTAAGCCCCGCCCGCTAGCCTTGTTCTTCTTTAGGCTCCTCCCAGATTCAGCCCCGCCGGCTGCCAGAGTAGAGGCCCCGCCTCCTCTCGGCGCTGTCATCCAATGGCTAAGATACACGGATAGGTGAATGCAGTGGAGCTTTAGGTGTCCTCTTGGCGCCTGACCAGAGTCTTGAGGAATTCCGTTCCTCTCGAATAGTCACTTCCCCGAGTTGTCCCTGCGATGTGCAAGATCACCCTCTCTCCCAAGTTCGCTGGGAAGGGTCGGACAAGGCTCCTCAGTCCCGTCGCTGCCCTCCCTAGAAGCCCTGGGGCTTCACTGGACGAGCCTCTCGCCCCGCGGCATTCTGGGAGTGGTAGTTTTCTTCCCAGTTCCCTCCTGGCGGACTAGTGCCTAAGACTCGCAGAGGACTACCATTCCCAGACGCCCGAGCGAGTTGCCGGTCATGTGACCCGCAAGGCCAAGCGGCGGGTAGGCGGGGGCCGGGGCTGGCCGGGGCTCCGCAGCTGTCTGTGACACCCGGAGCGGCGGGCCATCTCGGCCCTTGGAAAGCCCGCCATGGTGCGCGCGGGCGCCGTGGGGACGCATCTCCCGGCGTCCGGCTGGGACATCTTCGGGGACCTGAGGAAGATGAACAAGCGCCAGGTAAGGGAGGCCCGCGTGGTGGGCGCGCCCGGAGCGAGAACGGGCTGCGACGGCGGGGAGTCGGGGCTTTCTGGGTAGGGCTCCGGCAAGGACAGCGACTGGGGCTGACGGCGCCCCCAGGCTCCTCCACCGGCTCTCAGAGGCCCCGCGTTCAAATCTGCGCAAACCCACGTTGGGCGCGGGTGTGCGCTGTCTTGCACTTAACAAGAGCGCAGTGAGGGGAGGGTGGTCAGGAAGGAGAAGAGAATAGGAATCTAGTCCTACGGATGTCAGATGTGGTTGGGAAAGCCGGGAGAGGTGACTCGGTCGTGAGTGACAGCTGTCTGCACGTGTTTGAAGGGCCGGCTTCTGGAAGAGGGGATAGATTTCTCTGTGAGGCTCTGGAGGCCTGACACCCGGAGGAAGAATGCCCGCGGGTGGAAGCGGCGGGAAAGCAGGCGAAAGGAAAGCACTTTCTGAAGTGGACGCTGTCCAGTAATGCCTCTCAAAGTAATTTCTTCCCATTCTGGGAAGTGTTCTCCCCACCATGCGTCGGGACTAAATAAAGCTCCTTGTGCCTGGCGATCTCACTGGGGGTGCTCAGTCGTTTGACTGATTCAGTGTTCTACAGGGGACCCCAGAAGGCTTCCCTTAGATTCTGTCATCTGTCTGCATCTTGAATATAGGAAGCAGTTAGCATGAGGTCTCTGGGCAACTGGGGTTGATTTCTCACTCTTCGGCGACCTCAGAGGAAAACTTCCTTCTTGCTCTCTCCTTGGTCAGCTCCTTGGCCAGCATCGCTGTCTTTGAGTCTTCAATATAAGGCAAGAGTGAGTAGGGACTGGAAAGGAAGCCCGCTCAGCCAGGAAAAATGTGATGGCTTAAGCTTCTTGATAGAGAGTTTAGGGGACCTGTAGGGCATGATAGATCCTAGTGGATCCTAATACTTCTATTGATTTAAACAATAAATTATGCTAAGAAAAATGGAACCATCCTATTGGTAAGTTTGCTTGTCTTTGAAAATAGTATAGGGCGTCCTGGATGGCCCAGTGGGTTAAAGTGTTCAACTCTTGATTGAGGCTCAGGTCAGAGTCCCCAGATGGAGCCCCGCATGGGGCTCCCCATTGGGTGTGGAGCCTGCTTAAGATTCTCTCTCTTCCTCTTCGTTTACTTCTCCCCTTCTCTTCACCCCCTTGTGCTCTCTCCCTCTCTCTAAAACAAACAAAAACACTTAAAAAGAAAATGGTGCAAATTCTTATGATTTTGACACATCCTGTCATTTTTGCCACTATACTGTGGAGTGGGATGATGCCTATGGCAAAGCACAACTTTATGCCTGTGGACATATGGGTTTTGTTTTGTTTTGTTTTCCAAATAGAATTTCATACTAGCGCAGCAGTGTGGGAGAGTTTGGTGACTCAAGTCACCAAGTCTAAACTGTTATTTAGAGTCTGGTTGTTTCTAGGTGTGCATAGCTGATGAGCTGTTAGGAGTTTCTGTGATTAAGATGAGTTGTGGCAGTGATTAGCACCATCTTGAAAAACCAGCAGCAAATTCCCTGAGCACTGATGCTGTTCCCAAGAAAATCCTCCAGAAAATAGAGCTTTATTTAAAACTCTAGACTTAATTGGCTAGGTTTTTAAAATGTCTCTAAAACTGGTACTAATTACTGGTGGTTATAATTGCAGGCTATCAGAGAAGGCCTTCTGATGAATGTCTCCTAAACTAGATTGCCTTTTGAGAGATCTGTATATTCCCACTCTTGGTGATAAGGCCTGTCAGAAGCTATTGCATTGTCTATGTTTTGCTGGTTTTCTGATTAAAATGTAGAAGCTCAAATCTGCTTCCTCCTGATACTTTTTTTCTTTTCTTTTAAGCTTTGGCCTTTTGTTTCTTTTTCTTTTTCCCTCCAAAATAGCATCCTCTGACACCTTGTCAGGCATGCATGCTCTGCCAGTTGGAAGTGGGATCTCCTTTCTCTGCTGCCCCAGCTTGCTATAAAGTAAGGCAAGAGCCACATGCAAAAACAGGGACTCTTTGTTTCTGCAACGAGGAAGAGAGGAAGGAAGAAAGACAGCTACTGGCATTTCTGCTGCTTTGTCGGCCAGAATATCGGGTCTGAACTGTTTGTTTGAAACTCTCAGACATTGGCTGTTTTCATCTTTGGTGGACAAAGACTGAGTGTGGGCCTGCTTCTGAATTTTTGCTTTGGCTATGAATCGACAAGCTTAGAAAGTTGGTAGGTGACGATGGACAAACAAAAGGCACCAGTGAAACGTGGTGGTGTATTTCTTACATTGGGGTCAGTTTGTCAGTAGTTCAACCAAAGTTATGTTTCTGGATCCCAGAATTTTACTTTATTTTTTAAAATATTTTATTTATTTATTTGACAGAGGGATAGAGAGCACAAGTAGGCAGAGTGGGAGGCAGAGGGAGAGGGAGAAGCAGGCTCCCCCTGAGCAGGGAACCTGATGTGCGGGGCTCGATCCCAGGACCCAGGGATCGTGACCTGAGCCAAAGGCAGACGCTTAACTGACTGAGCCAACCAGGCGCCCTTGGATTCCAGAATTTTAATCCTAGACTCGGATTAGTAGGTTCCTTAAAGATAGGGTGTTGAAACAGGACCCGTGGTTTTGCAATTAGCTTGATTGTTAGGTTTTTGTATAATCAGTTATTATTTCTTTAGCCAATAGATGTCCAGCTCAAAGGACTTTTTTTTCCGAGGAATTGATTTTACTTCCCCTCAATGAATTTTCCAAGCATAGAAAATCATACTGGAAAAAATATTGTTAGTACTAGGCCTTTATTACATGAATGGCAAGGTTTTATACTTTGCTTTTATCAGGGTGAGGCCCAATGGTTTGAAAACCTGTCTAAAAATGATAATTTCTGTTTAAAACTGTGGCTTGGGGGGCACCTGGGTGGCTCAGTGAGTTAAAGCCTCTGCCTTTGGCTTAGGTCATGATCCCGGGGTCCTGGGATCGAGCCCTGCATCGGGCTCTCTGCTCAGCAAGGAGCCTGCTTCCTCCTCCTCTCTCTCTCTGCCTGCCTCTCTGCCTACTTGTGATCTCTGTCTGTCAAATAAATAACTAAAATCTTTAAAAAATAAAATAAAATAAAACTGTGGCTTGGGGCTTTCCAGTCAGATCTGTAGTTCATAATGAAACAACATTTATTTATCAAGTCTTTCAAATCAGGCAGAACAGGTGGAGAAGTTTTCAAATGTGAGCTACTTTAGACTGATGTGCCTTGCAAAGCAAATTTTACTTCAGGAGCAACAATGTAATGTATTATAGCCCAGCGCTTTAACCGTCTCGACTTAGCACTCCAGTTTCCTTGTCTTCTGGGTATTTAGTGATAGTTTCATAATTTGCTATTGACACAGTAGCCAAGAAGTTTTGTTTTGTTTTGTTTTTTTTTTAATGGTGTGTAACTTTAATTTTGAATTAAATTTACCTTCTTTTCAATTATTACATCAGAATATCTTCACGGTTTTTAAAAAAATTTTATTTATTTATTTGAGAGAGAGAGAAAGCCGGAGAGAGAGAGTGAGCATGAGCAGAGGTGAGGGACGGAGGGAGAAGCAGGCTCCTAGCTGAGCAGGGAGCCCAAGGCAAGACTTGATCCCAGGACCCTGAGATCATGACCTGACCCGAAGGCAGATGCTTAACCGACTGAGCCACCCAGGCGTACCTCTTCATGGTTATTTTATTTTATTTTTTAAAAGCCTACTTTACTTTTTTTTTTTTTTAAGATTTTTATTTATTTATTTGACAGACAGAGATCACAAGTAGGCAGAGAGGCAGCCACAGAGAGAGAGGGGGAAGCAGGCTCCCCGCTGAGCAGAGAGCCCGATGCGGGGCTCGATCCCAGGACCCTGGGATCATGACCCGAGCCGAAGGCAGAGGCTTAACCTACTGAGCCACCCAGGCACCCCTTCATGGTTATTTTAATTCATTTTTATGTCCCTACTTGCAGTTGTTTCCTCCATAAACCTGGACTGACATAATTTCACAGACGTGTAGCAGGAGCAATACGAGCTCTGCTTTTCCTACCTCACTGCCGCGTCAGACTGTGTGTTTCTGTTTTGTCACGCTCTTCAAAGTGATTATTTTAACGGCCATCTAATATTCTGTCAAATTCCTTTAAACATTTATTTTCCCCAGACTTTGAAATTAATCCATGCCCATCACAGAAATTTTAAAGAATAGAGAATAGTTCAAAGAAGAAAATTCAATCACTCGTAATTCCGCCATGCTGAGATGGCCTCTGTTAACCTTGAGGGCAACTCCTTGTGTCTGTTTTACAAACTGTTTTGCAGTTTGTGGAGATTCTACTGTAGCCTACACTTTTGTTTTAAATAGTGCCGTAACCTCCCATTATTTTACTCCATCATTTCTCTGTTGTTGCTCACTTATTTCCTTTTCTCTGTTACTAGAAATAGGACCGTAACGCATATTGTTGGGCCATGATTCCCTGCCTGCGTTTCTTGTAGACTGAATTCCTAAAGCAGGACTACTGAACTGAAAGTAACCTCGTGTTACAAGTGCCAGATGGCTCTCAGAATGACTGTCCGCTTGCCTTCTCACCGCAGTGCATCCTGGGCCAGCACCAAGGATTAGCGTTAAAAGAACAAACAGAAATACCCCCAAACTTGAAATTTGCTAGGCATAAAAAAGAAGAGGAGAGGGCGGAGGCAGGATTGGGTTTGAACACTCTTAAGTGTTTATTCACCACTTGTATTTCTTTGGAAAATTAATAGTTTTAAGCTTTTGCTTCTTTTGTTGTTGTTTTGGGGATTTTAGTGTATTTCTTACTAATTGTTTGTGCCCACCATATATTACAAAATGTTTATTTTCTCACTATTTATTCAACAAATTGAGTACTTACTTTTTGCCAGACCTGTATTGAACATTGGAGGTGCACCTGTGAACAAGGCCAAAATGATCTTTGCCTTTGTGGAACATACAGTCTAATGTAAAAGACACATTAGAAATGATATGTGTAATTATGATAGTTATTATGCAGATGGTATAAAGAAGTACAGAATGCAGTGAGAATATATAACAGGAGGACCCAGGCTGGTCTACAGCAGAGAGTAGCAAATTCCAGCAAATTCCAGCCCTTCGGTAGGGGATTCGGGGAGGAACAGAGGGGAGAGAGAGAATCTCACCCAGGCTCCATGCCCAGCATGGAGGCCAGTGCAGGGCTCAATCTCACGTTCCTGATATGATAATCTCACGTTCCTGAGCAAAAATCAAGAGTCAGACACTTAACCAACTGAGCCATCCAGGCACCCCCCCCAACACCATCTGTTTTTATAAATAAAGTTTTATTGGAACACTGACCTACTAATTCTTTTACATGTTGTCTTTAGTTGCCTTTCACTACAATGGAAGGGCTGAGTGATTTCAACAGAGACTGTGTGGCTTGTAAAATACTTATTATGTGGTCCTTTATAGAAAGTTTGCTGACTTCTAGTTTAGTGGGTCAGGGAGGGATTCCCTGGGGAACTGGTGCCGAAAGTAGGATTTAAGATGAGTGAGCATGAGGTATGCTGAGGAGTTGAGAGAGAGACTCTGGGCGAATAGCCAGGTGTAGATCCCGAGCGAATAGGAGCACGCGCTCTCTGAAGCACTGACAGATGCCACTATCGTCCCTGGAGTGCCGTGAGCTTCACCGGCTGAAGCTAGGGAGGAGGGGGATGTACCAGACAGGACCATAGGCCATATTCATCCTCAAAGCAGCGGGCTGCAGTTGGAGGGATGTGATCAAGGGGCAATTGAAACAGGGCACAGAGATGATCAGATGGCCAGAGGCGCATTTGCGAGTGCGTGGAGAGCGTAGTGCGGAGAGTGCATCAGAACAGGTGTGTGTGGCCGTCGGGAGACTGGTCCCCATGGGCTCTGCTGGTGGCTTGGATGAGAGTGGTGCCAGTGGGAGAGAGAATGGAACAGACTCCAGAAATGTTTAGAAGGTAGAATGTGTAGGACGAATGGGGGGTGGTGGTGACAAGAGTCCTGCCATGTAGGTGAGCACATATGGCAGCAGAACAGGTGTACATGGGCAGGTAGAGGGGGATCATTGAGTTAGAGAGGCAGGGACTGAGCACTTTCAGTTCCAGGTATGTTGTTGCGAGTGGTTGGTTCAGGTGGAGGGAGAAGGATGTTGGAGATGAGGATGTCTAAGAACTGAGACACCGGACTGCTGGGTAGGCCATCTGCATGGCTCTTCGGATCAGCCAGGACAAGGGTGAGATGATTGAGGCAAGTACTAGAGTAAGGAGCCATCCTGGAGGGCACTAAGGGCAGGTGCCCTGAGGGACTTACATTCCAAGTAGTAGCAGGCACAGTGACTTTTGTCCCTAAAGCCCCTTGGAAGACTGGAAACATCTGGCCCAACAATCCGGCTACAGTCCGATACAGGGCGTTGTGATGTGGGCACATGTTGCTTCCCCCCTGTAGTCACCGGGGGTTGGTTGTGGCTGGCCGATGTCAGCAAGAAAGAGCCTTGAGCTTTGGCGGGACGAGCCCCGTGGATCTTAACTCCGTGGTCTAAGGAGGAGCGAGGCCAGCATGGAAGTCGATACCATCTTGGGTGGCTTTCTGCCTGTGTTCTTAACCAGATAGTGTTTGCTTTTTACTTCCTTAAACATTTATGGAAAATTTAAATATCCAGGTGTTTAAAGTTTTTGTTCACTTTGAAATGTAATCTTAGGTGCAGAACAGCTCATTGCTTAGCACTATAGGACAGTGAAGCCTCCTTTGAGGCCCCTTTGGCCAGGGGGCTAAGGAGCGGCTCTAGGTAAACCACACCGTGTGCCTCAGGCTCTCAGGTCTGATGCGCACTCTCTAGAGCAGGAGGCCCTCAGGGTAGAACTTGAATAATGGGACTCTTCAGGGTTGAAGGTTCTGGGAATCCCAGTCTGGTGAGTAGAGTCTTTTCGAGGCTTTAACAAAGTAGGTTCCATGCATTGCTCTGGGTTTTTTCTCTCATTGCTCATTGAGAAGGAGACAATATACGGACGGCTCATGCCATGGACAGAAGTTGAAATACTACTTGAGTTTGTGTGAATTATCCTGAGATCACAGCTTAGCCTTTTGTTTTGTTTTGTTTTGTTTTGTAAACTGGCTCATCGCCAGCTTCGGGTTCTTGCCTGTTCTTTCACTAGTTTTCATTTTGGGTTTGGCCTTTCTCGTTCCAGCTCTATTACCAGGTTTTAAACTTTGCCATGATCGTGTCTTCTGCGCTCATGATCTGGAAAGGCTTGATCGTCCTCACCGGCAGCGAGAGCCCAATCGTGGTGGTGCTGAGGTAGGTTCTGCACACGGTCACACTGCTGTCGCGCTGCTGTCACATTCTGCCCCGTGACAGAGGAGCGGTGTTGCCTGCGCGAAAGCCTGCGTGACAGCCAACACTCCGTGTTTTCACTGGGTGGAGGATTAGAATGTTCTTCGTTGATAGCTGTTTTCGTTTCCTTCTGCCCTTTGTTGAAACACCTCCTCTTTCTCAGCACACACTTCGGAGCTCTTTTTGCACGCGTGCTAACGCTCCAGTGCGGTGTATTTGCTCTGGTATTTTAATGCTCTAATGCACCTGAAATAACAATCCTACGCGATTAGGTGTGTACAAATTAACTTTAAACATCAGTAGTTTGAAACTGTGATTTGGTTTTCTTTGTCCCTGACAGCCAGCGAGGTGGCCCTCCGCAGTGCCCCGCAGGGTGTGCCCGGCAGTTTTAAGCTTCTCCCGCAGCGCTCTTGTAGGGGGCTGCCCCCTTCTGGAGACCACTGCCCTTCTAGAGCGCACGGTGTGCATTTTAGAAAAGCTAATACTTTAGTTAACTTCATATAGCTGTACAGTCCTGCAAGGGGAAAGCGTAATCCATTTGAAATTTAAAAAACCATACTGGGGAGCCCTTAGGTGCTTCAAGAGGCTACCTGTCCAGTGCGTCCCAGACCGTGGAGCCTTGCTGTGGGTGGTAATGGAGCCTGTGTGTTTTACAGGTAGCAATGACCAGGTCAGGGTCACCGCTGGTCTGTGCGGGAGCCAAGGCCAGCACGTCAGGTTTGTGGCTCCCCAAACAGTTCCTTTCTCTCTACCGGCCTCTGCTGCTGTGTCGTGGGGCTTCACCAGGACGCTGGCTTCACCTGGTTGCCCTCGTGTGACTGGCCAAGGAGCCTATTCTAGAGACGCACTGCTTTCATAAGCTGAGGAGCCTCAGGAGAGCATATGGGTTTCTAATTCGCTGGTGTTCACACTGCTGTAGGAGTGCCCCGGGGTCCAGGGGTTAGGTGAGGAGGGAGACGGGGATCAAGTGCATGGATTCTAGATACCTCAGCCTTGTTTGGGTTATGGCGACTCCATTTTTATGTATTGTATATAGGGGTGCATCCTGGTGAGACCTTATTTGAAGGAAGGGTTTTAAGGCTTCTTCTTCTTCTTTTTTTTTTTTTAAAGAAATTAAACACCTCTGGGGTGCCTGGGTGGCTCAGTCAGTTAAGCCATCTTCCTCCGGCTCAGGTCATGAACTCAGGGTTCTGGATTGGAGTCCTGCGCTGGGCTCCCTGCTCAGCGGGGAGTCTGCTTCTCCCTCTGTCCCTAACCCCACTCATGTTCTCTCTCTCAAATAAAGAAATAAAATCTTAAAGAAAAAAAAGAAATTAAAAATCTCTGATTGAGATGGGCCATCTCACTTAACAGATAAAGAGTCCGAGGCCCATGAAGGCCGGGCCACTCCCATCTTGCAGTTACTTTTGGCAGAGCCAAAACTAGATTCCAGATTTTCTCTAAGTCACAGAGACATACTTGTACACAGAGACTGTTGTAACGTTGCTGTCTGTAGGGACTTTTTTTTTTTTTTTAAAGCATCCTTTATTGTTCTAAAGCACTTTGGTTTGTCAACATAAACTGTTGACATCATGAGAGATGTGTGACCTTGGGGAACACTGACCTTTGGGAAATCCCTGGCCCATGAGGAAAGCAAGCATAAGTTGTTATTAGTGAAAAATTTCAAAGCAGTACTTTTTTCATGGGACACAATAATGACTTTTGACGACACACTGTACCCTTCTGCCTCTGAGACTTATCCAGAAGGTTCGTATTCTAGCTGTAGTTCTTAATTGTTTGCTCTTTCTTTCCCTCCTAGTCATTTATATTTCTAGCTCTATGTTTTTTACTCAGATTTCCTATTTTTGAATGCCAGATCTATTATACTTAGTGTCACTGGTTTCAATTAAAAATAAACACACCAGGGGCGACTGGATGGCTCAGTGGGTTAAAGCCTCTGCCTTCAGCTCAGGTCATGATCCCAGGGTCCTGGGATCGGGCCCCGCATTGGGCTCTCTGCTCAGCAGGGAGTCTGCTTCCTCCTCTCTCTCTGCCTGCTTGTCTGCCTACTTGTGATCTCTGTCTGTCAAATAAATAAATAAAATCTTTAAAAAAAAAAAAATAAAAAATAAACACACCAGCAAGTACTTAGTGACAGGCCGGTCTCCACCATGTTCCTCTTTGCTGATCCGTGTGTGCTGACAAGTTTAAGGTGGCCCAGACCCGGGAGAGACAGGAGGACCAACTTCTCGAGCTGCTCCCGTTATGAACTCACATTTTCCTTTTTTTTTTTTTTTTTTTTTTTTTTTAAAGATTTTATTTATTTATTTGACAGACAGAGATCACAATTAAGCAGAGAGGCAGGCAGAGAGAGAGGAAAGGAAGCAGGCTTTCTGCTCAGCAGAGAGCCCGATGCGGGGCTCGATCCCAGGACGCTGGGATCATGACCTGAGCCGAAGGCAGAGGCCTTAACCCACTGAGCCACCCAGGCGCCCCTCACATTTTCCTTTAAAGCACTCACTAGTCTGATTCTTCCTCCCTGAGTCTTGCCCTCAACAAACTTCTCGCTGGTTTTTGATCACACAGCCCCTCTATTGCAATATTTTGGGTCTTATTTATTTTCTCATGCTTTAAGGCAAAGCATGAGGATATGGCAAATGAATTCTGTTTTAATAATTTCAGCTTCTACTAGATTATAGTTCACTTTGAATCCATTGAAGATTTTTGGCATGGGTTTAAAGTAGTGCCACGTGGGATTATTTATTGACCTCTACATCCAAAGCAGTCAACAGTTGTTAAAATTTGGCTTTCTGTAGAATATGGTCTGAAGGATGAGGCGGCTGGAGTCCCGTTGAATTTTATCCCAACCCCCAGCTTGGTTTGCAGATAGATCACTCTCCCAAGGCATTCATTTGTTTCCTTCTCTTCCTGGAATGGGATTGCCCATGTCCTAGGTGCTGAGGATGAACCAGGAAACGCAAGAATTGCCCTAGAGTATCAACCAGCTTTCCAAGTCTATGCTTTGGAATGAAAATACTAATGTATTTATAGATGTAAGACTTTTTTTTTTTTTTTTGAGGCTAAAAATTGGCAGCTTTCACCTCAAAGAGTTCACATTATACTTGGTTCCTTGTCTACATAATGCAAAGTATAAGGGGCTTGCTGCTATCCTTTTCATACTTAATCTAAGGAGAAATCATTTCCTTTCTCGCTTGATGTCATCATCATGAGCAGTCAGAAGGGAACCACTGTGGCTTGGTTGATAGCTCCCAGACCTGCCCGGTGATTCATGGAGGTTGAGACTTTCACTGATATGTTTACTTTTGTATTCATCATGGATTGAAAGTTCCCCTGTGAATCCAGGCTAATTGGATGTGATTTTGCATTTCTTCCCAGTGGCAGTATGGAGCCGGCCTTTCATAGGGGCGACCTTCTGTTCCTGACAAACTTCCGGGAAGACCCTATTAGAGCTGGTGAAATCGTGGTTTTTAAAGTCGAAGGACGAGACATTCCAATAGTTCACAGAGTGATCAAAGTTCATGAAAAGTAAGGTGGCTTGACTTCTTTTTGGTGGTGTTTTGTAAATTTTGGTAGCCAGATTTATTTATTCATTCATTCATTCATTCATTCACTCACTCATTCATTCCATTAGTACTGATCAAACTTTTTTTTCCCCATTTTTTCTCCCTCAAGTTTTTACTTAAATTCCAGTTTTCCAGTTAGTCAACATACTGTGTGTTATTAGTTTCAGGTGTGGAATTTAGTGACTCAATTTCAGAAGCCAATTTTCATGGTTGATTGGAAAGTAGCAGACGCTCTGGGTTACGCTCCAGGTCCTGCCGTTTACTAATGGGGTGACTTTGGACCCGCTACTTTACCCAGTCTGCAAGGGCACGATAACATTATCATTTCCCACCGTGACCCACAGGGCGATTATGAGAACTGAACAGACAGTTGTTTCTGGAAGTACCCAGTAACTTGAGTTGCTGCACAGTGGGAGGTGGAGTGTACGAGAGCGTAGCAGTTATTTGAAGGAGTCTGAGAAAATCCACTCCCGTCGCACCTAAGGATTATGATGATGTGAGGACTCTTCTGAAATGCAGAAAGCTGCCTGTTTCTCTGTGTCACTTCGGACAAGGTGGCATTTACTGCGGTAGACTTAGCCCTGGACGGCGGCACATCCCTTTCCCTGACTCGGCCCAGGGTTCAGTCATTGCGTGTCCTGCTTGACTCCCCTGCCCCCTGACAAATGCTCTTTCTTTCTGTTAAATGCCAGTGGTGGCTCCTGAAGACACTTTTTGGGAACTGGAAACGATGACTTCTACCTCAAATGTGTTAAGTTCCCAGCAGAGTGTTCAGTCACGTGATGATGTGTTACCATCTATGGACTGGGTTATTCATTTACCTCATGCAGCCGAGTGCAGCATTTTTACCTGCCTGAGTTATGGAATTAAACTGAGATGTGTGTATTTGTGTTTTTTAAATAACAGAGTGTTTCTCATCGCGCGTGTGTGTGTGTGTGTGTGTGTACACATGCACGTACCTTCACTATTTGTACATTTCCAGTCTAGGTTCCCATCCCATTCACTGCTTGCAGGGCTTCCCCAAAGAAGTTGATACTTAAAATCGTCCCTTTGTTCTGCTGTAAACATCAGAATGGGCCTGTTTCGTTTGCATTGTGCTCGTGGTACTGCACGGTGGGACTTGATGTCCACTTGTTAACTGATTGATAAAGAAATACGCACTTAACATGTCACGTAACATGACAGCTGACTTAAAAATAATTTCTACAGATGAGAAATTATTCAAAGTTGAGGAAATAATGGTGATTTTCTGTAATTTGCTTGAGTTGCGGGAGAGACTGGGGTTTTATTTTCTTGATTTCCTTTCTAACCGCAGCTGCAAATCAGCTTGCTCCTTTTGGCATGGTTTCAAATCTTTGTGGGCTTTTAATATTTTATCTAATTATCCTAGTGCCTTTTTTCATTTGTCTTACTGAAAGAAGACCCCCTTTATAGCTCTGTAATGCTGTAATGTTGTGTTTCTGGTGTCAAGGCTATGTAAGCACCGGTTTAGAATGTTTAAAATTAATCCCACGGGTCTCTTTACCACACTGATTTTATGCCATTTGTGAATCCTGTTTCTTTGCAAACCGGATTTTATACCACTTTGCTCAGTGCTGAAGGAAGTAATGCGTTACCATTCTACATTTGGCAAAGGAGAAGTAAGTTTGAGGAGGGGTAGGGGCACACCCGCATTTGAATTAGCCTTGTGCTCAAATCATGCTTTTTGGTTATCAGGGTAACAGGAGCATTTTGGAATTTGAGTCTGCAAGATCGCCAGTAGACCCGTGCGTTAGCTGGGTAGTTAGCTGTAAGCAGTCACCTTAGACCAGGAAAGATCCAGTCATCATCTAAATGCCTGTGTCTGACTGTGACATACCGGGTAGACTAATTGTTTTCTAGCGATGCCGTGCTGAAAATCATTTGTGAAAGGACATTATTTTGCTTTCTAGAGATAATGGAGACATCAAATTTCTGACTAAAGGAGACAATAATGAAGTGGACGACAGAGGCTTGTACAAAGAGGGCCAGAACTGGCTTGAGAAGAAGGATGTGGTGGGAAGGGCCAGAGGGTGAGCATTAACTTATATAAAAGTTATATAAAAGATTCAGAAACTAGGGGCGCCTGGGTGGCTCAGTGGGTTAAGGCCTCTGCCTTCTACTCAGGTCATGATCCCAGGGTCATGGGATCGAGTCCTGCATGGGGCTCTCTGCTCAGCGGGGAGCCTGCTTCCTTTCCTCTCTCTCTGCCTGCCTCTCTGCCTACTTGTGATCTCTCTCTCTGTCAAATAAATAAATAAAATCTTAAAAAAAAAAAAGATTCAGAAACCAGAAAGATAGTAACAGAGAAACTAGGTGGCTCAGTGGGTTAAGCATCCAACTCTTGGTTTCAGTTCAGGTCATGGACTCAGGGTTGTGACATTGATCCCTGCACTGGGATTCTCTGCCCCTTTCTCTCTTTCCCTCCTTTCCTCCCTCAAAAAAAAAAAAGAAAGAAAGAAAGAAAGAAAGAAACTAAATGTATAGGATAATAGAATCGCTTGTTACAAATATTATATGTCAGGAGAGTTGTAAGTAGCCCAGTTCATACTGCGTGCTGCATTTACTGTGGAAATACTGCTCAGAACTAAGGACCTAAAATCTAAAACTGGATACAAGTGTGTTATCTGTATCATTGGTTTAACTCTATTTTTGAAAGAAATCTTCACCTAGAGATTAGTTTTTTGTGGTTTCAAATAGCAATTACAAGAAATCCTCCCAGAGATAACCACTGTTTAACACTCAAGGGAATATTCTAGACATTCCCTGTACCTATAGAGATGTGTGCATATATCATATATAATTTTACATAGTAGAATTTTATTTTATTTTTTCACCCAACAAGAAGTTGGAAATAGATTTCTGTGTCAAATCTACATCCAGGTATTTTTAAGTGGCTACATACTGTTGTTCCACTGAGAATCATAAAATCATAACTTAACCAGTTTTCTTTTGGTGGACGGTTAGACTATTTCCTGTTTTTCTCTACCAGAAACAGTTATGTGATAAAACTTTTAATATTCATCTTTGCATAATTGTTCCAGCGATTAGTTCTACCTCTGGTGCAGAGGAGCCTGTATCCTCTTATTAAAAAAACAAAAAAGGCACTTCTTCCCCTCTCCTGGTGACCCCTTCTTATGCTTAACCCTTGTTAGAAGTGCCTTTTTTTTTTTTTTTTAATCTTCATTAAATCCCACAAGCTGTTTGAGGCTGGAGAACCCAGTTACCATTTTGTAAGATTTACCTTTATCACCCAGACTGTGGTTTGAGGCCTCTTCCTGCCCCGTTTCCCCCTCTGCTCACCTTCTAACTCCTTCCCCCCGTTGTGATGCTGGCATATCTGTGGGGAGAAGAGAGAGACTTCCAGCTGCTCAGTCCTCTATTTTGTAGACATCTGGAGGACAAACTTTGTATAAAGGAGAAGTTGGGGCTGCTGATTTATACAGGACTGGTGGGTACAGGTGCCTTACCTGGTTTCCCCTTAGTTAGGTGAGGCTTGGGTCTGCTGATTGCATCTTTTTTTTTTTTTTTAAGATGTTATTTATTTGTTTATTTAACAGAGAGAGAGAGAGCACAAGCATGGGGCAGGGCAGGCAGAGGGAGAAGCAGGCTCCCTGCTGAGCACGGAGCCCAGTTTGGGACTCCATCCCAGGACCCTGAGCTCATTACCTGAGCTGAAGGCAGACGCTTAACCCACTGAGCCACCCAGGTGCCCCCCACTGATTGCATCTTGACATGAGTTTTGTCAGCAGACTCATTGGCTAGCTTATGCCCCAGACCTTCTGTGTCTGCAATCATCATCATGTGTGGGTATAAATTATGGGATTCACATCTGTGTTCACAGCCCAATAAGCCTGTTTGTTACATCTGAAAAGCCCCGTGAAATATCAATGATGATGGTTCTTCCAGTTACAAACTAATTCTCCATGTATTTTGAAAGCTTTCCCCGACAGCCGTCTTTATATAGGCTGTCTGGATATGACTTCTCCACTAAAAAAATTAAAAACTAGCTTGATGGCCATTGTCGGTTCCATGTGTACAAGTGGCTCAACTAATTATTTTAATTCTGCTGTGGTGAATGCAGCAGGCGAAGACAAGCAGCATCTCATCATGTGCCTGCTTAAAAAATCGTCCCGCTGTTAGTGGTGATGCTTTTGATTAAGAGAGCCTTTTGAGGCAGGAGTGAATGTTAGTCTTACAGCCTCGATCAGGGCTATTCCCAAGGAAGATTTGTGTCTTAAGCTGAATTAGGGTGTTTTCAAATGCTGCCGTCATCATATTACAAGCAATTTTCATATTTCTGGCTTTTCGTCCTACAATTTAGGTTTTTACCATATGTTGGTATGGTCACCATAATAATGAATGACTACCCAAAATTCAAGGTAGGAATGTGTTTGAGTGTCTGCGTTAAAAATGTATATGTATTGGAGCTTTTGCACGTGCCACTATAAAGATGCAGTCTGTTTAAAGTGTTTTGCTGGTGTGTTTTGTTTTGTTTTGTTTTTGCAGAATGTTTGTATTTAACTAAAATTAACATTACCATTTAAATTATCAACACTTAAATCAGTTATTTAAAATAGCTACTTTCATCTTTTGTGTTCATAGTGTATTCTAAAATGGCACCTCTATATTTGCTTTTTATCACGGAAATCTTTAAACATACAAAAAAAGTAGTACAATAAACCCAGTAATGATGTTCTCTCAAGCTCAGTAAAAATGGTATCTATATTTTTTAAAAACCACTTGAAACACAATAGGGAACGTACACAGGAACGAGCGATGAATTGGCCGGGTTTGTTGGGTGCTTGATCCTTAGTCCGTCAGTATATGTGGGGGTTTTAAACAATAACGTGGCATTGAGCAGCTACTTTGGAGAACCACGCATGGGGGAAAGAGGTCATCTTTGGATTCTGTCCTCAGTCTAGCACTGAGCGGACTTCATCTGAATACGTTTATAGACCAAACTAATTTGTGGAGCTCGAAGTAATTTCCCACTGTTTTCTTTACAGTATGCTCTTTTGGCTGTAATGGGTGCTTATGTGTTGCTAAAACGTGAATCCTAAAATGAGAAGAAGTTCCTGCAACCAGATTGAAATGAATTCTGCTGAAAAAGAGAAAACCTAATATATTTGAAATGTTCCACTTTCTGTATAAAAGGAAACAATGTGGAGACATTTTTGTCTTGTCCAAATAAATGATTCATCAGTGAAGATTGTTTTCTTTCGTGGGCTCTGATTTGAACCTCCTCCATCTATGTGCCACTCCTAGTCGTCATTCTAAGCCAAGCACGGGGGTCTGGGCCACTTCCGGATCTGCCGCTGGGGACATGCATGGTCCCCATGATGTAGTCCTAATGTCTGAGTTTCAAAACTAAAACTCTTTGCACAGCATAGTAACATTTCTGGGGGGAAATGAACAGGCCCCTAAAAGGAAATGGTTTCTTATTTATTAAAGTACAACCTGATCAGTAAATAAAGCCCAAAACCTTTTTTAAAAGGAAAGATATAATCTGCTTTGTGTTTGTGGCGGGTTGGATCTTGAGAGGGTTAGATAAATTTTTTTGAAAAGTACTTCATACTTCATAAATTAGAAAAACAGTGGATTCTCCTCTGAAAACTTACAAAAAGTACAGAAGGGTGAGAGGGGCACGTCCCTCTCTGTAGTTTCCCAGGGACCTGCGCTGTGGGAGTCACACCCGCACAACATACAGTCTTGCACAAAAAGTAGTCCTTCGCGACACTATCAGGCACTTCTGTCCCCGCTGCCACCCTAGGCGCTGGGCTATGAGGTCCTAGCCTGGATGGAGTTGGCAGCGTGTGGGAGGAACACACAGCAGTGACAGTGGCCCTGAAGTAGAATTAAACAGGGTCCGCTGAGAGAGAACCTAAGAGAATCTTTGCTTTTCATGAGGCCAGGGAAAGACCTCTGAGGAGGGGACGTGGAGCTGAGTTCAGAAATCAGGCAGGTAAATCCTGGGGAAGAGCATTCCAGTCCAGAGAAGGGGCGGGGGATGCTCTCAAGCCTTAGTCCCCGTACTGCCCTTAAAGGCAGGTTCTGACTCAGGAGGCCTGGGATGGGGTCAGAGACTCCGCATTCCTGACTCCCTCCCGGGAATGGCGATGCCGCTGGGGCCTGCACCGCAGTCCGTGTAGCAGTGTTAGAGGGGTAGAAAGGAGGCCAACGATGTTTTCAAATGCACTCTTCAGTTGTAACAGAAAGGTTCCCTTTCATGGAACAGTGTGATGTTGACATTCTTTTGGTGAGAACTTGCCAGTCTCCGTCATTCTTTGAAGTCTGTCCAAATCTGATGGAAGGGCTTAGAATCCCTAAAAGCCACTTACCCATCTCTCGGCTTCGAGCAAGCTCAGTTCTCTTCAGCAGCAGATGGAGGGTAGGACCCGCTCGCAGCCCCCCGGCCAGCCCCAGGAGCAGGCGGCTAACTCACTGAATGCTCTTAGCCCGGGCGCCTGGCGTGTGTGCAGTACACGCCCCATCACCCTTGCCCGTGTCAGGTGCTTTCCCTTTCAGTGTGAGCCTATGCCTCGCGTCACCCCCCTGCACAGCCTGTCTGATGGGAGCCCCAATCCAATCCGGGGAGGAGCAGCAGGAGTGATCCGCGGGGGGGTGGGGGTGGAGGCGGTGGGGGGGCAGCTCGCCCCTGAGCCTTTCTCTCTGCCAAAGTAGGTTGTGGCCATAACAATAGCCCTCATCCTGTCGAAATCAGTGAAGTGAAAGCAAAAGAATTTACAGGACACTTTCTAACAACACGATTCTCTTGTGCCCTTTGATAAACTCCTTTCTTAAGAAAAAGATTTTTATTCCTTTAACTAAAAACAGAATATCAACATGTTGGGCCAAAGCTTTATTATTTTATCATCATTCTGGGGTCTGCCGTTGGTTAATGGAAACTCGGAAGATGCCTCACCGTGGCTGAGCTGATCGTTAATTCCTTCCGCGAGCCTGACATCCCGGCGTGAACCCTCCGTGCCTCGGCCGGCGCCGTCTGATCGTGGCTCGTTAGCAGCAGCTCCTTGGGCCTCTTAGATGCTGTCGGTGCTCACACGGTAGAGGTGGTGGGAATTGATGCGGGATGAAGGTCATTTTCTGGGGGTCTCTGCTGCAGACCCACCGTGGAGAGCACATCCACACCGGGCCGGCGTCCAAGCAGACGCGTGGGCACTGCGACACCCGAACAATCTTCAGGAAGAACCTCTTGCTGGGAGATTTCAGGTGCTCTTGGGACACACATTTCTTATGAGCTGGACAACTGTCTTTCCACCTCCCAACGGCCTCGAAGTCTCCAAATGGAAGGTGGCTGGTGGATGCTGGCCACACGAAAAATCCCCACTGAGAAGGGAGGAGACCAATAGTGACGGGAGCAAGGATGCCAGGACGCCCCCTGGGGTCGGGGCAGACAGCCCCCGGCTCAGCTCACCGAGACCTCCTGGTGTTCTAAGAGGACTTATGAAGTTAAATGATGTTTGCTCTACTGTGTTGAAATCAACACAGGTTTCCGTCAGACACTGGGAAGTTGCCATTATGGCAGTAAGCTTTGGTTTTTTTAACAAGGTAGTAGTAGAACCTCTGGTTTCCCAGCCCTCGGGCCTTAGGCGGGCTCTTTCTCCTTCGACAGTCAATGTGTCAGTCTTACTCAAATGCCGTGCACATGCACACACACACACGTGCACACACGCATCAAAATGAGGGGCAGCACGCCTGGCGTCTGTGCTTAAAAGCTCCGTATGTGACATGTGCGCACCGGCGAAGCGAACCTTCGAGAAACATCTGTGTGGGTTTGTGGGGAGTAAATGCGGTTGGGATGCTCGATCGGTCACATCTCCCCTTGTGGTCATTTTCAGATGGCAGGATAGGAAAAGCCCGGAAGCGCAGCATAGCCACGTGCCACCTTCCCGTCACCATTTTCCAGTCTGATGCTAATGCCCACACCCACGGTGCTCTGGCTGCTGCTTGAGCACCTCTTACAGGCAGCCTCTGGCCGGGGCAGCGGACAGTCAGGCGAGCCGCATCCAGAAAGTTCCGGCGGAGACCCAGCCACCACACTCTCTGGGTTCAGCGGTTTCCCTCCGTTTCCAGTAAGAGGCCAGGGTTGGGGTGAGGCGGGGTACAGGGAGAGGAGATATTTGCGATCACACTGAGGTTCAAGTCCTGCCTCCATTTACGAGATCCGTAGTCTGTAACTGACTCAGACTCAGTTTCCTTGTTTCCAGAATTAATGTCAAGGTTGGACAAGACTTTATTTGATGCTCCTTTTGATCAAATAGAACTTTGCCCTTTCTTCCTCAGGATCCCTGGAGTTTTGGGGCGCCTGGGCTCGGTCAGTTAAACATCTGCCTTCCACTCAGGTCATGATCCTGGAGTCCGGGGATCCAGCCCCATGTCAGGCTCCCTGCTCAGCGGGGACTCTGCTTCTCCCTCTACCCCTCCCCCTGCTCCATTTCTTTCTCACTCAGTCTCTCTCTCTCTCTCTCAAATAAATACAGAATAAGACAAACGATCACTGGAGTTTAAATACTGAGGATTGATTGCCTCCCAATCATCTTGAACATTCTTTCCTATCATCTTTGGCCGTGAGTTCTCTATTTTCTCTGAATTTCGCATTTGCATCCCTGCATTGTTGCAAACATATCCTCTGAGAGCAGAATTGTGCCTTGGAGGCTCAGCTTTTAGCCCCAGGAAGCTTTAGGATGGGATGAGGAGAGCAGAAATCCCTTATCCACTTGATCTCTCCCGCGTGCCTGCTCTGAGCTGTTCTGCAGCAGTGTGGACATGGAACACTCCCTCCCAGGCTCTCTGGGGCACAGTTTCTGGTGGGTTTCCTCTGGGCTTCCCTCCCTCATCACCCAGGGCCATCCACCACAACCCTCTCGTCAGATTTCATGCTTTCCCCAAATTGCTTAGCTTTCGCCATTCAGCAAGAATTTCTTTGGATGGACTTTATTTTTTTAGTGCAGTTTTAGGTTATGGCAAAATGGAATGGGACGTGCCGAGAGTTCCCATATATTCCCTGTTCGCCCAAACAGAGTACCTCCCCGCCATGGACGTCTGCCGCACAGTTAACAGTGTATCTGTTTTGATGGATGAACCGTTAGCACGTCATTACCACCTGACGTCCACAGTTCACGTCAGGGCTCGCTCTTGGTGTCGTACATCCCATGAACTTCGACAAATGTATGATAACACGCACCCATCATTATAGTATCATACAGAATCGTTTCACTGACAAGAACCCCCTGTGCTCTGTCTCTTCATCCTTCCCTCGCCCAACTCCTGGCAACTACTGATCGTTTCTTTCTTTTTTTTTTTTTTTAAAGATTTTATTTATTTATTTGACAGAGAGAGAGATCACAAGTAGGCAGAGAGGCAGGTAGAGAGAGAGGGGGAAGCAGGCTCCCTGCTGAGCAGAGAGTCCAATGCGGGGCTCGATCCCAGGACCCTGAGATCATGACCCGAGCCGAAGGCAGAGGCCCAACCCACTGAGCCACCCAGGCGCCCCACCACTGATCGTTTCTATTGCTTCCATAATTTTGCCTTTTCCAGAATGTCCTGTGGTTGGGCTCACACGGTATGTGTAGCCTTTTTGGGTTGCTTTCTTTCACTTAATTATTTGCTTTTAAGTTTCTTCCATACCTTTAATGTCTCGACGGCTCATCTATTTTTATCACAGAATAATATTATTTCATTGTATGGATGTGCAGTGGTATATTTATCCCTCCACCTACCAAAGACTATCTCGGTTGCCTCCAGGTTTGGCAGTAAGTAAAGTTGTTATAAACATCCCTACACAGCTTTGGTGTGAATATAAGTTTCCAGGTCTGGGTAGATACCGAGGAGTATGACTGCTGGATCTTACAGTAAGAGTTTGTTTAGTTTTGTAAGAAACTACCGAACCGTTTTTCCAAGTAGCTGTACCATTTCGCATTCTCACCAGTGACGTCTGAAAGTTCCCATTGTTCCACATCCTCGCCGGGATTTTGCGTTTCAGTTTCCAGACTTGGGCCTTTCTCAGGGCCGTGTAGTCAGTATTTCTCAGAGCTTTGCTTTGCATTTCCCCAAGGACCTACGGCCTGGAACACCTTTCATATGCTTATGTCCCATCTGTGTATCTTCTCTGGTGAGGAATCTGTTAAGGCCTTTGGTCCATTTTAAAGTCAGGTTGTTAGGGGCGCCTGGGTGGCTCAGTGGGTTGAAGCCTCTGCCTTCAGCTCAGGTCATGATCCCAGGGTCCTGGGATCAAGCCCCACTTTGGGTTCTCTGCTCAGCAGGGGGCCTGCTTCCTCCTTTCTCTCTGTCTGCCTCTCTGCCTCCTTGTGATCTCTCTTTCTCTGTGAAATAAATAAATAAAATCTTTTTTAAAAAAAGTCAGGTTTTTTGTTTCTTCATCGTTGAATTTCAAGAGTTCTTTGTATCTTTCGGGTAACAGTCCTTTGTCACATGTGCCTTTTGCAAACATTTTCTCCCAGTCTGTGGCTCGTCTTCTCTTGACATTGGTCTTTTGCTGAGCAGAAGTGTCTATTTTAATGAGGTTCCGCTTGTCAAGTATGTGTCATGGATGATGGCTTTGGTGTTGTATCTAAGACATTGTCATACCCCAAATCAGCTAGATATTTCTTCTGTTCTTCTCCAGGTATATGACAGTTTTGTGTTTTACATTTAGGTCTATGGCCCATTTTGAGTTGATTTTTGGTCTATGTCTAGATTCATGGTTTTGCCTGTGGATGGGCAGGTAATCCCAGCACCATTTGTTTTGAAAAGACTATCTTTGCTCCATTTTATTGCGTTTGCTCATTTGTCATAGATCAGTTGGCTATATGTATGTGGGTCTATTTCTGGGCTCTACTCTGTTCCATGGATCCATGTGCCCTCCCTTTCACCGAGACCACACTAATTACTCTAGCTTTATCCTAAGTCTTGAAGGCAAACAGTTTCAGCCCTCCAACTTTGTTCTGCTTCAACGCTGAGTGGCTCTTCTGGGTCTTTTTTGCCTCTCCATGATAAAGTTTAGAATCAGTTTGCTGATGTCCACACTGCAGGATTTGACTAGGGATTTACATTTGGAAGAAACACCCAGTCTCTCACTGCTGAATTCCTTTGTAAGTTTCATTCCTCAGACCCAGCTATGAAGAAGAATTCCTGCCTTCTTTAAAATTGCAAGTTGATTTTTATCTACCTTCCCTTGTTTGTGAATCGTATAGAAATGTCTGAGCTTCTTCTTCCCTCGAGATTCACTGGGAGCCTCCTTGATTATTTTTCTGTTTTGCTGTGACATGTCTTATACCCTCCACGGCATCTGTTTATCTGCTGTGGCTGCGAACATGTTCCCCCTCCCTCGTGGTTATCAATGTCAAGAGCTCTTGATTAGATCAGTGGATTTAAAGGCAGATAGATTGACTCTGGCTTCTCACTAAGGAGAAAACGCGTCATAACAGAATCAGGCTGCCATTTAGAGCTCCTACCTTGTAGCTCTGGGAACATTCGACTGGAGCTCGGTAGTGGATGAGAGACCCAAACAGGAGCCTGGTGAGTCACTCTCATAACAAATCATCCTTAAGATGGGATAATTTAATCCCTGTGAGTGCAAAGCCATGCTTCATGCTCCCACTTCATGCATTGTACATAGGCCAGATGCCTTTCAAGTCAACATGGGAACCAAAAATGGAAAATAGCAGTAAAAGATCATTTTTCACATTTTTATGCTTACGATGTTATATTTGCTGCTTTGGGTTTTGGTTTTTTTTTTTTTTTTGGAGAGAGAGAAAGGAGGGGGAGGGGCAGGGGGGAGGGGGAAGGAGAATCTTAAGTGGGTTCCATGCTTGGCGCGGAGCCTGATGCAGGGCTCATGACCACCCTGAGATCATGACCTGAACTGAAACCAAGAGGCGGACACTCAACTGACTGAGCCCCCCAGGCACCCTTCTACTTTCTAATTTTTAATAGAAAGTGAATGAACCACTGTGAAACATTTTAAAGTGGAGCAAAGACCCATAAAAGAGCTTCCTTGCATGTGTGTAGAATGTTGGTGTTTTCCCAAGCACTTGTTTTGTCACTTGCCCTCTGGCCAGTTGGGAGTGAGGTCGGCTGCCACCTTAAAGGTCATCATGAGTAGCCTTGGCTGCTTAGAAACTAAGTGGAATAAATATTCTCATGGAAAATATTCTCCTCTGCAGTTTTGAATTTTATTTTCAAAGAATCTTTGAATCGATTGCTTCGTAGATGACCAGTCTGGCCATATTCTTCCCACGAGGAGGGTGTCTCTTAGACGTTTCTAGACTTTCTCCCAGACTGGATCCTGGAGGTGGAAAATTTAGACAAGAGGGCCTTCTATATCCGGAGAGGGAATACAAGTGGGGTCATTGCAGATGCCTTGGCAGGTGAGAGAGAAACACTGGGGGTGTGATTCCCCAGGCCTATGGAATCACGCTTGCTTTGGTTGAACAATAGGGAGTGTTATGAGGTACCCTGCACCAAGCTCCTGCCCACAACTTCTCCTTCAAGAAGGGGCTTCAAGTAGGACCACCCCCTCCACATACAGCCCACCTGTGCTTGAAGTGGTTTTTGATGGATCGGCCGGTTTAAAGTTGCAGTCCAAATTGGCAAAAATAAATAAATAATAACAAATTTGTATCATTCTAGCAACTGACAGGAACTTGCAAACTGAGAATCCCAGTGGGGACTCTGACAGGTAAGATATAAAATGGACATTAAGGGATTTGAGAGGAAATTTGAAAAACAAACAGTCTCAGATAAAAACGTTAAGTACAAAACTGGGCAGGAGTTGAGCTCCAGACAGCCCCTGTAATTCTTCCCAGCTCCAGACTGGGCCTCGCCCCAACACGGCAAAGAGGGACAGGGGCAAGGAGGGACAGGGATGGGCTGTTCCCAGCGCTCCCCCCCTCCCGCTCCCGTCCCCAGGGATCTGATGGCTTTTCCCATCAGAAATGCTCTCACTTGCATCTTGCAGCCAGGACCTGAGTCGTGGAGCCCCCATTGCACCGGGGAGCCCCCCCCTTCTCTCTCCCCATCTTGCCTTATCCCGCTTTTGCCAAGTGGGGAGGAAGTTAGGGAGAGAGGGAGGGAAGAGCCCAGTGGTGGGAAGGGAGCTGCTGGGGTAGGCCGAGGGCCATTCTAACTGAAGTTTTTATATTTCATGTTCGAAGTTTCCCATCGTCAGTGGTTTCCAGGCCTGGTCACCCATGAGACTCTCCTGGTCACTTTGTGCAAACCGAGTTTCTGGGCCTCTGCCCACACATTTGAAAGAGTCTTTGCAGGGGGGAACGGGTGCTGCATCCAGGGGACTGTCATGGGTGGCCGGGGCTGCTGCTCATGGACTTGAGAGCGGCTTTCTCACATCTGTGTGGGACAACGGTGTCCCTTAAGCAGGTCAGGAATTCCTCTTCAGAGGATATTCCCAGGGCAAGAGAGCCCTGCATCCCCAACCCTCGCAATTCGCTAGAATTTTTGGAACCTGATCTACCCCTCTGGCCTTTATTTTGGGGCAAGTAGCTTCCCTGGAGGGTGCGTCTTCACTCGCCTTCTCCTAGGCACTAACACCAAGTCCCTCTCTTCCCGCAGCACCGTATTCCCAAGTCCGTGCTTTCAAACTTTGACTGTGCATAGAAATCGCCTGGGGTGGTGGGGGGTGGTCTTGCCAGAATGCGGATTCTGACTCAGGAGGCCAGGGATGGGGCCTGAGATTCCGAATTCCTAACACAGTTCCCGGCGCTGCTGGTGGTGCCCGGCAGGGGGCCCACGTGGAAGAGCGAGGCCAGAGGATGCTGTTTCCCTCCGCCCCTTCCTTGGGAATCTTTGGAGTTTTAATTTGGACCAACTGTGTTATGTGGCTTCGCCGGTGAGGGTGGCAGGATGGAGGGGGCCCTGCCTGGGTAGAGCAGGATGTGACTGTACCAGTTTGGCTCAGACAAGGTCACAGTCTAGGTGCCTCACTGAGAAGAGAGCCCTGGTGAGAAGGGGTCTCTTCTCCTAGCCAGGTAGCTGAGCCGTGAGGCTTATGCATGACCATGACCTCCAGGCCATAAGGATCGTCCCCTCTCCCCTCTGTGCCCTCTGTGACTGCCCGTGTAAGGCTCCCATCTGTGCTCACCTGCTTTCACCTGTCCTTCCCCCAAGGGCCTGCTCCTCTCCTGCTTCCTCAGTGCTCCAGGAGAGATCGTAAGAAGTGATGCATGTAGGGGTCTTGAGCGGAGAGTGGGTGTTCAATAAACACATTTGCTGAGTGAATGCAAATAAAATAATGTGCTTGAATATTCCAGTCCACATCTCTGCAGCATCTCCATCAGGACACAGAGGTGCCATTAAACGGGAACTATTAAGTGGGGCCCCCTGTTGCACACTTCTCCACGAGAGCTACCACTGGTGGGGAGGGGTTGGTTTCTTTGATGTCATTCCTTGCCCAAACCCTGGCCTTCTTAGCTGTGAGCTCTCAGTCTCTAAGCTAAGCCTGTCCTCAGCAGAGGAGCGAGGCGGGACCTTGGCCATCCCCTGAGGAAGGCTGAGCCTATTTGCATCTCTAATCACAAGGAAATAACTACCGACAGCCCCAACTAAAGCAGAAATATTAAGAACGACACCTGAAATTCCTGTACCGGGGGGAGAAATGGAACGTTAATAAAAAGTATTAGAGTCCAGAGCATAGCAGTAAATTGCAGATTATGAAATTGTATTTGATGGCTGCTTGAAACTCAGTTAACTTTGTCCCTTGGAATTTGCACAAGTGGGTTAGGCTTCAGCTGGCTGTTTCAGAATTCTTTTGTTATGATAGGTCAACATATTCTATACGCGGTAGGGAAGCTTGCACTGTGGTCAAATGTGCTGTAAAATGTCAGTTTTCTCTGGTCTCCACTCAAAGCTGGCAGCCTAATTGGAGACGCCGTGGGTCAGTCAAAGCACTGCACTCACTTGCGGTGTATGTTGCTTCTGAAACCCATAAAAGACAATCAAACATTGCGCCTCCTTTTTCCTAGTGGACGGTGCAAGGTTAGGGATTTATCTTTCCCCTTAGGAACCCCCAGAGTCATCAATTAAGTGGTGAACGCCTAAATTATGTGAGATTTATTCCCAGCCTCTGATGTGCATGTACCTTTAGTAAGGGCATCTGGAGGAACTTCCTACTTCTTACTCATCAGATTCAGTCAACACGTCCCTGGGGTGCACCAGTGTGACACTGTGTGGACTGCCAAGCTCTGTCTGGACCATATGATGGCAGAGGGCAGGAGAACTGACAGAGGCCTGAGGCGAGGACATCAGGGTGTACGGTTGACTCTGCCAGGTAGAAGCAAGTTGGTTTGGGTGGTTGGTCCTTGCACAATGGGATGGAGAAAAAGGCTTTATCCAGGTCAATGGATGTGTACCAAGTGCCAGGGTCTCTGTTGATTTGTTCAAGTAAAGATACTACATCTGGGATAAGGGCTGTAATTGAAATCACCACCTGCGTAAACTTACAAGAATCTGTACACATTCTCCAAGATCTACCCAACTTCTGCACAGGCCAAACAAGTGAGTTAAATGGTGATGAATATTGCCACCCCCATATCTTTTAGTCTTTTGATCATGGCCTCGATCTCTACACTTCCCCTATCCTGGGAGGGAGGGGACATTTTACAGGCTTCCATTTAGCCCTTCCTACCCTAGTGACCCTTACTCTACCAGTCAGAGAGAATTTGGAGATTCTGAAGGGACCAAGTACAGTCCCATTTAGGTCCCTAGAAATTAAAGTCAACTCAGAGCCAGTGTCTAGTAAGTCCCCAAAGGTCTAGATAATTCCATTTCCCCAGTGCACCATTCTCTCTAGTAAATGGGTTCAAGTCCTTTTGGAGAAAGCTTTGAGGGAGATTTAAAACATGTACATCAGTTCTTTGTATGTTTCTAATATGTACTTTTACTTATATTTTACATACGTGCTTCCTCAAGAAGACCCAGGTTCCCTGCAATTAAGGACCTTGGGTCTGGTAGTTGACTAATATCTGGAGATTCAGTGAGTGGTCATGATGGGGAGCACTCAAGTCAGGTCAGGGGCTCATAGACCTAGAGTTTTCCTTGTCACATAAACCAGCAATACTCTGGTAAGTTGTCTCTCTGTTGTCTTCCTCGGGATACCAAGATCCATTCACCACCACTAAAGACCTCTGAAGCTCCAGGCATTTTGATGACTGGGACGTCCGTGCTGCCCATTACAGAAGGGGTGCTCACCTTGACTTTGGTAGTTGAATGCAGCCGCTTGTTTGCTGCTCCTCTAGGGTTCCTGTACCCCACCTTGAAATCGCGGAGGCCATCTCAGTGGTGTTTTCCAGGACTGTCATACCTGCTCTACAAGAAGAGCAACCACACGCTTTTCACGGGTTCAGGCCCCCCCCCAACTTATGTATTTCTCGGTGCTTCGGTGGAGAGGGGCTTCTGGCCCTTCTTATGGAAAGTTGTTGGGGTGAGTTGGGGGACGCAGATTTCACATGACAAATCCAGTCCCACATTCCTATCTAACCACATTGCAACAGAACTAATCCCACCAAAAGCTGGAGTCTGTGTCCTCTCCTGAATCTGGGTGGGGACACGGAGCTACCCCAGCCAGTGGAGTATAATGGAACTAAGTTATGAGACTTTAAGCCTCAGTAAAAAGGAGTATGATCTCTCCCCTGCCTCCTTCTCTCTCTCATCGCTTGCTCTGGGGAAGCCAGTTCCTGTGCTGTAGGACACTCAATTAGCCCAAGGAAGAGGTCCTATAAGGAGGAACTGAAGCTTTCTGCCAGTAGCGAACAGCGTTCTAATTCTGGGAGGGAGCCACCTGGAAAGTGGATCCTCTAACCTCATTCAAACCTTCAAATGATTACCGCCCCAGCCGACATCTGATTACAACCTTAAGAGAGCCCAAGTCAAGCTACTCTTGAATTCCCAACCCATGGAATTTATTTTGAGAAAATAAATGATTATTGTCATTTTAAGCCACCATGTTTTAGGGCGCTTTCTTACACAGAAATGGGTAACTAATACATATGCATTGCTGATAGACACATACATATGTAATAAAAACAGAGAATAACACGCATGGCTGGGCATGCTATTTCAGGAGAGCTGCTACTTCTGGGGATAGAAAAAGGAGATGGGATTGGAGAGGAGTCCAAAGTAAGCTTCAGAGGTATCGGTGATATTTTAGTTTAAAAAAAAAAAAAAGATCTAAAGCAAATATGGCACACATTAAGATACGTGAAATCTGCCTGATATATACCTACAGTATGTTTTATGTTATTCTGTACTTTTCTATATGCTTAAAAAAAGTAAATTAAAATACTGAGAGGAAGGGGATAAAATATACTTTTGCCTAGATCATGATTTACCAAGCTTGATCATACTCCAAATTCTCAGGGGCAGAGTCTGGTTTTGGCCATTGGTTCATTAATTGACCTGTCCAGTCTTTAGATTTTCATCAGAGACATCAAGATTGCTATGCTTGCCGTAGAGAATGTGGCAGAAGAATGTCCCCAAATTACTCTGGCAATCATCCTCTAAGTAGAGCCGAGGGAGTTTATTTTCTAAAGCTGCATGTACAGGGAGGTAGCTGTTCATAACGATTGCCATCACAGGTTTTATCTCTGTGAGTGAGAACATATAAGAGGGAATTAAAGGCGTTATGGATCATAGAGTTCTAAGGTGGGAAGGGAACTGGCGTTCACCCTGTCTCCTGTGTCCCTTACAGTGTCCCTGACAGCTCATGATTCAAGCCTTGCTTCTGTACCTAATGGTGACAGAGACTCAGCCCTTCCCAGAGCAGCGTGCTCTGCGGAAGAGCATGGAAAGTGCCCAATTCCTATTGAACAGAAGCCCCTGTGACTCTCACCCACTGTTTTTAGCTTCTAGAGCAACTCATAGAAAGTTTACTCCCTTCCACATGACAACCCTTCGAGTGTTTGAAAACAACAATCTGGTCCCTCTTCAGACTTCCCTCCTCCCAGTAATGCATCCTCAATCCCTTCAGAAAGCAAGGATTCTAGCAATTCTTGAATACCTGTCTCTATGACAAGTGGTTTATCTCCGGGGTTTTATATCATCTTCAAACTCCCGGTGATTATCCACATCACCGATAGGGAAACTGAGGCTCGGGGAATTGAAGTGACTTAGCCTAGGATCACAAGGCTCGTAACGCTGCAGAGCTCGTCAGCCTGACTGAGCACGCGGTGTGTAAAACATGGGGTCCTCGGAGGACCCTGCAGTCCTCCCTGCTTCTCCTGCTCGAACACGCAGCTCCTGAGATGGATGGGATGCTGAGAACCGGACACGACCTAATGAGCCCATAGCCTCTTTGTAATATTTTAGCTTCTTTGATCCTCTCTCCAAACCCTCTGAATATGCGAGAAAGGCATCAGAATTCCCGGGCCACAGGTCAGGAAACGGGCTCAGCAAATTGGGTGAGGCAAAGAAATCAACCAGCCCTTGAGGAGGAGAACTGAGGTGCAAACCCAGACATCACATTCAGTTCAGTCCTTTCCACTGTGCCGAGATGCCCCTCCATGATCCACAATCCCGTCAACACCAAGAACAGGTCCCACCCTAATCAATCTGGACTTCGGTCTCGTAATTGTTAATACATAGCCCCGAATGGCCTTAACTTCTTTAGCAGCCGCATGACACTGTCCTGTGGTGTCTGAGCTGGGTCCTGTCAGTGGCCCCCCAAACCTCTGTCTGTTTTACGGATACACCCGTGACGTCATAGTCTCCCTGCACAACGGAGTTTACACTGCTCCTTGTAAACTTTCCGCTTCCCTCCATCCCACTGAACCCCGTCCCAAGCTCTAGCCTGGGGAGTGTTTTGAACTCCCGCCACTTCGTCTCATATAGTAGCGACTTTCTGTTAGCGCCAGGTGACAAGCACCTTGACAGCACCTGTTGGCTCTCATCATGGAGTCCTCGATGCCACTGGGGAAAACGCAAGGTTGAGCCTGGAGCCCAAGGAAAGATGATGGCAGGGGAGGGAAGTCAGTGTGTGTCCAGATGTCTCCGCGGCACCACGACTGGGACAGCATGAGCCCCAGCCCCCTGGGGACAGAGCCCCTCTGTACCCAGAAATTGATGGGTTTGGGAGGAATGAGACACACAAGGAGACCCTCCTAACAGGAAACCGTTCTCCTAATTGATGACGGACCTGCGCGTCACCGCAGTGAAGGTCACTCGGCACCATTGCTTTCCCCCACCTTTGCCTCGTTGGTGGGATTCCAGTTTGGAAAAACCCCTTGGTAGCTGCCTGTCTCTGGAGCATCCCCTCAACTGGGGGAGGCCCTCTCGCACCCCCAGCTTGCCTCTCCCTAACCGCTTAGCACCCTCTCCTTTTCTGGTACCGTCTCTCCCGAACAGATGGTGTTTATAGACAGGAAAGACATGGAAGTTACTGAGTACCCTGAAACCCGCCCTCTGAAGACGCCCGTCAGCAGAGGGGTTCTCACAGATGCAGCCACTGAAGGAGCTCAGAGCAGGCCACCCCCGCACCCCGCCGCCTGGCCCGGGCTGTGTGGGGGAACAGGCGGACGATTGATGGTGCATCCCTGACTTGCGGGCATGAGAAGGTGCATTCCCTGTGGGTTTTTCTCCTTCGGACTCCAGGGCTGTGCGTGTGCAGGTCTTCTAGTCATGCACAGAGCCCTGCTTTTCCCCGAGCTGTGCTCTGTCCCTCTGCTTGGGGCTATTTATTGAGCTCCTGCTTGATTCCCGAACACTCGGCTTGTTGTGGGGGCCCCAGAGAAATGCCAGAGTTCTTGGGCTGATGAGCAGGCTGGGCGGCCAGGGCGGCCTGCCCTTTGGAAATGTCCTGGGAGAAGGTGGAAATAAGATAGGAGGCAGAGAGGGAGTGGGGCGGGCAGTGAGTTTGTGTGTGTCCCGGGAACTGCAGGAAAGATCCGGAAACTGGAATCACATGCCCATGCACAGACAAGTGTACATTCGGCAGCGGGGAATCTGGGGGTGCAAGGGAGCGAGGTTTGGGTTGAGGACGAGGGAAGAGCCTGATTTCTGAACCAGCTGGGGGTGTAGCCAGGATGGAGGGGTATGGCCGTGAATAGGGAGTGTGGGGAGCAGGGCCCCCCCCCCCGCCGGCTGTTGACAGTGATCGTGGAAAAGGCCATAGACTCCTCCATATCCCAGGACAAGGGGTTCCTAGTCACAGGCAGGCTTCCTAGTGGGCCAGGGGCCTCTCTGTGGCCCGGCCAGGCACAGGACTTAGGGGCAGCCTCCAAAGCTCAGCCAATAGCAGTTTCAGAAACAAACCTCTCTCTACATCCCCCTTTTCTTCCCCATGGAAAGGTAATGTCTCTTTCGGTCAATGCCTAAAATGTCTGTAGCAAAGATAACTACTTTTAATACGATAATTTAGGGTAAGGCCTAAAATGCAGCAGGTGCTCCTGACAGGGACAACCCCACGTGGCATCTAGAAGTACAGGCTGTGGGTTTCACGGAGGCCTGGCATCCCTCCCAGCTCTGCTGTTCGCTTCTTAGGTGATTTCTGTCACTCTCTGGACCTCCTCTTCTTCATCTGCAAACTGGAGACTACAGTTGACACTTACCTTACAGGATTCTTGCAGGGATTAAAGGAGCCAGTGCACTTTTTGAGCAGTCATATTTGTCAACCACCAACAAAGGGCCGCTGTCGAGGCCTCTCATTCAATCTCGTGGAAACTGATCAACAGGTAAGCGACAGGGTCTCTATTCATATAAGGGGACAAGCAAAGAGAACTCAGAGGACACCGAGGGATTTAAAGAGGAGGAAGGGAAAATTAGCAAAGACCACCAAGGCGGGCAGCTGAAGGCAGAGGCATGCACAGGTCCCCCATCCTGCCCAGAGGCACTCGAGGTTTCCCTTGAGCACACTCAGAGAGGGATATGAACCTGTTGTCAGTTCCCGAAGCAGGTGGCCGGGCTTCCCATCATTTCTGTGGATATTTCACTTGGGTAAAGAAAACTCATTCCCAGGGCAACTGCTGATTAAATATGTTCCAGGTTGAGACTTGGTCTCTGCCTCAAGCCATGTACAGTCTGAGTGTGGAGGTCAAACAGCAGTGCAGCCATGAGAAGCCTGGCGGTCAAACTGAGGAGGGGCTGGGCGCTAGCTGTGCGTTGAAAGCAACGGCCCCAGGGCTGGGACGGCCAGGGACCACCAGGAGGAGAGGCATTTCCTGCTGAGCCTTGAAGGTGGGGTCAGTATAACCAGAGCAAATGGAAAGGGCATCCCTGCCGGGCAGGACAGCAAAACTAAGGGGGGCCTGGGTAGCAGTGCAGAGACTTGCTTCCCTGGGCAAAGGGCATGTGTGCCGCCCCCAAGGGGGTGCTGGGGACGTGTGGGTCCCAGTTGGAGCTGGGGAAGGTTCTGATGACGTGCAGCTCAAACAGAGTCAGGCTCTGGGGTGGGGAGAGACACACTAATTTCCTGAGGGGTGAGGAAAGGAATTGAGAGGACAGAAGGGCGGGAAGATCGAAGCACAGTTCCCCGGGGCTGAGATCCCGCCTCAAGGACCAGCAGGACGTGCTTGGGGAAGAGGCAGGCTGTGGCGGGGGTCCTGCCAGGTGAAAGCTGGCGCTTGAGCTAGGGAAGGCGACACTGGGGAAGGGCCAAGTGGGGTGGGAGGGTTCCTGATGGCTCTTTAAAGTAATAACGAATCCTACTGCTAATAAAAAATACAATTGAATCAACTCCCCATAAAGGTTACAAACTTCCAGGAAATCAGAGAGTAAGTCTACACGTGGAAAAAAACAAAACAAGGCTGGGAGCTGGTGTGCTGTCTGACTCTGTTTTCTAGCCGTCTTCCTCCCTTGCATTGAGCACGTGTGGACAACTGTGTCGTTAGCGTGTGTTCAGTGCACATGGGCCCTGGCCTTTGGAAGTCACTGTAGCCACCACGTTGTTAAGCAGAATCATGATAGATAAGTGGCAGTTTTTATTTTTGGTTTTTGTCATTTCCACGCAGAACTACTTGAATGACAGAGCAATGAAATTGCCAGCATGAAACCCGTTAATGTCTTCCTGTCCCTGAGCTCATTCCTCCTGAGGCTGGAAACAACAGTAAAGCATCTTCCTTCTAACTCGAGGGGGACAGGCCCTGGTATTCATACTTTTAAGTCAATTAAAATCGGTTTATCTGGCTTCTTTAGACTATAGGAAAGTTAAAAGGTCATGATTTATCTTGGCTCCAATTAAAGAATTTCCCCATGACCGACTCTACTGTTAATTCGACCTGTTCTTTAGGAAATTTAAGCCTCCAGTGAAAAATAAAAAGTCAACCCCAAGGAGACTTAGAGTCTGAGCTGTGATTAAATTTACGCCTCGATTCAAAAGTTATAGAAGGTAACTGGGAGCCTCTCCAGTGAAGCTGAAGCCGGGTTTGTACCCGCTCCCACTCCACTCATCAGGATTAACAGTTAATTTTAATTCAAACTCAGTGCAAGTGGGACCCTCCAGAGGACCTCTCCCCGCACACTAATTTCCCGACTGTCAGCAGCCAGCTGTTTTACCCGAGAAGTTCCCAGATGGTGACGGGCCACATAGTTCAGGCAGAAGTGACAGAAGCAAAGGTCCCAGGGACACAGCCCTATTTACAGGTGTCCTCTGGGAATTTGGAAGTGACCAGAAAATTCTAGATGTGCGCATATTCAGAGAGGCCCGTTCCATTCTTAGGGCTCTACGGCTGGGAAATACTCATACAGACATTTGAAGATCGCGTACAGGGGTGTTTGTCGCAACGTTGTTCCCAACAGCAGGAAGTGGCCAGTAACGTAACTGACCGCCAACAGAGCAGGTTAAATATATGATAGTTTCTTCACACGCAGGGCGAACAGTCTGGCCAAAGAAGAAGGTAGATTGATGTGTGGTGACAGGAAAACATCCTCGGCCAACTGTCCAGTGAATCAAAGCCAGCTTCAGGATGGAACGTGATCTCAGCCAGGAAAATAATAACATCGACGTACCCCGTGGCAGGTGGGAACGTGCCGTCCGCAGTCCGAGTGGCCTCGGTTCAGATTCTAGCTCTGCTGTGTGCCAGCCGGCCGCCACGCCGCGAGAAGGGGGCCTGGTTTTCCTTGTCGGCAGAAATGGGGATTTTTTTTTTTTTTAAGATTTTATTTATTTACTTGACAGAGAGATAGAGCACAAGTAGGCAGAGCAGCCGGTAGAGGGAGAAGGAGAAGCAGGCTCTCTGCTGAGCTGAGAGCCCGACGCAGGGCTCGATCTCAGGACCCTGGAATCATGACCTGAGCTGAAGGCAGCCGCTTAACCAACTGAGCCACCCAGATGCCCCCAAAATGGGGATCTTAACAGTGCCTGCTTCGTGGACACACAAAAGTCTTTCGGACATATTATCAAGCTCTTGGTAATGAGCAGCTCTGGGGGGCTAGACTTGGAGAGAAGCGGGATTTGAATTTTTACTATATGAACTTCTAGACCATTTTATATCTTTTGGAAGAATGTTGAAACAGACCTGTAAAGAAAATATTCTCTCTGAACTAGAGGCTGTCTGTCTGTTAACAGATGACAGCTCCTGCCACGCCCTCCGTAGACTGAGGATTAATGCGGGGTGGAGATACTTACCGACCACCTCCAGATGCTCTGAGATGCTCCACATAGGGGACAGAGGCCTTGGTCCACAGGAAAGCCAGGCCCATGAAGAAGCACAAAATTCTCAGCGCAAATGACTCTGTCCAGGCCCCCACACTATGAGGCTTGACCAAACTCTAGCATGGTTTCTCTTAGCCCAAAACTGAGTCCTTAGGATGACCCTAGCCTTCTTAAAATGCCTATCTAAGAAAGCTCGACACTGTCAAGAGAATTTACTGTTTGTTCCATCTTTAAAACCCCAACTACAGGTCCCAGACATCTTTTTTCTTAGAGCAGTTACTTTAGAAAAATTGCAATTATAAATCTTTTCTTGGCCCCTTTAAAATGTACATCTTCTGCCACCCAGAAATGTTTCCTCGAGGATCTGGGAGCCACCTCGAGGGAACGCAGACACCGAGGGTGATGGCTCCCTTGACTCCCAGTCTGGTGGGAAAGTAGGAGCCCCACTCTGGTGGGTGCCCTGTTCCAGTTTGCAGACTGTCTCCTGTCCTCACGATAGGAGAAGCCAGTCTCTCCTCTGGCTAAGAACCGAATAGCAAACACAGGTGGCCTGATCACCCTGACCCGCACCCCCACCCCGGGCATGTCTTACAGTAATTTTCCTTGGGCACAAGCCAGTGTTTAAACATTCTCCCAACTTCTCAGTGGAGCAGAGCTCGGTTCTGTGCCAAAGCTCTCCCCTACCTCGATCCCTTTCACAGCTGCCTGCCTCTGTTTCTCTTTGACACCACTGGTGAGGGGAGGGGGAAGCTTGGTCCAATGGACAGCCCTGACCTTGGAGAAGGGAGGCTTTGGGATTTACCCTAATAGAATTTGCTAAATCTCTAGCTCCCAGTAAACACAGGAGGAAGAAGGAGGTAGCGGTGGCTCGCTACGCAAAAGCCAACTGAACTGTGCAAAAGGTTGCTTTCCCCATGTGAAAATCGGAATAGCTCCTTTCCTGAGTACTCTGTGGAGTCCTGGGAAATGGGCTAAGTTCTCCACATACAGCCTTTCATAAATCCTTAGAGCACCTCCATGAGGTAGGTGCCATTATTTTCTTGGAATCGAACCCTCAGGAAGATTCTGGAATATGCTCAAGGCCACAGAGCTCATCGGTTGCAAACCCAGGGGCCAAACTCAGTGTCCCTGTCTCCATAGGCATTTGCAGGGATCAGATAAAAAGCATGATAGCATGCCCGTGAAGTAGAGCTAAAACTGTTCATTCTAGAAAGTGTCCTCTCCATGGGGAGTAGCTCTGTCTTCCTATATGCAATCTCAAAATGGCCTTACTAAAATGTTAAGCCACCACACACATCTCTGTGGTCAACGTTCAGCCTTATTCCCTCAAAACTGGGTTTCAGTTTTGAAATGAGGAGTCATCAGAGCGTAGAACCCTGTCTTCTTTTCCTCATAGAACCTACTCGTCTCCAAAGTGTCCTCTCTTGAGTCTCACTCCCCAGCTAGGACATCAGCAACCTGCGGGGAGGGGTTTTGTCTCTTCGATTAACTTATCTATCCACAGTGTCTATGAACGTGCTTGGCCCACAGTTGGCACCCAGTATAAATATATGTCCAAAAAAGGGAAAAAGGAAGGAGAGGGTGAGGGAGGAGGGAGGGAGAAATAATGGAAGGGAACCGAAATGGGATTTAGAAATAGACTATCTCAAATTTAATGCCCACCCCCACCTAAACTTAATGATGAGGGGCCGTGGTCCAGACAGGTAAGGGACTGGCCACAACGGGGAGCAGGTCTCTACTCCTCAGCCAGATCGGTGGTGGTGATGGCAGAAGACAGGACCAGCTTTAAGAATAGCCTAGGGATGCCTGGGTGGCTTAGTGGGTTAAGGCCTCTGCCTTCAGCTCGGGTCATGATCCCAGGGTCCTGGGATCGAGCCCCATGTCGGGCTCTCTGCTCAGTGGGGGGCCTGCTTGCTCCTCTCTCTCTGCCTGCCTCTCTGCCTACTTGTGATCTCTGTCTGTCAAATAAATAAATAAAATCTTTAAAAAAAAAAAAAAAGAATAGCCTAGATGTTCGAGTTTCTCACCCTCAGCACTGTTGACATATTGGGCCAGAAACGTCTTTGTTGTGGACTGTCCTATGCATTGAAGATGATTAGCCACATCCCTGTCCCCCTACCCGCTTGATGGGGATAACACTGCCCCCCACTCCCCACCTCTGAGTTGGGACAGCCACAGAAGTCTCTAGGCTTTGCCAGATATCCTGGGGGCAGGGGCGAGGAAAGGCGGGGAATGGGGGTGGGGGGAAAAAAACTGGCCCGTGTCAGGAACCACTGCATTAGAAGGTAATGGAATGACGGGCTACTTCACTAGGTAAGAAGGGGTCATTAAACCTAGTGCTTCCGTTTAGGAAGCGGGGGACACTTCAGGCTTTTCAGGGGACTCAAAGCCATTGCATACTCACTGTGAAGAGAAGAGGAATCTTGGGATCTGGTCTGGTTCCAAACCCCAGCAGCAGAGGAATATTCATCAACATGATGACTCTGGAGATGATGCCTGCCATTCCAGGTAAGAATTAAGAAATTTAATAAGAAAATTGATCTGTCCGGTGAAAGAGAAGCTAATGAGCAACAAGCCAGGCAGATTCAAAAGCCTCATATTCTTCTCCCTAATACCGGCACAGCCATTTCTGAACAAAATTACGGACTTGAAACCCCACAGAGGAATTCAGTGGAAATCATTTAAATATTTATTTGATGCGGAACCTCTGACCCAGGCAATTCATAGAGCAATTAAAGAAGGAGGGCCTGGAAGACCTGACGGATCGCAGTTTTGAGTTTTGCTGAAAAACGGTCAGTACAAATAATAATGAGTGGCATCTTAAATTAGATCAAAGCGTGAGCAAGAATCAAGGATCCCATAGGCCTCAGTACAGGAAACTGTATTATCCAATATACAGCGCTCATTGGCAGCCCAGAGGAGAAAGTAAATCTGACTTTAGATTTAGATTAAATTTGCAGATAATACAAAATGCGTGACAAATGGCAAACGCCGCAGATAAATTAGAGTCAAAATTACCAAAGGAACTAGACATTTGAGAACCCTGGTCAGAGCTAAATAAGATGGCATTGCATGAGAAAAGGGAAAGGCATTTGACTGTTGGGTTTGATTACCTTTGACGGTCTGAGTAATCAGCAGGCACCAGGCAGAGGTAGGAGGCTACTGGAGAAGCAGAAAGAAACTTGGCCTTCCTCCAACAAACCGTGGAAGGTTGGCTTAATAACTTAGCATATTGTGTTTTAAGGAGATTTATTTTGCTGCAGGGGAAGTGGGAGGTGGCAGATACAGACCAGCTGTCCCTGTGATCCGAGGTCAGGAGTACAGAGTTTTGCTAAAGATAAACGAAACTCTGGTGGGGTCCGGACCCTCATCTGGTTAGACGGTGATTCAGTGCTTTGAAGCCGTCATCCTGTCTCCAACATCATCTCCGTCGTTGTCTCCATCATCATCTCCATCATCGTCACCATCATCGTCAGCACCAGCACCAACAACGACACCTACTGAGATCCTACAGATAGCCCAGACTCGTTAGAAGAAATTTATTTAGCTTAAAAAAAAAAATCTATGACAAAGGCTGGTGAACACCTATGGTTACTAGAAAATATGTTTTCACACGCTTATACTGAAGAAAAAAGCAACAAGATATAGAACAAGAAGCTAAAGATCAGTATAATGGAAAAATTTCTCTTTTCCCGATAACACAGAATAATATGAAAAACTTATAGAGGACACTTATCATGATGAACACTGAAAAATGTCTAGAATTGTAAAGAATGTAAAATGCTTAAGTCATTTTTTTAGGTTTTTGTTTTTGTTTTTTAATCCTCACAACAATCCTTCCGAATGGGGAAACCAAGATACAGAGAGTTTAAATGTTTTGGCCAAGGTCACACAGTGAATGGTGGGGAAGGTATTAGCAACCCATATTCCTTGGGGAACAAACTGCAGCAAGAAGAAATCAGGGAGAAAACCTAGAACATTCCCAGCAAATTTGAGAAAATAATTCAATTCTGAATGTAGGCAAATTCTATTTGTTGACACTAGTCAAAGAAACATGACATTTGCCTCTAGTACGCTCCTACCTCTTTTTTCCAAATCTACCTGTATTGCTGACAGATTTATTGGTCTGTAAAAAAAAACTTATTCACAGTAGCTTAGACAAATAGGGGTTTATTTGTCACATGTAACAAGAAGAGACAGAGGTGGACAGATGCTAGCAATGATCTCCCATTTTGGCAACGTCAGGGCAGACGTGTCTGTATTTCTGGGCCTTTCTGTCATGGCTGCAAGATGGCTGCCAGAGCTGGGTGGAATGTCTATGTTCAAGGGAGGAAGAAGGTGGAAGGTCAGTGCCATCTGCATCAGTTCCTTTATCAGGAGGGCAGTAGCTTTCCCATGGCCACAGGCTGACTTCCGCCTAGGTTCCATTGGCCAAAATAGATCTCGTGCCCGCTCCTGCCCCAGAGGAGACTGGGGAAGTGAGAAAGGACTGTTAGGATTGAGTTGAAGCAGCCATATTCCACTGAGGGAGGCTGGGCCCTGGGAGTAGCAAGCAAGAAAGAAGTGGCCACTGGGAAGTGACTCAATGTATCTACAACAGCCTCCTTCTCTCCTTCTCTCTTCCCTTCAGCCAAGCAACTGGGTTCCCACAGGGCCTTGATCTGAGTAGCTGACATGCTCTAGCTAAAGTGTGAGTCACTAGGGAGGTGAGATGGGCCTGTTCATAATAGTTCACAGTAGTTCATTTTCAATGGGGTGTCTTCAAAGGAACTTAAATCATAAATCTGTAGAAATGGATTCTGGAAAGCCATCCCTTTGCAGGGGCAAACATCGATGGAGGGGTTTAAATGTTCACTGGGGTGAAGCTCTGGTAGGCATTTATTTCTGGGCAGTAAATAGAATCAGGGGCATTCCAAACATGGAGTTAGGACTTGATCGATCACGCAAACAGGGAGGATTGGCTTTTGAATCAGGAGATGATGCAGGCAGCTTTTTAGAGTGTTAAATTCATAGTTACCTTATGATCAAGCAATTCCACTCCCAGGTGCTTACCCCAGAGAGATGAAGACAAATGTTACACAAAGATATAAATGTTCATAGCGGCTTCATTTATTATAGCTAAAAATAAAGCACAAAACAAAACAAAACAACTCCCTCACCCGGCAATTAGAAACAGACCAAGTATCTGTCAACTGGTGAATAAGGAAACAAATTGAAACACAGTCACAAGATAGAAGACGATTTATCAGAAGTAAGGAGCAAACATCTGATATGTGCAACAGCGTGTTTGAATCTCCAAAGCATTACTGTAAATGAAAGACACCTGTCACAAAAGACTACAGACTGTCGAATGCCATTTATATGAAATTCTAGAAAAGACAAACTGATCTGTAGTAACAGAAAGTGTATCAGTGATTTATCAAAGCCAGGGGTACGTTGGGGGGAGATGGGAAAGTTATTGATTGAGGTGGTTGCACACATTTGTCAAAATTCAAGAAAGTGTATCCTTAAAACGGGTGCCTTGTATGTCATTATGTCAATGATATGTCAATAAAGTTGGTTTGTATTTTGAAAAATCCTATCCATGTCTCCATTTTCATGTTTTCTTTTTCTTTTTGTTTCCTTTGTTTCTAGCCAAGTTACTTTGGAAATTTCCAACATTGATGGAACGCATGGAAAAGCGGTATTTGCCCAATGCCTACAGGAGATGGAGAGAGCACCTTTGAGATTGCTGTGACATTCAGGGTAGTTGCCCAAATTTGACAACAGAGAGAGACAGTATGATAGTTAATTTTATGTGTCAACTTGGCTGGGCCTCAATACTTAAGATATTTGGTAAAATGTTATACTAGATGTTTCTGTGAATGTACTTTTTAGATAAGATTAACATTTAAATCAGTAGCCTTGGAGGAAAACAGATTGCCCTCCATAATATGGATGGGTCTTACCCAACCAGTTGAAGGCCTTAGAGAAAAAGACTGACCTCCCCCAAGCAAGAAGGAATTCTGCCTACAGTCTACATTTGGATTCTGCAACTTGGCCCTGTCTCCAGCCTGCTGGCCTAGCCCATCCAATTTTGGGCTTGGAAGTCTCCACTATTGTTTGAGTTCATTCTTTAAAACCTCTCGATAGATAGATGGATAGATAGGTGGGTCAATCTGTATGTATTCATACATACACACATTCTGTTGGTTTGTCTCCGGGGAGAACCATGACTAATGCAGCCAGGTAAAAACTAGATGGGAATTAGGTAAAGCTCTAGGCCCTTAGTATACAGGTTGGCACACCAGGGTCAGCAATGAAGAGTTGTGATTGACAGGGAGGGCCTGCCCCATACCACCAGGGTTCTGATGCCATCTGCTTGACCATGGGCACATGTCTACATTTTCTGAGATAGTCCCTCCCTGAGAAAGGGAAAAAATAAAATCATGTACTTGTTAATAAGGGTGAAATGAGATATGGATACAAAGCAATTCTCACTTTGTCATAAATACTGTGACCATGAGAGGGTCACATAGAGTTAAGCCTCCTGACTTCCGGGGCACTACTCTTTTCACTGCCTCTGGAAACCTCTGGAAGTGTCCCCTCCTTTGTCTTAGATGACAGCCAAACTGACCCCACGTTGAACCTTAAGAGGATGAACACTTGTTTCTGAACTTGAATTAGAGTTCCGATTCTGGCGGAAAGAACTGTCACACTATTGTATTGGGTGCGACGATCGATCATTTTTAAGCAGCTTCCACCTAATTCATTTGAGCTGATGTTTTCCTCCTCATCCCTGCAGTCAGCAGGCTTCCAGAAGTGCCACGCACGCCGCAGGACACTACTCTTCCGCAGGACCCAGCCCTTCTCCCGAATTCCCAGGAAGCCGTGCTGGGAGGCTCCACGTGTGCACTTGACCCGGCAAGCACCCTTGTTCCCGTCGTAATGTGATATATTGGTCTGAATACCTGGGTGCTCCCGTGTTAGGCGCCATCCAGAAGGAGCATAAGAGAGATGAATTGATGTACCTTGATTTGATAAGCCAAATCAGATTAAACTAATAGCATTTCAGAGACCGTCCTGAATAATATTTTCCTTAGGAACGCACCACCAAACTCAGTTGCAACTTTGTCTGGCCGGAGTTGAGAGGCCATGGCCCGGAGAAGGGGGTGGGGGTGACGATTTGGAGATAATTGTGCTTCACGTTGGTGCAATCAGCTTCTCCCAGAGTCTAGAAAGTTCTTTCACATTCTTGGTCTCTTTTTATTTTGTCCTTACAAGTATCCCAGGAGAGAGGCAGGATGAGGAGCCCAGCCTCTATGGATAGGTCCTTAGGATAAAGAGCCAGAGTTGCTCAGAAGCAGAACTTCCCACACTCTGCGCCATCACCGACTCTGCTCTGGCCCCCCTACAGCTCAGGGCTCACCTCTCTGTAGTCCGAGGGGTCGGGGCAACGTCCGAAGGCTCCTAGCCTTCCAGCCAGGGTTGGCCCCAAACCACCAACTGCTCATAGAGTAGCTTTCATTCCCTGGGAGGCCAAGTGAGACAAGTATCTATCTGTGGAAGGTTCTAGAAAATAGTGCCTCTTGCCCACCACATCGCTTGACCCATACTCAGCTCCCTCTGGGGAGGATCCAAGCAAGGGATTCCTCTGCGGTGCTGAGGGTGTGGTGCTGTCTCTCAGTTTCTTAAGCTTAAAGGGGACGTGGTCACACTGGAGGCTGTCCAGGTCTGGATCGGGGGAGGAGGAGCAACCATTACATTTGAGGACGTGTTGATGGCACAGAGAAACTCTAATGTAGAGAAGAATTAGGGCAGGCACGATGTAGGGTTTGTAAGCACTTGAGAGACTGGACAGGGCAGAATGGGACCACATGGTGGGGGACGCTAGAAATGCACACTATAAGGAAGAGTTTTCCAATGTCGGCGTTCTCTAAAGAGGAGAAAGAGTGAGTTCTCCAGCACTGGGGTGTTCAAGTGGGAGCACAAGGAGAACCAGGTGAGGAAGATGAGTGGTTAGGATGGACCAGAGGTTCTCAGCTGGGGGTGATTATCCCCTACCCTACCAGCTGGGGGATATCTGCAATGTCTGCATACCTTTTGTTTGTCACACTGAGGGGTGCTACTAACATCTAACAGGAGAGGCCAGGGGTCCCGCTAAATATCTTACAGTAACTCAACAAAGAGTTACCTAGCCCCAAGTCTGAACAGTGCCACGGTTAAGCCCTGAAGTAAATAAACTAGAAGTCCGCAATCCAGGGTAATGCCCAATGTGTCCAGTCATTCAGAAGACCATGGGAGTCATCAGGGAAATGCCAGGAATATTCGGATTTCGAGGAGGATCCCGCGGTAGGATGTTCAAGTAGGCAGATCTCAGAAATATCTTTTCAGTTTCAGAAATTGTGGGCTATATTTTGGGACTCTGGCCCTCCCTGCTATAGCTAAGACTATGAGCCCCTCCGGAAAGCAAACTGATAGTTGCCACCACTTCTGCCCCCTTCCATGAACAAGTAGGAAGGCGATGTGCAAAAACCTAGAGGCAGGCTGGGACGGGGAGCAGGCAACAGCTGAGAGCAGAGAGGTCCGCAATGAGATTTTGCCCAAAGGCCCCTAAAAGTTACCCTTCTACCCCAATACCCTTCTAAAATTATTCTTAGTATACTTTTTACGCCTCCGGGGTGATGAAATTTATCAAACCCCTTGGAAGTTCTGGAACTGCAAAGAAGTCTAGTATTATCAGACTTACCACACCTTGAGCTTGGGAATCAGATGGCTCTGTGGTCGACTCTTGGCTCTGCCAATTACCATCTGGGCATCAGACAAGTCATTTAATTCTTCCGGGCCTCGGTGTTCACATTTATAAAATGGGATATCCTTGGACATCTGGGAAGGTCACAGGAGCGAACATACAGACTACCAGGCACAATGCCCAGAACACAATAGCTGCTCATTAAATGTTAGCTGTTAGGTACATGATTATCTCCTCAGGAGAGCTAAATAGCCTAGGGCATTGGGTTAGGCACTGAACAGGGAAATTATGCTATCTTGAAGCTCACAACGTAAGATTAAAAGTTAGCTTGGGGCACTTGGGTGGCTCAGTGGGTTAAAGCCTCTGCCTACGGCTCAGGTCATGATCCCAGGGTCCTGGGATCAAGCCCCACATCGGGTTCTCTGCTTGGCAGATAGCCTGCTTCCCTCTCTCTCTCTCTGCCTGCCTCTCTGCCTACTTGTGATCTCTGTCTGTCAAATAAATAAATAAAATCTTTAAAAAATATATATATACACACACACATATATATACATATATATATGTATATATATGTGTGTGTGTATATATGTATATATACATATATATACATATATATACACACATTTACACTTGAAGAAGCTGAGAAGATTAACAAGAAGTCACCGTTCCACTGATTTAAGCTGGAATTACATGGATCCTCTGTGGTAATACTACTTACTGCAACATGATCGGAAATTTCTGATGGACAGTTCCTTAGATGTTTGATGAATGAAAATGGGAAATCTAAGCAATATGGTGTTGTGCAATAAAAAGCCCATCATAGCCTGAGTTCCATGGGAGAAATTAATTGTAAAATTGCCCCTAGCCATGAAATGTCTGGGAGTCACTGATCTAAAAGGAAAAACACAAATCATGGCACAGCAGGCACAAGACGGTATATACCTGAGCATCTGGGGAGAAGGGTCGTGGTGTAGGAGACACTGGGTGCTCATCTGCTCAGGCCTTCTTTTCAAGGAACACTGCCCTGTCCCGAGCCCCGTGGAACGGACACTGCAACGTACGTCCCCCTGTGTTCCTAACCCCTGATGAGGGTTGACGGCACATTCTGGACTCATTCTTCCATGAGCTGTGCGGCTGGGTAAACATAATGGGCTGAGTGGATCGTGTTTCTCCCTTGGAAATCAGGAATTAGGAAACTGAGAGATGGAGGCAGTTTCCAGCAGAGGTAGGACACAGGAGGCCACATGAAAAGTAGTCTCCTATAGCAGGTGCTGGGGGAGACAACTCTCATGTAGCGGGTGGATGTTGTGTGGGAATGGAAACCCATGAGTGGGCAGGGAAGCCAGTCCAGAGTGTGGAGAAAGGAGCAGGTATGGAGAGGAGGAAATAGTTCATGGGAAGTGGCTCTAGGGGAGACCGAGGCCAATCCTAGCTCCTATAAGACTCGGATGTATACTTCATCCCCTGTGGAGTAGAGAGCCTGCTGGGGGTAACAGCCATGGAATTTCCTGGAAAATGCCACGTGGGAGTAGAGAGAAGAAGGGCACACGTGGGTGTGGCCCTGGAAGTGTCCCACGGGAATGCCAAGTTAAAAATGAATGAACACCATTCTGTCGGCCAGATTATTTTGCTGGATATCACTTTTTGTCTCTCTTTTCCCTCTATTCTCTGTACTGTGATAAACTGTGGAGGATTGGTCTCATTACAGCTTCCTGCCTCCACCCTCCCACCACTGTCTCTTCTGGGACAGGGCTCCCCTGCCCTAGACTTTGGGCATGGCCACGTGACTTGCTTTGGCCAATGGCGTAAGAGGTAGACAACAAGGTGTAAGTTCTAAGTCTAGGCGTTAAGAGAGCTCGCGTGTTGTATCTCTGCCATCGTCAGGAGAAGAGAGAGCTCTGGCCAGCCCACCGGTTTCTGCAGGGGGAGAGAAACCTGGAGCAGACTTAAACCCAACCTAGGTCAGGGGTCAAGACCAGCAGAGCTGACATGAGAGCCGCAGGGCCACCCTAGTCTACCCTCACACAGACGAAAAATTAATGTCACTGAAATGTTGTGCCCATCAGTCACATAAAACTTTCGTGAACGTAGCAAAAAGGTAAGATCCATTTAGAAAGATTAGATTAAGTGTTCCTAATTTCCCACAGTGATAATAGAGTCTAGCACCCCGTGGAGCCTAAAGGGTGCTGGCTACAGGAGATAGCAAGAGACTCCCTAAGGGATATAGATCTTTGGGACAGAGGGACCTGGGCTGCAGGTCCGGTCTTTCCTGTCCATGAAGACATTCCCCTCTGTGCCAGCCTTGTAGAATTTCATCTTACTTTATTAAATACGATTGGTAAGACTCTCCTTGTGCCTGAGGTACACTAGGGTGGTTTTGGTAGCTGTCCACAGAGGGACAATCCGAGCCAGGCACCTGACTACCAAGGCCACAACTCCCAGTCTTTCTTACACTTACCCGTGGCCTGGTGGCTGCCTTGTTTACCAACGAAATACGAGAGGAAGAGGTAAGTGCTACATCTGCCCGTGTATTAAGAGAGGGGGCTTGCCTCCTCCCTTTCCCCTTCCTGCCAGCCGCAGTCCAGGACTAGAACAGTCCTAATGACGGGTGGTCCCCCATCAGCTGCTCGTCCTTGAACCTTTTGTTGCTCTTCTACACCGTGCTAAAGAACTTGCGCCAGAATGCAAAACAGCTAGCTCAATGGACACTTTCTTTTTCCCGTAGTAAGATGTTCTCGATGAAGGAAGCAAAATGTTCCATTTTGGTACATGGCCCTTGTCTCCTCGTGGAAGAGCCCTTTGAGGAGAGGCACACCAGGAAATGGTGGAGGCACAGGTTGGAATGAACCCGGGTTCTGGAATATCTATGTGGCTGGAACAGCTACTTTCTGACTGAGAACATCTGCCCTGGACGCTAACGAGAAAGAGACACAGACTGGTCTTTTGAACGTGGCGTCACATCGTGAGACTTCTTTCTCAGAGGAGTTTAGCTTTCCCCTAAGTCAGTGCGGTTAATCATCTCGACCTGGCAGGGCTGTGTGAAGATTTTAAAAGGTAAAGATGAGGGGCGCCTGGGTGACTCAGACCATTAAGGGTCTGCCTCTGGCTCAGGTCATGATCCCAGGGTCCTGGGATCAAGCCCGGCCTTGGGCTCCACGCTCAGCGGGGAGTCTGCTTCTCCCTCTGCCTGCTGTTTCTCCTCCTCCTCCTCCTCCTCTCTCTCTCTGTCTGACAAATAAAATTTAAAAATCTTTAAAAATAAATAAAAAATAAAAGGCATGGAAGAGTTTATCCGGGTACGATCTGTTTGGGCTCATACAATACTGGCTGAATCAAACATGCTATGGTTTCTTTCTCTAGCTGGTAACCCTCCACTGACCTTTCTGGTGAGGAGATTGGACTCAGGCTCCTCTATCTGCAGGTCAATGCATCCATTCCCGTCTATGGAGTCTTTTCTCTGGGCCGAGGACTGGGCCAGGCACTGTGGATGCAGCCCTGAGCAAGACTGACACAGTCACTGCCCTTATGGGGTGCCAAAGCAAGTCACAGGTCCAACCCCAAGGCCGGGTGCAGACAGCCGGTGAGCTGGGATGCTTACAGGAAGACCAGGAGTGGGTGCAGGGGCCCAGGGATTTCTCGGCTTCCAAGAGACCCAAGCAACAGCGATTTGCCTGAATTAGCAGAAGGGTTGCCCTTGCGGTACAATTGTTCCTACACTTTAATGTATGTACAGTGGTTTTTACATGGTCTCATAGGGGCAAAGCATCCTTTAAAGATCCTAAAATAATCTTGATTAAACAAAGGGAAGGAACATTTTCAACAACTTAATCTGTAAAGATGAAGGTTGAATGCTCCTCCAAAGACCCAAGGTCATAGAAAGCATTGAGATCTGACCCTTTCTCAGGTCCGTTGTTCAGGTATCAGATGCATATTAAACATGACCGTGATCCAGGTTCTCTGCAGGTACACAGCGGGACAAGACCAATAGAAGTTCATGGCCAGGGGTGCCTGGGTAGCTCAGCGGGTTAAGCCTCTGTCTTCAGCTCAGGGCATGATCTCAGGATCCTGGGATCGAGCCCCACGTTGGGCTCTCTGCTTGGCGGGGAGCCTGCTCCCCTTCCTCTCTCTCTGCTTGCTGTTCTGCCTACTTGTGATCTCTGTCTGACAAATAAATAAATAAAATCTTAAAAAAAAAAAAGTTCATGGCCAAGTGGGACACAGTTAATCTATGGACAATCACCTGACAGTGGAACATCTGCTTACTGATGGGATGGATGCAGAGGCTTGAAACCCAAGCCACATGGAATCAAGGCCAAGTGTGGACTTTTCTTCCTGATGTCATTTGGGTGATTCCCTCAGGAGATCAGTACTGCATTTCTGTGGCTAATAATGTGATCTTGAAATTAGCATCTTTTGGTACCTTAGAGCCAGACACATGCATGGGAACACTCTTCCAAGCCCAAGGACAGTCACTCATGCAATGTGCCCATGGAACCATCTCGGAATGGCACAAATACAGTGAATCACCAGCTATGCGGAGAAAAATGTAGGATTTCAGCTTCTACAGCATCAACACCGGAGCTGACAAGGAACACCAGGGACCCATCAGGGACCCATCAGGGACCCACCAGCGAGACAGGTCACCAGCCCTGTAGGAGCGCTCAAACGCCCCCAGAGCTGCCTAAAGGTGGGCAACAGCAGTCTCCAGTTTGTTTATTGTTGCATTGCTATGATGCTCATCCCCTTCGAGTCCACGGCATTGGGAATCGTGGGAGTTGGGCCCTTGACCATTCTTCACATCTGAGAACAGAAGTAGCAGAGGGAAGCTGAGCGGCTCTAGAGAGGCGTGTGAGTAGCAGTTTAGGGACGGTGCGAGCCTTCTGGTAGACGCCGCCTAGGGAAATCTGCACAAAAGCAGCTTCTTCGTGGAAGCAATATGCTTAGGAAAGGGGCCAGGTGTATAATAAAACTCTTTTTAGTTCTGTTCACATAACATATCCTCCCCGCTGCGACCTGCATCTCATCAGACAGGTGGCCAAGGGCATCTCCGAACTGCCCTTTTAGGGGTGGGATGAGGTGTGAGTGGTGGTGGTGGTGGTGGTGGTGAGAAGGCGGGGGGTTCCGTCTGTAAGAGGGACGCGAGGGTTTGGAGGTCGGTGGGCTGGGACCCTGAGGAGGGAGGTGGTCCACCGAGGGGGAAAGGTGTGAGAATGCGAAGTCCCTTGCTATCCTGGTTCCGACCGCCTCCAGCCAAGCCCAGCCTGAGGGCGTCCTTCCTCCGGGCTTCTTCCCCAGCCCCACCCCGGGATCCGGCCGGCCGCGGGGGCTCCACTGCCCCTCGCAGGATCCGAGGGCTGCTCACCCGGCAGAACCCCGGGGTGAAATCGTGTTGGAGCGGAGGCGTCGAGGACGGGCAGAATTAATCCAGCGGGGCCCGGACGGACAGGATTACGAGGGCAGGTCGAGAGGGGCCGTGGGCGCAGCCTTTCCCCTCCCTCGGCCGGAAGATGGATGATTTTCGGCGACTGCTGTCCCAGCGCCGCAGGGAGACGTCAGAGCGCTCGGGGCGGCGGGAGAAGAGCCCCCCGGCCCGTCCTCCGGCCCCCCCCCCCGCCCGGGCAGCCTTATAAAGTCCGGGCCTCGTGGAGGCGGCGGCGGCGGCAGCGGCGCGGGCGCGGCGGCGACGCTCTCCGGGTCCGGGTCCTCGCGCCACTGCTCCGCGGGGAGAGCGCGCTCCGCCGGCCTCACCGCGCGCTCCAAGGGCTTCCCGCCGGGACCATGCGCGGCCGCGAGCTCCCTCTGGTCCTGCTGGCGCTGGTCCTCTGCCAGGCGCCCCGGGGGCCGGCCGCCCCGGTGCCGGCGGGCGCGGGGACCGTGCTGGACAAGATGTACCCGCGTGGCAACCACTGGGCGGTGGGTGAGTGTCCCGCGCGCTCCAGTCCTCGGCGGGACCCCAGCCCTGTGCCGCCACCTCTGCACTCGGCTCTCCCCAAGCTCCACGCCGCCCCCCGCGCCCCCACCCCCTTGCCGGTCCCGGGAGGCCGTCGGTCCCCGAGCAGCCTCAGCCTGCGTCGTGGTCCTTTCCCTCTCGCCTCCCTCTTCCCGGGAGCACCCGGGCCGGCTCTCCGAACCGGCCGACCTGCCCTCTCGCCTACCCCACACCTCCTTCTTTCCTGAGGGTAGCTTTGTCTCGCACGGTTCTGTCCCTGAACGACGTAGGGAGCCAGGTCCCCGAGCGCGTCCCCGAGCCCCGGGATTCCGACCGCCAGGAGCCGGACGCGGGCTGCGCCCCGGGCGCCGCGCAAAGCCACAGGTGTGGGAGCCCGTCCTGGGGTCCCGGGTTTCTCAGCGAGCGCGCCCGGGATGCCGCCCCTTGTCTGTGGCTCTCCTGACTTCCCTCAGTCCTTCCGCCACGGTGGCGATTTCCTCTCCCCTGCCCTTTGGCCCAGCCCTCCCTCCTTCCCTCTCGCAGGCTCCGGGAGCGGGCTCCCCACGCCGATCCCGGCCTCGCCGTCCCCGAGACCCCGCAGTCCTCCGTCTCTAGATCTGCGGCTTCCCTCTGCCCACACGTCCCGGCCTCCAGGCCGGGCTCCGGAAGCCCGGCGGCGGTGGGGAGGGCGGTGGGGCGGCCGGCGGGGCGCGAACCCACAGCTTTCCCGCACCTGGCGGGAGGGTAGCGCCCACCCATCGTCCCTCCGGGGCTCTCCCCCGCGCCCAGCATAGCCTCTGTCTGGCGGATGCCAAGCTTCCAGCTGCCTCCGAAGCCTCCCCAGGTAGCCAGCTACCGCGGCCCCAACACTTCCCAGAAGCTGGTCGACCCCAAAGAGGTTTAAGGGGTAGTGGTGCTGGTGCGGGTGGTGTTCCTTTCACTGTTCCCTTAGCCATCTACTCAGAGTGGGGGAGGGTGTGTTGGAAAGATCCTTGCTAAGCCGAATACCAGCCGAGTCCAGATGGTGCGAGGACCGGGACGCGTTCATGGGAAGAGGGGAGGCTGAACGGTCACGGCCTCAGCTCCTCGGTGTTGCATATCCTCTGGCAGAGAAATCCAGGACTCGGGGCTGCCAACAGGCTAGTCTCCGTTGCCGCTGGAGGAATCCTTTGCCGAGTCCTGGCGGCCCCGGGGATGAAAGTATTTGTGATGTGTGAGGGGACACTGGGAACACGGAGAGAAGAGGCTCGGTGGGGTGAAGAGGAAAAACCCCGCCCTCAAAGGGAGAAGGATATTTACAAGGCATTCCAAAGCCCAACCTGAAATTCATGCTTTGAAAGGACTTCTGGGAATTTAGACCAAGTGGCCATTGTCCAGTCCAGCCACCAGCCAGTGGGCTGGAAAGGTGGAATGAAAGTCCCAGATGTCCAACCTCTTTTCGCTCCTCATATTTTTGGATTAAAAGGCTTATTACTAGGCAACCCTTAGAGGCCAAAAGCAGGACAAGAGAATCATCTGGGCCCCTCGAATCATGTTTTTGTGGCAACCCCACCCTGATTGCTCTAGTTTCCCAGCGCACCTGTCTCCGGGGGATTCAGGGGGTCTGGCATTGAAACACCCTGCCTGGTGATGCTTGGGCATTCCTCATCCAAGAGCACACCGACCAGTGGCAACCCCCAATTTTCTTTTCCTATGTGTTCTCGAATACACTCTTTTCCCTTTTTCTCTCTTGGCCGGCTGTGCAGAGTTGATGGAGAACAAGAGACCGAGGGAGGTGAAGTAGAAAATCACAGTTGGGTCTAAAATAACATGTGATTGAGAAAAAGTTTGCTTTGGAGAGACGTGCTCTCTGTAGGAATCGGAGCGCTCTTAAGCAGGAACGATGTTGTTAGATTTTAAATTTAGCCTTCCACTCTCCTAAGTAAATGCCTGTCCTCCTCAATCACTGAAGACACTCAGTTTAGTTTTAATTATATCAAACCAAAGCTACATATTGCTGTCCATGAGGAAGCTGTCAGCACAAATTTGCAGGTTTGTTAAGGGAATTGCTTCTTGCAGCTGAGAGAAGCATGGCGTGGCAATGGAAAGCAAGTCAACAGATGGAAAACTTAAATTCTTGTCTGGCTTGATGTTTCTGGAAATGTTTTGTTTGTGCAAAATATAGGTATGAAAATACAGGTCAGTGCTGCTACTGTTAACTGTCGCCTCTGCTCCCATGAAATGCTCCTGGTCATGCCTCTAACATTGATGTCACAAATGTCCTGGAAGATTGAATTCTGGAACACTGATGTTCAGCTGTAGAATGGCTTTCCGTGGGAGTGCTGTCCCAGAAACTGTGAAATGTGGTGTAGAGATCACTCCAGGAAAATTAGCTCTCAGAAGTGCTGGACACTCTATGTCTTAATGGAGATTTTCCCAAGTTGGGGTGATCTTCACATTTTGAGTTCAAGAAAATTCATTTATGTTTCAAGCCTGCTGTGGTAGTGGTATTTTTACGTGATTAAAAGGGTCGGAAGCTTTTATTTAATTAATTAATTTTTTTTTAACTTCTGGGCAAGGTTTTGTTTTTTGTTTTTTTTTTTTTTTTTTCAAGGGCCTGTCCTTTGTCTATGCTGAGATCTCTATTACTATGATACGGGCACATAACAAACGATGATGGGAGAAGTGGAAGTGGGCATCCGTGTTGTCATGGAAACGATTATTTGGTGGGTAGTGGCCAGCTCCAAAGTGAAAATGAAATAGGACCCAGGCAGTGTGTTTCTTGGGATGTTAGAGATGGTGCACTTCCCTTAATGACCAGTGTTTGGATCTGGGGCTGGGGTCGGACCACACCACCCACCCACCCAATATGCAGATCTGTATGCTGTCACGAGGAGCTATATTAAATCAATCACAGAATGGAGGGTTACTTCGTCTTCCCATTTTATAAAAGTCGGCCAAATTATTCAGGCATGACAAGAATAGAGTTTTCATTTGTAAAAACATCGCCATTGTCCCTCTGCGTCATTGGCCATAGCATCTTTCTCATTTCTTGCATCCTAACTAGATGAGAGCGGTGAGGGAGGGTAGGAGTGACCGAGGTCATTACTGGAGCATCAGGTTCTAATCCTGCTTTCCCATTGTCATGATTCAATTTCCTCCATTCAAATAAATCCAAATGCCTCACTGCTTCCTGGAAAGGTGCGCCTCATAATCATCACTATGACTAAAAGCCAGGGGATTTCATGGATATCTGGACACCAACTTGACCAAGCAGATAACGAACGAGCCGGTCCTTTGGGAGTGCGATCCTTCAGTTGGGACCGTGTCCTCAGTGAGGTCTTGGAATTGTATGAGATGTCATGTCATAAATGACTTGCCAGGTCCTCGCTCACACTTTAAGGCAGTAAAACCTCATGTTAAGGCTCCCCAATGCCCACAGAATAAATTTTTCTGAGTCACATCATGAGTCATGATACATTGGTATATGACCCCTATTTCTTTTGATAACATCAAGAGACGCTTTTGCAGACCTTACCCTTATTTCCAGATCCCAGAGTGATTCCTACCTGCCTTATATTTTTAGGAAGTTCAAAGACCATTCCAAACAGTATAACATAGTAGAGTCCGGTCTGTGAGCTCATTTTAATCCTAGAATCTTTGCTGACACGTGGGTGGCCTTTGGCAAACCTCATTTGCATCAAACTCCTTGTGGAGCAGATCAAAGGAAACATCCTATAAACACACGCCAACAATAAAGTCACGGGGAAGGCTTCTCTGCTGTCGGATGCAGCTCTTGCCATTTTAAGTGGTTGAGGTCTGTCAAACATTATTCCCACGAAGTTTGCCTTAAATACTTCTAATGCCAGACAACATTGGAACCACAAAGAGTTTTCCTTGAGAGCTTTAAATCGAACACATCATAGTTTTACTAGTATTAGGAGTCTAAAAGTATTGTAAAATCCAATTGCTGAGAGATGGGGAAGAAAAACACAGAGGAAAGTAAAATAAGATAATGTGGGTATTATTAGCAAGGAGCTAAGGTGTTAAGAATGCAGACCTTGGACTCCGTACCCACTTCTGACCCTGTGGCTAGCCCCACTTGCAGACACGGATTTCTCCATTTAATGGCCTGGCCTCCCACATGGCAACTTTTTTTTATTTTATTTTATTTATTTATTTGACAGAGAGAGATCACAAGTAGGCAGAGAGGCAGACAGAGAGTGGGGGAAGCAGGGTCCCTGCTGAACAGAGAGCCCGATGCAGGGCTTGATCCCAGCACCCTGAGATCATGACCTGAGCCGAAGGCAGAGGATTTAATCCACTGAGCCACCCAGGTGCCCCTCACATGGCAACTTTTGGTCATTTTTATGGCAAGTCCTCCTCCCTGGAACCACTGGTAGTCTTTCACTGACCCTTTTAGACATCCAGGCGAAAATTCTGCATTTATGTGGCTGAGAAGGGTTGCTCAGAACTTGTTTTCACCTTGTTTTTCATTATTTACTCAACAAACGAGTTTCTAGGTGACAACTCCTAGATGCAGTCTCTGCCAAAATTCTAAGAAAGTTGAAATGAAAAATTCCATCGGTACATTTGTATTAGAGCCCAGAGGAAACCAACATCTTTTTTAATCACAACGAAGAAAAGCACCGAGGCTCTTCTTTTCATCAACAATTGAGAAGTGACTCAGGGAGATGTTTAACCTCCATTATTCAGCTGGGAGTAGAACTGGTGACAGCACTGTCCTTATGGAAGGCTCCTTAGGTTGCCTCTTGTCCGACCTGTTTGTTGTAGAGTTGAGAAAATGGAGGACTGGGGATGCTCAACCCTTGGCCGAGGTCATCCAGCTGGTTAGCCGAGGTGCTATGGCTGCAGATTGTGTCCAGCTAGTTGCACACTCTGAACAGGGAGCAGAAGATGTCCGTCATTTATGAACTAGCGTCTGATCATAAAATGCTATTATTCTGCACTTCGGAGGAAGTAATGGAAACCAAATTGGTGTCCTCTGAAACGTCTTGTTGGTTCGGTCCCCTGCGTTCCATGGGTGGTAGTCTGTTCCTGTGTTTGTTTTCACAGGGCACTTAATGGGGAAGAAGAGCGCTGGAGAGTCCCCATCTGTTTATGAAGGAGGGAGCCTGGAGCGGCAGCTGCAGGAGCACCTTTGGTGGGAAGAAGCTGCGAAGAATTTGCTAAATCTCCTAGAGGCAAAGGGGACCGGAAGTCATCAGTCACCTCAAAGGGCACCCCTGGGCATTCGCCCGTCTGCTTGGGATTACCAGGATGACAGCAACTTTAACGTCCTAGGTTCAAAACCTAAAGGTATAATGTACTGGGTGGGAGGGAGCGAAGGGGTGGGGTAGGGTGGGAGGTGGAGGTGTTGGGGGACAGTTGGAAGGAGGTTAGTTTCGAACCCAGAAGAATAAGATTGTTTATGGTGCGAGCTTTCAAGCCACTTAATTAGGCTGACACCAATTCACGCTGAGAAATGAGTGGATACTTCCTGTGTAATTTCCTTTCAACATAATAGATGATTTTTCCTCTTAGAGAATCGAAGGGGTGTTGGTTCCAAACCCCAATTAGTTTTATCAGTAATCATGCTTATTAGCGATTATGCATTGGTGGGATTCTCCCAGAATATTTAAGGGAGGCTGGACATTATTTGAGTCAATCCCTATGTTTCTTTGTTTGCTTTAAATTTTATTTAAATTTTAATTACCAAACAGTGCAATATTGCTTTCAGGAGTAGAATTCAGTGATTCATCATTTACATACAACACTCAGTGCTCATCACAGCAAATGCCCTCCTTAATGCCCATCCTCCATCGAGCCCCTCCCCTACCCACCTCCCTTAATCAACTCTTGGTTTGTTCCCTATCATTAAGAGTCTTTTATGGTTTTTTCTCTCTCTCCTTTTCTCCCCATTCCCATATGTTCATCTCTTTTGTTTCTTAAATTCCCCATGTGAGTGAAATCATATGGTATTTGTCTCTGACTAACTTATCTCACTTAGCAGAATAGACTCTAGCTCCAGCCACGTGGTTGCAAATGGCAAGATTTCATTCTTTTTGATGGCTGAGTAATATTCCACTGTGTGTGTATAGCACATCTTCTTTATCTGTTCATCACTTGATGGACATTTGGGCTCTTCCCGTAGTTGGCCATTGTTGAGAATGCTGCTACAAACATTGGGGGGCATGTGCCCCTTCAAATCTTTATTTTTGTATCCTTTGGGTAAATACCTAGTAGAGTGATTGCTGGGTGGTAGGGTAGCTCTATTTTTAACTTTTTGAGGAAACTTCATACGGTTTTCCGGAGTGGTTACACCAGTTCACATTCCCACCAACAGTGCAAGAGGGTTCCCCTTTCTCCATAGCCTTGCCGACACCTGTTGTTTCTTAGGTTGTTAATTTTAGCCATTGTGACAGGTGTGAGGTGGTATCTCATTGTGGTTTGGTTTATATTTCCCTGATGCCGAGTGATGTTGAGCATCTTTTCATGTGTCTGTTGGCCATCTGGATATCTTCTTTGGAAAAGTATCAACTCACGTCTTCTGCCCATTTCTTACGTGGACTATTTGAGTTTTGTGTGTTCCTTTTGATAAATTCTTTATAGGTTTCGGATACTAGCTCTTTATCAGATATGTCATTTGGAAACACAGTCTCCCATTCCTAGGCTTCCTTTTAGTTGTGTTGACTGTTTCCTTCACTGTGTAGAAGCTTTTTATCCTGGGATTGAGTTTTGCCTCGGGCTCCCTGCTCCGTGAGGAGCCTGCTTCTCCCTCTCCCTCTGTTGCTCCCCCCGCTTGTGCTCTCTCTCCATCAAATAAATAAATAAAACCTTTTTAAAAGAGATTTTATTTATTTAATCATCAGAGAGAGAGCACAAGCAGGGGGAGCGACAGGTAGAGGGAGAAGCAGGCTTCCTGTTGAGCAAGGAGTCCGATGTGGAACTCAAACCCAGAACCCTGAGGTCATGACCTGAGCTGAAGGCTGATGCTTAACCAGCTGAGCCACCAGGTGTCCCTAAATAAATAAAATCTTAAAAAAAAAAAGAAAAAGAAAAGAAAAAGAGAGCACTCTGGTTTTGGTGACCATAGCTATCTAATCAACTGATTTGTCCTGTGTATGCTCTGGTAGAAGAGTTATTATGTAGAAGAGAGGAATTATACCAAACTGGCATTGCTTAGGGGATGAAAGAGATGAATGGGATGGGGTGAAAGAGAGAAAAAAATTTATAGGAAAACAAGGCAACCGAAAACCAAGTGATTCTCGTTAACCTTTAAGTAGTTTCCATGAAATTTATATAAAAAGCAAAAACAATCATCCCAATTCTAGTAACACTAAGGATAGCTACTTTTGTTGAGGGATTGTCATAATCCAAGCACCGGGCAAAGCAGTTTGCCTGCACCGTCTCTGCGCATGCTTGCAGCAGTCTTGGAGGAAGATTCAAGAAAATTCGATTACTCTCTCTCTCTCTCTCACATAGCTGTTCACTGGTGAGAGCAGAGCTGGAGCCCACGCCAGCTCCGAGGACAGTCGGCTGCCACGTGAAGCATCTGCTGGGGAACGGGGGGTCCTCGTGGACAATAACAATATTGTGTTTCACTCACAGAGCTTGGGGAGCTGGCCCGTTCTCTCTTTCCTGGTGATCAACTCTTCGATTGATATCCCCTTTGCAGAGGTTCAGAGCTGGTTTAGCCAAGCCTCAGCCGGCTTCTCTGGAGGGAGGCTCTGTGTTTCACAGCGCTTTGGTCTACAGTGGATTGTTTCACGGCGCTTTGGTCTACTGTGGATTTTCGATGCTAAACACAAATGGAAAGTTCTCTTGTTGCGTCAAGCCCCTAGGGAGGAGATCTCTAGTAGCCTTCATTCAGAAAGAAAATCTGTATTTAACGCACCGATACAAAAACAAGCAGCCACTGTGTACAAAGCCCCGAGCCATTCTCTTGCCCGTGCCTGGACTACTGGGGTCACAACCAGCTCCCTTCTTTGTTGGTGGCTTACAGGGCCCTGAGGGCTCTGGGAATTTGGGGTGGACTTCCCAGCCCCTGGCCTTTTCTTGGTAGGTGACTTGCTGGCCTTCCTGTGGGGGGATGTCCTAGAGCAACACCTTCTCCTTTGTCTGAGGGGTAACCCCGATGGGTCACCACCACAAAATCCCTAACGCGGTTTTACAAACACTGAAATGGACTTACGCTCGCAGCTCATTGCCCTTTGGAGTGAAATTTCAGTATCCACTTTGAGTTGCTTTATTCCCCCAACCCTGGCTCTGCATAACCTTAGAATGTTTTTTGTTTTTTGTTTTTAATTCAGCTCCTGCGGCACCTGAGTGGCTCAGTTGGTTAAGTGACTGAGCCTTGATTTTGGCTCAGATCATGATCTCAGGGTCCTGGAATCGAGCTCCCCATCGAGCTCCTCTCGGGCTCTGTGCTCAGTGGGGGGTCTGTTGAGATTCTCTCTCCCTCGGCCTCTCTCGCTCTCTCAAATAAATAAATATTTTTAAGTTTTTATTTATTCATTTGAGAGAGAGTCAGCGAGAGAGAGGGAGAGAGAGAGAGAGAGAGAGAGCATGCGCACACACAAGCTGGGGAGGGGCAGAGGGAGAGAGGGAGAAGCAGGCTCCCTGCTGAGCAGGGACCCAGCGCCCCCCCCCCAACTCCCCCCCCACCCCTATTCCCCCGGTACCAGGGGGCTCGATCCCAGGACTCTGGGATCATGACCTGAGCTGAAGGTAGACGCTTAACTGACTGAGCGACCCGAGCACCCCTAAATCTTTTTGAAGAATAAAGATTCAGCTCCTTCCTTAAAAATCAGAGTTTTCCTGTCATATTCAGAAGACTGTTCTGTACGCTGTGAAGCCAATTATGAAAGGACAGCTCCATCTGAGTGCTTGTAGCATGGGGTGGATGGAGTGGGCAGTCACAGGGAATGTGTCATGGGGACAATATTTATTAGTGTTCATGTGACTCGGGAGAAACAGTCATCTTTTTATAGTCAGGCCTCGATTTTCTACTGTATCTTTTTTTTTTTTTAATTTATTTATTTGTTAGAGAGAGCGAGCGAGCGAGCACAGGCAGACAGAGTGGCAGGCAGAGGCAGAGGGAGAAGCCGGCTCCCCGCCTAGCAAGGATCCCGATGTGGGACTCGATCCCAGGACGCTGGGATCATGACCTGAGCTGAAGGCAGCTGCCCAACCAACTGAGCCACCCAGGCGTCCCTCTACTGTATCTTTTTATGTTTTGTGTTTCTTCTTTTTATAAGTTTATGAGGCCCATCCCATTTCATTCTACCTTTTTTTTTTTTTTTAAGACTTTACTTATTTGAGAGAGAGAGAGTACGTGTGAGGTGGGGAGGGGCAGAAAGAGCCTGGGAAGGAGATTCCCCGCCGAGCAGGGAGCCCGGTGTGGGGCTCAATCCCACCACCCTGAGATCTTGACCTGAGCTGAAACCAAGAGTTAGATGCCCAACTGACTGAGTCACCCGGGTACCCCGCATTTCGTTCCACCTTAGTCAAATAATGAACTATTTACTGCACACATTGGTACCGTTCTTTAGGATATATTTCCCAGCGATATGAAAAAATTGAACAGTTAGTGTAGTTGTTGCATAGGCCAAGAGTTTATCACTCTTCTTGCTATAGAAATTCCGTCTTAGTGAAAGAATGTTGATAGGCAAATTGAACACATCTTACAGTTTTCTTATTCACAAAGCGGGTGTACCAAGAGAATGGTTCTATGAGAAACCCATATATCACTCGGCGTTAGAAAGAAGTTTAATAACCTAGCCGAGCATTGCCAGAAGTAGCAGCAGGAATTTTCAAAGGCTGAAGGACTTTTCTTAAAATTAAAAACTATCCACATATGCTCTCCTCTCCCATTTTAGTAAAAAAACATGAAGTCCTGTTGCCAAATCTCCCAGAGCTGTAATCAGAAACTCTGAGCATCTTCCTATGTTTTGGTGGCAAAGATATTTACTTAAATTCAGAAAAGATTTGTGCAAATGTGCACTGAGTCTAGACTACTGTATCATGGCAAACGAGCTCCGGAACATTATTAGCAATCACGGACAATCATTTTCAAGGTTAACCTTCATCTTTTAACAGTACCCCTTATCACACAAAATTAATGAAACTGTGACCCAATGGTTTCTATCACATGAAACAGTGTTCAAGCCAGCGCCGGGGCCTATTCTGTAATCCTAGATAGAGCTGTGGATTATCTTGAGTTTCAGTGAAGGTTGAAGTTGGCCTTCGGTTTCCTTTTGTAATTTGGACATAGACCATGGTTCTTTGCAGCTTTTGTTTGTTTGTTTGTTTTCTGTTATTTGGTGGCCAGGAAGAAAGGGGCCCAGGGAGTGCACTGTAGAGGGTGTTATGGAAAGGAAGTAAATGTGTGAGTTTGCCCTCAATTTTAAGGGATGGCTCCACTGTCCCATCAAATCAGCGTATAGAAAGGTTTTATATCTTAATATATTATATTAATATATTATATCTTAATATATGAAACTCTCCAAAGGAAGTTCCAAATATAAGAAAAGTAGCAACATATATTTGAGAATAACTAAAAATGCCCCAATTACCCTAACAGTCGCTATGAAGGACTAGAGTGAAGTCACCCCCACCTCAAATATAGCTCCCCCTGTCCCAATAACAGGCCCCTCTCTCCCACCTCTGGGACCTCGATCTTTCTAGGTTACCAACTCCTTTTTTCCTTGTAGCGTTACTTCCATTCCCTTGAGCCAAACAGCGCAGATTCAGTATTTTGAGCCAATGTGGGGGTTTCACAGATCCTCACCCATCTCCCCCTCTGCCCGCCCTTTATGACCAGTGGCTCGTATTGCAAGATGGATGGAAGCATCTTCAGGCAGGCTGGTGACACTTTGTGGTGCAGCCCGGGCACATGAAGGAAAGCAAAACTAATGGGTCTGTGTGGGAATTGAACCCCAGGCCCTGGCCTCATTAGCACCTGGTCAAAACAGTTGAGCAGGTAGTAACTGGCCTGAGACTTTCAGTAATTCCTTTATTAGAAACAAGTGGCGGGTCTGGCCACTGGGGCACCTGAAGGGGCAGAGAATCTTGGAAGGCATAAAAGGGTAATAAGCTTGAATCTGGTTGAAAGGGTTTTCTCATCTCAGCATATAAAGGGTGCGATATGGGAACAAAGACGTATTTTAACATTACAACTACTCATTCTTTCTTCAGTCTGAATGTGAATAGAAGCCACAGAGCAAGCCACAATAAATTCAGACTTGGCGGAAATCCAGATTGGCCCCTGTTTCTGGGTTGCACACTACTACCCCTTGCCGTCGTGGCTTCATAATGTGCAATCGTGTGGTTCGTAAACTAGCTTTGATTTGTGCAATGGGGCGTTGCCGACGTAAGCGAAGTAAGAATTGAGATTCCGTATTCACTAATAGTTCCCTTGCCCTGCTGACACTTTAGTAACAAATTCCTGACGATCATACATTTAATTTCCAATGTTGGTCAAAATAGACCTGAATAGTCATATCAGGAAACAAGTTAAGCTAATATGAACGAAAAGAACCAAACATTCAGTGGCTCCAGAAAGAGAGGAAGTCAGTTTCTCCCTCCCTCTCTCTCTCTCAGGACAGCTGTGAGCTATAGACATGCTCAGAATCACCCAGAGGATTTCTGGAAGCCCAGATCCCTAGCCTCCATCCCCAGAGTTTCCAACTCACTAGTCTGGGGTAGACCTAGGAATTTGCCTTTCTAAGGAGCTCCCAAGTGATGCAGTGGTTTGTTGGGAATGTGTTTGCCTCTAGCAGTAGACTTCAGGATCGCTAACTATGTTTGCTTCCGTCTTTTTAATATTTTTTAAGTTGGTGGACTCTCTGCTCCAGGTTCTCAACGTGCAGGAAGGAACCCCCAGCTGAACTAACCAGGACAGCAACGGCCTCTCTCAACGAAGCAAAGCAAAACCCTACGGGCATCAGTTCTACTGGATCTTCAACAAGATTTCCCTCGTGCAAAAACACTTAACTATTCTTGTATCCTTCAGCCTTCACTAAATTCATGATTTTTAAGCATCATCTTCTGTTTTGAATGTGTTCGCTGTGATTAACTGTCCCTAAAGTGTCTTCCAATTAATGATCTTTACATCTAAGCTCTTTGTCAATTAGATTCTAGTTCCCAACCTCTTACCATTCACAATAAAAAACTTAAGCACATTGTCCAAAGGGCAGGTAGTCCTCTTATTTCAATTCCAAATGAAAGGATGTGGCAGAGGTTAACAAACAGCTTGATAATGAACTTGTGTGCTTGCTGATGAAGGCAGGCTGGGTTTTTAACTCTCCCTTCTGAAGGCCACTTACTAAATCCTTGTAGTGACTTGGAGCCTTTCCAGAGGCGTCAACTAGAAGCTCATATTCCCTTATCTCTACCATCGCATGGGCTAGGCCAAAGATAGAGGATCACTCGTCACTTAATAATTCCCGTTTCGGGGCGCCTGGGTGGTTCAGTGGGTTGGGCTGCTGCCTTCGGCTCGGGTCATGGTCTCAGGGTCCTGGGATCGAGTCCCGCGTCGGGCTCTCTGCTCGGCGGAGAGCCTGCTCCCCTCTCCCTCTCTCTGCCTGCCTCTCTGCCTACTTGTGATCTCTCTCTGTCAAATAAATAAATAAAATCTTTAAAAAAAAAAATAATAATTCCCGTTTCTTTAGCCCTTACAATGACCAGGTATTTTGCCAATGTTATCAGTATTCTTCTCCTAATAGGTTTATAAGCCGAGAATGAGCCTTCTCACTTACTAGATGGGGAAAGAGCGTCAGAGAGGTCAGTGACTCGGCCAAGGTCACATAGTAGATGGAACTGGGATTCAAACATCCAGAGTCACCAGATGTTCTGTAACATTTAACGTTGTCCACGTTACCTCGTTTTTAACCTGCTTTTCAGTATACTTAAGCCTAGCAAGTAGCGCTCTTTCTTCAAAATCTCACTGCCAGTCTGGGAGGAGCCTGCCTGGCCCCCACAGGCAGACTTAGCTCCACAACAAAAGGAGAAGATGAATCTGAGAGATTCCCTTCCATTTCCAGAGAACGTGGCCTGGCGGTTGGTTATCACTCACTGGTTCCAAATTTATCATGACATTTACACATGAGCAGATTTTAAAGCTTCTCGCCATATGTTTAGATTTCCTTCATTTAGGGAAATCACATTTGAAACAGTCAAGAGATTTATCTTGCTCTTGTTTTGATTGTCAAAGAACCACGTAAGATGTCATGTTTTCTTTCAAATTTCTCTCAAAACCCTGTTGACTCACAACTTACACAGAGCCAGCCTTGGGGAGTTACACAAAATGTGTCAGCAGTGTCCTACCACGCCGACTTCTTCCCCAGGCTCTCCTTGTGTCTTTCCCAACCTGATCCGGAGCTGTGTCAGCTGCAGTCAGCCAGGCAGCTAAGGATCAAGGCGTAAGCCCCCCGACAACCAGGATTCACCCCTGACAGCACACTTGTGAAGACGAAAACTGTCCTCGAATGGTGACACTAACGGCAGGGAGAGTAAGGCTATACTCTCAGAACCGCCCCACCTAGACGGTCACTTCTTTGCTTATGTCAGAAGGGTAGCTGTGATCTTGTGTTTTTGCTGCAGTTATTTTTCCTCTGTGTGTTCTGAGAGACGAGAACAGCTCCCTCACATCTCCTGACCCTTGTGAGGCTCCCCTGTACCCAGGCCAAGTCAGCCTTAGAATCCGTTTATTTAAAAGATAGACTGTTCCCTACTAGAAGAGCTTTCTTGAACCCTCCTCTGCTTATCACATATCGAAACATGTGCCGCTTCGACACGGCAATTTTTAGCTGCAAAGAACAGCAACCTCCTTGGTTTCTTTTAGCAGGAAAGGAAATTTTATGACAAGGTAGTTGGCAGGGAAGACCAGAGAAATGGGCTGGAGGCTAAACTAGCAGGTTGGGTGATCAAAGCCATGCCCCTGACCAGGTTGAAGACGTGGTTAGCACCTGCCCAGGGATCCCTAAAGCATTCTGCAGAGCTGCGAGAGTTGGCAAGTTGGCACTCTCTTCTACTGCCTCTGCCACCACTTGTGTCTGAAGAGCTGGGTCCCTCCTCCCCAGACCTTCTTCAGCCTTAGCTTACTTCCGTATCAGAGTTTTGAATGTCTGTGTCTGATTGGTGGAACCTAGGTCACATGTCTGGATCCAGATGCAAGGGAAACTGGGAAATGTAGTTTTAAGGATCCTATTTTTGGAACTATGGGACTAAGACTATGGGACCCTATCCAAAAAAAAAAAAAAAAAGGAGCTGGTGTTCAAATAATATGGTCAGAGACAGATAACATATCCCCTTCTCCTTTTCTCTAAAAAAAAAAAAAAGAATTTTCTTTGATTTCTGCCCATTCCTCTTGTAGAGGGTACTTAACATCCAGACTGGGATTCTGGGAAAGCAGGCGGCTTTCCCACAGCGCACAGGCCAGACTTGTGTGCCTAGAGCAAGAAGAGAAGATTGCTTTTAAGAGGTGACAATATTCCGAAGTCCTTGCAGTAAAGCAGGGTAACCAGTAGGAGGAATCCAGAAGGAAGAAAGCAATAATCTTCAAATTTGTTCTTTTAAAAACAATCTCTCTCTCTTTTTGTTTTAAGTGCTACAGGGTGGATTGCTCAGGGCAATTTGGCAGTCTGTGCTTATGATCCGAGGTTCGGGAACACACGAAGCAGGCATTTCAAGCAGTGTCGTACAGTTTCTAGCCCCACAGTGCCCACCTTCCAGTTCCTACAGGGGACATTTGTTCATCACAAAGCATTTTAACCCAGCTCAGATGTGGAGGGAGGAATCTAAGCGAATTGTGGGATTTACGTTATTCATTTCCTCAGCCACAGGCTGCTTCAATCAGAAACTGGAAATAGCTCTTCAAGGGAAACCCACCACGACAAACTATTGCCATTCCCAAAGCAGAAAGACTGTGGTCGTCACGGGCACTGGAAGGGCTCTTGGCTTCACCTCGTGGGGCTTTGTGTTTTCCACTTAATCATTTCCTTAATTAGATCCCGATAAAACACAGAAACATCTCTGTGTTTCTCCCCTGGTTTTCCTTCCATTCTCCCCGGCCCAAGTAAGCTATAGAACATAACACCTGATTGACCACAGAGGTGGCTTTAACCACGGGTCGATTGAGAGTCTCCAAAGAAAGAATGAGAATGTTCTTGGTCCTCCCACTCTGCCGCTGTAATCAAGTCCTGCTCTTGCCCCCACTTCTTCACCAGAGAAGATTCTGGTGGCTCTCACCCAGCTTTGTCTCCAGAGACACCCCCCCCCCAAGGGGTGGCCTCTCCTCTCTGGAGAGGGCTGGGCTCTCCCTTCTTGGGGGAACAGATGCCACTCTTCCACACTTCTGCCGTGGCCGTGAAACGAGGGCACAAAACACATACTGCCTGCTCTTTGAAATCGTCTGCCTTTGTCTTTTGGTCAGAACTGATCAGTTCTGGCTGCAAAGGATATTGGGAAATGTAGTTTTTCCAGCAGGGAACATGGTTACCACCTGCCCTTCTGCAACCCCCCCCCCGCCCCCACCTAATAGCCATATTTCTTTTACTGCTAACAAGGAAAAGAAGAGGATGGATGTTGGGTAGGCAGGGATTACCATGTTGGCTATTACAAGATTGAATCCCGGGAAGAAACTGAGCTGGAAATAGTGGGTGTTGACGCTGACATGACTGGACAAGTCCTAGACAACAGGTTTAACAGGAAGGTGTCCTGTCCCATGTCTCTCCTGAACGTTGAGTGCCAGGAAACCATCATTTCCAGACAATATGCTTTCTGTGGGGCCCCACCTATCCTTCATCTTTGAAAACAAGGGGCTGCAATAAACATCACGTTTTGTTGGTTGCCTCTCATCTTTATTGCTAAAAGTAAACACAAGATGCGATACTTGCCAAATACCCGTCGACACAGAAGAACCCACTTTGTGCTGTTGTCACACCTGTCTTTATACATGGATGCGTGTGTTTGTGTGGATGTGTGGGAAGTGTATTTGTACTCTTCTGCCCACATTCCTTCCGGAATAGAGGGACTTGGTAAACAAACCAGGAGGAAGGGAACCTATAGCCTTGCTATTGTCCGTTCGGTTTTTTGTTTGTTTGTTTGTTTCTTTTCAGCTTTACGGAGGTATAATTGACAAATAAAAATTGTGTCTATTTAAGGTGCACAATAGGATGTTTTGATATACATATGCATTGTGAAATGCTTACCGGAGCCAAGCTAGTCAATAAATCCATCACTCTGCACGTGACCTTTTCTTTCTTTTCTTTTCTTTTCTTTTTCTTCCATGCAGAGAGTTAAGATCTCCTCTTAGCAAATTTCAAGTATACAATACAGTATTTTTAGCTATAGTCACCATGCTTAGATCTCCAGCATTTATTCATCCTGCATAACTGAAACCTGATGCCCTTTGACCAGTATTTCCCATCCCTCCCCCACCCCTGACAACCACCATTCTGCTCTGCCTCTTTACAGTTCAGTTTCTTTCGATTCTGCTCATAAGTGACAGCGTGCAGTTTTTGCCTTTCTGTGTCTGGCTTATATCAATCAGCATACAGACCTCCGCTTTCATCCATGTCATCACCAATGACAGGGTTTCCTTCTTTATAAGCCTGAGTCATATTGGGGTGCCTGGGTGGCTCCGTTGTTAAGTGTCTGCCTTTGGCTCAGGTCATGATCCCAGGGTCCTGGGATCCAGCCCCATATCTGGCTCCCTGCTCAGCAGAGAGTCTGCTTCTCCCTCTCATGTGCGCTCTCTCACTCACTGTCTCTCAAATAAATAAAATCTTTTTTTAAAAAGGCTGAGTAATTGTCCACTTCCTCTGCACACTGCGTTTTCTTTCTCCACTCATTCCCTGACAGACATTTAAGTTGTTTGCATATCTTGGCTATTGTTAGCAATGCCAGTACCAACACGGAAATGCAGATGATCTCTACAAGATACGGATTCCGTTTCCTTTGGGGGGCCAGAAGTGGGATTGCTGGGACACGCAGGAATTCTTTGGCCCTGTGAGCAGACTCATTAAGCTCATTGATGGATGATGAGTGAATGATTCTACCTGACTCCAGATAGAAAAGAGATTTACTGTAGACTTTCAGGAAGGAACATTGTACAGGTAGGATACTGTGGCTGTTAGTAACAGAAAACCCTGAATTCAAATTTGCATAAAAGATAAAAAGATTTCTTTTCTCACAGAGAGGTGGGATTTAAGGTTGTTTAGTTCAATTTAATTTAGTGACTCAAATATATTCCAAGGAGATGGGTTTTTCCATCTCGCCTCTCTGCCGCTAGCAGTTCTGATTTGTCCTTCAACTGCCTTCTCTCATGGTCACAGTATGGCTGCTGGCGTTCCGGGTGTCACATCCAAACATGATGACATTCAAAGGAAGAAGAGAGGCCATCTCCTTTTAGGCTTCACCTTATGAAAGTGAATCCTAAGGTAAATCCTTCCCACGAGGTCTCTAATCCTTCGCCTCAGTGACCAGCCGAGTCGTGTGCTTGCCCTAACTCTGCCACTAGTGAAGGGAATCTGACCACCAGGACTGACTTCCCCTGAGTAGGGTTTACTAATGAGTCATGTGGTGGGAGGGGCAGGAACCTAAACAAAATCAAGACTCTCGGTGAGGAAGGAGGACGGAGGTGATTTGGGATGGACTTCCAACAGCGCCTACAACAAGCACGAGCTTCATTTCTCATGACCTCATCCAACCCTGGTTTGATCGGCATGCCGATTTCAAAACTTAGCCACGGCCAGTACGGACAAACTTGCTGGGTTTTGGTCCTTTCTCAGATGCTCATGTAAAGACCTTCCAGTAGTTTTAAGACCATGAGCTCTTCAGAGCAAGCAACGGTCCGTTTCTCCTGCTCAGAGCTCTGATGCTCGGATCTCCGGTGACATGCTGCTCCTGGCTTTTGTCTGGGCCTCCCTTAGCCTTAACTGCTTTCTTCGCCTGGCAAGACAAATGGCCATCCCTGTAGCAACATAATTGCTCCTCTGACTCCACCGCTGAAATAAATAGAAATGAAAAAGGAAATCGGGAGCTTCAAATTGTGGTCCCTCTGCCGGGCGATTTCCCATGATGCCTGAGCTAGCAGCAGACTGAATGGGCAGGCTGGGGGCTGATCTTGAATTAAAAAAAGAAAAAAAAAATACCCAGACCAGATTGTCGAGAGGGCCCTTTTCTTTCCCCTTAACTCCTGGGGTTGACTGGAGAAAAAGAAAGTGAATAATGTAAAAAACAATTTAACTTAGTAGCAGTCAGGAACAGGCAGCCTGCTGGTCGGAGGCTACAGTAGACACGTTGTTTGCCTGGACAGTGTCTCAAAAATTAGAATATGTCACACGTGTTTAAAAGTCAAGGGATTTCACATATCAATCCAGATTGTAAGCTCTTGCAAAACCGCCCTCCCTGAAGACAGTCAGTGTCTGGCACTGCCCCTGTGGATGGGGCTCACCTTGTCCACTTTGCCGCGGTCCCACCCCTTCCTGCTTATTTGTTTACATGACCTGCCTGTCCACTCAAGGCACCCAGTTAATGCTCCTGGTTTCACTGTTAGGTATGACGGGGGAATGGGGGATATTCCGAGCTTGTTCACAATATTGGAAACAAACCAAAGAGCAGGTCCTCCGTGGAGTCTGAACGAATGACTGTGGGCTGTACGGCACATACCCCGCATGACCTCTCCCTAATCTGGGGGTACTTCTGTGCGTGTAGGAGAGAGCGAGGCCACGGCTCTCCCAGAGCTAACTAGTCATCACACAGAGATTTTAATGCCACCCATAGAACATTTCACTGTTTTCTGGATGATGAAATTGAGAGAGAGATTGAATTTGCACCCAGACTTCCGGAGGTTCCCGATGATTACGACAGGTGAAATGTTAAAAGAGGGAAAGAGTTGTATGAAGCAAGAAACTCTGTCATATTTTGAAGATGTCAGTGAACGTCTATGTCCAGTCTCGACCCTGGTGGGACAATGGGGGGCGCGGGTCCTGGGATCCAGTCCCGCATGGGGCTTCCCTGCTTGGCGGCAAGTCTGCCTCTGTCTCTGTCCCTCCTCCTCTGCTCGTGCTTGTCTCTTGCTTTCTCTCGCTCTCAAATAAATAAATAAATAAAATCTGAAAAAGAAGAAGAAGATGATGATGATGACGATGACACTTACTAGTTTAAAGTTAAAGGACATGTGTTATAGGTATATGAACCCCATCAGGGGATAGTAAGATGCCACTGGTGGCCCTGGCGTGTCACCGGAGTGACCCCAAGCCTGCCTCATTTCTGGTACTGCTGGGTAAGCGTGTGGTTTCCAGAGAGAAATCGAGGGAAAGAAATCTATGGCATTAACGTGGCTGTTGAGGTGACTGATGGATTTAGTTGTTAGTAGACCTCAACAGGGATCCGAATGTTGGTTTTGTATTTCCTGATGAACCAGAGGCTGACACCCAAAACGAGCCCTTTATTTATTAAGAAGTCCAACTGTGAGGTGTAGTATTCCTCTGCTCATGCCCTCTCGGTGGGTCCAAAATTAATTTCATCATCCCGAATCTCCTTCTTGATGGATGTTGAAATAGTTTTCCTATTGCCACATGGCCTGAATGGTCTCTATACGTGTATCCTTGCTGCCTTCCAATACCCTGAGGGGTCTTTTCCAAGTTCATAAGAAATCACGGAACTCTCCCACCTGAAACATGGTCTCTGTTCTCAGGCAGATCAAATGTCTAGAATAATCTGTTTCTCTGCCTGGCTACTGCCTCCAACCTCACTTCTCCCCACTTGGGTCTCACTGGACCTCTTTTAGTTCCATGGACTCACCAAGCTCTTTGCTGCTTCAGGGCCTTTGCACATTCTGTCACCCTCTTGAATTTTCATGTCTTTGTTTAAATGTCATTTCCTCAGAGAACCCATCCCTTTCATCACTACCCCTCCCAAATACGTTAAACTCTTCCTTTTTTAAGTGAAAAACTTGAGATAATTACAGATTCACATGTAGTTGTAAGAAATAATAAAGAGCCCTGGGTGGCTCAGTCGATTGGGTGTCTGTCTTTGGCTCAGGTTATGATCTCTGGGTTCTGGGATCGAGCCCCATGTCAGGCTTCCTGCTTAATAGGGAGTCTGCTTTTCTCTCTCTCTCTCTCTCTCTCTCCTTCTGCCCCTCCCCATGCTCCTTCTCTCTCTCTCAAATACATAAATACAATCTTTTTAAAAAAAGAAAAGAAAAGAAAAGAAAAGAAAGGGGCACCTGGGTGGCTCAGTGGGTTAAGCCTCTGCCTTCGGCTCAGGTCATGATCTCAGGGTCCTGGGATCAAGCCCTGCATTGGGCTCTCTGCTCAGCAGGGAGCCTACTTCCCCCTCTCTCTCTCTGCCTGCCTCTCTGCCTCCTTGTGATCTCTCTCTGTCAAAAAAAAAAAAAAAAAAAAAGAATACAGAGATACTTTGTACACTTTGCCCAGTTTCTCTTAAAGGTAATATTTTGCAAAACTGTAGTTCAATATTATAACCAGGATATTGGCATTGAAATAACCCTCTGATTTTGTTCAGATTTCCCAGTTACACTCGTATTGGAACACGTTTGTGCCCATGTGCATGCGAATGTGTGTGTGTTTTAGGTTCCACACACTTTTATCACCCATGTAGGTCCGAGTATCCATCACCACAGTTGACATAAGGAGCAGTTTCTTTCTTTCTTTTTTTTTTTTTTCCAAAGACTTATTTATTTGAGAGAGAGACAGAGCATGAGAGGGGAGAAGGTCAGAGGGAGGAGCAGACTCCCCACGGAGCAGGGATCCCGATGTAGGACTCGACCCTAGGACTCTGGGATCATGACTTGACCTGAAGGCAGTTGCTTAACCGACTGAGCCCCCCACGCACCCTGGAAGCAGTGTCAACACTGCGCAGCCCCTCCCGTTACCTTTCTACAACTCACTCTCCGCCCTGCCATCACCCCTCCCCTGGCAAGCACTAATCTGTCCTGCGGGTCTCCAATTTGTCATTTCAAAAATGTTACATAAACGGAGACATAGAGAACCCAAAGCTTTTGGAATTAGCTTTCTTCCTCAGCATGATTCCGTGGAAATGCATTCACATCACCGCATCTCTCAGGAGTCCACTCTTTCTCATGCTAAGTGGTCTTCTGTGGCTTGTGGACCCCAGTCCTGTTTAGTCGCTCACTGTGGAAGGACATCTGGGCAGACTCCAGGCTGGAGCTGTTGTGTACTTTCTTGCGCAGGTTTTTGTGTGAATGTTAGTTTCCAAATTGGAGCCTCTCCACTCCCACGACCGCCCTCAGAGCTACATCTCATTCCTCAAGTACAACCCAGATTTTTGGGCTAGTGGATCCTGTTCCGGGCCAGATCATCTTGGGGTGGTTATTAGATACTACCCAGCCTTACGTCTGCATATTGCTCCATGTTCGCGGATGTATGCATCAGTGCAGCCGTAGCAAGTCCCCGGTGTTGTTACCGCTACAGCTTTCATATATTGAAGTTGCGACCCCCAGTGCCTCAGAATGTGACCTTGTTTGGAAATAATGTTAATTTTTAAATTTATTTATTTATTTATTTGACAGAGAGAGACAGAGAGACAGAGAGACAGAGAGAGCAGGAACACAAGCAGGGGAGTGGGAGAGAGAGAAGCAGACTCCCTGCCCAGCAGGGAGCCTGATGCGGGGCTGGATCCCAGGACCCTGGGATCACCACCTCAGCTGAAGGCAGACGCTTAACCGACTGAGCCACCCAGGCGCCCCTATTAATTTTTAATGAGTGAACTCAAGACGAAGTCTTACCAGAGTAGGGCTGGCCCATAATCCAATATAACTGTATTTTTATGAAAAGGGGAAATGTGGTTACACACACACAGACACACACACACACACTCACTCACACGGAGAATGCCTTCTGAAGATTGGGGTTATGTTCTCATAAGCCAAGGAGTTTACCAGCAGCTAGAAAAGAAGCCTGGAAGGGATCCTTCCCTGGAGCCTTCAGAGAACATCTTATCTCAGACTTTCAGCCTCCAGAAATGTGAGAGAATAAACTTCTGTTGCTTACCCCACCCGGTTCATGGTGCTAATTCAGGTTGTCTCTCAGGGCCCAGGGGAGAGTTGTACAAGTGAAAAGTCCCTGGAAAGTCTTTTTGTTCATGAGGATAGCTAGTTTCATTTCAGAAAATAAAGAATTGTGCTTTAAAAAATCTTTTTGGGGGTGCCTGGGTGACTCTGTAGGTTAAAGCCTCTGCCTTCAGCTCAGGTCATGATCCCAGGTCCTGGGATCGAGCCCCGCATTGGGCTCTCTGCTTGGCAGGGAGCCTACTTCCTCCTCTCTCTCTCTCTGCCTGCCTCTCTGCCTCCTTGTGATCTCTGTCTGTCAAATAAATAAATAAAATATTTTTTAAAAAATAAATTAAAAAAATAAATAAATCAAAAATCAAAAATCTTTTTGCACATCAGCATTTAAAATTTGTAATTTTTTTAAAGATTTTTATTTATTTATTTGACAGAGAGAGAGAGTATGATTAGGAAGAGCAGCAGGCAGAGAGAGGGAGAGAAGCAGACGCTCTGTGAGCAGGCAGCCGGATGCGGGACTCGATCCCAGGACCCTGGGATCATGACCTCAGCTGAAGGCCTCCGCTTAACCGACTGAGCCACCCAAAGCCCCTAAAATTCGTAATTTTTTAAAAATATTTTATTTATTTATTTATTTATTTGAGAGAGAGAGAGAGAGAGCAAGAGCGGGGAGAGGGGCAGAGAGAGAGGGAGAGAGAGACTCTCAAGCAGACTTTGCATTGAGTGTGGAGCTGGACTCAGGGACTGATCTCACGACGCTCGAGATCATAACCTGAGCTCAAATCAAGAGTCGGTCGCGGGGCGCCTGGGTGGCTCAGTGGGTTAGGCCTCTGCCTTCGGCTCAGGTCATGGTCTCAGGGTCCTGGGATTGAGTCCCACGTCGGGCTCTCTGCTCAGCAGGGAGCCTGCTTCCCCCCGCTCTCTGCCTGACTCTGCCTACTTATGATCTCTCTCTGTGTGTCAAATAAATAAATAAAATCTTTAAAAAAAAAAAAAAAAGAGTCGGTCGCTTAACAGGTGAGCCATCCAGGCGCCCCTGAAATGTGTCACTTGGACCCTGCTATGCAAATAACGAATAACTAGATGCCCCCTGAAAGCGCTTCTGTTATTTGTAATGGTGTCAAGGTATCAAGACTGAATGACTTCCGAAGTGGTGTCCTTTTGAATTTTGAAGGAGGCAAACTCTTTTTTTTTTTTAAATGTGATTGAGTGATACTATACAGCCAATAAAATGCCCAAATCTCAGGCATAGGGTCAGTGAGTGCTCACGGCTCCCCAGGTTGTGTAACCACCACCCTGGAGGGAGATCCTCGGGGGTCGAGCTGACTCCTCGGGGTTCCTGTACTGTTCTCCTGCTGCTGCTGTCTCTCCTCAGCCTCCAGTGAACTCTGCTGATCTCTGCTGTGTGCAGGTTCCTGCTCCGTTACACAGTCCATTGCTATCAGAGCTCTGATCTTTTTGGCGTGAATTTGTCTCTTTAGCATGATAAATCTCCCTTTTGTTTTTGTCTTTACATTTTTGCTTCTGAAAGCCTCTCACTGCATGATCTGTTTTCTTTGTTTCTTCCCCGTGTGTATACAGTTTTCAGATACTGAGGAAGGTTTGTACCTTTGTTTTGGGGGATTACTTTTATTTTTTTTTTTAAGATTCTGTTTATTTATTTGACAGACAGAAATCACAAGTAGGCAGAGAGGCAGGCAGAGAGAGAGGGGGAAGCAGGCTCCCCGTTGAGCCGGGGCTCAATCCTGGACCCTGAGATCATGAACTGAGCTGAAGGCAGAGGCTTTAACCCACTGAGCCACCCAGGCATCCATTGGGGGGTTACTTTTAAAAACTATTCTTCTATACCTTATCCTTAGACATCTGTTTTTATAGGCTTTCCCTACTCAGAACAATGATCATACTGTTTTTTCTCCCTCCTTCCCTTTGCCCTGTCACCCAATAATAGTCAATAGAGTTACCTTTTTTTTGTATTTAGCTTTTACTATTAAATTTACATATACTTCTTACATTTATCATTTTTAAGTGATATTATCTGAATTCCAGCACTAGCAAATTTACTCTAGTTCTGATCTTTTTTTCTTTTTTTTAATGGAGATTTTTTTCTTTGTTGAGAAAGTTAAGACTTGGTTACATCAAATAAAAGCAATTTCAGGGGGAAAAAATAAAAACCCACAACAGAAAGAAAGTTAACACTGTCTGGGCCATAGCAGAACCCAGAGAATATATTCTTTTAACTGAAAAATTCTAGGTGCTTCATAATTGAACTTTTGATACAAAATTACCTATTAAACTTTCAATTCTGATCTTTTTTTTTCCTTTTTTTTTCTTTTGTCGGTTGCCTCAGTTTTATAATGTGAGTGCGGATAACCACACCACATCCCCCATTTGTTTCACTGTAGTTCGTATACTGCATTTATTTAGTTCTTATCCATGATTCTTTGGCTGTGGGTTCCTTAGTTATCTCTTGATTACCTGAAATCCATCCTCTAATAGTTATTTTTTTAAGATTTTATTTTTATTTTTTTAAGATTTTATTTATTTATTCGACAGAGATCATAAGTAGACAGAGAGGCGGTGGGGGGGCTTGGAGAAACAGGCTCCCCGCTGAGCAGGGCTCGATCCCACGGTTGTGGGGATCCCACAACCGTGGGATCATGACCTGAGCTGAAGGCAGACGCTTAACCCACTGAGCCACCCAGGCATTCCTAAAGATTTTATTTTTAAGTAATTTAAGTAATTTAAGTAATTTTAAGTAATTTTAAGTAATTTAAGTAATTTTAAGATTTTTATTTTTAAGTAATCTCTACATCCAACGTGGGGCTGGAACTTACAATTCTGAGATCAAAAGTTGCAAATGCCATCAACTGAGCCAGCCAGGTGTCTCTCTAATAGTTATTTTAATTATTTTTTAAGATTTTATGTACTTACTTGAGAGCGAGAGAGAGCACAGAGGGAGAGGGAGAAGCAGACTCCCTGCTAAGTGGGGAGCCCTATGTGGGACTCGATCCTAGGACCCTGAGATCATGACATGAGCCAAAGGCAGACACTTAACCAACTGAGCCAACTATAGCCTCTATTCTCAAAGGAAACTCCATCTGGACACAAAACCCTTTCCTGACTATCTAAAAGGTACTGAATTGTTCTGCACAGCTTCTACGGCAATCTCAGCTATGTGGGGCAGCATTTACACAGTTTCTTCTTCAAATCATAATTACCTTCTAGTTTCACTGACATTGGTGTTTGAAGGTCCTGCATCTGTTGCATAATCTCCAGATTGAAGAAATGGGAAGATGCAGTTGAAAATACTGTGCTCATCCTGGGAACCTTTGCTATGTGACTCTTTTAAAAAAAGATGTATGAGGCACCTGGGTGGCTCAGTGGGTTAAGCGTCTGCCTTTGGCTCAGGTCATGATCCTGGGGTCCTGGGATCGAGCCCCGCAACAGGCTTCCTGCTCAGTAGGGAGCCTGCTTCTCCCTCTCCCTCTGCTCCCCCCCTACCCCACGCTCATGCTCTCTGGCTCTCTCTTTATCCCACATATGAGACTTAAGAAATGCCAAAATCTTGGTCATTGGAGGGTGGCCAGAAAGGTCCCTGAGCTTCAAAGTATCTCCCCAGAAGATTTCTTATACACCTGGGGGCACTTGAGTGGTTCAGTCATTAAACATCTGTCTTCAGCTAGGATCTTGATCTCAGAGTCCTGGGATCAAGCCCTGTGTCGGGTTCCCTGCTGAGCAAGGAGCCTGCTTCTCCCTCTCCCACTCCCCCTGCTTGTGTTCCCTCTCCAACTGTGTGTGTCTCTTTCTGTCAAATAAATAAATAAAATCTTTTTTTAAAAAAGGATTTCTTATACACCTAAATTCTACCATTAATTTTTTGCATTGGTCCTTGTACCCCCCAGAGGTTATCTCTTAAAATGTATACATTTCTAAGTGGGATGGTATATTAGGATATTTATGTCACTAATATGTTGTCTAAAACCTAGTGTATCTCCTATAATATGTAATGTCTAGTGGTAGGACTGAATTTATTACCTATTTGCTGTGATTTGAAGAATATCAGGTTGGGGATACAATGTACCAAATATTTTTACTACATAGGCATCCAAAATTCTGCCCTTAGTATAATTCTTTAAAGATTTTATTTATTCATTTATTTGACAGAAAGAGAGAGAGAGCACACGTGTGCACAACAGGGGGAGGGGCAGAGGGAGAAGCAGACTCCCTGCTGAGCAGGGAGCCTGATGTGAGGCTCAATCCCAGGACCCTGGGGTCATGACCTGAGTCAGAGGCAGATGCTTAATGGACTGAGCCACCCAGGCACCCCTACTCTGAGTATAGTTTTTAATTAATTAAATTTAAATTAAGAATTGTCTTACTTCAATACAGACAATATTGTACTATGATCATCAAACTTACTAAGAGATGAAAATTTTATTATCACAACCACTAAAAAGAGAGGATGATAATGTAATGTGATAGATAGAAAATATTGTGACAATGGAAATCATATTACAATATGGAAATGTATCAAATTAACATGTTGTACACCTTTTTAAAAAAATATATTTTATTTATTTGACAATCAGAGAGAGAGAGAGAGAGAGAGCACGAGCAGAGGGAGAGGGAGAAGTAGGCTCCCCTTGGAGCAGGCAGCCCCAAGACAGAACTTGACCTTAGGGCCCCAGGGTCATGACCTGAGCAAAAGGCAGACGCTCATCAGACTGAGCTACCCAGGTACCCAACATGCTGTACACCTTAAATTTGCATAGTGTTATATGTCAAATGCATTCAATTAAAAAAAAAAAAGGAATTGCCCTACTTCAGGGCTCATTTTTTTTTAATGCAAGTATTTCCTCCTGAAAGTTTTAAGAAGTTAAGTCACTCCTGCTTTGAATGAATTACCTTAGAACCAATTCACTGCTAACTCGAAGTGCAGGGTGTGGTGGTGGGTGTGGTGGTGGGTGTGGTGGTGGGTGGGTGGGGGGGTGCACATGAGAACATGAAATCATAGCTTTCCTGGCCTCCTGGTTCTTCTTAGGGTGGCTTTAATTATGTAAGAATCCCCGTGGCTGGGTCGACCTAGACTGGGTGGGAATCTGAGTGGAGAAGGAGGGGCTTTCCACCCAAGAGGAAGCATGAAGCCATGGACTTGGGAGGAGTCAGACAGGAAGGCCATCACCTGGCTGAGGACAGACCCTTCTCATCGCTGGCGGTGCCGGGAAGTTAGCATTCTCGTAGGAAAGCTCCTGGTGTGCAATCAGCCAGTGAAGTTCTCAAAATGGCCATCAGATGGCGGCCTCAGCCAAATTACTGAAGTAAGTGTATTTGCGGGATAGAATTCTGCTGCCGGGAGGATAGGAGAGAAGTCCACTGAAGTCTAGCCCTTTTGTGTCCCAGCCCAGGAACTCCAGCCATGCTGAGACCACTCTGCCCAGATCAAGTCCGTGGCAGAACTAGGGTTCCTGTGACCTCCTAACAAGAAATCCAATCCTCTCTCTATAATGGTAATCTGAAAGGAGTGTTCCTCCCCTCCAAGCAAAATAAAGTATAAAAAAGACAGAGGGTTCTGTGGGTTTGCATACAAAGCCTTGCAGTCTAAACCTTGAGCCTCAAGCAGATTTTTGTTAAATGCTAGGCAGTCACATATATCAATGGCCTGTTTGCTTCAGGAAGGGTGGGGGAGGATACTGGCTCTTTACCTGATTAAGACATTTGCAAATATCTTCTCCCATTCAGTAGGTTGCCTTTATGTTTTGCTGTTTCCTTTGTTGTGCAAAAGGGGTATTTTTAATCTCCTTGAAGTCCAATAGTTCATTTTTACTTTTGTTTGCACCCCAATGTTTATAGCAGCAATGCCCACAACAGCCAAAATATGGAAAGAGCCCAGATAGCTATTGATAGATGAATGGATAAAGGTGTGGTGTACACACACACACACACACGCACGCACACGCACACACACACATATGCACACTATGGAATATTACTCGGCCATCAAAAATAAAGAAATCTTGCCATTTACAACGACGTGGTTGGAGTACGAACCTATTATGTTAAGCAAAAGGGTGCCTGGGTGGCTCAGTCAGTTGGGCATCTGTCTTCTGCTCAGGTCATGGTGTTGGAGTCCCAGGATTGAGCCTGTGGTTGGGCTTCCTGCTCAGTGGGGAGTCTGCTTCTCCCTCTGACCCTCTGCAGAGGTTCGTGCTCTCTCTCTCTCTCTCAAATAAATAAATAAAATCTTTTAAAAAATTGTGCTAAGTGAAGTAAGTCAGTCAGAGAAAAACAAACACTATATGAGGGAAGGGAAAAAGGAATAAGATGAAAACAGGGAGGCAAACCCTAAGAGATGTTGAACTCTAGGAAACAAACTGAGGGTTGCTGGGGGGTGCGTGGGTGGGTGGATCGGGGGTTGGCCATGAAGGAGGGCGCGTGATGTAATGAGCCCCGCGTGTTCCAGGCAACTGATGAATCACTAAATTCTGCTCCTGGAACTGATAACACAGTGTATGTCAAGCAAGTTGAATTTAAATAAAGAATTTTTAAAATAAAAATAAATATATAAATAAAAAATAAATGGAGGGGGGAGGACAGAAGAGGGGAATTCACAGATACAAGACAGACTGATCCTGGAGAAGTAAGGCGACTGCGGCAAGGCGACTGCGGCCACGGAAACTAAAGAGAGATCGCTGGAGGAGAGGAGCTTTGAATTAGGGTTAGACGCAAGGAGAGGAGAAAAGGCGACAGGCACAGAATGGTTAGTAGTAGGCACCCAGGTGGAAAAAAAACAGGAATAATCCTACACCTCAGCGGGGCTGGCCCTATGCAAATAGCATGCGGGTCCAGCTTCCCTGGGGCCTCAGTCCTTCCTCTTTTCCTGCCTGCTCCTTACAGGACCCCCAGCACCAGCCCCAGCTCTCTGAACAATCATTGGCAGAGGAAGTTCTCTCCAACCAAGCCTCTGCACCCTACAGTGAATTTAAGCGATTGCTCTTTTCTGGGAGAACTGGCATTTGGGGCCCATCTGTCATTTTGGATGAAAGGATGTTGCCCATCCCGAGTAATAGTATGGAGAAGGAAATGGAGGGGAACAAGATGCTGTCTGGGTTGTTTGTTTAAAGCAGAGAGTCTCTAACACCAGGAAGGTCAATGAGAAAGGAAATGGGTGTGTGAGGCACGCAGGGTGAGCTCTGAAGGTCAGAAAGGGGAATTGAGATCTGAAACTGAAGCGGGTGGATGTATCACTGTGCCCAGGACAGGAGGTGCTGAATGTATTCGCTGAATTGCTACATCTTTATTGACCCTGAAAAGGCTCACCTGGCAAGGGAGCGGCATAATGAAAATGGTATTTAGGAAAATTATTACAACACAAGTACCTGAAAAGGATGGAAGGAGCAAGAGCTCGGTGGAAAGATGGTCTTGTGTTTTTTTAAACAACTTTGAGAGATAATTCACTTACTCTATGATTCACCCACTTAAGGTGTGCCATTCAATAGTGTTTAGTATATTCAAAGATGCGTGCCATCACCCATAATCACAGCCCATCTTAGAACATTTTTGTCATCTCAAGAAGAAATCCCATATCCTTTATCTATCACCCTTTATGTCCTCACCCCCCTGTCCCCCAGCACTAAGCAACCGTGAGTCAATTTTCTGTCTCTATAGATTTCCCTATTCTGGACTTTCATATGAATGTCCATGTATATGGTATGTCATCTACTGTGACTGGGTTTTTTCACTTAACAGAATGTCTTCAGAATCCACCTGTGCTACAATGTTTATGCACACTTCGTTCCTTTTCATGGCTGAATAATCCCATCACTGGTATACGCCACACTTTATCAGTTCATCTATTGAGGGACTTTTGGGTTGTTTCCATCTTTTGGCCAGTATGAAGAATGCTGTTTCAAATATTCATGTACAAGTTTCTGTGTGGAAATATGTTTTCATTTCTCTTTACCAGAATTGATGGGTCATATGAAACTCTGTATTTAATCATCTGAAGGACCGCCAGATTGCTCTCCAAAGTGGCTGTACCATCTTACATTTCCATCGACATTGTACAAGGGCTCGCATTTCCCCACATTCTCACCAACACTTCTTGCTAATGACTTTTTGATTCTATCCATCCTAATATGTATGCAGTGGTGTCTCATTGTGGTTTTGTCTTTCATTTCTCTGATGACTCCTTATATCAAATATTTTTCATATGATTTTCTCTATTGCTTTGCTTTTCTCCATCTCATTGATTTCCACTCTGATTTCCTTTTTTAAAGATTTATTTATTTATTTTAGAGTTGTTGGGGGCTGGGTAGAGGCAGAGGGAAAGAGAGAATCTGAAGCAGGCTGATGCGGGGCTCGATCTCGTTACCCTGAGATCATGACCTGAGCTGAAACCAAGAGGCAGACACTTAACTGACTGAGCCACCCAGGCGCCCCTTTCACTCCGATTTCAACTATTTTCTTCCTTCTGCTTCCTCCAGGCTTAGTCTAATCTTCTTTTCCTAGGGTCTTAAGGTAGGAGGTGAGGTTGTAGATTTAAGATCTTTCTTCTTTTTTTAATGTAGGCATTTGCTGTTAAATATCCTTCTAAGCACTGCTTTAGCTGTATTTCAGAAGTCTAGGTATGTTGCATTCTCCTTCATCTTAAGGCATTTTCTGTGGCAAAAGATATTCCAGAGCTTGGGTAAAGCCATAGGGGTGGGAAAGCTCAGGGCAAGCGCACTAAATGCTGGTGCTTCTCAAGGTTCTGACATTAGACATCCTCTTCTCCCTCCGCTCCCTCCCCCGAGGCAACCTCCTCTATGCCCACGGCTTGTATTATCTTCTGTACACTGATCACACAGCTTGGATCCTTTCCCTGAGCTCCAAACCAGTGCTTGGAATTGTCTACTCAATATCTTCAAATTCATTTGATCAAAACTGACCGTGAAAAAAAAAAAAAAAAAGCTGTTTCTCAGTCTTTAGGCTAAGATCAAGTGTAGTATCTGTTCCTATCAGTTTAATATCTGATATGTTGTATCCAAAGACAATATACTAAATGGATTTGGGGACCAGGGAGGTGGAAAATGACTTGCTCCATCTGCTCCGTTTACCAACCTGGCATTGCAGTCCTTCCGGGAAAGGTGCACCCCCAAATCTCCTCATCACTACATGAGGCCAGGCTTCCATTTCCCCTCCGTTATTGCGATAGCTTTCGGACTGGTCTTCTAGAACCCTCTCTTACCTCTTTCCAAGTTCTTCTCCAGACGACAGGCAGGATGATCTATGAGAAATGATTACGTCACCACCTGTAATGACACTAGTTAATTTTTGGCTGTCCAGCACCAGAACACCCTTCCCAGGCTGGAGACCTCCTCCTTACGTGTCTTGCTTGGCTGCCGAGCCTAGCTCCTGATTGTTTGCAGCTACACACAAACTCTATTTCTTTAAGTTGTCCTTTGGCTCCTGCCAGCCCAGCAGAGTCTGGGAGCCTCGGACAAGCCCTGCTTCCTCTTCCTTTACAGGCGTGACCACCTCTCCTTTCCCTCAACTCTTCTCTGTTCTCTCCCATTTTCCCTTCATGGCTCATGAGTGTCATTTCCTCAAGGTGACTTCCGTGACTTCACAGGCTAAGGCAGGTTTCTTTGTTATAAGCTGTTATAGAATGTGGTGCTTTCTCCGGGAATCGCATACCCCTTGTGTTAGTTATTGTTCTTCAGTTACTGGGTGATTCCATGGGGTCAGACACTGAATATGCCGAGAAGGGTCAGACAGTTGCCTGTAAGGATGCTACAGTTTCACTGGGGACCACAGACAACCCTGTGGGTTACGCACTGGAGTAACCCTCAAGTGGACAACAATGAAATGCTCTTGGGGATTGGGTAAGGGGTGTTGGGGGCGGGGGCAAGGAACTGACTGTACAGGAAAACTGGCCAGCTGCACAGAGGGGTGGCGGCACCTGGGCCAGGTCCTGAAGGAGTTTGCCAGGAGCAGGGTAGTGGGAAGTCTTTCTAGGCAGAAGGAACATTTACGCTCAAACCCACCAAGCAAAAAAGCATGTGGTGGACCAGTGAGATGCAGAGTATGCTGGTGTCCATCGAACAGAGGATGACGAAAGAAAGAAAGAAAGAGGAAGGTAAGGAAAGAGGAAGAATGCCAGAGACAAGCCTGGAAAGCTGGGTTGGGTCAGGGTCAAAAGAGCCTCAGATGTCATATTCACCAGGAGCTTGGCTTTGGTCCCATGAGCCACAAAGAATTGTTTTAAGCAGAGGAACTGCTGGAGGTAGCTAATTCTCGCTAGAGTGTGAAGGATAGATTGAGGATTGAGTAACAAGCAGATCCACGTGGAGGCCATATGTTTATAGCTCGAGGGAGAGAGAAAAAGAGAGAGAACTCAATACATGGTTGTAAATGAATCAATGAAGAAACAACCATAAGGCAGGAACATATGTGGTAAGCACCATGTGAGAAGGTCTGCATGCCATGGGAAGCCGGGCAGCACTGGGGAGAGATCATAAAGCCCTGAACTAGAGAACTGGCAGAGAAAATCAAGGACAGGTGAATTGAAAGGTGTTCTGAAGTCAAAGCAACGCGGCTAAGTGATGAACTGCATGTAGATGTTGAAAGGAGTGACTGAATCCGACCTGGGTTTGGCTGACATCAACAACAGACAGATTTAAAACAGAGAGCCCAGATAGCAATCGGGAGCTAGTATGGTTCTCCCGTGTCAGGGACTTATCACATACGGTCCCTTCGATCCTGTCACTCAACATTCTCAACACATGGCTTCATGACACGGTCCCAGATGGGTGCTCTGCCACCAACATCACACCCGCCTCACAGGCAGTGGGTGGCAGGAAAGGGACAAGAGCAGAGTGAGCTGGTGACTTGTAAGAACTTAGCTTCCTAGAAGGGCTTGCCCACCTCTGACATTAGTAGATAATTAATCATATCTAATTGAAAGGGAGGTTGGGAGGTGTCTTTACTCTGGGCAGCTAAGATTTGGAGGCTCTATGGCAGGAGAGAAGTAAGTGGCGGAAAGGAAACGGAAAATAACTTGTCTGGGCTCCAAGAATGATTCTTTTACCCATTGTGTGGCTCTGAGTGAAGAAAGAGGGAAGAGTTTTAAGGAGGTTTATACGAAGCCAAGGAGTAAAGATGAGTAAGTTTTGTTTTGAGCATATCTATTTTGGGTGGCCTGTGGAACACCAAGTGGAGAAAACTGGTAGGTATTTGAAAACATATATAGAAATGGGCCATTTCCTCTATTTAGACCATGCACCTTGAGGGTGGAAGTTGTTGTTTATCATCACATACCCACAATGCCTTAGAAATTTCCAGAACAGATAAAGGTTGCAGGAAAATTAAGAAGGTGGAAAATACCATGAAGGGCTAATTTTTTAAAGTACAAATGGACAGAGTATATATAGAACTCAGCTACGGTTAGCCCTGGAAAGAACTTCCACAGGTGACTTTACAACTCATTCAGAATCTACTGTGAACACGCACCCATGTTAAGTACAGAGCAGAGGAAAGCTGCTTGGAAAATAGGGTGTTACATTTCAGGTGTCTTTCCTGGGGCCATGAGGGAGGGGGAAGATCTTGGAGATCTAGCTTTGCTCTGTGTGTTGGGGGGTGGGTGGGGCTGTTGAAGGTCAGGACCAGGCAATGTCATAGCTCAGCAGCCCCACAGATCTCCCCACTTCCAGGCTGGGGGTCGCCGCTGCACCTGCTTTTAAGAAGCCCACCCGCCAGAAGTTGGGTGGAACATGGCATTCCTCAAGCATCTTCCAGGGCTGTGAGAGACGTGGCCAAGGATCTAGACGATTTAATCCCGTTTTAGGAAAGGGGGTTTACAGTGAGCAATTAAGGCACAGTTAAAGAATTAATCACTAATGAGTCATTAACTCTCCCCACTATTGTACAGTTAACAAGCTGAGGCCCGATTATTAGAGCCAGTTCCCAATTAAGGGGACGACATTGGCCACAAAGCACACCTTCCGCCTCTTGACGGGTTCGGCGCACCCGCGGGGAGCCGCAGGGCCGCCCCTTTCTCAGGCGAGTTAGGACACGAGTGGAGCCCCGAGGGCGGGTGCGGAGCTCACACTGGCTGTGCTGAGAGGAAGGGCCAACTTTTTCATTAATTTTATCTTCCCCAGAAATCTTTTCCTGCTAGCCTCCTGGAGGCTTCAGTTATAATCGTGTAGTAAGGTTCTGTGGGTGAAAAGGAGCACTTGGATGGAGACAGAGAAGGGCCCGCGGCGAGGCTGGGGGGTTGGAAGGGGGTGGGGAGAAGGTGGGAAGGTGGCAGGAGCGGGGAGGCGTGACTTCAAATGTTAACGTCGCTGGGGCAACTGAGTCCGCGCTCCTCCTGTCCCCACCATACACCGCCTGCGGGGCTGATGCGGCTTCCGGGCAGCGGAGTCCTGGGCTGCCCCTAGCAAAGATTTTCAATTAACCAGTGAACTTGGTTGAGAAAGGAGAGAATTGGGATTCCCTGTCTCTGCTCTTTGGATTCTGAATTAACTGACAACGGGAGTGGGGGACAGGCAGGGATTGTCTCCCCTGGTTTGACATTTCCCATCTCCCAAACAGGGACTCTCTGTTTAAAAAAAGGAAAAACATAGTGGCCACCCTAGGCCAATTGCTGGCTTCTAGTCAAAGCCTGCCCCTCCCAAGGGGTGTCTCCCAGTCCTCCCTGTGTCACCCACACTAGTCCCGGTCACCCTCCCGGGCGGCAGAGGCGGAAGCTCAGATACCCAGGGCGCAGAACTGGTTTCCAGAACTGGACACCCAGTCCGGATGAATAGCCTGGACGGGCCTGGGGCCACAGCGGGGGGCCCCAGGACATGGAGCAAGGAGGGTCCTGCGGGGGCTGCGGCCGCCTTGGACACCGTGGCTCCAGCAAAGGGTGACCGGAGAGGCGGGGGCCTCAGTCCCCAGCGTCCCTGCGGGAGAGAAAAATCGCCACCATAAATCCGAGCGTGGCGCGCAGTGTGATCACGACACTCCCGTGGGCAAGAGACTCTTCCAAAATGGGGAAAACGCGAAAACTGAAACGCCCCCGACGTTGGGGCCGTGGCCGGGGTGGCATGGCTCCGCTCCCCCAGGATCTCTGGTCTCCTCCGGGCGCGGGACAGCGAGCGTCTGCCAGCGAGCACCAGACGTCCCCAGGCCGCGCCCGACTCCGCCCCTCTCTCAGAGTGGTCCAATCCGAGGCGTCCTTTCCCGCCCCGCCCCCCAGGCCTGGAGCCCGGCCCCGCACGGCTCAGAGCCAGGCACCGGGGAGACCAAACCGAGCGACTCACCGGCTTTCCTCCCGTGGCAGGTCAGAGCGTATGTCGTCTTCTGGGGTGGAGGCTCCCAAGGCCTCCCTCTTAGACTGACTGAGTCCAGTCAACTTGAATCAGCGCCCGCCTGGAGTCCTAGGGAGCCGTGCTTTGGACAACCGTGTCTTTCTTCCCCGAACCCTGTAGCACCACTCCCTACTGGTTCTTGTTCCCCTTCAGCGGAGGCTGGAAGCGTCGCCTGAGCCAAGCCCGCCGTCTCATTATGGAAGACTCAAGAACCATTCTTCAAGTGATGCAGGCTCACTGGGGAGACTCCCCCGGAGTCCCTGAAAGATTTGTGCCCGCCCCAAATCACAGCCAGCACAATCTACTTTCGGAAGTGGGCGCCTCTGCAAACGGCTTTCTGCAGCCCTGAGCTTGGGCAGCGTCCCCAAGTGTTTCAGGGTTCTCTGGGGCTTTAAGGTCCTTCAGCACAAGTCATTCTCACCTCCAGCCCCAGTTAACTCCTGGGGCTCTCAGAACTGCTCTTTAGGCAACCCCTAGGAGTGGGGGAGGGGGGTTCTGGGGCTGATGGGAGCCCAGGAAAGACCCCTTCCACCCACCCCTCAGGATCTCAATTCCCAGTGTGGTCTAAAGAGTAGTTCCTGGGAGGTGGCATAGGAGCACTTCTTCAGCAAGTGTTTCTGGAACACGGCGCTATGCTTGTGAAATGACCAGAGCTTCTGGTCAAAGCTTATTTAAGGCGACTTCCCTGTGCCTCACTTTCCTCATCTATAAAATGAGGCTGATCTTGTCTTCCTGGCATGGTCCTTGTGAGGCTTAAATGAATCAGTAGACGTAAGCTGCTCGGAAGAGTGATGGCACATAATAAGCTCTCAGTGATCATTAGTTGTTAGTATTTTGATCATTTTCCAAAGATTTGTCCCTGAAATCCAGGTATGATTCACTCTGTTGGTGTCTAAAGAGATGGTTTAGAATATTCATTCTCAAACTAAGTAGTAAAAGAGGAGAAAGAAATGATGGTTTGAAACCTGCTGGTGACCAATCATAGGAAGAAAAATGGCATAAGGAGGCAAAATGAATAGGCACCGGAATGGAAGAGAAGAAGATGCTGGTGGGGGGATGGGCAAGGTCAGAGGTGCCCAGGACTGCGGGAAGGAGAGGGAAGGCAGAGCAAGTACTCACGAGCGAACTTGGATAAATCGTTCCTAGTAAAAGGAGGGTGTTAAAGGATGAAAGGATGGGTGAAAGAGGATAGTCCAAACTGAAAGAAATTCACTTACACATTCATCCTGTTTATCTATTTTTTTTTCCATGCCAACGAACTTGGCCAATACATCCATTTTCCAACGAACATCCTTGTGAAGGAAAGTACAGGTATTACTTCCTACCTCTTGAGGGTAATAACAGATCCAATTAATCCTTACTGACCAGTCTGCTATATGCAGGGCACCACGTTGAGGGGCTAGGGGTACTCACCCCTGATTATAGGATAGCCTCTCAGGACCCTCATGGCAAGGCCCGAATTCTGTGATGACACTTCCTCTACCCTCAGCCTCAGGATAGTCATCCTTTGCCCAAGTAGGTTTTGGGAACTCAAGAGCAGGACTGGGGTACCATGGGATCGGAGAGGGGGGATCACAGTATGTACTGCCGGGCGTGGGGTCCTTGGTGGTTCAGTCAAAGCCCTTACCGTTGACCTTACCGCATCTTTTCCACCTCCCAGGGACATAGGGTTCATTTAGACAAGGAAAGGGGTGGCTCACTAACATGCTAACAAATGACAGAACAGTGGGGTGGGAGGATGATGCTAAGGCTCCTGGCAGCGTCTTTTCCAGTGCACTCAAAGCAACGAGGCCAGAGGACCTGCGCGGTGGGAATCCGGGTTATTCCCGGGTCTGTCCAGCTTCCAGGACCCGCTGCGGACACCAGGGCTGGGAGTTCCGGGCTTTGCTTCACGGGTGACTCCCCGAGTGCTGCGGGAGCTTCGGAAGCCCGCGGAGACCTCTGGATTCCCTCCCTCGCCAGAGCCTGCGCCAAAGAACAGCCCGCGTTGCCCCCGACAAGCCCGCAAGGATGTGCCCGCCGGGGTCGAGACGCAGAGCGCTCCAGGACACTGTCCCCGAGCACGGCAGCTAATCTAACGGGCACTGAACAGAACCGCGGGGTTGGGGGGCTAAGGAGCGAGTTGAGGAAACGGGAGAGAGGCGTGGGGATCAGAAGAGGAAAAGTCGCTCTGCCCGAGTCTTTGGAAGACTAATGTCACCAGTCCTTGGTAGCAGGGGCTGGCACGGAGCCCGCGACCTGGACAGTGATCCGAGAGGGCCCTTGGGCAGTGGTGGGCAGCAAACAGGGAGGCAGGGCCCCCAGGCGTTCTGGACTTTCAGCTCTCCCCCCTGGGGAAGGTGGTGTAGACGTTTTCTGTTGGGGTCAATCCTTCTAAGCAGCAGCCGCAGCTTGGCTATTGGGGCGTAGAGGGCCTGGGAACGCTCAGGCAGCTGAGCCTTAGGCTCCAAACACCCCGAACCCCACACGTTCGCTGCTCCCACAGGCGCCAGGGGAGGAGCGCTCGGGTGGAGGGCGCAGCAGCAAAGCGCCCCCCTCCAGGAGGATACGCAAGAGGAGGCCCCAGGTCCTGCGCGGCCCTCTGCTTCCCCTGACCCACCCCATCCGTCACCGCAGCCTTCGGGTACCCCTGTCCGCCTCCCTTCCCGCCACCGCAGTGCTGGGCGCCCTTCACCGGAGTCAAACAAAAACAAGGCAGTCTTTAATTCTCCTTCCCAACACTTCAAACTACGCATACAAACAGTCCCTCAAACTATACTCCTCGGCCTCCCCTTCCTCCCAGTTGTGGTTTTCCGGGGTAGCCACGCCGTCCGGGAGCGGCCGAGGTCAGGCGCGTTGGGTCCCCTGAACCCCGAGGGGCCGGGCCGCCTCTCCCCCTCCAGCAGCAGGGCCGGGGGTCCGTGGGGGTGGAGGGGTGGTGGCCAGAGGGCCTCGGCGGGCCGCAAGGTTAGTCCTCCCCGGCGAGCCAGGAGCAGACGCGCGTCCGAGACCCAGGCCCGGCCGCAGCTTCAGGCGGCTCGGGAGGGTGGCCGTGTGGGGAACTCAGGGGGAAGGGCGCGCGCCTGCCGGTCCGGGTCGGTTCCCAGGACTGTCGTCCGGCCCGATCCGGTCTCGGGTGCCCCTAGAGGGCCTGCCACGGCTTCCCGATGGCCTGGATGTGCTCCTTGGCCTTGAGGCGCAGAGCCGCGATGCTGCTGTTGCGCGGGTCCGCCTCGTCCAGCGGGAACTTGTCCCCGAAGCCGGGCGCGCACGGGTAGGCGGGCGGCGGCGGCCCGAGGGGCTGCAGGCCGGGGCCCAGCGGCGGGGAGTTCAGGAAGGGCGGCGGCGGCGGCGGCGGCGGCGTGTAGCTGGCGGGCAGGCTCTGCGCCGGCGGCCCGAAGCCCGGCAGGCTCTGCAGCGCGGTGGCGCCCCCGCCGGGCAGCGGCGACCCCAGCCACGACTCGAGCGGCAGGGCGCCCCCCGCCGGCCCGCCGCCCCCGCCGGGGCTCGCCCCGAGGGGCGCCAGAGCCGCCGACGGCGGGGAGCGGCTGAAGGAGAGGAGGGGCGAGTCTTGCAGCTTCATGGACGACACTTCGAGCTTCTCCTGCCGCCGCCACTTGGCCCGTCGGTTCTGGAACCACACCTGCGGAGGCAGCACAGCGGCCGTCGGCTGCGGCGGAGGCTCGGGCCGCGCCCCCGCCCTGCTCCCCCCGCCCCTACCCGGGCGGCCCGGCCGGGACGAGTCCGTCACCCCCAGAGAAAACTGGGCCTGGACTCTATCGCACCACCTCCCCACCCCGACGCTCTCCTTTCTTTTCCACCCCGTTTCTCCTTGTTGCCTCGTCGCTCCTCCCGTTTCCTCTGAGTCTCTGTCTCATCCTCGTCCCACCCCCGTCCCTGGTTACCGCACCCACAGCTGTGGCTGTGTCTGTTTCCGACTCCCGACGCGGAGTGCGTGCTCAGAAAAAAAGGGAGGTTAACCTTGGGAATCGGACCTAAGATTTTGGAAAGCAGATCTCACCAAATTTCGGGGACCTGCTGCTTGGCAGCTCCTCCTGGCCCTTCCGTTTAGAAGTTTCTTCCTCCCTGTATGGCCCCGTTCTCAGGGCTGGGAGTTTGGCTCAGACTCTCTTGTGCTTTTCTTTGTAAAATGTTTTAAAATATTTTATGGGGCGGCTGGGTGCCTCAGTGGGTTAAACGTCTGCTTTTGGCTCAGGTCATGATCCCAGGGTGTTGGGATCTAGTCCCGCATCCAGTTCCTTGCTCACCGGGGAGCCTGCTTCTCCCTCTCCCCTGCTGCTCCCCCGCTTGTGCTCGCTCTTGCTCTTGCTCTATCAAATAAATAATCTTTAAAAAATAAAAATATTTTTTATTTCATAGAGAGCACAAGCAGGGAGAGCGGCGGGCAGAGGGAGAGGGAGAAGCAGACTCCCCGCTGAGCAGGGAGCCGGACAGGGGGCTCCATCCAAGGACACTGGGATCCTGACCTGAGCCAAAGGCAGTGAGTGCTTAACCACACTGAGCCACCCAGGCCTCCGGACTCCCTGTGCTTTACCCACCTTTTGTCTCTATTATAAACATAGGTATAAGCAAATACTCTAAGTACCTTAACTAGCAGCACAGGATATTAAAATACTGCTATTTCCAGGAATTACTGGTTATGATAACTAGTAGGAAAAAAGTGGGTTTATTTTATCCTAAACTTTTTTAAGTTGCTGCTTTAATAAGATATCGATTCTTCTTTAATTGCTATCCCTTTAGTATTTCCGGTATTTCTTATAAATGGCTTTCAATGATTACAATCGTTCAAGTTTATTATATTTACATGACTTTTGGGGGGTCAATTATGACATTACTCTAAGATGAGTTCAATGAATTAAATTCTCTTTTTGCTTTTTTTTCCTTACATATAGAAAGTCTGCACCAAGAGTGAAGTCTGATCTCTTTCTTTTTTTTTAAAAGATTTTTAAAAATTTATTTATTTGACAGAGAGAGATCACAAGTTGGCAGAGAGTCAGGCAGAGTGGGGGGCAGGCTCTCCACTGAGCAGAGAGCCCTATGTGGGACTCGATCCTAGGACCCTGAGATCATGACCTGAGCCGAAGGCAGAGGCTTAACCCACTGAACCACCTAGGTGCCCCTCAAAGTCTGATCTCTTAATGATAAAACGCCCGTTACTTATTTGGTAAAAGCACAAGAAAAGGCGTAATTAAGGTTTCACTACCAAGTTACTACCCCTGGAAACAGAACAGAGAGAACTGGGCTAGAAAGTACTTTCACCAAACTGGTGGCTTCAGTGTTATATTAATGGAAAGAATTAGAGGATGGCTGAGACCTTAAAAGGGAAAAGGCAGTTTTGAGTCAGTGGGGAGGGGACCTCTTAGAAGCACGGAGAAAACAGCCACCCAGCACCTGGGCAGGGCAGGGCAAGTGTATATGTAAGACTAGGATTTGGGGGAAAAAAGGACAGAAAAGTTAAGTATCCTTGTCCCCTTCCCACAAAAGATTCATCTCCATACAGGAGGCCCTAATTTCCCCAGAAACATTAGTTATTTGGTGATAAAAGAGAAAAGAGAAACAACAGCTTGGGGAGGGCTCCCATCCCACTGCTTCCTCCAATTCCCTGCATGTCCCACTCTGGCCCCCAAAATATTGGCTACAGTCTTCCACCCAGTATTCAAAGGCAGAGAGCTACAGACTGGGAGAGTCGGCTCTTAGAGGGCTGTACTGTTCCCCTCCACACAGCTGGAGGCCCATGGTAGACCGCCCCCTCCGTCTGATTACATCATAGCCATGTGTTAAGAACCCGCCATATGCTGGGCACTGTGCTGGCCCCGTGGTCACAGAGAAGTCACATACACTGTTCTCAAGAAGCTGACAACTTAGAGGAGGAGCCAAAATCTGTGAACAGATAAAGAGGGAGGAAGGAAGATAGGACAGAGGTGGTATCCAGTGTGAAGGTAGCCTCGCGCTGGCTGTGCCTGTGGTCTGTAAGGGCACTGGGAGGCTTTGTCTCTCCTCTTCCTTCATCCTTTACTTCTGTCCCTTTCTTCCCCCTACCCCAGCCTCTCCCTGAAAAAAGCAGGTACTAAAGTGTCCACACCTTCAATGAAACCATTGCAGTTCTACAGCTGCAGATTAAGAGAAATTGAACTGTCCTCGCAAGTGAATCCTGAGTTACACTAGGGAATTATTTTTTTTAAACCATGACATTCACTCATTACTTTAAACTCCTAATATAATAAGCAGAAGAGACAAAAGGCAAAAAGCTTGTCCTCTTTTAGCTTTACGGTAAGGCTAAAAGCTCCCAAACATCTGAATATCTTCACTTCCTGGGAATCTAATTCATTAGACACACACAAAAATCCCACCTTAGTTCCATTGCCTTTCAGAGGCAGCGAAATTTGTTCCCAATGACTCCCTTTCAGGCCTCTGTAAACTCTCCTAATTTGGAAATCCTCCCAGATTTTTCACAGATGACTAGCAAATATTTAAGGCTTTCAAATATTTTAATGATCAGGGATTAAAGATAATTCAGCTTTAATTAAAGCAAAAACCCTTTTACAAAAGAGAGAGAGAGAGAGGAAGGAAGGAAGGAAAGAAGGAAAGAAAAGAAAAGAAAAGTCAAGTCCTCTCTGCGATAGTGAGAGGTTTGGATGGATGTGCACCGAAGAAGCCCAAGTCAGTTTCTTAAACAAATCCACCAAAACTTTCAACTGCAGGCGTCAGAGCCCTTGCAAAAGACTGGGTTTTCAGATCTGGACAGAGTGAGTCACTAGGGTGACTAGGGTGACTAGGGTGGCATTTGGGGTCCCAATCCGGGAGGCTGCCTCCATCCCCTCTCCACTCACCGCCTCCCGCCCCAATCCTTGGCAGCGCCCTGTAATGAGCTGTCGCCCTTCATCTCGCCAGCCATGCCCTAGTGCTCTCTTTAGGTTCGAAGAGGGAGACCCCTCAAAAGAGAGATCCTCCTACGGAACAGACTGTCCAAAGGGCGGTGGTGGGACACCCGCAAGATCGGCGACGCTCCTCTGAGGCTCGGGGCGAGCCCCGTCGAGGAAGACCAATGGGAGAGTGTCACAATAAATGCGTGGACGCCCGGGGATTCGGCGGAGCACTGGCTGCAGCCAGGGCCTGGGGCCCTCCCGGGGACCGATCTGGGAGCTTTACCTGGACGCGGACTTCGGGTAGGTTGACCTTGCCGGCCAGCTCCTCGCGGCTGTACACGTCGGGGTAGTGAGACTTCTCGAACGCGCGTTCCAGCTCGTGTAGCTGATACGTGGTGAAGGTCGTGCGGTTCCGCCGGTGCTTCTTCTTGGGCTGCTCCTCCTCCGACAGCTTCGCGTCCGCGGTGGCGGGACCGACCGGCAGCCCGGGGCTCGGCCGTGCTTCTCCAGGCTCCTTGGGGCAATAGGGTCGAGGGACTGGGACGAAGAGGCCCCAGACGGTCAGAGACACTCTGGGAGTTCTCTCTGGGCCCACTTCACCTACCCTTGGGCGCCGGCAGCAGGACGCGGGCTGCTCCTGGGCGCTGGGCCAGGAGGTCGGGGTAAGGCCGTAGGGGCCCCTAAGGTTTCTCTGAACACAAATTGGAGTCTCCTGCTCTGCACACTAACTCAAACTCCGCGCCCAGATGCCTTAATAAAAGTCAAGGCCCGGGCTTATTCGTCTTGCAGAGCTCCTACGTTTGGGCACCGCTCAGGACCCTGCAGCAGCCAGGGGTGCACACTCACCTTCGCACTCCGGAGCAGACGCGGGGGCAGGCTGCGGGGAGGGCTCGCCGCTTCCCCCGGGCGCCTTGGGGCAGGCGACCCGCGCGCCCGGCCTCCTATCCCGCTCCTTCGCGCCCCGGGCGCCCGTCTCCGCAGAGAAGGAACCGAGGATCGCGTCGTCCTTGGTAAATCCCAGGATAGCCTCGATGCTGTGCAGCCGCGAGGCGCTTCCTCCCGGGTTGCGGAGCAAGTGGCCGGCAAGCGAGAAGCTGCCGTCGGCCATGGCGGGGGCGCAGGCCGGCAGGTGCATGGGGAGCGCCAGGAGGCGGGAGGGCGCTGCCCGCGCTCTCGCAGCGCCGCCCGCTTTGGAGACCCAGAGAAGAGACCCTAAGTCGGTGCCTCCCGGGTACCGCCGTCCCACCCGCGTGGTCCGACTCAAGGTCAAGCTTGGCGGGTGACGCGGGCCCGGGCCGCGCACGCCGGAGGTGGGCGAGCGCTCCGCCCGCCGCGGCCTGGGTCTCTGCAGGAGTCTGAAGTTCGGTCTCGGGGTAGCTGGGGCTCCGGGTGCTAAAGGCTGCGAGCCCGCTCGCCCCGGCTCCTCCCCTCCTGCCCGCGACCCAGCCTCTTCCCTCGGCCCCTCCCCCGGCAGCGGGGCGGGTCTTCCCCTCGGGGTCCCAGTGCGGCCCCTCCGGGCGGGGCCGGCGTTCCGAACTTTCCACCCTCCACCCCTCGATCCACTCCAAACACTCCAAGCACGTCCCGCGGGAAACGGCGGTGGGATGTTTGACAGGCCTGGGGATCCGGCTCTGGGGCCCGCTTCTGGCCTCAATGGGGCCGACGCCCTTGGTCGCACCCTCCCCCAGTACCCCGGGGGCTTGCCTCTCTTCTTGGGCTTAGCTCCCTTATCATTCCCCAGAGCCCAGAGTCGCCTCTGCCCTCGGGCTCACTTCCTCCGCGGGGCTGAGCGCCGGGGGCGACCTTCGGAAAGGGGGGGACCGACGGCTGCCAGGCTCTACTGCGTAGGACGTCGGGCCACGCGCGCTTCTTCCCAGCTTGAAATTTCCTTTCTCTCTCCCTCTTTCTACCCCCAAGGGCACTCCTCTTTCGGCTTTGTAGTCCGAAGCCTCGGACTTCGCGTTTATTTTGTCTGCGTATGTTGAACTGCTCCTTCCTGTCCCCTCGGATTCGCGCGCGGGCAGGCTCACCCCAGGAGGCGGTGGGGCCATCTGTGCCTGCGCGCCTGTGACCTCGAGTGCCCGATTGCCCAGCAGGAGGCTGGGAGGCCCAGAGACGGACCTGCTCCCCGGCTCAGGCCCGGGAAGGGTAGGAGGGTGGGGGGACAGACAGACCTGCCTGGGGCCCCTCACTCTGGTAGACTTCCGCGGGACCCCTCTCCCCACCAAATACTCTCCAGACCCAGGAGATGTCCCAGCCTCAGGCAGAAGAGGGGAAGGACCTTCTGGGTCTGGGGTGATTCCTCGCATTCTCCGGGGGGGGGGGGGCTTCTAGGCGTAATCTGCCTGCATTTCTTTCCACTTCGGGAGCCCCACGAGGCTTCCTTGGGGCAGAATGAGAGTCTCAGGCCAGGTGGAATGATGGTCACCGTCCGCGAGTGATTTTCCCCCAGTCCGCCTGTGCTGTGATCCGCGCTGTGAAGGCTGACACTTCTCAAGTCTGATCCTGGACCCGAGCCCCACCCCCCTCCGCCCCGGTCCCCCTTCTAAACTATTAGCAGGAAATGTCAACATAAATGCTTTCCTAAAGGTCTAAGGACCTAGAAATTCCCTTCCTTTTCCCCACTGTTATTGCCATATAACTGACATACAGTGCTGGGTGAGTTCAAGGTGTACAGTAGAATGATTTGGCTTACCTGTGTCGTGAAATGATTCCCACGATAAGTTTAGTTCACCTCTCATGATCTCATCCAGATACAAACTACAGAGATTCTGAAAATGTCCTCTGCACTAGGGGTAGGGGCTCTGATCTCCACACAGGGATGTCTCTCCCCAACCCCATTAGTTTCTTTCTCCTTGCATTCAGAAAAGGGTTTACTGCCTCCCTTCTGAGGGTCCTGCACTCAATGGTGGGGGCGGGGGGGGGGCTGTGGGGAATGCCAGCCCCACAGAAGAAAAGAAAGGCTGGGCGCTGGTCTTGAGAAGTTTAATGTCCAGCCTGGGAGACAAGACAAAGGAAGAAACAAGAGAAAAACATGTATCTTTCAACCCTCACTTTTATTTTATTTTTGAAAGTTTATTTATTTAAGTAATCTCTGTACCCAAGGTGGGGCTGGAACTCACAAGCTCATGAGATTAAGAGCTGTGTGCTCTTCTGACTGAGCCAGCCAGGAGCCCCCAGTCCTCACCTTTAAATTGGTGTTAGGAGGGCACTCGAAAGGACATGTGACCACATTGAGGATCGTGGAATGATTAATTCTCTGTGGCGGGCATATGGGAATGGTCGTTACACAAATCCCTCCGGTTTTTAGTAGACCTAGAAAAAGATAAGTTGAAATAGCAAGCAGGTGAGTCTGCAGTAGATAGAAATTGAGCTGTTGGTTCAAGTGAAAAGTTATGTTTCATTTTAAAGACTTATTTATTTTTATTTGCAAGAAGGAGTGTGTGCAGGAGGGGTAGAAGGAGAGAGGGAACTCAAGCAGACTCCTTGCTAAGCGAGGAGCTGGTTGGAGGCTGAATCTCATGACCCTGAGATCAGGACCTGAGCCACGATCAAGAATCAGATGCTTAACTGACTGAGCCACCCAGGTGCCCCAGAGGTTAAGTTTTATTTTAAGAAAAAGCTACATTAATGATAAACAGTATGCACTTTATAGCTTTCGGAATTCTTTCACACTCTTCCCTTCAGAGGATCCTCACAACCCTGTAAGGAGAGCAGGACAAATCCATTTGTCCCCATTTTACAGAAGAGGACACTGAGGCTCACCGTGAGGCAGCTCATCAGTGCAGAGGTCAGGACTAGAACTCAGACCACGGGACTCCTTGTCCAGCGTCTTCTACCTATGGCTCATTTGTAATAAATGTCGTGATGCAATGCTTTTGAAAAGAGAAGAGGCACATCTTAGCCCGCAGGCCATCCTTAATCCTTCCGGGAGACTGGATGTCGCATCTGAGAGGCTGAGGTAATGGCAGCTTAGCTTCCCCCAGAAGTGAAGTCAGAGCCCGGAACAGTGGCCTGTCTGGGACCACTGAACAAATTCTTGGGAAGTTCCCATCGCACTCTAGGCAAAGCCTGTCCCTGGGGCCCTTGGGCTTTCCAGGCTGTCGAAGACCCTGTCCTTGCAAAGGGTCTGGTGGCAAACCCACAATGTCCCAATGCCAGTTTCGTAGACCTGGTGGCTCAGGTGCTAATGTCTCTGGATGCCAGCGGCTGAGGGGTGTTTGCTGTTTCCCCTACGACCAAGGACACTTTTTATGTAAACTTCCCCAATATTAAATTGATCGCTATCATCCCTGCTCAACAAAGATTGGCAGTGTTTTCTTAAGCTTCTGCCCACACGCTAAGGGGCTTAGAGCCTTGTTTTCCAAAGTTAATTCCCTCTGGGACTGCCCAGCTCTCCCTAATAGGTCCAGGTGAGGTTAGCTTTTATTTACTGTTTATTTCAGAGTCTTGAGAGAAAAGCAAAAAAGACTTCAACAGCCACTGGCGAGGGACTTTGGGGGGAAACAGGGCAAAGCAGGACAAGGGGAGGTTGGGGCTTCCTTTGTGCGCGGCATAAAGAACTAGTCAGTGCCATTGTGGGCACGGTGGAGGGTACTCCAAGCAATCAGCCGGGGGTCATTGTTAGGGGCTAATCTACATGTGTATTTCCCAAGAACTCGATTAGGGAAGATGAATGGACTCGGCCACGTCCCTAATTCTAGCCTGAAGCTGTATTTTTCCACCAGTTACTCCAGCTCATAATCAGCCCAACTTCAGTAAAAGTAAGGAGGCTGCCTTCTGAACTCCACCTCTGTTTAATTCATTAATTCATTAGGCGGATCAAAGAAAAATCCCTCCTCCCGGCCCCCACATGCGGGTTGAACCTAGATGCAGCTGAAGCCCCTTTAAACTTGGCATGGCTCAGAGAAACATTTCCAGAAGTGAGGAGAGTGGGGGTGGTCGGGGCTTGGGGGGGGGGGGTGTCTTCAGAGTGGGAGGTTCCGTGTCATGTGGGAAGGACAATATGGAACGACAACTGGAGTGGGGCGGGGCTTTACTGAGACACCCAGTATATTTTTAAGCATCAGCCCTGTGTCATTAATTTTGTCTGTCTTTGATGTTATGAATTCTCCCGTATACTATACAGTACATTGCATGTTACGTCGTGGGCGCAATATACAAGCTGCTGACAATTGTTCAAAAAAAAAAAAAAAACCACTTTGTGAAGTGATATCATATAGGCCCTTAAATAAACATTTTTTGCCAAAACCTCAAACACGGCTTCATGGTGAAATTACCAGAGGCTACAGTCAAAAACGCCATTAGCTCACTTCGTGAACGTGTCCTGTGCTCACCCATGAACAGGGAACTCACTCTACAAATGCCCATTTCCCACAAGAGTGCTCTGGGGGAAGCAGCCCACCTAGAATGCTTCCAGAAATGGGACCTCCCACGTCCACCCAAGACAAAAGAGCCCCTTTACACTACAGCTGCCCATAACTGCTAGCTACATTTCTATTTCATTTTCCTCGTGCTATCCTGACCCAATGCCCTTGTATGTTGTTCCGTATTGCCCTTCCCACATGACAAAACAAAACAAAAAAAATCGCTAAACTCTCTTTAATTTGGACACACTGAGTCCAGAGATAAGACACACAGTGCTTGCTCGTTTCTCACTACCATCCTAAATCAGTGAAGTATTTTCCTACTGGAAGCCCAGCAGAAAGAAAGTCAGGAACCTGTTCTTTTTTTTTTTTTTTTCCCTTGTTACGTTTTATTCATTTTAGAGAGAGCAAAAGCAATTAGAGAGGGAGAGGGATCACAGAGGCAGAGGGAGAAACAGACTCGCCACTGAGTGGAGAGTCTGATGCCGAGCTCGATCCCAGGACCCTGAGATCATGACCTGAGCCAAAGGCAGAGGCTTAGCCCACGGAGCCACCCAGGCGCCCCAGGAACATGTCCTTAGAGATACTTATCAGAACACCCATTTTTACAAGGAGACAACGAATAATGAATATCGTTGACCACTTTCATCAAATTGGCACGAGTACTAAACACATTTCCTATACATCAGTTTACCGTTCCATATGGCAATCTGAATGTTTTCTAGTATTTTCAGAATACATTGGAGTCAATGTTGATAAAAGTATACTGCAGTGAATTATTATTCACCTCATCACATAATTGTGGCTAAAACACACCAACCAATGAAGAGATGGGCATCCTATAGGCATTTCTGGCTGAACCGAGAGCCTCTCAGATGGTCAGATGGAAACAGACATTTTACCTAACCCTAAGATGAAACCAAGGGCATTTGGGAGCTGCTGAGTTTCCCCAGTGGCAATACGCTTCTTGAAAGACTTCCTTTTGTGGAAGAACAGAGACCACAGCTCTCTGCAGATCATCCATTAATTGGCAAGAAGTCTGTCCTCCTTTGGCATTCTTGTTGTCTCCCCATTACAATATTCTTAGGAATACCGTCACTTAAAACTAGCCTCTGATTTAGTTTTCCGGTATTTCAGAGGATCATATGTTTAAGACTGAGAAGGGAAAACTTGGTTATCATCTTGTCTGCTCTCCCACCCCTAGCCCCCATCTTTCCTTCAGCGATCTGGGAATCTGGGAAAGTGGGGTCCAGAGAGAGGAAGTGATTTGCCCACGATGAGACAGAATGGCTGTGGCAAGGCTTGGACCAGGGGCCAGTCTCCGGACTTCCTGACTCTTCCACAGGCCACTGTGGCTTTACCACTGCCGTGCTGAGCTCTCACGGGGTCCTCCACTTGGAAGGCCCATGCTTGTAGTTAGAGTAAGTGGGTGCACGAATCACGGAGGAATACGTTTATTGAACAAACACAAGGAAGTTACTCTTCGTACTGCTCCCCAATCATTTACCAACGCAATTACCTTGGCCTTGGTCCCGAGCTTGCTTTTGCAGCTGATGCCAATCCAAGTAGCCTCTACATAACAGGAAAAATTCCTTTGGCAATAGATGTGCAGGGCATTTGGGCAAACAGTTAGGGTGCTGGAATCAGCTCGTAGTGGCTTATGAGAGCTGATGGTGAGTATCCCTTCCCGGCTCTGAGTTCACCAATGCCACATTAGTGACTTGAAACAAATCATAGTCACCAACACTGGCAAACACTGAAAAACAGAGCATTTTCCCTCTTCTCTTCCCCCACCCCCCAATATTTTTAGTGGTCTAAAAATACTCACTAGCATACCGATGTTCTTACTTCATTAAAGAGTGAAGAAATCAGAAAGTATTATTATTATGAAAACTAAAATGTGATCTATCAGATAAGAGATGTCCACCTCTTTTGCCAATAAAATGGAACATTTGCATCATTATCTCAGAATATATAAATAAAAGAGGGAAACTTGGATTTCTGCCAAAGAAATGCCCCCTCCCCCCCCCTTTTTTTTTTTGCATTGTTAGGAGCAAAGCTATATTAAGATAATTCCTCTTTACTTGTTTTCTAATTAAACTAATTGAATTCAGAGTGTCTAAAGGAAGCACAAGAGACATTTATCTCAAGGGGATGATGGACTTGAAGCCCATCAATCCTCTTTAGAATGCTAAGAAGATAAATCCGAGGATGTCCATTCTGCTGCAGCCTTGACCCACCCCCCACTCAGAGCTCAGACATCTCCAGCAGTCTCCTCCTCTCTTCTTTTTGAAAGGAGTCAATTCTCATTTTATTTTCACAGCACCCTGTGAGGTCAAAACTTACCTCTTCCCCACTTACGTGGTCTCATTAAACACTTCTGGCCACCCTCCTATCTGCTCCAACTTGCTCACAGAGCTACAGCCACACTGGTCTTTTTCTCTTGTTGAAATCCTCCAACCTCCTTTCTGCCTCAGGACACTTGCATTGACTAGTCTCACTGCCTGAAATGCTGCCCCCCGCCCCCAATTCCAAATGTTCACATAATCCTTCTCGTCTTTTTATTTTTCTCATAGCGCCTTCTGCTCTCTGAAACAATCTTATTTATTGGTTGTGTAATTGTTTGTTACTTGTCTCCCCACCTTAGAATCTAAGCTGTGTGAGAATAGGGACCTTGTCTATTGGATTCCTAGCATCGAGAACATGTGCTATCCACAGTGGTGGCTGATTTAATGAAAAACAGCAAGGAACTGTATTTCACAGATGAGGAAACAGGTTAAGAAACTTGTCTGATTTCACGGTGTTATTAATTATCACAAGTACATATTTTTTCACATCCTTATCATCAGTCATCAGAAGTTCTTTTAAATATTAGTTATTTCCCAGGTGTTTGGAAAATGTCAAACTGCTTGGCTTTCCTTCCGAGACGTAGTCGACAGAAACCATTTGATCACTTTCAAAAGTCAGTCCAGGCCATTCCAGTCTTGTTAGCATCAGCGCTCTCTGGGGTTTCCTCGCTGGTCTTTGATGTGAGCTTCATCGAATGAGGAGCCAGGCCTCATGCAATGCCCCAGCCACCACACTCAGAGCCCACCCCAGCCGGCTCCTCTCTTGGTGGGGTGCACCGTCTGAGAAATGTCGTTCTTTTTCCGAAGGGGGTCCAGCAACTCCCCTGTGCACCATAAGCCTTAGCTTACTTTTATAGCTGACTGCAATTTCATAGACATTTGTTTGTCAATTTTTATTGTACTTTCTCCTTTGACCCCTTAAGCCCTAAAAATGCTGATCTCATATATCCCCCCCCCCCGCCAATCTAATTAGCCCCTTTTAACCACCAGATGCTTTCAATAGGGTTTTCAAGATGTTCCCCCAGAAGTGTCTTCATTCAGATGTCAGGAGCTTACCGCACTTACACGGAGGGTGCATGCATTGTGAGTCAAAAGGAATCAGCTTTAAAGAAATACAACTTGGAAATCTTCAGAGTTTTCTGAAATGACTTGAGAAAACCAGCAAGCATCACTTTGTGCATTTATGCTATTTTTCTCTAGCTCTAGGACTTAGACACCATCTAAGAGTGATGTCTTTAGTATATAGGTGGGGTTGACAACACATAGTTCTCCCAGGAGAGCAGCATTTTGGAGGAAGGTGAGGAAGCTGAACTTGGATACAAGTACATTTGCTACACTTGCAATGCTACTTTTGGTTAGGTTTGAAATTTTTCCATAATAAAAGGGCTTTGTTTTTTTTTAAGGGAAAAAAAAAGGAAATCCTAGATTTCTCGATCTGAATTTAATTTGTATGACCCTAAATTTTATTGCATTCTCCAAGCGTCATTTTTGTAGTTCCGCAAACTGCTATTTCTAATGTAGACAGAAATCTAAGGGCAACCTAAAAATTCTGTTTCTAGGTGGAATTGCATCCAGTCTCATTGAAAAAAATGAAACGTAGGAGCGATCAGGTAGCCAAAAAGTAAAATCAACCTGTGTCCATGGACAGATGAATGGATAAACAAAAATGTGGTCTATACATACAGTGGAATATTATTCTGCCTTAAAAAGGAAAGCAAATTCAGACACATGCTGCAACACGAGGACATTCTGCTGAGTGCAATAAGCCAGTCATGAAAGGAGGCATATTGTGTGATCCAATCTTACGAGGTCCCTAGAGTTGTCAAATGCACAGAGACTGAAAGTAGAAAGGTGGTTGCCAGGCTAGGGTAGAGGGCGAGGAGAGAATGGGAAGGTCCTGTTTCATTCATGGGTTCAGAGTTTCAGCTGCAGAAGATGGAAAGGTTCTGGAGATGAGAGGTGGTAATCGTTGTTCTACGTGAATGGACTTCATGTCACAGAACTATACTCTTAAAAATGGTGACAGTTGGGGGTGCCTGGGTGGCTCAGTCAGTTGAGCTTCCAACTGTTAGTGTTGGCTCAGGTCCCGATCTCATGGGTTGTGGGATGGAGTTCTGAATAGGCATCTGTGCTCAGCGGGGAGTCTGCTTGAGGATTGTCTCCCTCTCCCTCTGCCCCTCCCCCAACTCCCATGCTTTCTCTCTCTCAAATAAATAAGCAAATCTTAGGGCACCTGGGTGGCTCGGTCAGTTTAGCGACTGCCTTCAGCTCAGGTCATGATCTCGGGGTCCTGGGAGTGAGCCCTGCATCGGGCTCCGTGCTCACTGGGGGAGTCTGCTTATCCCTCCCCCTCTGCCCCTCCCCTGGCTTGGCGCGTGCTCTCTCTCACTCTCTCTCAAATAAATAAATAAATAAATAAATAAAATCTTTAAAAAAAAAAAAAAGAAAAAGAAAAAGGAAAAGAAATTCTTGGTCAGGTAAACCAGTCTATAGTGAAAAATATCCGAACAGCATTTGCTTGAGGGGAATGGTGTGATGCACTAGCCAGGAAGAGCATACATGAATTTTCTGAGATGATAGTAATGCACGGTGTCTTTTTTTTTTTTTTAAGGTTTTTATTTATTTATCTGAGAGAGAGAGAGAGTGAGAGAGCACAAGCAGGGGGGGAAGAGGCAGAAGGAAAGGGACAAGCAGACTCCCCACTGAGCAGGGAGCCCTGGGCAGGGGTGGGGGGGCACGGGAGGGCCCTTGATCCCAGCAGCCCAGGATCATGACCTGAGCCAAAGGCAGACTTTTAACCAATTGAACCACCCAGGCACCCCCTGCCCCCATTCAAGAATTTCTTATAAATGGAATCATATGGCTACTTTGTGTCAGACTCCTTTCACTCAGTTTGATGCTTTTGAGATTCTCTCCCCTGTTGTTCTGCACAGCATTCGTTTTTTACTGTTTAGTATTTCATTGAATGAATAATCCATCGTTGTTTATCCAGTCCCCTGTTGATGGACACCTGGACTGCTTCCACTTCCTGGGTCTTATAAATAAATCTGCTGGGAACATTCTTGGACTCATCTTTTTGAGGACATGTGCCTTCAAATCCTAAGCATGCAGTGGCCAGGTCAGAGGCTAGTGTGTTTTAGTCCATTACTTGCATATGAAAGTACCAGAACGTTTCCCCGAACTGGAGGTACCATTTCACACTCTCTCCAGTAGCACAGGAGAGGTCCCACTGCTCCACACCCTTCCCAACCCCTGTTGTCAGTTTTTACAATGTTAAACATTCTAGTGCGTCTGTGATACAATGCCATTTTGTGATTTTTTAAAATAATTTTTTCAGGGGCGCCTGGGTGGCTCAGTGGGTTAAAGCCCCTGCCTTCGGCTCAGGTCATGATCCCAGGGTCCTGGGATTGAGCCTGCATCGAGCCCTGCATCCGGCTCCCCGCTCAGCAGCGGGGAGCCTGCTTCCCCCTCTCTCTCTTCCTGCCTCTCTGCCTACTTGTGATCTCTGTCTGTCAAATAAATAAATAAAATCTTAAAAAAAAATAAAATAACTTTTTCATTAACATAGAATGTATTGTTTCAGAGGAACTGGTCTGTGATTCATCAGTCTTACACAATTCACAGCGCTCACCATAGCACACACCCTCCCCAATGGCCATCCCATCCCTCCCACGCACCCTGCCCCCCACCAGCAACCCTCAGTTTGTTTCCTGAGATTAAGAGTCTCTTAGGGTTTGTCTCCCTCTCTGGTTTCCTCTTATTTCATTTTTCCCTCCCTTCCCCTATGATCCTCTGTCTTGTTTCTCAAATTCTACATATCAGCAAGACCATATGATAATTACCGTTCTCTGACTTACTTTTTCAATTCTTTTGAACGTTCATTTCCCTGACAATCACACTGAGCGCCTTTTCATATGCTTGGCTGCGTCTGCGTCTCCCTTTGTTAAGTGTCTGCTCACACTTTCCCCTTTCTTTTTGCATTTGTCTTTAAAAATTTTTATCATTGGGTTGTATTCGTGTAAATTATAGATATATCTATATCTAACAAAAGACTGGAATTTGGGATATATATAAGTATATATTAATATTTTATTCTTTGGCGATAAGAGTTTGAGAATAACTTCTATCTCTTCAATAAACATGGAGTTATTCTATCTTCGTATCAGGATGTGTAAGGTTTATTTTTTTCCAAAGAATTTGTCAAGTTCAAATCGAGACAACTAAGTTGTCAAATGCATTGGCGTAAAGTTCTCTGTGATGTTCCTTACTGAGATGTTAATAACGTCTCTAGAATCTGCAGGGAAGGCTGGCTTTGGTTTTTGATGTTGCCAGTTCATGTTCTTGTTCTTTTCTTTTCTGGACTGATTGATCCAGCACGTATCAATTTTGTTGCTCCTCTTAAAGAACTAACTTTTGGGCTTCTTAAAATATATTAATTTGCTTTCTTTTTCATTGATTGGTGCTCCTGTATTTAGTGTTTCCTCCCTTCTCCTTAATTTGCGGTGTTATGCTTTTACTAAGAGTATTTTGGTTGGTTTGTTTAGCAGTCTGCACACTCGGCTAGATAGAAACTCCCAACTCTTTCCCCTGGGTGGATGGGGGCTTGGTGTCTGTCTGATGCACACACAGGTCAGGGACTAGCCAGTATCTGGAGCAGACTTTATACACAGAATTAGGACCATTCTCCCAGGGCTCTCTCCCTTCTGGAAATTGCTCTTTCATTTTATGGCTCCTGGGGTCACCCTGGTTCTTCGAGCAAACCGAAAGTGCTGCAGGTTTCCTGAGTTTCGTGGTCCTACTTGGCTTGACTGGGGTCTGCCCTCAGATGAAACGGGTAAGCAAAGGAAAACTCTCTGGCCCTGCTTTCTTTTCCCAAGTGTAGATTCAGTTCCCCTCCACTGTGGACCTGCTTGTGGCTGCTGTCTGGTGCCTTTGGGCTGTTGTTTCTTTGTATTTGGTTAAGAATTTAAAGTTGTTTTTAAAGTTGTTATCTGCAGGCGGGTGGATCCCCCGCGGGCTAATCCTCCGTTATCAGAAGCTGCAAACCACAGTCGGTTAGTTATAATCTCACTCCTCTCCCTGTCTCAGCCCGTTCTGTTTGTAGGAGGCGATTTGGCCAGATTTCTAGCGTCAGGATCGAAACTGGGGGGCTTCTGTAACTCACGAGCTGGGTTACTTGACCTCTGAATGACGGAGCTTTGCTATGTCAATATTCTTTTTTTCTTTTTTAAGATTTTATTTATTATTTGACAGAGAGAGACACAGAGAGAGAGGGAACACAAGCAGGGGGAGTGGGAGAGGGAGAAGCAGGCTTCCCGCCAAGCAGGGAGCCTGATGAGGGACTCGCACCCAGGACCCTGGGAACATGACTGGAGCCAAAGGCAGATGCTTAATGACTGAGCCACCCAGGTGCCCCGTCAATATTCTTTTGAAATTAGAACTCCGGTTTCCTTCTGCTGTAGGAGCTCCTAGCTAATTGAGGACTGAGCACTTCTAGGCAAAATTGGAAAGTCCATTTTTTTTTTTTTTTAAGATTCCATTTATTTACTTGAGAGAGCGAGAGCAAATGAAAGAGGGGCTGGTGGGACAGAGGGAGAGGGAGAAGCAGACTCCCTCCTGAATGAATAGTCCAACGAGGGGCTCGATCCCAGGATCCTGAGATCATGACCTGAACACAAGGCAGATGCTTAACCGACTGAGCCACCCAGGCACCCCTATTTGTGGGAGTTTAGAACAGGCTCCTTCCTTGTGCTTTACAATGGCTGGATTCTCTGTTGTGGTGAAAGGAGACCCTTCGTGTCCACCACAGGGTACAGACCCCACCTACCTAGAAGGAAAAGGCCTTCTGGATGCCCGAACACAGGCCCTCTCTGGCCCAACCCCACACATTCGCGGGATGTGGTGTTATTTGGGGTGCTGCTGTGGGCTCTGCTGGGGGTACTAGGAACCAGGGTTGTGTGGTGTCGCGTGGTGTGATGTGTTGTGATATGAGGAATCTGACGACTGTGGCAGAGTCTTCTAGTAGTTACGCCGCTCCACTGGGATGTGGACCAAAGGCCCTCGGAGCAATTTTGATTGTCAAGATGAAGTGCTAGTGTGGTGTTTCCTTATCTGCGTTGGCGTATCTTCTAAGAAAGCAAGTCTTCTGGGCCGTTCTGCAGCTAGTCTGTGGGCGAACTTGACAACCACAATATTTTATGTCACAACAAAGTACATAAACCCAGGGTGCATGTGCACCCCCATCCGTCCCACGCCTTCCATCCGTTATAGGGCAGAGGCAGGCACAGAATGAAGATAAGTTTTATCCGTTATTTTACAGCTTTAATAATGTTGACTATTTTACATGTTCTACTATAAAACCAATCACCACTCGCATGCCAGTTCTGATAAAAGACAAGCATGATTTTAAAATATTCCCATGGTATCGGGGGTCTGTGGATGCTGTGTCCTGAGTTTGCTGAATTCTCACCTTCAAGGTGATGTTGTTAGGTGGGGCCTTTGGGAGGTGATTAGGTGATGAGAGCAGAGCCCTGTGAATGGGGTGAGTGCTCTTATTAAAGGGACCCCCCCCCCAGAGCTCCCTTGCCACTTCTGTGGTATGAGGATGAAATGAGAATGCTACAGCCCAGAAGAGGGTCCTCACCCAGCCATACTGGCACCCTGATCGCAGGCTTCCAGTCTCCCAAATTATGAGAAAGAAACATTTTTTGTTTATAAGTCACCCAGACTGTTGTATCTGATCATAGCAGCCGGGATGGAGTATGACAGTGAACTTCAAGACTAATGAGCTGCCAGCATGGCTCCAGTATTCTCCCAGGGACTTCCAAGAGGAGCTAAACTTTTCTGAGGATCGTAGGTCCTGGGCTGCTGATGATTTGTTTCATTTACGTATTTTCATAGCATGCAGCTTCCTCTTCTAGCGCACATTCAGGAACTCTGGTTAGAGAGCAGGTTAGCCCCTAGCTTTTTGGTCTTGGGTGTCCTTTCCTCTGATAGAGCAGTTCCTCCTGTTAAAAGCTGTCTTTGGCGCTGCCTGGTTGCCTCAGCAGGTGAAGCATCCAAGTCTTCGAGGTCAGCTCAGGTCATGATCTCAGGGTTGTGAGATCGAGCCCCGTGGTGGGCTGCACGGTCAGTGGAGCATCTGCTTGACATTCTCTCTCTCCTTCTCCCTCTGTCCCTCCCACTCCTGCTCTGGCGAGCTCTCTCTCTCTCTCTCTCCAATAAATAAATCTGTTTTTTTTTTTAAATTTGTTTTTGAGCATTATTTATTCAATGAACAGATTCATTGAAAGGCGAGTTTTGTTTTGGTTTGGTTTTAGTTTGGCTTTAGTTAACCAGCTCTAGATGTTTCCGAGGTCAATAGTCTTTGGAGCAATTCCCCCGAGAGCAAGTGTTAAGAGAAGGAAATGCGGCACCCGAGGAAGATCCGGGCAGAATGACAGCAAGATTTATTGGAAGCTAGTCTGCAGCCGAGGGATGAGGACGGACGGGAGAGGAAAACCAAGACGAGGGAGGCAAGCTGGGGAGAAGATGAGAGAAAAAGAGGAGACACACACACACACACACACACACACACACAATGCATTCTTCACATGGCCTCTAGAATGATGCAAACGGCTGGTGAAGTCCATTCCCTGCCTTCATTTCTCATCATATCCCCGCCACCGCCCCTTGGCCTTGAACCTGTCCAAGTGCCACCCTTGATGGGGGAGGATCAGCCCTGTCGAGGTGCCTGGGAAAGAGAGTCAGAGTGATCTTTGCTTGCCATTGAACCTGCCTGGGTTCCCGATGGGCTCCCTGACCTCCTACATCTTTTCCCAAGGGACCTGGAGTCATGCTAATGGTTGGAGAGGGTGAGACCCTGCCCTCTAAGAAAGGAAGCCAGAGAGGAAATGCCATTTGCTTTCGGTTCTTCCAGGCTGTCCTGAAGATCTCCAAGCAGATACGTGTTCTACGTCACTCACAGATGAAATTTCACATGGAGCCACATTTATTATTTTTTTGAAAGATTTTACTTATTTATTAGACAGAAATCACAAGTAGCCAAACAGGCAGGCAGAGAGAGGAAGGGAAGCAGGCTCCCTGCTGAGCAGAGAGCCCGATGCAGGGCTCGATCCCAGGACCCCGGGATCATGACCTGAGCCGAAGGCAGAGGCTTTAACCCACTGAGCCACCCAGGCGCCCCCGGAGCCACATTTATAACTAAAAGGAGAGTCCGTTTCCTACTGCAAGGTGCTGGCTAAGCGCTCTACCACGAACATTTAGAACATCGAGGTGTGGTCGACCAGTTTGTGGAGCACTTTCTAACCACGGTTTTTCTGTGTCTGCTATGTTTAAGTATTCATTGCTGGTAGTGTTCCTCAGGAGAGCGGTCACCTCGCCCTTGACCCCACGCCCTCCCCTCACATCACAGAACACTTCTGCCCTGCCGTCTGCTTCATCTCCGTGAAGGTGGCCTGGGCCTTTTCTTTGATGGTGTCCAAGTCCATGTTTTGGAGATTCTGTAAATGCCCAAGGATAGAATCCTTGTCTTCCTCCTCTAGTTGATCTTCATCCACCATTTTCCGGAGCTCTTCGGGCAGGTCCACGTCGTCTCCAGCCATCTGGATCTGGTTCTCGTCCATTTCACTCTGTGCCAAGCACAAACATAGAGGAGATGAGCCTCTGTCCCAAAACCAAGCCACCCACAGAGTCAGAGCAGTCGCCAGAGCACCGGTGGGGGCCGAACGACGGGGACGGCCTCTCTCTGGCCGGTGGCGGGTGGGGGTGGGGGCTGCAGGTCGTGGTTCACATGCCCTCTTCCACTGCACCTCGGGCCAACCAGAACTTTCTACAACAGTGGTTCTCAAAGTGTGGTCCCCGGGCCCAGCAGCACTAGACACCGTGGAACATGGTAGAAAGACGGATCCTTGGGTCCCACCCCAGACTGACAGAATCAGAAACTCCTGGGCGGTGCTCAGCAATACGAGTTATAAGAATCCGTCCCCTCCTGCCCGCGGGCAAAGCTTGAGAACCACCCTGGACGCTCCGCCGCAGGGCAGCTCTGCAAGCTTTGCAGTCTATCAGCCCCAGGCTGTGACTCAGTGGCTCCCGTGGGTGGGTCCGGCCCTGGAGGGTGGGGTCTGGTCTCACAGATGCCAGGCCAGACGCCAGGCCAGACCACACTCAGTCACCATGGCAACTTCTGCTTGACCTTTGCCCCTTCCCTCCCTCCGTTTAGATAGGGGGCCCCTTGCGGGGCACAGAATCCTGTCCAGTTCAACCCCACAGGCTCCGTACCTGAGAGCGAGTCTGGCACATGGTGCCTGTTTATTAAGGGACTCGCCGGGGCGTGGCTGTTCCCAGCATCCTTCCCCGCGCCTGCCCCTGCCGCAGTCTGCCCGTCACACAGTTCATGCTGGGATCCCACCAGTGACTGCTCCAGAATTTCATAGTGCATGCTGCCTGGTCTTAGACTTACTAGACTTAGACTTTGGCTTCAGGGCCTTTCTTTCTTAAGGAGGGAGGAGAATCTACAGAAGTTTCTCTGGGAGGGGCGCCTGGGCAGCTCACTGGTTAAGTATCCGACTCTCGATTTTTGGCTCAGGTCATGACCCGATGATCTCAGGATTGTGAGATCGAGCCCCACATTAGGCTGCACACCCAACTTAAGCTCTCTTGTCCCTCTCCCTCTGCTCCTCCCTCCCCACTCCCTTTCTGAATGAAAAGGTTTCCATGGGAAAGGTAGGGATAGTTTATATCCCCAGGCGGCCTATCAGACGATTTCTGAGGTCTGGTTGTGACAGGAGGCACACAGGGCTCCAGGGGCCCAGAAGATTACGGAGCGTCAGAAAAGCAAAGGGTCGGGAAGATCTCAGCAGACTTTGGGGCTCGCCTACCTCCATGTGCTGCAGCCAAAGTGTGTGAAAACTCGCGTCAAGATAAAGCGATCGCTTAGGCTTTTTTTTTTTTTTTTAAAGATTTTATTTATTTATTTGACAGACAGAGACCAAAGGCAGGCAGAGAGAGAGGAGGAAGCAGGCTCCCCGCTGAGCAGAGAACCCAAAGTGGGGCTCGATCCCAGGACCCTGAGATCATGACCTGAGCCGAAGGCAGAGGCTTAACCCACTGAGCCACCCAGGAGCCCTAGCAATCGCTTAGTCTTAATCAGACCTTCATTGATCTGATTTTAGAAAGATCCTAGCGCCCCTCGGGTGCTAGAGTCAACACCTAGAGGGAAATATGAATTCCCCTTGCCCGGGTGCTGAGTAGAAAAGGCCATAAACAGCAGCGCCTGGGTGGCTCAGTGGGTTAAAGCCTCTGTCTTCGGCTCAGGTCATGATCCCAGGATCCTGGGATCGAGTCCCGCATCAGGCTCCCTGCTCAGTGGGAAGCCTCCTTCTCCCTCTCCCAGTCCTCCTGCTCTCTCTCTCTCGCTCCCTCTCTGTGTCTTCCTCTGTCAAATAAATAAACAAAATCTTCCAAAAAAAAAAATGGCTATAAACAGACATCAGTTGTCTCTGGGTCCAAAGAGCGAGTCAGGGTAAGGGGACACTCTATTCTCCATCTGTAAAGCGGCTCTCCGGGGCCTTCTCCAGATCTAGGGCCCCGTGGCTCCCCCCAGAGCTCCTTCTTTCGGTTGGTTCTCTGGTCGTCTGGGCGGAGTGACAGCAAGCCTGTGTGGGACGAGGATTCCCATGCGGGGGAGATATACCCCTTTGGGGGGTACGATCGTCGATCCTCGCACAGGCCCTCCACAAAGGCCCCTGGGAAGGGCCATCCTCCACCGCAGCCGGCCGAGGGAGAGAAGCCTCTCCCTGCACTTGGCCAGGCCTTGGCCCCTCAAAGCGCTTAATGGATTAATTAGTTCCTCGTCAGACTGTTGTGGGGATTAATTAGTTAGTTAATCCTCAGGGCTCCCAGCCAATCTTCCATTTCTATTTATTTTTTATTTACCTGGCCTAGAGGTTGCCTTTCTTGCTGATCATCCTCTGGGCAGTTTGGCAGGGAGGGGAGGAAAGGCGGGACATCAGCCTGGCAATTCTCAGTTCCTGTCGATGCAGGACGTCTCCCCTCTCTCACGCACCCCGGATTTGCAAAGACATTTCTGGGAATTCTGGCACCGCCTCCCTGCCCCTCTGGTGGGGAATAAGATTTCTGTGGCGTCACCAGAGTCCAAACTGGAAGGAGTAGCCTGGAGGGACAGGCAGGCAGCTAGAAGGTCGGGGGCCAGCCAGCTGGTGCTCGGAGAGCTGGGCGGCTCCTGAAGACAGTGCTCCCCAGCCTCGCCTTTGCGGGGGCCCTGCGGCTTGCTGCCTCTGGGGAAGCTTTGGAAAGGGTCCCTCCTTCAGGGAGGAGTTTCAGGTTTATTTTCTCCTCGTTCCCCTTGCCTGGGGAAGGGAGAGCGGTGGGTTCCATTTTGCCTTACAACTCACTGAGGGGCTCTTGATTGGGACTTTTACCAAACCGTGTCTCAAAGTAGGGCTCCCAGGCCAGCGGCATGGGCATCTCCTGGGACTTTGTTGCAAAGGCACGTCCTCACCCCGGACTGCTGACGCAGAAGCCGGAAGGGCGGGCCCAGCAATCTCCGACTTCTCGACCCCTCCTGGTGACTCTGGTGCGTTGAAGAGGCCCTGCTCCCTATTCCTTGAAGACAGGACCGTAACTTACTTCTCTACAAGGCTCCGAACCCGGCAGAGTGCCTGGCGTGCAGACACAGACGGTAAACGTTTACTGAACGATTCCAAGAGCCTGTCCTTGGGGACTGCAAAGGCCTTAACAATCCTTAAATGGGCCGGTCCGCTTTGCTGTAAAGAGCTCTATGTCGCAGCTACGGACTTATTGGCCACTGCTGCTGGGCCAGTGCCCTGGGAGGTCAGTGTTCGCTTGAGAATCAGATTGCCTGAGTGGAAAAGTTACCGCCACCACTTACATGCTGTGTGACCTTGGGCACCTTACATAACCTCTCTGAGCTTTATTTCCTATAAATTGGGATTCGACTCCTGGCCTTAGAGTTGTAGAGGATTAATTAGATGACACCTGCATTATTTGGAGTGCATGAAGCAGTCATCCCCAGGGGTGCTCAGGAGTAGAATAACTCTCAGCGGTGGGCTGGGGATTTGTGGCAGACAACCGTGACTCCTGCACATGGCGGTCGGCCTGACCAGAGGCCTTGCTCTCTGGGTACCTTCACCTCTGGCCTAGAAATGCACCCCCTCGCCCCCTGCCTCTTTCATTCCACAGTCAAGTTCCTGGCAGGCTGCGCCGGTTCATTTTCTTTTTGGCACTAGGTCCTCAATTCTGGGAGACATCTACCCGGCCCCCCTTAGCCTTTGTCATCCCATGCGCATGTTTGTGGGACCCAGAGGATGGCCCAGACTCACGACCAGCCCTCCTTTTCCCCCCTCCGCTGGGTCTGTCCCTCCCTGGGAGCTTTATGTATGCAGAGCCCCTGCCCACCCCTGGAGGCGTAGCAGGACATTGATCAGCAACTCACTGAACTCTCTGGGGCACTGGCCTCGTGAAGAGGCCTGAAGCAGTCTCCAAATACATTGAGGCAGGGAATTTGGGGCTCTGGGAAGCTGGAGTGTGGTCTAAAGTAGGGATGTGGGGGGCGCCTGGGTGGCTCAGGGGGTTAAGCCTCTGCCTTCATCCCAGGTCATGATCTCAGGGTCCTGGGATTGAGCCCCATATCAGGCTCTCTGCTCAGAGGGGAGCCTGCTTCCCTCCACCCTCTCTGCCTGCCTCTCTGCCTACTTGTGATCTCTCTCTGTCAAATAAATAACATCTTAAAGAAAAATAAAAAATAAAAATAAAATAGGGATGTGGGCTCTGGGCGGGCCTGTCCCTGTGGCCTTGTAGACTTTGTACCCCCATGTGAAGGAATGTGGCCCAAGGGACAGTGGGGAGCCCTCTAAAGCACGGAGCCCAAGGCAGGTGGCTCCAACTGTCCCATCTAAAGGCAGTGTTCAGCATCATCATTGGTTAGGGGCCGAGTCCTACAGTCCCCCTCCTAGAGGGACAATGCTACTGACCTCTATCAGCAGCACCATTGCTTCCGGCGATGACCCTATAGCCCTGGGACCCATTTCTCTGGGCTGTGGGTTCCTTACGACTGAGGGCAGGACAACCAGACAGGGCCAGTGAGCGAGTAATTAGAAGACAAAATGAAACCCTTTGGGACCAAATCTGGGCCCCAGCCTCCTTAGCACTGGGGCCTAATGTAGGCTGGCCCCAGATCCAGGACAGGCCAAGGGCGAGGGTCCTGTTTGTAAAAAGGAGTCTGGGCTTCTAACAGCCTCCTGCAGCGGACTCAGACCGCTCCCCCGCAGGGGTGGCGTGCCGCCCCAGACCCGGGTTCGAGCCCCGGCTTTGTCACTAGCCCTCTGCATGACCTTTGGCAAGTCACCTTACACTCCCCGTGCCCGTGGACTCTCAGAGGGTTCCCAAGCAGATGGAGGGAGCTGTGATGTGAGATGGTCTCGTAAGCTTCTAAGCCCTGGACAAGCATGACTGTGGTTACTCACGTTTTTGAGAAAAAAGGGCAGCTCGCCATCACCATCATCCCTGCTGAAAGGATCCCCGCGATTGAGAAGGCACAGATGGGGACAGAAAGGGTGGAAGAGTATTGGCCCCTTGAGAGAAAGATCCAGAGCAGAGCAAGCCACGGAGCATAGAAGCAGCCTTGTCCCCTTGACCTTCCCACGCAGCGAACGTACCGTGCACACTTTCTGCTGCCCTTTGATGAGTCAGACGGGGGAGGCCAGGGAGGTCTGGACACCGTCCACATGTCAAGGTAGGCAGTAATGCCTCAGCACACCCCCAGATTCGAGTGTAGTTACAGACGACCCGACACAGCTCCAGGGAGACAGGGAGGCGTAGCCCCGGGTTGGGGAGCACGGCGGGGCGTGAAAGAAGGGAGGTGATAAGGAGGGAGCAAGGCAGGCGAGCCCGCACACAGTTAGAGGCCCGACAAGCTGTCCTTTATTCCTGTCTCAGAGGTCTTCTCGTTTCTAGAAATCTTATCAATTTGGGATATTGTTTAATGCAGTTAAGAGCTAATTATTTTTATGCCGGCTGACCAGAATCAGTTTTAATCTCTTGGTTTTTAACCAGATTTATAATCTTCCTGCCAGCGCTCAATGCCCCATTATTTAAATCGCCCGGCGCCCTGCTCCGGCCATTCCCTGTGACTGATTTCTGACCTTGCACTGAGGGGTAAGCACGACCCAGGATTCCCACGGTCTGAGCCCTAGATTTTGACCAACCGGCCTTCACCCTGTACCCACCTTGAACTAGGTTGAAAAACAATCCTATCTCAGACGGGTGTTTTGTCAAAAAGCTGAGCGTTCACCGCTGGTTAAGGTCCTAGACAACCAAACTGGGCACATCGCAAATACCAGCGGATCAGCTTCTAGGCAAATTCTATTTGGGTTTTGGTTTGTTTATTTGGTGTTGGTCTGCGTGATACCAAACAGCTAGACTGACGGATTTCTTTGACTGATCTGACACCAGCTGTTTCAGTGTCTGTGAGGACCAGTGGTCTTCACAAGCCGCCTCTCACCATCCTACGTGAGTAGGGGGGCTGCACTGGCTGCTAGGGAGGGTGACAGCCACCCCCGGCTCCTGTCCTGCAGGAACCTAGGAGACGTGGAAGGGGAAGGGGGAGAGATAAAACAACACAGCCAGTCAGCAAACCCCTCCTCGGCAAGTCAAAGTGAGCACAGCCTGCTTTGCCGGAGGTAAAGGGGTCTTCAGGCCAGACCAGGAGTGAGGCTCTGGGACAGGGGCCTGGGCAATACGATTTTTTAAAAGTTTTCCAGGTGATTCTAGTGTCGAGCAGGGCAAGGACCCTCGTCTGGGGCTTGGTGCCTGCATTGTCCCCTACACCACGCTGTCCTCCCCCATCAGCTATTGGACAGAGGATGTGGGTCTGACTTCTTCGACTGAGAGCGTGCACACTGATAGGACTCGGGAGGAATGGGGTCTCTAGATACTGGTTGGGTACATCTCCCACTTCTTTCCTTTGCAAAGGCGCTGCAGAGGGGCTCGAGAAGCTCGTGGAGGTCACTGTCCAAGCCTCACTTTTTACAGAGGAGGAAGCCGAGGTCCCACGACTTGCATAAATATCACTCAGCTCGTTCGGGGTGCGCAGCAGCCCCGCCGCGGGGGCTAGCGGGAAAATATGGCCAGTGGGGTCAGATGGGCCTGGGGTCTCATCCTGCTTTGCCATTTACAGGTGGCGTGACCTTGGGAAGCCGCTCTTCCTCGCCCCCTCCCAGCCAGTGTTGGTATCTGGGAAGAGGAAATAATACCGACCTACCTCACGGGACAGCGGGGTGGTCGGGGTGGTGGAGAGGATTCAGTGAGACTGCCCGCGTGGCTAAGGACCACAGCACCAGTTCCCAGGGCTCTCTCTTCCCTTCCCCAAGTTCCCTCAGGACATTCAGTCCATGGCTCTTTCAGGGACAGGGGAGTAGAAGGAGCAAACTGAACAGGGACAGGATGGGGAGGAGAGGGAAGTGAAGGCCCCCGACGGGGCCCCCCCGATGGCCTCCAGCTCTGCCACCAGAAACAGCTGTTCCCAGGGTGGGAGGATTCAGTGTCTGGGACCCTGCTGGGCAGCCCCAGAGCCCTGAATCTGAAGGAGGAGGCCAAGAAACATCCACGGAGTCGTATCTTTCTTTGAGGCAACTTTTAAATTCTGTTCTAAGGGAGTTTTCAATGTGACCCCTTCAAAGTCGACCCCACTGGTAGATTTTCTTCTACCTTCGTCTTGATTCAGCACGAACGATGCCCTTAATACAGCAGACAAACACCAGGTGTAACTAAATCATAGCGCGGCAGGGGGCACAACATTATTTTTCAATGACTAACCTAGATTGACAATTCCGTTAATAGGATTAGGGTTCATTGTGGAACTGGTTTCTCTTATTAATTTGGCTTGACTTACATATACATTTTGAATTGGCTAGGGAGAAAGGCACATTTGTTTTTAGAGAAACTTAGGGCTTGACTTAAAACATATTACTTCCTCTATTTGAAGAAATACGACATTGTAATTATAATATAAAGTCACCTTTGGACTTTGTGTACACAGTTATAATGTCTAATCCAGACTTGTTCTCTTCATGAAAAGTTATTTTAATATAACTCTTACAGCAGATAAATTCTTTCTGCTGTTTTTGGTACTTTGCTTTTTGGGTGTATTTTTGATTTTCCCCCTTTTCCCAGTAACATCCAACGTTCAGCAACCATTTCTTGTGTGTGTGTGTGTGTGTGTGTACACACACACATGCACACTTTCTACATGTCGGGCCCTGGGCAAGTCACTGAAGACAAAGATGAACAACTCAGCGCCTTCGTTAAAGAGCACTGAGTCCAGCAGGCGAGAATATTCACGGGGGTGAGTGAGATAACATGAGACATGCACCCGGGATTATGGGAGCATGAGGGGCAGTGGGGAGAAGAGGGTCACAGAAGGTTCTGTAAGAAGTGGCACTGGGGGATGCCTGGGTGGTTCAGTGGGTTAAGCCTCTGCTTTCGGCTCAGGTCATGATCTCAGGGTCCTGGGATCGAGCCCCGAGGTCCTGGGATGGAGCCCCGCATCGGGCTCTCTGCTCAGCAGGGAGCCTGCTTCCCTTCCTCTCTCTGCCTGCCTCTCTGCCTCCTTGTGATCTCTGTCCATCAAATAAATAAATAAAATCTTAAAAAAAAAAAAAAGAAGAAGTGGTACTGGGCCGAAGTCTTCTGGGAAGAGAAGGGTCCTCGGAGAGCAGAGTGTAGGGAGCAAAGCAGGAGGACATTTCAGTCCAAGCAGGAAGTTAGCAAGAGCAGAGACTGGAAAGATCAGAGCCCCATCACTGCCTCCAGGCCAAGGGATTGGGATTTGATTCTCAGAAATTATGATGAGGTTTTTTTTTTTTTAAACAGGGGAGAAACAGGATCGGATTTGCATTTCGGAAACCTCGCGCTGCCACTTTGAGAGGAGCGAGACTCCACGTGGAAAAGCCGCTGCTGAGCTGCTGTGGTGAGACAGACCTCAGGAGCCCTTGGGGATGCACGGGGGGATGAGCTGAGAATTATGTAGGAGGTGATGTGAGGGTCACCTGATTTATTGGATGTGAGGCTGGAGGAGGAGGGGAGAGTCAAGGGTGACTTCCGGTCACCGGCCTTGGGTGCGGGGGTGGGATGGGGTGGGGGTGGGCACCCCTGGAAATGGGGCCTACAGGAGAAGCAGGTTTGGGGGAAAACGAGCCAACCTGTTCTGGAGAAGAGCTAGGAGGTGCCAAAGTGGAGGCAGACGCAGCAGGGTGGAGGTCTGAGAGTCACCCACATGTGGATGGCAGCCGAGAGCGACAGCAACATCCCCCCCCCCCACTTCCCCCTGGGGGAGGGTGTGCAGATTCAGTGGGAAAAAGAGTACACCTGCAATGTTCCAAAATCTGGGGGCAGCACATGGGGGTAGGTAGGGTAGGCCATGAAGAAGACATTCAGCGCGAATGAGACCTGGAAACCGAGGACAGAGAGAGAGGGCTGCAGGAGGAGGTGATGGTCACGGTCACGGTGTTTAGCAGGACTACCCGGCATCTGAAGGAGGAAGGCGTCAGTGGGGCAGTGGGAGCCGGTCACTTCGGGAAGGTACCTGGAAAGGCCTGTCTTCTCCCAAAGTGCGATCTGCTTGTTTTCGTGGGGGAGAGATTTGACCTTTATAAAGGAGAGATGGTGGAGGGGGAACAGGGGAGACACAGGACAGAGGCAGATCAGCGGAGCGAGACCCCAGCCTAACTCGAGCATCCAGGATTCCTTCAGCTGCCAGAAATCGACCGACTACCTGTGACCCCAAAGCGGGAGGAAAGCCACCCTGTGTGGACATGAGCACAGTTTCCTAGATCCTGTGGATGATGGCATTCGATCGCCGCCCTTAGTGGACGCCTTACATGATTACTGCAATTAAAAGGGGTCATCCAAAGACACGGGTACAATAAATTGTGTTGTCACGGACTGTGAAGGATGAGCTGGGAGAGGAGACTTTTACTGTTCCCTAGGGGGCTGGGCCCAAATTGCTCCTTTCCCGAGTCCAAATTTCCTTCCCCCGGTCAGCAATCAGTGAAATGCTTTCACGCGGGACACCAGCCAAGTAATTTCTTTAGAAAATACGGTTCTAATTCCAAAATGTGACATAGTTATCCTCATTAGACCTGACAGCTCCCGGGGAGACATTTTCCTCAAGTCTGCTCTCCGTTGGGCCTTGGTAAGGGGAAGGGCCCAGAACTGCCTCCTGCTGGTTGTGTGGCTGCTGGCCGGTGACCCCAGGGAATTGTGAATGAGGCACCCGGGGGGTCATCCCTCGTTAGCTGGAGGACACGGTGAATGTGTCCAACTCCCCGTGGACTGCTAATACCATTAATACGGCTGCTTACCCAATAGGCACTTGATAAGACAACAGAGGGCTTAGCAGTCTGCAGACCTTGAGGGGAGGGAAAGGTGGTTATGAGGAGCCCAGGAAGGGCTTTGCTTTCTGCCCAGCACTGTTTTCTTGTTCGACAGTTGTGTCTGGTCTCGAGTCTACCATCCTGGATGGAGATACAGTTGAGAGGGGGTGTAGGGACAGTGGGACCCAGAAAGTCCTAGGTGAAGAATCAGGAGGCCCCATTGGCCGCAGTGAGTTTTGTGACCTTGGCCAGGTCCCTTGATTTCAGTGAGTTTTAGGATTATGCATTGATGTACTTTTTTATATATAAAAAAATTAAGTTTAATAAATGTTGAAAGACCATTCAGACCCAGGGAGCCAAAGTCCCGGGACAGCCCCGGAACCCACACCTGGGCTTAGACAGACAGTGGGAGGGGCAGTGGGCGTGCTCCTCAAATGGCCCCGCCCACCCCGAGGTTCTTGCCGCTTGTTAATGGCTATACCGTTTGTTCTACCTATGTCTTTTTATGACCTTTTTTTAATAGTCGCCTTGCCTTACATTATATCCCCAGGAGTTATCTTTTTTTTTTAAGGACTTATTTATCTTATATCTGGAAGTCTGTTCCCTTTGACTCCTTTCACCCATTTCATCCTCCCCACCCCCACGCCCCACCCACCTCTGGCAACCACCAGGCTCTTCGCGTCTGACTTCTTAAGATTCCATGTACAAGTCAGATCATACGCTATTGTCTTTCTCTGTCTGACTTATTTCACTTAGGATGATACCCTCAAGGTCTATCTATGTTGTTGCAAATGGCAAGATTTCCTCTTTTTATGGCATATAAACATATTTAAGGAACAACACGCACACACACACACACACACGCTCGCACATGCACACAGACACAGACACACACACACACCCCAGGATTGCCATTTTCAAAGGCAATAATCAAATAAGTAATCAAATAAGTGAAGTAACCAAGATGCCAAGCCCCACGAAGAGGATATATATCATAATTTGGGGATCTGTGGCCACATCTCTGGCTTTGCAGTTCCTGGCTGGCCTGGTCCTCTGTCAGCACCCCCTGCACCCAGCCCCGCTCCAAGGGTGTAGCACTGGCCCCAAGCCCCTCATTCCCTTCCCGGGTTCTCTGGACATGGCCATGGCCTTGAGGCTTTCCCAGTCACAGAGAGGCCTCTAGGCCCGGCCTGACCTTCCAGGGCCTCCTTGCTCCTTAGGGGAGCGTGGAGGAGGTGAAGACCTACAAGTTCAAGTCCTACTGTGGTTTTCAGAAGGCTTTCTAGGGATTCGACTGTGAGGAGTCCGTCTGCATCATCAGAGAAACCCCTAAGAATTCCATACACGTCTGTGTAGCCGGCAGCTCGGCCCCTCCGGATAAGCCGGCTTGGTACGAGAATCAAAGCACGGCTTTCAAAGCCCAGGGAATGACTGGCCCCATAGTGGTCATTTCCCCAAAGTCACCCCCTCTTGGGTCCGGCCCAATGTTCCAGCGCTTTCATCTTCTCCTCAGTTACTGGGCGTTCAAAATCCCCCTCCATCCTGCGAGCTGGGGAGACATCTCACCCCCGTTGGTTTTCTAGCTCTCCGTCTTGGCACAGCGTGGGAGGGTCCTGCTGCTCCACGCTCCCCTCCCAGCCGGTCCCCACCCGGCCCGCCCCTGTCGGGCTCGGCCACCTCCTGTTCTGCGACAGCTGCTCCTAGGAGGGCCCACCAGGCCCTTCCCCGCTCGCCAGCACGGAAACTGCTTTACAATACAATGCACAATCTGGTCCTTAGTAGCCAACGAATAGACTTCCAAAAAAAAAGTCTGCACATTTATTTCTGTTCCCACCATCACTATCCCTGCTGCCACCCGGAGTCCCCACGGAACTGAGAGCAGCGGCGCCCCCATTACTTCCTTGCGGCTGCCGTGCGCGCTGCGTCTAGGGACAGCAGGGGGCGCGAGGGAGCAGATCCTATCCCCGGACCGCCCCGCCGCCCCCCTCCCCCGTCCCTGCTCCCCACTCCCCGGCCCCCCGGCGACTGCACTCAGAAGCCAGGACAGGACTGGGGGCAGTTCTTGGCCTGGGAAATGTGTCTGTCCCCCAGCGCTCCCCTCTAGGCCTGGGGCTTTTGAAGGCCCGCTGTGCCTAGAACCCAGACGAGGCGGGTGGGAAGGGAGGAGGTGGCCTGTAACAGCCACGGGAGGCCGACGGGGTGCCCAAGGCGGGTACTGGACTTCACCGGCAAGGAGCTGCGGTGAGGCTGGGCCGGAGCCACATCTGGTGATAGGAGGACAAGTGGAATGGGAGCCCGTTGGTTTTTTACGATACACTTTCTATTAATAACCGTTCCGTGGATTGTGTAATTGAGTTAGAATCTCCCCAGTTCCTCCGTGCTGTAGGAAAAGTGGGTAATGGTACTGTTAGTATTTTTGCTGTTCCCACCACAGGCCGATCCTGGAAGCATTGTGTAGAATCGATGCATTTTTACCAAATGCAGCCATAATATAAAAGAACGCCAGGGAGGCCTCTACCTGAGAGCCAACTGCACAGAGGGGCCAAGGGCAGAATGCTTTCAAGTGATATTCTCATCTATTTATTTCTCTTGTGTTTGGAAGGTCGCAGCGGCTCCCAGAGCTGGGAGTCAGAGTACCCCGGAGCGGAGCCGGAGAAGCCGCGTGCACCTGCTGGGTTCCTCGGGGGTGGGATTCCGCTTGGCACTGAAATCCCCAGCCGTGCGGGTTGTCCCCAAAGTCCACCTGCAGGTTGAAGCTGCAAAAAGCTCAAAGCTGCTTTCAGACTTTGGGACACCTTGAACGCTGAGTAGAAATTGCAGAAGACCTCGGGGCCAGAGGGAGCAGCGTTCAAACCCTTTTGTGAGGCAGTCACATGCTTTCACGGTTGAGAAGCTTACATTCCCATCCAGGTTCTATCAGTCAGTGGCTGTGGGTGTTTGCAAAGCTCCCCAACCCTTCTGGCTGCCGTGCCCTCCTGTCTAAAAAGAGGCAGTGGCATTCGGTTCTTAGATGAACTCAAAGTTCTTTTTCAGGGTCCAAGGAAAACTCAGGTGAGGTCTCACATGCCTTGGACAGGGGAAAGGGGCTGATGAGCACTGGGACATCACAACTGGGCTCTGCTGTTAACAATCTGATGACTTTTTCACACTTCCCCCACCGCACCCCCCGTTGGCTTTAGGGAGCCTTAGCCTGTGCCAACATAGTCCCTGTCCCTCCCCTGGCCTGATCCTCTCCAGGGAGGATCTGAATGTGCACATTTCCTAGCGATAATTCTTTCCTCCTCTTATAGCTTCTGTTGGAAATGCTCTAGTCTCAAAGGATAGCTTGACTCAAAGATTTGCAGATTCTTTTTTCTCCGAACACCATCAAGACCCTGTTACTGAGCCTTGAGGGGTTCACCCCTGAGGCTCTGGAAAGGAGCAAGACAGTGGGACCCTCATTAGGGAGAAAACAATCAAAAGTTCAGGTTGTTGACACAGATCGGTGTGTTTACCCAAGGTCTTCCACACCTCTCGGTGTTATTATGAAGGAAGAAGATTTCTGGGCACAGAGAGAACCAGGGGAAAAATAAGAAGGGGTCATCTATTGAGTTTCTCCCATTGGTCAGGCACTGTACTAGGTTCTTTTCTTTTCTTTTCTTTTAAGATTTTATCTATTTATTTGACAGAGATCACAAGTGGGCAGAGAGGCAGGCGGGCGGGGGTGGGGGGAGGCAGGCTGCCTGCTGAGCAGAGAGCCCGATGGGGGGCTTGATCCCAGGACCCTGGGATCATGACCTGAGCCAAAGGCAGAGGTTTTAACCCACTGAGCCACTCAGGCACCCCTGTACTAGGTTCTTTATATCAGCTAAAGGTAACTAGGTTCTGTTACCTCAGACAAAGACACAGGTGTCTTGGTGACGCAGGTGTCACTGTCTCTGTTTTACAGATGAGGAAATTGAGGCTCAGATATATTGAATATATTGAAGAGCCAGCTGAGGTAGCCCCAGAATTGAAACCCGTTCTCCTAAAGACAGCTGGACCCATCCCAGGCGGCTTTGGGGAATCCACCAGACTGTGGGAGTGGAGGGGACCGTGTTCCCAAGTGCCCAATGGGAAAAAGCATTAAACTAGAATAAGGGAGGCAAAAAGCAAAGCCCTTCTTTTCAAAATTCCTGGGTCGCAATGAACATGTTTAACCTTCTCTGTGGGTTTTCCTCTCCTCTCTGAGAGCAGAACCCGCTTCCTGGGGCATCTGAGTGGGGAGTCTCTCCCACAAGTTGAGGTTCTTGAACTCTTCGGTGACTTCAGCATTGACCTTGCAGGGGACAGTGGGGCTGTCTCCCTTTGTTTAGGGCTGGTAGCTTCTGAAGTCCAGAAGGGGGACCCACAGGAGCAGATCTTCTGAGCCCGCTGTCACAGGTCAACACCTCCTCTTCCCATCGGTAAACCAGCTGCCCGGCCAGAGCCTACAGGTGCTCATTCTGTCAGCCAGCCCCAAGATGGACCGATGGATGACGCCAGAGGATGGCCGTCACCACAACAGCATCCCCACATTGAAGGAGCGGATTGCTTCTTGGAAATACAGGCAGAGTATGGAGGGAGGTAAGACCTTGGGCTCTGCCCTTCCTGGCCTTTGGCAGGAGGGACTGACTTTCTCTGTGCTTCTGCTTCCTCTACTACCAAGCGGAGGTCACGACACAATACCCGAGAGGACCGTTGGGAAGGATTCAGTGAACTGTCATGTCCGAAGCCCTCCGGACGGTGCCTGGGGCGTGCCACTAAAGGCCAGCTCTGATGACTTCCTTCTTGTGTGGTTACCCGTGGAGGTTCTAGCGGCTTGACAGAAGCTTACATTAAACTGTCACTTAGAGGCATTAACTCCATTTTGTTGAGAGAAAATGGAAGTTCACAGAGGTTAAATAACTGGAATCTGGTTTTTATGAACTAGTTCAAGGGCCTTTTCACTACACCAGATGCCTCAGTTAGGATGAAGACGTGCGTGTGTACGTGTGTGCATGTGTGTATGTGTGTGTGCATGTGGGGGTGTGTGTGTATTCATGAGTGGGACCCTTTGCTGATCATCAAACATTCCCCATTTTCTATTATTTAAGCAATTAAATAGGATGTTTACTGTGTTAAGAGCATCTCACCTTCGGGAGTCTGTACTTTTCTCTGAGATGAACTCTGAGGCATGCCCTCTCTGCTTTTTTTTGTGTAAATGCAGCATCTCTTTCCATCCTAAAAGGAAAAGAACAGAAAAAAAGGATCAAAGGACATAGAGGGCTGAGGACAGTCCCACCCTGTGCAGAGAAGCCAGACGCTGGGATAAACCTTCTTATGTCCCAAACACCTGCCTCTCTTTCCGTCATTCTCCGGTCGTAACTCAAGGCAGACCCTTGCATCCCAGATACAGCTTGGTTCTGGGAATCTCCTTAGGATGCAGCCCAGGGGAGGGCACAGTGGTTTTTCCTAATATCTCGTTGACCTCGCAGGGTTGCTCTAGATAGAACTTGGGACCACAAACATCAGCATCACCGGGGCTCCGGGTAAGAACACAGCTTCCTGGGTGTGACCTTGGACTACTCATCAGAACCCCTGGGAACATGTGAACCGAAGCTCTGTTTTGAAGACGCTTCCTGAATGACTCTTAGTCAAGTGAAAATGCGGTCACAGCATCCAGGGCTGGGGGGTCCTTTAGAGGTACATGGTACTTAGGGATGTAGAGGAAGATTTTTCCCTTCATTGTCACCCCCTCTGGGCCCCAACTTGGGTACAGTGTTCCGTTCCCTGTTGGGAAGGAGGCATCCCCAAACAAGGTAGGGTCGATGCCCATAATGCCCGGGGGATGATCTAATTGGACTCAGGATTAGTCTGGGCTGAAACTGACTCCCTTGGCCACGCTGATCCAGGCAGGAGCAGACGATCTTTGGGGATGTCTGCGAAGCTCACAGAGACTGCCTCCCCTCCCAGCGGCCCACCAAGGTGCATTACAAGGGGCTACGTTTATACACAGGGTCCTACCCTCAGGCAGGACCTCTGACTGGCCCCAGCTGGATAAGTGAAATCTTTCCTCTGGGAGGTTGGGACCGGGACTGAGAAAGACAGACATTTGCTGGAACAGGTGGACTTGGAGGCCGTGGGCTGCCATGTTCCCCGGGCCACGGGGTCTGGGTGGCACGGCAAGGCGAGGTGACGGCTGATGGGCAGCAAAAAGCAGCCATACTGGGGACAGGAGCGATGGCAAGAGCCAAAAAGGAGCTCACGGCTGGCTTCCCACATTATCCCGGTTCCTAGGCTAGGCCTCTGAGTCCTCGTGGGGTTCCTTTTTTTGTTTTTTAATACTTATTATTTACATATTGAGAGAGAGTGAGAGCCGATGTGGAGGGGAGGGGCTGAGGGAGAGCGAGAGAGAATCTCAAGCAAGCGCTGTGCCGAGCACAGAGCCTGACACAGAGCTGGATCTCACGACCCTGAGATCAGGACCTGAGCTGAAATCCAGAGCCAGACCCTTAACGGACTGAGCCACCCCCAGGTGTCCGGCCTGGTGGGGTTTCTGCCGAGGGATTTGGTGAAGCATCGTTGCATGAAGCATTATTTGCATTAAAATAAATTCCGTTTTCATTTTCAGGGGGCTAATTGGTTTCTATTTCTTCACTTCACGTTTTGAAATCCTCTTCCCCAGCACACAGAAGGCTGCCTGCAGAGGGGGCTGATCCGAAGAGATCAGATCAAACTACTGCCCATGGGGGCCCTGAGCACAGGCCCTCCCCGAGCACACTGCCCCCACCCCCCCGCAACCAGAGGTCAGGCCCAGAACGGGCACAAGACGATACCAGTCCATCTTCTGGCTTTGGAGAGAGAAACAGAATAAGAAACTTGCCTAAGACATCAGTGACCTAGGGCTTGGGTAGAAGCAGATCTACCCTTCCCAGTAATTTACTATGAACATTTCTCAATGTGCAGAAAAGTTGGAAGAAATTTACAGTGAAACCCACATACTCAGCATCTAGATTCTACAATCAGCATCTTACTATCCATGTGTTATCACATACCTCTCTTTCTCTCTATGCATTCATTTATCCATCTGATCTTCTGAAGTATTTCAAAGTGGTAGACACCAGTCCTCGCTCCCCCAAACACTTCAACATGAATGCCATTCGCTACAGTGATGTACTTGTTTGTAGTTTTTTTTTTTTTTTTTCCTTTTGAAGTAAAATCCTGGGTACAATTCAGTGTACAGAGCTTCCAGGTACTGGGCTGGGTAATTTTATGTGGTGACTTGACTGGGCTGTGGGGTGCCCAGATTTAAACATGATTTCTGGGTGTGTCTGGGTGGGTATTTCCAAATGAGATTAGCACTTGAATCAAAGGACTGAACAAAGCAGATTGCCCTTCCCTGTGTGGGTGGGCAGCACCCAATCCGTCGAGGGCTTGACTAAAAAGGAAAGGCCAAGAAAAAGGGGGAATTCTCTCTGCCTTTGCCCGTTGGCTAGAGCCGAGATCTCAGTCTTCTCCGCCCTCAACTAGAACTTACACCATCAGCCTTCCAGCCGAGGAAGACCCAGCAATAACTTTCCTGGGCCTCCAGCTTGTAGACAGCAGATGGCGGGACTTCTCAGCCTCCATCATCACGTGAGCCAATCCTTATACTCAATCTCCCGTGCACATATTACATATACACATATGCGTAAGTCTGTTTCTCCTACTGATTCTGTTTCTGTGTATAACCCGAACCCCTATTAAGATATGAAAAACATTACCATCACCTGAGAAATTTCTCTCATTTCCGTGCCCAGTTAACATCTGTTTCCCAGTCACTGTCCTTTATCCACCATTAGATTGGTTGTGCCTGTTCTAGAACTTTCTATAAATGGTACCATATACTATACATTCTTTTGTATAAGGCTTCTTTTACTCAGCATGACGAACCTCTGAGATTTATCCAGGCGGTGTTACTCATCCATGGTTTGTTCCTTTTTCCTACTGAGTGCATGGCTCTGGGCGAAGAAGTCATGCTTGTTTACTCCATTCCACGAATGGACTCGGACTATTTCCCAGTCAGGGCCACTCCCGATGAAGTTGCTATGAGCACTTCTGTCCATGTCTTTTTGTGGACCTACGTGTTCATTTCTCTGAGGTAAATAATCTAGGCACGGCACCAGAGTGACAGGGTAACTTGGTCGAGTGAGTTTAGTTTTGTAAGAAAATGCCTGAGTTTTGCCCAAGTGGGTGTACCATCTCACATCTCATGAAATGGAGTGGAAGTTCTACGTTGTTCCACATTCTGGCCCACATCTGGGTACGGTGTCTTTTTAATTTTAGCCATTCTGGAGTGTGTAGTGGTAACTTAGTGGGATTTCACTTTTCCTTCCATGATGTCTAATGAGAGCGGATGGGTTCTTTTCATGTACTAATTGGCCATTTGTGTATCTTTAGGAAGTATTTGCTCAACTCTGTTTGCCCATTTGTTTACTTATTTTTGCTTTTATTATTGAGTTGTAGAAATTCTTTATATATTCTAGATCCCGGTTGTGTGTCAGGCATGTTTTGCAAAGATTTTCTCTCAGTCTGGGACTTGTCTGTAAACATTCTCTTAATGGTGCCTTTTGATGTACAAGAATTTTCAACTTTGATAAAGTCTACATTATTTAAAAATTTTATGGTTATTGCTTTCAGAGTCATGTTTAAGAACTCTTTGCATTGGGGTGCCTGGGTGACTCAGCGGGTTAAAGCCTCTGCCTTTGGCTCGGGTCATGATCCCAGGGTCCTGGGGTCGAGCCCCGCATCGGGCTCTCTGCTCAGCAGGGAGCCTGCTTCCTCCTCCTCTCTATCTCTCTGCCTGCCTCTCTGCCTACGTGTGATCTCTATCTGTCAGATTAATAAATAAAATCTTAAAAAAAAAAAAAAAAGAACTCTTTGCCTTACTTTCAAGTTGCAGTGATACTGTTTTCTTCCCAATGCTTTATCATGTTAGCTTTTAGGTTCAGTTCTCTGACGCATATCAAAGTTCAAGTAACAAATGGCACCCGAACGGTTACCGCACCATAACAAAGGTAAAGGGACGTTTTCCTATTATTGAGAGAAATGGAGGGCTAAACGGACTGTTTTGTTGCGTTCTGGGTGGTGAAGCTATTGGAAACCCAAGCAACAACCTGGAAGGCATGCCTCTCGCCAGAGGGAGGGAGCCTGGCCCCACAGCCCTGTTACTATTTCCTTAAACTGAGTGACCACGTAAATTGGTCACACACACACACACACACACACACACAGAGCCAAGTAGCTGGCAAATAACCCAATTCACTGATTGACCATTTGGGCCTTCCGGCCTTTGATCTATCCGGATACAAACTTAGGGAAAACTAGGACATTAGTTAATCAAACAGATGCCGCATCTGTGACCAGATGTATGGCTTGGACCTCTTACGTGATGTTTTACACAATCAGATGGAGAGTCTAACTTTCTGGCCATTTTCTTCTTCTCTCACTGAGCTGAGAGCACTGGGTGCTATCATTCTGCTTCTGTTACTTCATTATGCTTGTTTTTTGTTTGTTTGTTTGTTTACAAGCTGTAGGTGAAACTAACCAAATGCAAGGGGTGTTGTTTCTTTTGCCTGAGCTTTGCTCTAGCACCAACATCATGCTTGCCTTGGCGTTTACTTTTTTAACTGACTTTAATCGACTGCCGAGCCGAGCGTAATACATTCTAGGTAGTTTATAAGCTACGATTTCTTTCAGAAAAGATACAATAGACAAAGTTTCCATTAAATGTAAGCCTTTGTACTTTCTTGGTTTCCTCCAGGTCATTAACCTTTCACCTATAATCATCTTAGCGATAGGACTTCGGCCACTCTAGTGTAATTGATCATTAGCAAAAGAGCCATGATGGGAAAAGAAAAACTCTTATTAAATGAGACATACTTTTTTTTTTTTTTTAAAGTAGGCTCCATGCCCAAAGTGGGGCTTGAACTCAAAACGCCGACTGTCACACACTCTACCGACTGAGTCATCCAGGTGCCCAGAGAAATACTTTTAATTAATACTTTAAAAAAAAGATGAACACTTAACCTCAAGATTGAGGCTTCAATTCTTCATTGTTATTAAAAGACTCTTAAGTTATTCTACCTTAAAGTCTAAAAAATTATATACAGATTATACTTAAAGATCGGTCTGCAGCAGTGAAAAATTGTGGGTTCTATTCACATTCTATGATGCTCAATGAAAATGTTACCCATGTTTTTATTTTACACAGTCAGGAGAATGTCCTTATTTTTTGGAGGTATTAGGGGTGACATAACATGAGGTCTTTACTTTCACTTTACAATTTACTTTAAAAATCCTTCTATCTAGGGTGCCTGGGTGGCTCAGTTGTTAAGTGTCTGCCTTCAGCTCAGATCATGATCCTGGGGTCCTGGGATCTAGCCCTGCATCAGGCTCCCTGCTCAGTGGGAAGCCTGCTTTTCCCTCTCCCACTCCCCCTGCTTGTGTTCTTCCTCTCGCTGTCTCTCTCCCTGTCAAATAAATAAATACTTTTTTTTAAAAGCTTCTATCTATCTATCTATCTATCTATCCAATCATCTATCCAACCAATCATCTATAAGCAATTATAACCAAATGTCAACTGTGACTTTATTCATAGGTTTGTATGGGTGTTCATTATACTCTCCTACTTTTCTGTACCTTTAAAATTGCCATAATAGGGGCGCCTGGGTGACTCAGTGGGTTAAAGCCTCTCCCTTCCGCTTGGGTCATGGCCTCAGGGTCCTGGGATCGAGCCCCGCATCAGGCTCTCTGCTCAGCGGGGAGCCTGCTTCCCCCTGCCTCTCTGCCTGCCTCTCTGCCTTCTTGTGATCTCTCTCTCTCTGTGTCAAATAAATAAAAAAAAAAATCTTAAAAAAAAAATGTGACCTGCCTACCTCTCCAGGCTTTTAAAAAATATAAAATAAAACAAAATAAAATTACCGTAATAAACCACCCACAAATTTATTCACAGTTTTTGCAAAGCTGAGTCTTATGACCTAATCCTCTTGTGCTTTCTAGGGGTTTTGCACACGTAAGAGAAAAAAGATGGCATGGTGTGCGCTTCGAGGCCCTGTTCCAGGTGTAAAATCTGAATTCTTCGATCTGAAAACTTTCGATGTGCTAGAAGGGCGAGTTTGGGGAAGACCTGGAGATAGGCTCACCATGGTCCATCTGAACATTTCAACTGGGGTTAACTGAAATGAACCTAGACCAGAAAAAGTGCTAAGCGGCTTTCAGAACGACAGATTCTGCATTCTGTGTGGCCGCAGTCCCTACAGGCAGGACATGGTTCTTGTTGCGGCGAGGAGAGGGTTCGAGGAGCGGGACACTCGTTCCTAAGGTCAGAGGCAAACAGCACAAGAAGGCGCATCTAGAGAGCAAAGCCAAAGAGGTCGGGGGGCGGAAGCAGGTACGGCCAGAATTGGTTTCATTCGGCTCTGAGAGGGAGGGGAGCCGCGGGTACTCACTTCTCCTCGATCACTTGCTTCTGATACTCCTCGTACTCCTCTCGAGTCATCCCTTGGGCCGCCGCAGGATCCGATGTTCCTCCTTCTTCTTTTTTTTCTTCTGACCCGCCACCGAATCCGAAGCTCTTGACCTGGTTGCTTATCATAGTTTTCATAAAGAAAGCCATGGTTTCTGCCCCCAGAAAAATAAAACCAAAACTCAGACGAAACGTGAAGGACAGAAAAAAAAAAATAAAAGACAAAATCTCCCAATATCCTCAACGATAGCAACGCGCTTAAGAGCAGAGGACTTTGCACGGCCTCATCTGCTCAAGGGCATGATGGTGGAGAAGACTGGTTTGCGGGCTGTAAGCTGGATTAAAGAGACCAACTCCTTAATATAGGGAGGCAGATGGTTGTGATTACTAAGGCATACACTCAGATGCAAACGACTGCTTTCTGAATTAATACACTAAGCTAATTTCAGAGGCAAAAAAAAAAAAAAATCCCCTCACATTATCTACTCCTCTCTCTACCCATTTCTAAATTTGAAATTATAAGCGCAGCAGGGCTTCATCAAGAGCTCCGTTTCAATTAACCAGAGCCAACTGCCCACATGCCTATCCCGGAATGTCCAAAGTCCAGCCCCTTGAGGACAAGATCTTGTTAAAAATGGAATCCAGCGAGACTCAAAACCCAGAATGCTTCATCAAGCAAAAATAATCCTTTGATCCATCATTTTATTTGACCTGACCCTTAAGTACCATGCGAGGATTTGCCTTACTGTGTGCGGGAGTTCTGCCCTGCTTCCGTGGCTCCCGTGGCCCATACATCAGTCCCCACTTGAGGCAAGTCTGAAGGGCGAGCCACGCGGTCCCTCTGTTTAGATCCGGAAGACCACCTTGGGCTTCTCTCCCGCACTGACATGTTACATCTCTGTTTGGAAATGAAGCACCAGATACTTCAGTGCTCGAACCCACAAGGTAAGCACGACCTGAGCTAAATCATCCACGTGGAATGGGGTCACCTTTTCCACCTTACATGGGTCCACTTCCTGGGGGCTCTGTTCACCATCAGCGGTGTACTCCTACGATGTTTTCTAACATGCAGCACATTTCCAAGGGCTACGGTTTTCTGCAGGTCGAGGGAGGAACTGAGTATGGCTAAGACTTTAATCTGTTAGTATCTTTCCAATTAAAGCGCTCCAAGAGGGGGTGGGGCAGAGAAAGAGATGTCCGCTCGGAACCTGTGCTTGTTATTTTGGCTGTAGGCGTGAGCCCTCTCAGGAAACGGGTCCCTCAGATCGCACATAACTGTGTAATGGTTAATAATTCCCTTTATTGGGGCACCTCGGTGGCTCAGTCGTTAAGTGTCTGCCTTGGGCTCAGGTCACGATCCTGGCGTCCTGGGATGGAGACCCACATTGGGCTCCCTGCTCGGCGGGGAGTCTGCTTCTCCCTCTCCCACTCCCCCTGCTTGTGTTCCCTCTCTCGCTCTCTCTGCCAAATAAATAAAATCTTTAAAAAAAAAAATTCCCTTCATTAAACCTATTTAAGGATGTTGCTAAAATCATCTTACCGTGAAAGACTGCAAAGGTTCAGGATGAGATCGGAGCCGAGCCAAGCGCTCCGACCGAGAGCGCGAATCCATACGGGCTTCACTTTCACTTTTAGGGGCACTGCCTGGAACTTAATCCATCTGGACCATTGTCACTACACTTCCATTTCTAACCCACGTGTCTCCTCTCATCGCACTGAGGGGTATTACAGAGCCCTTTAGCAGATGGGGTAAAAGCCACAGCCTGGGATTCCGTGTTGTTTGCTCAGGTCAGCCCGACTCTCCTTTAGAAAACACTACACTGTTTCATGAGATTAAAAACCATTTTTTTTTTTTTTAAGATTTTATTTGTCAGAGAGAGACAGAGCACAGGCAGAGGGAGCAGCAGGCAGAGGGACAAGCAGCCTCCTTGGTGAGCAGGCAGCCTGATGGGAGGCTCCATCTCAGGACCCTGGGATCATGACCCGAACAGAAGGCAGACGCTTAACTGACTGAGCCACCCAGACGCCCTAAAAACCACTTTCATTTCCCAAAGAAAAAGACGATCTGCTGAAGATCTGACCTATGTCATAGTGTTGGCCAGAAAATGAAACCCCTACACGTTTTGGTACAGATGTGGGGGAGGAGGGGTAAGCTAGCATTACAGAGATCCTTAGGTGGTGGCTATGTGGGTGTGGCAGCTGGACACCCCTGGGTATTGCTGTTTCATGAAACCAAATCTCTCATGGTCTCCCCGGTAGATAATTCCACTGCAAGTGGGATCATGTCTTTAAAATCTCTTTATTCCTCAATTTATTACAAGGGCCTTTCCCTTGGACATCCAATAAATTATCTGCTATGTGTAGAATCTTATATTCCTCCAGAAAAGGAAAATAAATATCCCATGACTTGTGACATGGGGCAAGTAGGTGTAACCTCTCCAAAGGCTTCTCATCATACCTGAATGAAGTCCCCAGACTTTTTTTTGCTATGGCAAGGCAGGCCAGGCGTATCCGCAAAGCCCGAAGTGAACTGCACGACCTCGGCCCAGTGTCTAGGGTTTATCTATGCACAGTCTAGCCTCTGCCGTGCCTTGCTCTCTCCCCAGGCTTGCTGATCAGGCATTACGGCATTCCCTCTGATTTCTTTCAAACCCATCTAATTTATTTAAATCTTTTCTTTTATTCTATCTGGTCGTTCTCTGTGTTACAGCAGGAGAGAGCCCATTACCATCTTCTGAAACCACTTTGAAAGACTCTTGGACCATGCTACGAAGCCTGGGAGAGAACTATCATAAAGAAACTCAGGATCATGTTTAGCAAGTGGCAGATCCAAGATTAAAACCCAGTTCTGACACCAAAGCCCCCTTCCTTTCCTTTTAATACTGCATGGACTGGACTCTCAAAATTGGAATTACTTGGTTAAATAAATGATGCTTGCCAAGAAGATTAAAGAACTTTTTAAAACTGCCATGAGCAATGATGACGAATTCCAGCGGAACCACACTTTGGCCAGTATTGGGTTTATGAGAGGTGAAACCATCGAATGCACCATCTTCGTCAGTGGGCGTCTGTCATGAGCCGCCAGGGTAAGCCGTGGCCCCTGTCGCGCCTGCTGCTCCTCCTCCCCCTCCGCTTCCACCCGTTGCCGCCGCGCGTGGGAGGCCGCCCAGGGCACAGCACGTAGCAAATGACAGACCAGACAGGATCACAACCTGGGTCTACTTGGAAAACAAGTGAATACTTACTACCCGAGATCCAGGAAGGAAAAAGTAAATTTACTAAAATATTTCTTTATTTGAATAAGGTCAATGTCATTTCTTGAATTCCAGCTAGCATCAAATAACAATCAGAAAAAAAAAAAAAACACTTGACAAAATGTTATCCAATTGAAGTTAACAGTGGATAGAAAACCCTTTTAAACTTTAAAAGAAATATATTAAATAGGCAACATACAGATCTAAAAAGTTGCAAGTGGTGATTTCACATTAGATCTTATAAATAAAAAATCCCCCATATAATTGTTTATTCACGATCTCCCTGCAATAAGCACATGAACCGGAAAAGATAATCACATCTTAATATTCACAACTGTTATTTAAGTTCTTTACAAAGATTGTATCTCTGCAACTCATTGGGTCAGGCGATCCCTTATTCAAGTAATTTGTTTTCCCTAAGTTATCAAAAAAGTACAATTGTCTGAGATAAAATGTCACAGAAATCGCAAGCAAGAAAGCAAAAAGCTTTAGCAGGCAGACTTTGAGATGGGAGTTTTCATGGCTTAGTCATGGTCTGACGATGATTCTGTAAGTTTAAAGGCCATCAACCAAAGTACCAAGAGCTACAGGCGACAATCTGGGTTTAGTTTGTGGCTGTTAAGAAACCAAGAATTTTAGTAGGAAGAACACTGCAAGAAGAAAAGGATCCGTGCACATGTGCTAACGTCACCGACAATGAAAATGATATATTATGCTCTCTGCTCAGCTTTAAACCAACAGAACACAATACTTTTTTTCCACTCCCCATGTTAGTGGTTCTCAGACACTAGTGTGCTCAGAACCACCTGACGTGCTTGCTGAGTGATATTCTGAAAACCCTGCCCCTGAATTTTGATTCAGGTGCTTTAGAATGGAGGCCTGGAATCCTTATGCTTCACAAGCACAGCATGACCCACACGGTCCACGGACCACACTCTGAGAAACACCGATGTCCCTTTAATACAGAACAAAACATTGTTGATGGTTCGTGGCTTCTTAGTAAAGTTTTAAGCTGAATAAAACATTCAAACAATTAGAACACAAACAGGTACATTAAAAATAAGTATTAGCCATGATGTCATTGGATTTCTTTTAAAAGTGGCATCGCAGGCACGATGACTTAACACTAAAATTTAAAAATCAATTTTGTTTTAGTCCAAGGCACCTGTAAAATACTTGCTGGTGTGAGAGAAGGTAACAAATTTAATTATACAAAATAGTACAGAAATGAAAGAATCCTGGCAGTGATTGATTTTTCCACAGAGCAAACATTTTTTCTTCAGAAATGAGCTACTTAAAGCGAATGATTTTGAGGAAAATAAACCGAATCTCAAATAATATGATGAACAGCCTATGCGAACTGCTTTATGAGTGATCTTCAAGTAAAGTAAATTACTAGGTAAAAAAGAAAAAGATTCATGCATTTTCATAATAGCTCTCTCCGCTTGAATTAATAACGGTCAGCACAATTCCTCTCCAACCGTAGCCTGAACAACGTCCACCGCATTCATGCGTCAGGTGTCCCCTTAGTCCGTTTAAGGCACACATGACAATGGATTTCATAACACTGGGTATTCTGCAGCCTTTTATCAAGAGGATTTCCCAACTTTCACAGCCCACAACTTAAATATTCTTCTGAAGGTTGTTTTTGTTTTTGTTTTTTTTCCACAGATTAAGAGCAAATTCTGTGATGGCGTCTCTGGAACATGAATTTCAAAATGTGAATACCACAAAGGAGAGAAACACCAGAGAAGCATTTTCTCTGTTGAAGTGACTGAAGCAGAGCGAGCAGTCATTAGAATATTCTTACTCAGCATTCCGGGATCAACGCTAACACGAAAAGCAATGCTAGGGCTGTCTGCGTACATAGTACGACGTAGGTACTGCTACAATGCAGAGTTCCTCAGAGTCTCTGTACAGATTTTAGGCGGTTAGCCCAGTCTGTAAATGACGTTTGAGAACAAATTTATGAAGGTTTAGAAGAATGAAATGGTACTGTTTTATACAACCATGTAACTTCTTACTTCGGGTTCTATGACAAGTGAAAGAGAACAACTTAGCTAAGAGAGATAAAAGTATCTTGAGTCCGCAACAACACGGGTCTACATCAGCTGTGAAACAACATGAAGTCTGCATGTTCAAATGTCCTTTCCAGACTGATTCTGTAACACTGAGGACCACTATGCACAAATACTACAGCGACCCCTTGCAGTCTGACATTTCAAGGTTAAGCTTCCTAACAAGTGCTTCACAATATCCTTAGTTCTGGCATCAAAAAAAAAAGAAGAAAGAAGTGTTAATTCTGTTTTTCAAATTTGGTCTTCAAACGTCTACACTGCTTCTACTCCAGTCTCCTCGATTTGAGCGACACCAGATTATATGAAGTGATGTAACCAAGACTCAGTGGTGGATTTTTTTGGTGAACTTAAACTCTCCCCAGGACGTGCGATCTGGGCTGCGTGACACACTATACAAAATGGGAGACACTCCTTAAGTTACAAACTTAAATCCCAAAATGATTTTCATACTGTTGAACTGATGCTATTGGCACGGAGACGTTCATGAATGTGAGCGGGCGTGAGCTGAGCACATTACCAGGCAAAACCATAAAAACCATGATCAGAGGAACGTTTTCACCTAAATGGTTTTTCAGGCCAAGAGCAGCTATTAATTTTCCCCCCAAATTTTCTTTAAAAGTGAAATGTATCACTGATAATCAGAGGGAAAGAGACGTCAACATTCTGAAGCCTGTTACTTAGATCCTAAAGCTCTCAGACAAAATATTCTTTGATTTCAAAGGGAACTGTATTGGATAGAAGGACTGCTGGACTGAGTCTCAGAGTAGGAAACTCTGACCTCTAAAAAAAGACTCTGGTTGTAAAATAAACGTGATGGGGAGCTCTAAGTTAGACCACACAGTTTGGGGGTTAGGAAGGCAAGTGTATTTATGTTAAATAAAGAAACCTCCAACACTGGAGACTTAGGGGTACATTTCACATCTTGGGGCTGCCCCTAGCTTCTATTATTTACCATCTTTTTTGATCAATATTCTGTTCAGCGGCTGTATTCTACTGGCCAGAAATTCACTGAAATTTAAATAGACTTATGTACTATGCACAAATTTACATGTGGTTGTCTTTGTTTTAAGGTTTATTCTTACTGCAAATCAATGTTTAAACAGTCGTTTTATACAAAATTTAATAATTTAGACTATGAAGCAATTTAAATACTTAAATTCCCTCAAAAAGACATTTTGTATATACATACATGATGTACACATATGAAAAAGGTGGTCAAAAGAATTTTTTGGCAGCTGCTTCTTGCTGAGTCCTAAGGAAAAAGAAGAAAAAAAAAACCCTGAAAGTTCTATACATTTTACTTCAGTAAGAATCAGGATTGCTTAGAGTTGAAATATACATTGCCTTCTAAAGTATACATCCCATTAAGATAAGCATACTTCCTACAGATGCACTCCCACGTGACCGAAATAGACTAGAAATACTACTTGCTTTGTGTTAAACTGAATTTTACAAGTAGTGGAAATTGTTACACATGTAGGTTACTTGAAGTATTTAAAATTAAACAAATACAGAAAGATGCTGAGTCAAACTTCAGAGACTTACCTATACATGATGTAACCAATGAATAACACCGTTTGTACCACTACAAATATAACGAAGTGCATCGTAGATAAACATGATGGAAATGGTGGCAGCTCTGGGCATTTTGGTCTTTCATTTGATGGCTATAAGGCAAAAAACTATTACAATTAGTCAAAGTGGTATTTTAGAAAAAGAGATAAATGTGAAACCTTCATAAAATTCATGGTTAACTACATAAACTCAAGATTTTTATTTATTCGTCCCATAAGTATCTTCCATCCCCTTAACTTTTACCACTTTTTTCTTAAAATAAAGCTTACTTGTTTACATTTTTAGTAATATCTGTGTCCACCATGGGACTCAAACTCATGACCCTGAGATAAAGAACCGCATGTTGTGCTGAGCCCGCCAGGCGCCCCTACCACTGAGCTTTCTGGAAGAGTAGCTGATCCAGGAAGGCCTCTGCCTTCATGGCCCAGTCACTAACACACTGCTGTCTGGCTCAAAATCTTCAGCACAGGGGCGCCTGGGTGGCTCAGTGGGTTGAGGCCTCTGCCTTCGGCTCGGGTCGTGATCCCAGGGTCCTGGGATCGAGCCCCGCATCGGGCTCTCTGCTCAGCGGGGAGTCTGCTTCCTCCTCTCTCTCTGCCTGCCTCTCTGCCTACTTGTGATCTCTGTCTGTCAAATAAATAAATAAAATCTTTAAAAAAAAAAAAAAAAAAAATCTTCAGCACAGTGATGACGATTTTTTGTGTTCTTGATGGTCACAGACACACTGCTGTGTGGCTCAAATCTTCAGCACAGTGATGACGATTTTTTGTTTTCTTGATGGTCACAGACCACAAATTCCCTGGACACACCCAGTTTATCCCTGCTGTACTACACTGATCATTAATTATTAATAGTATCCCCTTTATTCTCAAGGAACTGCCTGACAAATACAACGGCTTTTTCTTAGCCCCCATCCTACCCAACCTCCTAGCAGTCAACATTACCAATCAGTATTTTGAAAAATGTTTCTTTCGGAGTGCCTGGATGGCTCAGTCAGTTAAACATCTGCCTTCCGCTCAGGTCATGATCCCAGGGTCCTAGGGATGGAGCCCCGCATTGGGCTCCCTGCTCACTGGGGAGCCTGTTTCTCCCTCTCCCTCTGCCTACTGCTCCCCCTGCTTGTGCTCGCTGTCAATAAATAAAATCTTAAAAAAAAGTTTATTTTCCTATTTCCATGGGTATTCTTTCTATTTTAAGGGGACAATTAAATATCGGGGCAAAGAATCAATCATGGTGTCCAGACAGAACGGCTTGTCGGGTCAGTTGTTCCCGGCATGTTTGCACCTGCGGGATAGCGCTCCGCACTGCGTGTGTGCCTGCCCCAGAACCAGCCTGCGCCCTGCTCCGCGGAGCACAGCTGGGGGAAATGGGCCTCAAACAGAGCTCAGGGAACAGACCACGATGCTCTGGATGACAGGTAATGGTCATTAAGAAAACTCTTAACTCCTATTTGAAAAATAGGAATATCCAAGATATACATAGAAATATGGGTAAGAAAGGCAGTATCCAAAAATATAAAGGAAACAAGACTACATGTTAAAGACCCAAGTTCTTCCCACTTAGTAGTTAAGGACCTCAGGAAAGTTAGTTAACACCACATTAACTTTCTTTCCTAAAGTATAATAGATATTTTTAAAAAACTTTTAAAGCTAGAAAGCTCCACATAATATATCAGGTATTAGGGCTTCCAGGAAGGTACACTGGGTAATACGGACCAGCCACCTAGCAGAAGACAACTAGCAGAGCTAGAAACAAATCCAATCTAAAACAACACCCGTCTGAAGGCAAAGGCAATGAACAAGATGGCAAGAAGTGATGGGCTCAGCATTTTTTTGGGCGGTGGGGGGCAGTGGGAAGGCCAAAGACAGACAACTTCAAATCCATGGGTCAGAGAAGAAACTGAAATGGAAATTAGAAAGGGCGCCTGGGTGGTTCAGTCAGTTGAGCGTGGGACTCTTGGTTTTGGCTCAGGTCATGATCTCAGGGTTGTGGGATCAAGCCCTGTGGCAGGCTGTGCTCAGGCTGGCTAAAGATTTCCCAAATTTAACGACAACTATAAACTCACAGAACCAAGATACTAAACCCCAAGCAGAGGAAAAAGAAAACAAAAGCAAAGCATGTAATTATCAAACTGTTTAAAATCAGTATCAGAGAGAGTATCTTAAAAGCAGAGAAAAAAGAGTACAGAGAAACAAAAGACTGACTTCTCATGCGAAATAATAAAACTATGATACAGTCACATAATGGGGTTTACGCAACTGTAAGAGGAATAAGGAGTATCTATACCCCACTACGACCACATTGGTTAGTGAAAGAAAGCAGGGAGAAGATAAATGTGTATAGTCTGCTACTACCTGTAAAAAAGGGGAAGATTTCATCACAGTTTCTGCTTATATTAAGAAAAGCAAGAAACAGTGGACCAAGAAACTACAGTCCCCCCCAAACTGCTCCATAATAAGGTAGAAATAAAAAGCACAAGTATAAAAGTTAGCCTTCTTTGAATCATCTGAGCTTTAATCTAGATGCAAATATATAGGAAATTTACATTGAGTGTAATTATGCAAATGGCTGGCTTCATAATTACCATCTTGTTAACTTATTTCCCACTTCCTCAATCTGTCCCCAGTCTTAGAGCTATTCCATACAGTCCTGCAAGAACGGCCTTGAGTGTACCAGTGTGTATGTTTTTTTTTTTTTAAAGATTTTTATTTCTTTATTTAACAGAGAGAGAGATCACAAGTATGCAGAGAGGCAGGCAAAGAGAGAGGGGGAAACAGGCTCCCTGCTGAGCAGAGAGTCCGATGTGGGGCTTGATCCCAGGACCCCGAGATTATGACCCGAGCCGAAGGCAGAGGCTTAACCCGCTGAGCCACCCAGGCACCCCTGTATGTTGTTTTTTAAAGATGTATTTATTTGAGAGGGACAGAGAGAGTCCATACTTGAGAGTCAGGAGAGGAACAGAGGGAGAGAATCCCAAGCAGACTCCCTGCTGAGCACGGAGCCCAATTAGGGGCTCGATCCCACGACCCCGAGATCATGACGTGAGCCGAAATCAAGAGTTGGATGCTTAACCAACTGAACCACACAGGTGCCTGCAGGTTTTTTTTTTTTGCCAGTGTATCTGTGAAAAATGCTAGGTTAAATAGGCAAACGAATGTGTATTTTTGCTATACATTACTAAATTCTCCTTCCTAAGGGTCAGGCCATCTTGTACTCCCTCTAGCAATGTGCTTACTAAGTTCTCCTCAAGCTTTGGCAATGGAGTGTGTTGTCAAACTTTGGCTTTTTGTCAAACAGGTGTGGTATGACAGGAGAGTTTTATTTTTCATTTCTCTTATTATTTAAGCTGCTTAGCATCTTTTCATGCATGGTACAAGCTTTTCTCATGAACATTCTGTTCATTTCCCTAGCACTTTTTTTTTTTTTAAGATTTTTATTTATTTGACAGAGCGCAAGCAGGGGGAGGCAGGCAGAGGGAGAAAGGGAGAAGCAGGCTCCTCGCTGAGTAGGGAACTCGATGCGAGGCTCAATCCCAGGACCCTGAGATCAGGACCTGAGCCGAAGGAAGATGCTTAACCAACTGAGCCACCCAGGTGCCCTCGCTAGCATTTTTGATTGGGTTGTTCCACATCAAATTTTTAGTGTTGCCCATTTCAAGGAGACTGGACTGGAAGGGGAAGAGGCAAATGCTACAAGCATTTGTGAATTTTGTAAGGATTTTAGAAACCAGTAAGTAAGTTAAGAAAAACTTAAAACTGAAAAACTTACATGTACCAAAGGTCTCTTGTCTAATATTGTCTCTTATGCATATTAAACTCTGAAAACATGTCATCTATCTTTAATATTTATGGCCAATCTCTAAAAATGTAGATGGGGCTTTTACTTGCGGGGGGGGGGGGGAGGGAAGGGCTGATAAACCAAAACCCAAACCAAAAAAACTTTAAAAAAGTGAACCAAGTAAGAGAGGAAGAGTTGCTGGAAAAAAGAAGAATCTTGCTTAAAGAAAGAGGCTACCAGCCAGCCAGTGTCAGACCTGCGCTTCCTCACAGCCCAGAGAGAGAAGTGGGAGCTACCCAGCACCTGTCTCAGTGAAGGGTCAAGAGACGTTCACCTTTCTAAAGCTGTTTAAAGACATCACTACTGATAACAAGAGGCATTTTTAAAAAAAGAAAATTTACAGAAAAAAACCTAGAAAACAAAAGTCTGGGATTGACAGCTGCAATGACAGGAACAGCAGGTATTTTTTAAAGATTCTACTCAACAGGGTATGGAGGGGCGCCCGGGTGGCTCAGTCGGTTGGGCTTAGGCATCTGCCCTCTTCGGCTCAGGTCATGATTCCACAGTCCTGGGATCGAGCCCCACATTGGGCTCCCTGCTCAGCGGGGAATCGACTTCTTCTTCTTCCTCTGCCCCTCCTCCCCTCACTCACTCACTCACTCTCTCAAATAAATAAAATCCTTAAAAAAATTCTATTCAGTAGGGTATGGAACCAAGGAATATAAAGATGTCAGGATCACATGGAATAATTCTACCTTGAATATGAAAAATGAACATTAGTATTAAGTAAAAAGTTAGAGTATTTTTCAGTAAACATGTGTTCATTCGTTTCTAACTAAGGGAGACTGATGATGACAGCAGCAGCAGAGGTCAAGAGCTTACCATGTTTCGCTGCACTAAGTTGTCTATGTCCCGCTTCACGATGTGCAGGTGCTCTTTGATGTCGTTGAAGTGCTGGGTTGACTCATAAACGCCCCCAGCAGATCCGGGATGCTGGATGCCGCTGACCAGTCTGACTGTTTCACTCATGGAATTCCTGAAACAGAAAATCCCTTTAGACAAGGGAGTTTCTAGAAAAATGATTTTTTTAGTCGCATTTTTCAAAAGGTCAGATATACTTCAAAGCCCAATGTTAGGTTATTTCAAAAAAAAAATCAGTATTTCGAAATACTGAATCATATTCAGGATTGGAAAATAATTTTTTAAAATATTTTATTTATTTAGGGAAGCCTGGGTGGCTCAGTGGGTTAAGCCTCTGCCTTCGGCTCAGATCATGATGTCAGGGTCCTGGGATCAAGCCCCGCATCAGACTCTCTGCTCAGCAAGGAGCCTGCTTCCCCACCCCCCTCTCTGCCTGCTACTCTGCCTACTTGTGATCTCTGTCAAATAAATAAATAAAATCCTTAAAAAAAAGATTTTTTAAAAAGATTTTATTTATTTATGTGAGAGACAGAGATAGCAAGAGAGAGAGACAGCGAGCGAGCACAAGTTGGGGGGAGGGGCAGAGGGAGAAGCAGACTCCCCCAACTGAGCAGATGAGGGACTCGTTCCTGGAACTCCAGGATGGTGCCTCTGGAAAATAATTTATAAAACTACAGCTTAAGGGGCACCTGGGTGGCTCAGTCAGTTAAGCGTCTGCTTCCTGCTCAGGTCATGGTCCCAGAGTCTTGGGATAGAGCCCCACATCAGGCTCCCTGCTCAGTGGGGAGCCTGCTTTTCCCTCTGCCTATTACCCTGTTTGTGCTTTCTCTCTCTCAAATAAATAAATAAAATCTTAAAACAAACAAACAAACAAACAACAGAGATGGAAGTTTAGAGTGAGAGTACCACCATTACTCTCTCTGGAAATGAGGAATTCCGGCTATGACCACGACCACCACTAAAATTTTGGAGGGGCTAATGGGGGTACTTCATCATGAACAGTGCAGGCCGACAACATCCAGTTATTAATAACTGTTGCAACTGAGGGATGGGGTATGAGGGATGGCTTTTATGCTCAACTTCTTTGTATGTTTGAAAACGTCTAAAATGAAAATAAAAACTGGTAAGACCTTCTTTCTGGTCTGCTACAAACTGCAGCTGAAAGTGAGGAGATAACGAAACTACTTCTGACTGTTTTTATTCTGGGACCTTTTACCAGTCAGGGCCTTTTTTTCTCTCTCTGTAAACTGAAGGGGGTTGTACTACATGCTTCTGGTTAAAAAAAAAACCAACTCTACGATTCTCTAAGAATATGAAAATCCACAGACACAAACCAACCACTCCACAAAGACAAATTATTTCCTTTCTCTACAGTTTTTTCCTGAAGCCTAATGAGGAAGGAAAAAAGCTCTAGAAGACAAATTTAGACATCGGTGCTCAGTTTCCACCTTCATGTACAGTGCGCATGACTTTCATTCTCAGTTAGCAAGTGGGAGTTTAGGAGGACTGCTGACTACTCTAAGTAAGTGCTTTCACGCATTATACAGCCAGATGGCTAGGGCTTACTAACCACTCCCTGACTCTTCAGACGTTCTGGTACCACTGGTATGTGAAAATAGCAAAGAACAAAGGAGTATCTGGAATAGAGTAACATTCATGTAAGAAAGAAGGGGATCTAAGAAAATACACATGTGCAGACAAAGTACAGGAAGAACAAACCAGAAATGAATGGGATAGGTTAGTGGGGGGCGGGTGGGAACAGGCTAGAAACGAGGGAGATGGGAATGGGGTGGTAGTGTTGAGGAGGGAGTGACAGACACTTTAGTGAACACATATATTTCGACTCAGAACTCCTCAGAACCATCGCGTTCACAAAACCTTCATATATCCCAAATATACACAATTAAAAGCGGCCAGGATGTAGGAAAAATACAAATGCTAACAAAGAACCGAGCTGTACTACAAATGCAGATCATAACCGTACTGAACAGAGTGGGGAGAGAACTGAACTAAGCACCTGCCTGGAAAACAGCGTCTGCGTCACAAACTGTAAGGTTAGATGCAAAAGGACCATTATGGAAGTCCATCAGTGAGTGTGTTTCTCCCCAGGATATGAGTTAACAATTCGAAGCCACTTTATGGGTATATTATGTGCACACTAAAGTAAGTAAACAGGGGCGCTTGGGTGGCTCAGTCAGTTAAGCGTCTGCCTTTGGCTCAGGTATGATCCCAGAGACCTGGGACTGAGTCCCACACTGGGCTCCCTGCTCAGCGGGGAGCCTGCTTCTCCCTCTGCCTCTGCCTGCCGCTCCCCCTGCTTGTGCTCTCTCTGTCAAATAAATAAATAAAATCTTAAAAAAATAAAATAAAGAAGTAAATACATCTTAGAGAATAAAAAATAGGTTTCTCCCTCCTGGAGAAAGAATTTTCAAAGAAGGAAAGAAGAAGGTGAAAATCAACCTATAATGTTCAGCCTAGTCTAGTCCAACCAGAATCCAAAGTGTCTGGATAATCTCAGGGTCTTTTTAATACAAGTAAGAGTGATGGGCACAAAAATAAAGATATGCGCGTCTGAGTGGGTGAGTAGACATTCACATATTCCCTAGCTCTGTCCACTGAGAGGGCCTAGGAGCACTGGCACCGCAGGGATAGTGAACACACCTACTGTCCAGATCTTGGGTTTCTAAATACTTTTCTTTAATAAAAGGATCGAGGGCTTACCAGAGAAGTGGTTGACTCTAGAGCTGGGGCAGAGAAAACACAAAATGAGCCTGAAACACGGTGTAGCACCAGAAAGTTAAGAAATGCTTTAAAAAAAGATGGGAGCTTTTTGGAAGAACACAGAAGCCAACGTGGAGGAGTTCTTACTCAGCACAGCAGAACCATCTGCGCAGTAAATAATGACAATATGGGACTGCAACCCACAGAATACATACCCCTGAGCCCGTACGACATAAATAATTGATTAAAATAAATAAATGGGGCAGAAGAGACCCAGTCCTTACAGAATTCCAATGAACGCATGGGAAGGAATGATAAAAACAGAAAAAAAAAATTAGCATTTGGGAAACACCTCGTTCTTGTTTCAGACAAAACATCAATGGATGCTACATTAGCAAGCAAAAATTTAAACTGAAACAGGATATTTACATTATTTACATAGTCCCAAAGTACCTTTTCCAAAATGTATTTAAGCAGTAAGGGAAAGATAGTAACTTTAAAGTACAGAAAGCAGAAAGGACCAAGTGACCCCAGCCAGTGTCAACAGCAGTAAGCCATACTGACATCGTGAACATGACACAGTGTTGTATTCTTGTCAAGAACACAGAACTTCCAACCAATCATGAGTCAGCACCAGCAAGACCCCGAATCAGGAGACAGCGGACCAAAGAACCGACAGAAACTGTCACGGTCATGAAAGACAAGAGGAGATGAACCACTTCAGACTGCAGAAGTCTGAAGAGACAGAACTAGATGCAATGCGCGTTGCTGGACACGACCCTGGAACAGAAAAAAGGGCATGCGTGGAAAATGGGTGAAATTTGAGTAAGATCATTAGTTTAGTCAATAGTACTGTACCGCTGTTCATTTCCTGGCTCTGACAAGTTGTGCTATGGTTATGTAAGTTGTGAACATTAGGGGAAGATGGTGAGGAATATATGGAAATTGTACTATTTTTGCAATGTCTGAAGTCTAAAATTAGATCAAAATAAAGATTTCAAAAAATAATGTCAAATGATCCATTTATGAAAAAAAATTTTTTTTAAAGATTTTATTTATTTATTTGACAGAGAGAGCAAGACAGCACAAGCACGGGGAGCAGCAGGTAGAGGGAAAGGGAGAAGCGGACTCCCCACTCAGCAGAGAGCCTGACGTGGGGCTCGATCCCAGTACCCTGGGATCATGACCTGAGCCGAAGGCAGACCCTTAACTGACTGAGCCACCCAGGTGCCCCTTTTTCTGAAAGAATTCATTCATTTAGGATCATAAATATTTGAATCATGAGTTTACAACTTAAAAGATTTTTTAAAATGTCAGACAGTACAAGTGAAAAGAAGTCCAAATTTGCAGTTACAAGTGGGGCTGCCTTTAATCTCTAGGTGTGGATATTATCACCTTCTGTTTAACCCAATACTGTTTAATTTTCCAATGCTAAAAAAACTCACCTTGACGTTCTTGTTTGTCAAGGGTTGTACTGGTTGGTGCAATGCTCTAAAAAGTGAGTTTATAAAATATAACACTTTGGCTGTTTCTCTACTCTAGGCATTGAAAGCTGTTAATTATCTATGTAAGTGAATACTTTTTAGCAACTTATTCAAAGTTCCAAGGACACAGTAACTCCTCTCTGTTCCAACTCTGTCCAGTCTCTCTTAGGGTACAAGATGGAATGGAAGAGAGGTAGTCACACATGGCATGTTTCCTTGAAAATGGTTCCATTCCATCACAAAGAAGCTCCCACATCAGGCATGCTTGTATCACAGTTCTACAATGCTATGCATGCTTACCCTTCTAGGATTTTTCACAGATACTACTACACATATTCTTTTTTTTCTTTCTTTCTTTCTTTTTTTTTTTTGACACAGAGAGAGAGAGAGATCACAAGCAGGCAGAGAGGCAGGCAGAGAGAGGAGGTAAGCAGGATCCCCACTGAGCAGAGAGCCCGACGCAGGGCTCAATCCCAGGACCCCGAGATCACGAGCTGAGCCGAAGGCAGAGGCTTAACCCACTGAGCCACCCGGGTGCCCCTACACATACTCTTTTTATTTTAGAAATGTATGACTACTTATCTCAAGTAGCTATGACAAATGTATTTTTTAAAAGATGCTAAAGCATTTTTTCTCTTCTGATTTAGAACAACTCAAACATTTAGGCCTATTGGCAGTTTCTGAACATCAGTTTCTGAAAGTTCCTGTACTTTCCACTCCTTGATTTATAAACTGAATCTAGAATGTAATTCTTATCCTCTTGTGGAATTCTTACAATAATAATGTGCTTGCACAGAGGGAGAGAGAAGTCATGAATTTTGGATAAATGTATCACCTAACACTCAGACATGACTTCTGCAGACTTACTTCATTTCATTTACTTGTCTCAGGATCTCATGCTGAGTGTTCACAACGGTATCCAGCTCTTGTTGGGTGATCTGGAGGAAAAACAGAAGAACCCAGTTCTGTAGGAGCACAAGGCAGAGTACCCTTTCTTTCCTCTGTGCCTCCTCCTCCTCCATCAGAGGCTACCTAAGGCACACATGCCTGTCTGGAAAGCTCACCTGTCCCTGCTGGGCTGGGATTCCTGCTCCTCTTTTAGCGATCTCCTCTGTCAAGGAAGAGACGTATCTTCTCTGTTCATCAAGAATCATATCTAACTGTCGGTTCAGCTGCTTGATTTCAAGATGGATACGATTCTGTCCTTCGAAGATTTGTCTCAGCTCGCGGTCTCCTACACTCTCAAATATTTCATCCGCTGAAATGGAAATTGCAAATTAAAATGATCAAAATCACCGACACGTAGTTTTTGCAATACTGTAAGTGACTGAAGTATCAATATATACTAAAATTAGAACATCACCAATATGATCTACTCCAGTGGTACGAGCTCCTCAATAGTAAACATGCAGATAGTCAATTCAATCATGACAAAATTACTATATGCTTTTTGCCATGTCTGGTGGCTGAACACCTATTATAAATTAGTTCTGAACGTTTTTCACCTAAAAATAATTTTCTTTCAAATATATTATATGATTCTATTTATATGAAAAGGCAAAACTAATCTATGGTACTAGAATCAGGAATAGTGGTTGTCTCTGCGGAGGGAGACTGACTTGGAAGAGGCATGAGTGAACACCTTGGGGTCGTAAAAATATTCTGTGTTGACCTGAGTGACAATTAAGTGGGTATAAAAGTCTGTCATAATTCATCAAACTATACTTTTAAAATCTGTGCCTTTCACTTAGGTAATAAATTTAATAATGGAGCTGAGAACAGCTGACACTTAGGTAATAAATTTAATAATGGAGTTGAGAACAGCTGATTTTTCTTATAAAACTGTGCTGAAAATTATTTCATTCAAACATTTATTACAATAAGCTTCAGGATATACTCACGAATCGTATGTGATACTTAAAACAAATCCAAGAAGAGAATTAAATTCATTTTTCATTTTTATCTTAAGTCTGATTTATATTATTGATCATTCAGAGAATCACACACTATAGGGAATACAAAAGCTAGCTATGGCTTTATTAAATACAGCTTCGATCATCTGTGCTGGTGGGAACAATCCAGATAAAACTTAGCAGATAACATAAAGCCACTCTACTTGGAACTCTCATGTTTTATTTTTGACCTGTAGCATACTTAAGTTCAACAATGGCTTAGACTAATTATTTTAAGATTTGCAAAATCTTCAAATCCAGAGTTCTGTTGAGCAGTAAGGGGAGGAGAATTAGATATCATTTCATACTACTTTCACAAGATTTTGTTATTTTCCTAGGATTATCTCTGTATTAATAAGCTAATGTGTGCCACTCAAAGGAAAGACATACACTTTACATGATTTCATTCCACAAATATTTAAAGTCTCAACTACTAGGTCACATTGGGGTTTTGTTTTTTTTTTTAGGTTTGGGGGGTCAGGGCAGTCAACAGAAAAGCAGAATCCCTGTTCTCACAGAGCCTGCACTTGGAGGGATCACTGTTCATCCACTTAACCCAGTATCGCCCACCACAGGCTTTCCTAAGCCACACCCTTACTGACAGAAACATCAACCTCCAAGCCTTGTGACAGAAGATGTGCCCATAGATTGCTTCTGGAAACTGCCTGGATGTGCCCAACAAGAGCTCAAGGATGGGATGAATGTGCGTGCCGTGACCCCCGTGTGGCTCTGAGCACAACTTCCTCCAACTCACCAGGATGCCCCTGAAGGTCAGGGTGGCCCTTCTGGAATTCCTCCTTTTTTTTATCCAATTCTTGTTGAAAGTGCTCAAATTCCTCCTGATACTTTTCTTTTTCTTTTTCTGAAATTTCTTTATCTGGTGTAGGCTTTTTTTGGAATTTAGGGATAGATCATTAAAAAAAATTTTAAAAGATAAGAAAATATTAAACCTCAGTATACTTTTTTTCCTCCTTCATTTTAACTACTCAACCACTAGTTGAAAGGTTAACATAAAAATATTAACCATTTTACTCTTGCTACTAATAATTATAACAAAACAGTAACACTAGTCACTACCATTTATTGAGTGCACGGTCTTATTTAATGCTCATGACACCATGAGGTGGCCAGTACCAATGTCTCAGTTTTACCAGTGAAGAAACAGAGCGGTACAGAGGTTAGGCCACTTTTACAAGATTAAACAGCAATAACAGGCAGAAACAAGACCCAAATCTAAGTTGGGCCTCCCAAATTTTCAGCTACAGGGAGAAACCAATAAACTGGAAATAAACTTTATGGGGGGGGGGGGGGGAAGATATGTATACTTACCAGCTCCTTCCCAGGCTCAGTCAACTGGAAGGTCAGAAAAGAAAGGACATCATGGTCATCTACAAATTAAAAAAAAAAAAATCTGAAAAAGTTCTACAATAGATTATTTTTTACAGTTGTGAAGTTACTTTAGAGAGATCTAGTGCTTTAAAAATAATCTGTGAAAAATAACAAGAATCAGCTCTCATCTGGTAAAGGCAACGGAGCTCTGTGAGCTTAGAGATGAAAATTCACCAGAAAGATTTACATCAGAAATAAACTAAAATTCACTTTCTTTTATCTTAAACCAGAATATTTAACAGTGTTTAATATATGACAGATGATTAATAAATAAGGGTATAAAGCTTAATAATAAATAAGGGATAAAGGAATAAACAAACAAATGAGGAATCAAAAGAAAGCCTAAGCCCCTAAACCTGACACCAAGATCTTCCCGTATTTTCCCACAAATCTCCTTTATAGGCAGTGTCCCAGCCAAATGAGACAAAATCCTGTCCTTCATGTATTTCTGGACCTCTCAACCTTTCTTACAGTACTTACCACTACTTGCCTTACTTTCTTGTTATAAACTTGACATTGCTTTGTCCTGGCTTACTGGGACAGTCCTGATTTATCCATGCTGTCCTGGCATTCCTAACAGCAGCTTCTTTAATTCTCCAAGCATTCCAGTTAGATAGTATGATCATTCTATCTATACAACATCCATCTCTGTTTCCCTCACATAGCAGATATTAACAATTTTACTTTATCTAAAATCATATTTTAAAAATCAAATTAATTTCAGGCTGCTTAATTTGGAAACACACTTAGCAGATCAAACCTCATAATGCTGACCTAAAATACCAATCCTGAAGAGTCATGTCTGCAAAGCAAGCGCAATTAATTCCAACCGGCAATCTCTATGCTTTCTGCCACTGTGACGAAGATTGAGATATGCAACCAGATGAAAGAGAAAACTCTAACACTCTAGGTGTGTAAGTTACCTAACCTCAGGAGAAGATGTTCAGTGTGATAGAACACTGGACTCAGGAGTCAGAAACCCAAACCAAGTCCTGCTTTGGTTTGGTCATTACTGGCTATGTAATATTTATAATGTACTTTAATATAAGATTTGGCAAACTTAACTAAAAATGGGGTAAATACCATCTATCCATTCTCTCCCGCCTTGTGATGTTGTAAGGAACAATTACATATTTGAAAATAATAAAAAATTATACCAGGTACCATGTAAACACAACATGATATATATATATATATTTTCTAAACACAAGATGGTATTGATGTGAGAAGTTCATTTATTACCAAATGTGGGGCAAAAATGGTAAATATGTCTTGTTTAAGCTTAAGTCCCCAGTAATATTTCCTTAGGCTACCAAATTTCACTTAAATGTGCTGTGACAACTTTCAGGATCCTAAACCACTTGGCAATTAATCTATTTCAGCCTTGACTTTAAATATCAACCATCAGTTGTCTACAGCCCCAGCCAACTGTATACCTACAGAATATCAGCAGAAAATGAGCAGATCCAAGATACCAAAAGACTGGCTCTGCAGTACAGCTCGTCTTAAAAGGCTGAGAGGAGACAAGTCTACAAATCTCCCAGTAGACAGTTCCCACTGAAACTCAATTCACAAACTTGTAACATTAAAAGATGGCAAGATTTACCTGCAAGACCTCCAGTTGCAGCGGATACTCCAAAATGCCCTTGGGAAGGGAGAGCCAGATTGTCCGCTCTGGCGCAAAATTCATAGTCATTTTTATCTGGTGTGAAGCCATTATTGATCATTACCTAAAAAAGACATACTACAGCTATAGCTTTTACAACAGGCATTGTAAAATGAATTTCAAATAGTCAATTTATGACTAACTGATCTTTATATTTGGTCTACTAACCAACCGTCAAAAAGCGATCAGTTTTCTCTATTATAAAGGGTAATCCCCTGTCCGTGAATAACCTCACTTATTTAGCATCGTTATACGAGATATTTCACTTTGAAGTTTTTATCCTACAATGTGTCAAAGGCTTAAAGAGAAATATTTGATAACGTTCCATGAAAATCTTTCTAAAGTAGAAGACTCAGGGAACCATGATGACTTCCTTTGAATGGTTCATACAGAAGAGGGACCAGATTTGGTCAAAAACCCCAGTGTCAGAGCTCAAACAAATAGGATGAATTTATAATTTTTACCCCAGCTAATTGGGAATTAAATATAATTATATTAAATTAAATAGACTGCCATGCAAGGAGTGAGCTTCTCTTCATTCAGTTGGGGAGGGGGTGTGACTGCTTGTGTTCCCTCTCTCGCTGTGTCTCTCTCTGTCAAATAAATAAGTAAAATCTTAAAAAAAAAAAAGACTGAGCCAGTATAAAATCTTCCAAAGAACTGAGAAAGGAGAAAGAAAAAAATTTTTTTTTTTTTTTTAAAGATTTATTTATTTATTTATTTGTCAGAGAGAGAGAGAGAGAGAGAGGAGCGAGAGTGAGCACAAGCAGACAGAGTGGCAGGCAGAGGGAGAAGCAGGCTCCCTGCCGAGCAAGGAACCCGATGTGGGACTCAATCCCAGGACACCGGGATCATGACCTGAGCCGAAGGCAGCTGCCTAACCAACTGAGCCACCCAGGCGTCCCAGGAGAAAGAAAAATTTAAACAAGATGTTTTTTATTTATTAGTATGATGGCACTGATGGTACCTTTAGCAAGCAAAGTTCCCATGATATTAGAAGAACTGCTAGCTGGATATACCCACTTTATGTATTTTTTTGAAGATTTTACTTATCTATTTATTTATTTATTTGAGACAGAGTGAGAGAGCACAAGCAGGGGAAGCAGCAAAAGGAGAAGGAGAAGGAGAGGCAGACTCCCCGCTGAGGGGCTCGATTCTAGGACCCTGGGATCAGGACCTGAGACAAAGGCAGACGCTTAACTGACTGAGCCACCCAGGTGCTGCAGGATATACCCACTTTACATAAATATTGCCCTGAATTCAATCCGTCTACAACTAAACTCATTACCAACCCTCTGCCCTCCCATTCCTCACTCAAACTCAGATGTGCTGCTTCCTGGCTTAGTTGTACAACTGGCCAGAAATCCAGGAACCATCTTTGAGTCCCCCACTGCACACACCCTCCCACCCCCTAGCACAGTCTCTCCCTCCTGATCACCTCTCCTCTCTTCTTCCCTTTCCCCCGGCTCAGACAGCAAGTGGAGTCTCGCAGGGAAGAAGGGACTCGGTTCAAATCACAGTTGTGTTACTTACGTGGTATGTTACTTAACAATATGGTATGTTAAGTAACAATAAGTGACTTAAAATGTTCCATATCCCATTTCCCTGTGTATAAGATGGGGATGCCTGCCTCATAGGGATGTTGGAAAAAATAAGTGAGACACTGCACTTAAAAGGACAGAGCACGGGGTGTGGCCCACTAAGTGTAGCGCCTCCTTTCACAAATACCATTTTAAGAACACTGCTGCCTAAGTCATCTGCCCAAACCACAAATTGGATCATTTCACTTTCCTGCTTAAAACTTTCAGCAGTTCCTTACAGGATAAACTACCCAAGGCCTGCGTGACTTGCCACCATGGACCTTTCGATCCCACTCCCCACAGTCTCCTCTATCCCCAGCCATTCCAAATCACGTGCCTTTCCCAAATCTTTCACAGTCCCTGTGCTTGTTTTCTCTGCCTGGTACGTGCACCCCATCTCAGAAATTTCCCCTTCCCCTTCCCGGTGCAGCTCAGCTCTGAGAAACTGTTCCTGACCTTCTCCGCTCCCAGCTGCAGTTACAAGATGCTAACCCCTTGATTCCTTAATGGTACGTGTGCTGTGACACACCTCCCATCTAGCACAGTAATGTTACACAAGTGTCTCCCCTCCACTAGACTACAAGCTCTTTGGAGAAAATGACCTTTCTCTTACTCAGATCCGTATCTGGATGGCTCGGATATGTACGTAATGTGTGGCATCTAGCAAGTAAGATGCTTAAACATGTACTGACTGAATGCAAAGCTATGGGCAAGTTTTAACGCCACATGACTACTCAGGCCAAGCTCTGAAGACACTTCTGTTCTCTCACAGTAATGCTGAGTACATAAACCAATACCCAAATTTACATGCCTTTAATTTTTATCAAAGATTCAGAATGAAAAGTCCCACTAGAATGTTGTTCATTTGAGCATCTCTTAAGTGCGTGTTACTTACCATCAGTGTTTTCTGGTAATACGTAATCTTTGCCCGGACAGGATAGGGTTTATTACGAAAGTCCCTCTGGCAACTTGCTAAAGCTTGACTAGCACCATCACTAGAGTATGAAGAAAGGGAAAACAAACAAAAAACGTCAGAAAGCTTCTCAGTATTTAAAAATTCACTACTTAAAATGATCAGCGTCCAGAAAGATAAAATATCAAGTTATGACAGTCTTGGGATATTTGAAGTTACTTACTCAGAAGACACAAAGTTACTGCACAAGTTTTTCCCTGTGATTCCTGTCAGAACTATGGATAACATCAGAAGCCAATGTGCGGACAGCAAGAAGAAAGTTTTACTCTTCTACCTGAGATGAGGCCAAAATCCTCCTTTATGTCAGGGCAGAATCAAAATACACTGGAGCTTTTATTTATTTATTTATTTTACATTGGAGCTTTTAAAATGCATATGCCTAGATTCTACCCCAAATCCAGGGAAGGAGACTAAGGAGGAGGTGGCCTTGGCACCTCTGGTTTAAATAGCTCCACAGGAGGTCTTGATAAACTAGGGGGAAACAGTAAATGGAAATGCAGATGAGTAACTTTTCTTACAGTTCCTGATTGGCTCAAAGGTAATTCCTCCCACAACAAACATGTAAAAATTAAAAATGTACATACCTAATTCATACACATTATAAATATACCAAACACTTAGAAATTTTGTAGCCTACTGGGAATCTTTAAATAAATCAACATGTAGGATGTCTGAGGTGGTGTAAATTGCTCAGCCATTAGTTTGGTCAAGGGTTTCAACTTTATTTTTGAAAGATGAAAGAAATATGACTAAGGGCATCACCAAGAACCAGGAACATTTTATAAATCTTTCGAAATATTACATAGTTTTCGGTTCAATAAAACATGTCTTTTTTATGTTTGAAATCTGAGGTGGGCCATAGAATGAACTTTCATTCAGGACCAAATTTAAAAAAGACCTTTCTACCAAGTTACAAAATACATCTTCAGAAAAAGAATAACCTTATTTCATCTGAAAAATATTCAGACTTGAAATAATCTCTTTTTACAAGGGTTCTAAAAAGTTGTTGCAACCAAGTAATATAAAAAGCACACACTTACTTTTGATGGTCATAATGGATTTGTCCGTTGTTGCCTATAATTACTATAGCAGGATTATTTTTCTAAAAATAAAAAGAATGTATTTCGTTTTATAGTCCTTAGGTCAAAGAATTCTAGATCATTCTAGAAGTGCTATAAAGTCTCTTATTTCTCTAAAATTCTAGGACTCAAAATTTTAAAGTAATTAATAGAAAAGATTCTATTTATTTAGAAAAAATTAAGTAAACTCTATTATAATCATTCAAAAACAGTCTCTAAACATCTCAATAAAGACGTGTGTGTGTGTGTGAGAGAATGATCAACTACAACACATATTTGAGGACTATGTGGGACAAGTGTGAGACCCAAGGGAGCTTAGTAACAGGAGGGCTAGTATGCGTCAGCATTTAAGAAGTTATTAAAGTTCTCTTTTAAATTCCTAATAATAACCCATGACAATCAAGAGAGAAACTACCAGCTGAAACAAAGATCATCAATCCTAAGGCTAACACAGCACAAGTTAATGTCACTAAATCGCAAGTATATTTTGTTCTGAACTGTTTTAGGCTCTCCTAAATACATCATCAGAGAAACTGGTGGGCTCAAAAGGAGTGATTAACATATAAAAAGGTATTAATATGTGAGCTAGTATTAGTAATGCACAGGGTATTTTCATGAAAACAGACTATAATCCTACACACTGCTGGTTTCACTGCCTACCTCTAAATGACTCAGGCTTATGCATCAAAATTACTACACACATACAGGGTGCTGCGGAGGGAGGTCACTGCAAAGTTCTCAGAGTTAGAACTCCATTTCGACCTCAAGTTGGTGCATGACAAATCAGGAACAAAGAGCTTTAAAATTTCCAAAGTCCCAGTTATATACAAGACTAATCATCATACTTAAAATAGAGTTTGGAGATTTCTCAAACTACTAACCAGACAAAAGTGTTAAATAAGCTGTATTTCTCACAGCCTAACTTTGTTAGCAGATGTGCTCAAGTAGGTAATAGTTCTGACAACAAATATACCTTTCCATCATTGTCGAAAGAGTCAAAAAATATTCCAACACCATTCCACATATCAGCTGATCCAAACACAGGACCCTCCAAGCCTTGATTTTCTGTATACCAAATTGCCTGTAAATATATAAAAAGGGACATTCAGAGGCTAGTGGTATATGCAACACATATGCACTGATGCTCATATGCACTGATATACATATGCATCGATATATATATGCACTGATACACAGGTAAAGAAATGATTATACCAGGCCATCAGCTCCAATTCGACCTCTTCCAGTCACTCGAAATGTCACCTCAACTTCCCAGTTCTCAAAGGCTGCTTTCGTCTTTGTCCACACTGATCCTCTTTGGCTTTTTAAAGATGGTGCTATTCGAATTTGATCTGAACTTGGAATAGCATCTGTAACAAAAATCAGGGAAGAAAAGCTTTAAGTTATAATTAGGTAAAACTCAACGAACCATCACCAAACTGTTCCATATGCCTAGAAAGATCTAATTTTAACTTGGTAACCTGTACAATAATTTTGTTAGGAAAAAATTATACATTGATAGTTTCAACTTTAAAACTTTAGAGCTTTGGGGGCACCTGGATGGCTCAGTTGGTTAAGTGTCTCCCTTCGGCTCAGCTCATGATCCCAGAGTCCTAGGAGAGAGCCCTGTGGCCGGCTCCCTTATCAGCAGAGAGACTGCTTCTCCCTCTGCCCCTTACCCCTTACTCTCTCTCTCTCTCTCTCAATTAAATAAATAAATATTTTTAAGAAATAAAAAATAAAATATTTTTAAAATAATAATAAAATAGGAGCGCCTGGGTGGCTCAGTGGGTTAAGGCCTCTGCCTTCGGCTCGGGTCGTGGTCTCGGGGTCCTGGGATGGAGCCCCACATCCGGCTCTCCGCTCGGCGGGGAGCCTGCTTCCTCCTCTCTCTCTGCCTGGCTCTCTGCCTACTTGTGATCTCTCTCTCTGTCAAATAAATGAATAAAATTAAAAAAAATAATAATAAAATAAAATAAAATTTTAGAGCTTTCTAACAGCCTTCCCACCCTCATCTTTTGAATAGTGAAATACTTCTGGGGGAAAAATTAACGCTGCAATACATTAAAAATTTAAGGGGCAGGAGGAAGGAAATTATGGCTTAAAAAAGCAAATCAACTATTTGATTCCCATTATATTCTTTTTCAAGTATCTAAAAAACTTGCATATTATTTTTTTTTAAACTATGAACTATCTTAGCAGTTTACAAATGTCAGAAAGCTCAAACAGTGTGAAAAGAACATACCACTAGGAATCAAGAGACTTATTCCTAGTCTCAGTTCAGCTGTGTGACTTTGAGCAAATAATTCTTACTGTCTTGGGTTCACCATATGTTCACCTGTAAAATGAAGGGGCTGGGCTCAATCACTTCCATAAAAATCCCAAAAGTTATATGCAAACTTTTGTGCATATATACATTCTTCTAGGGAGAGGGTCAACTGAATTTCAAGTCAATAAACAGTTCTTTAGTGTTAGCAGATTCTCAAAAGAGAACTGTGATCCCCAAAATGGTGGTTTGCATCTCCAAGCTAGGTTCGAATTGCAGCTCTACCATCACTAGCTGTTTGATTATAGGCAAGTTATTCCATTTCTCTAATAACCTCACGGGCATATAATGTACAGGAGTATTTCAATAAATGTTAGCTAGTCCTGTTATAGAACTAGATACTATTACAGCACCTATCAGGCCTAAGTTCGAACGATTCTAACATATCCTCTCAGATTATTATATTAGTATATTAACGAGTTCTGACATCCATTCTGGGAAATAACTGTATCAGGTCTTTACAGCTAGGAAAAACTGACAAAAGACAAGCTGAGGTACTTTATTAAGATCAGCCACTGTCACCAACACTTCCAAGCACTTAAACACTGGGGCAAGCCTCATGGGAAGAGTAACAGACACAGATTCAGAAGAACTGGGTAGGGGTTCTAGTCTACTGACACCAGTCATGTAACTTCCAAGAACCTTACTTTCCTGAGCAGCAGTTTTTTCATCTCTAAGACAGAGAACACCTGCCTTGCCTACAAATGATCAAATCAGAAAATGAAGGTGAAAGAGCTCTGAGAGCTACAAAGGGTTACAAATTGCTGTCATCAGTTTTGTGCCCTTATGAACCCAGGATGTGTACTAACAGTACAAAAGGCCATTAGAGTTAAGAAAAGAAACACCATCGATTTGCTCTTCATTTAGGGATGAATGTAATGCGCCATGTTTAAACTGAATCTCAAATTTCTCTGTTTAAAAAAACTGCTGTAAATAATGGATCTCAGGGTAAAATGAGAAGGGAAAAAATGATCAACGGAGTTAAGAAAACAGTGAGACTGTAAAAGTTACAGCAATAATGAAAGCAAGGGGTATTCACAGCAGGGATTCCCAGAGTCAGTATCCAGAAAAGTCAGGACTAAAACATGAATCCCTTTATTTCAAATTCAATCTAGTCCTACAACTTTAATTCACCCAGGGATACTACCTGACATTTTTGCAGCAGACAAGCTTAGTTGGGTATAGGCTCTGTAGAGAAAGTCAAGTTAGCTAATTTGAGTAGTTAACATTATTAACTGGCTCATGTACGTGGCGTTAAGTGTGAAAGACAGAAGAAAAAGCAGGCGAGGGAGAGATGCAGAAGTGAAAAAAAGTGTGAGCAAATTCATCACCACTACTGAAAACTTCAGCATCATTCCAAAACCAAAACCAAACCCTCCCAAAACTTGTGTTTGGTACACCTGCAGCATCTTTGTGTATTAGGAACAATGTTACCTTGATAAAAAAAGCCCAGCAATATCTCCTTGATGAGTGGGAACACAGAAAATGCCTGCTGAGAAACAAAATAATTGTACTCTACTTCGAATACTTAATGACTTGGTCATTAAGTCAAATTGAAATTTTTACCTTCAAATTATACATTAACTTCAGTGAAACGGTCCTTCCTTAGAGTGTGTTTCCTACTCAGTAATTACTTTCTGGAAATGGAATATTTTGTTTCAGGCACCTGACATTCTAAAACAAGGTATACAAACCTTTTATAAGTGACTGTTTAATTACACATAATGAATGGAACTCAAAATGACAGAACTTCTCACCCCATAAAAAGGCATTTGCCACTTGTTTCAAAGGATGCATCTGATGGTCACTGAACAGAGCTTACAGCATGCCAAGTGTGAGGGCTGATTCCTTAGTCAGCAGTGACACATCAGCACTAGAAAGTACAGATACGGTTTCTTTCACATATGTCAATGGCTAGCAAGGCTCTCTTATCTACTAACAGTGACAAACACACAAAGGGAATAAAACATGGAGCACAGATTACTTTCAATAAAAAAAAACAACAACTACAACTCTGAAGAGGCTGTATATGTAATGTTGTTTTCGTGCATTAAGTGCAGAAACAATACCAAAAAATATATCCCTTCTAAATAAACGGATGAGTGCGACTCTTGTTACATAACGTGTTAATACAACTGAAAAGATCAAAGACCACACCAAGTCACTGAAAGAGGCAAATTCAAGGTGTAGTAGCTCCAATAGTGTAACAATGTCCTCGGACATAAGAAGACTTAAAAACTACCTTAAAACCAACATATGCCATCTCTAGAGTCATCGGGGTACACCCTGGAGCATTAAGCATTGCTAGCACCGGAGACAAGACAGCAGGGGAGGACCTAGGAGCAGCGGGAAAGGAGGTAGGGAAGCTCCGCGAACAGGTCTCAGGTTGGGATGGCCGGGGGTGGGGCTGCGGGACGTTCGCGTTGAGACGTGGCGTTTAGGGTGAAACGTGATGCTTAGAAGAGAGTTTGAATGCTTGAAGTATAGGAAAGTAACAAAACACCTTGAGACCGAACGGAAAGAACGGGCGAGATCAAAGAAAGGAGGACAGGAGGACGAGAGGTGGGCAGAACGGGGGAAGAGTCGGGCGCAGGCGGAGAGCCCTGCGGACCAGAGCCGACCTGCAGGAGGGGCTGCTGAGAAGGGTCCACCGCGCCAGTGGTGTGCAGCAGGGAGAGGACAGAGAAGAGGAGACCCAAGGCGGGAAGGGACCCTGGCCCCCCCGCCCTCTTTCCCGGCTTACTCCCCGCGTGGGCCCAGAAGGGCACTGTCCCGTCGCTCTGCACCAGGTGCGGTCCCTTGAAGCTGTATTTGTACTCGAAACGGCGGTGTGGCGACGCGGCTGCGGTGCCCGCGGCACCAGTAGCCGCAGGGTCGCCTCCCATGCCGTCGCTCCCGGCGAAGCGACTAAGCGACAGCAGTAGGGCGCAGAAAAGAGGCCGAACTCTGGCCTGGGGACCCCTTTGCCTGGATCCCGCCATCTTGGATTCTAGGAAGCGGAGGCCGGCGGGAGGAGGAGGGGCGCGGGAGCTGCGGACGGCCAACAGGGCGCTCGCTGATTGGCGGAGCCGAGAGACCCCGAGGGCAAGGGTGAGCCCCGCCCCGGACTCCGCTAGCCCAAGGCGGACCCGGGGCATCAGTGGGCGGAGCCCCACGGGAGGGGGCGGGGCCTGGAGGTGGTGCTGTCCACGAGCTCTCCCGTCCTCTTCGGGGCGGGAAAGGGTCCTCCAACATTGCAACATTCCTTTCCCACGTGAAT